>NC_069660.1:73157333-73782333 GCF_027244095.1 Hemicordylus capensis
CTGTTTGTCCTTTCATATGAGAGTGAGAAAAACTACTCCTACTGAAGTTTCCTCATCTGTATAGCATGGTACTGTAGGATCCCTTTCCTCTTTTGCATCTGGTCAATCTTGTAGAGATGGAAAAATTTCCTTCAGTTCAATTCAGAATCAACTCAGCATTTGTCAGCATTCATAGTGAGCATTGAGAATAAACTCGCCTGTGTCTCAAGAGTTCTCTCATGTCTTGTAATACTGGCATGTATGCTGATACACCTTAGTGTATTGTCTCTTGAGGATTTATTTCTTACATTGTATTTATTAAAAACGTCTGTCAGTTGCCTTGCTTAAATAAAACACACATACAAGCAAATGGGGTAGGATTTTATTTTTTTAAAATCAGACAAGGTCCCCGATTCAAATGAACTAAACCTTATGCAGAGAGTCACTTTGCATTCTCTCTCTCTCTCTCTCTCTCTCTCTCTCCTTCTCTCAGCCCATGTGAGTGGTAACAGCCCTCACCCCAGCTCTAACTACAGACACACTGGCTAGGGCAGAGATCACCTCAGCAAAACACCTTTAATGTGAGAGCTATTTCCTCAGTGCTGGGAGGGCCTTTTAAGAGAGACAGAGCCCTCTCTTAAGAGCTCTAGGAAGAAAGCACTGGGAAAGGCTACACTTCCCATCACTCTCTGTGCACACCTTCCAAGATGGTGCAGGGGCTCAAGAGGGCTCTGTTTCCCTTCAAGGAGCACCACTGGCACCCGACAAAGTGCAGCACTGAGTGGTGGGAATGGTCATCTCTGCATGGTGCCAGGGGGACTGTGCAGAATATTCTGATTCAGATGAAGCATCACACAGGCCCCAAAAAACAATTAGGGAGTTGCACATGGGTTCGATGGGGGCCACCACTAGCCCCCAGGACCTTACAATGAAGAACACTGGCTTACACAAAGTGTATAAAGGGACTCTGCTTAAGCTTTTGCTGATTTAGTTTGGGAAGCATTCCCAAGTTTGGTTAGACAAGCTCAGGGATTGTCCAGCTCCCCTGCTCACCAGTGTCAGAAGTTTCTCTGAGTTGTGCCATGTGCCATAGATCATAGATGGCACCGTTCCCTGAATGTTTAAAATCAATCTTTTATGGAGTTTTCCCAGTTTCACCTTTGTGATTAGTGTCTTAGACTTGGATGGAAAGCACTTGATTTTTGTGCAATTTGCTCAGCTGTTCAATGAAAGGTTGTTCCTCGACGAGCATGCAAATTTTGACATAAGAAATGGAACTCATGAAAATTCAGCTCAGCTCTACCAAATAGAGAAGGTACTCAGCTAACAGAAAATGGCTTGGCTGGGTGGCCTGGTCACGTTTTTCACAGCCTTCAATGAGGGTTTCACCAAGAGTAAGTGTTCACATTAAAGAACTTTTGTGCATGTGCTGACAAAGCAGCCTGGTCAGCCTGAACATTGGCTGTGCACGTACAGAATCTGGTTTTATATTCTGAGCAGGAGTACTCTGCAGGAAAATGTTCCTCAATTTGAGAAAGCATTATGTGATGGTCAAAACTGTATATGGAACAAGACCATTACAAACATCAGTGGTGTTTAGCAGTAGTGGCAGAACAGATGCTTTGCATGCAGAAGGTCCCAGGTTCAATCCTTGGCATCTCCAGGTAGGGCTGGAACCCCTGTTGAAAACCCTGGCCTGGAGAGATACTGCCAGTCAGTGAAGACAACACTGAGCTAGATGGACTAGTTGTCTGGCTCAGTAGGAGGCTGTTTCATATGTTCATCACTAGCAGCGATTTGCGCAAGGTAACTCAACAGGTTACTGGCAGAGTTCCAACAATTCTGACTGCCATTGCACCGATCCAAATAATGAAATGCATTTTTTCTATTTTCTATTCTCTATACTCAGATATGGCTCTTTATTGGGATGTAGGAGATGTTTCTAAGCCACGTAGACAAATTATCACATACACATTTGTTCCTTCTCTGCAGAAGCATCAAACCAACAAAAGTACTTTGTAGCAAGTAAAGTGAAACAGAATTATTGCCTCACTCTTTAAAACAAGGGTTGGGTTTTGTTTGCTTGCTTGGTTTTTTGGCACCTTGCATGGCTAGTCTGTACCCATTGTTTCATGTTGTCATCCAGCCAAAGATAATTGTGCCAACAGCACACTAAGCAGATGTGCCAGTTCTGCAACTGGGTAATGGGAACAATAAGCATCATAAGAGAGCCATCGCCACCCCGGTGCTTCGTAGCTGTGTGCCGTTTACTTAGCTGTCGGCATATAATTGGCATTCTGATCACTTAGAGTGGGCAATCACTGGCAGCCAGTCAGGAATCCAGCACATGTCCCATGACTCGGGCCTTTGCCTTATTCAAGGCATGAAAGGGGCCACAGCCGAGTACACAACGCATAGCTACAACTTATAGCATAGTCTGGAAATAGTGGAATGGTTTAACATGCAGTAGCCTTAGCTTTGATGTGGTGCCAACTCTGCTCAAGTCTAGTATTGACTGTTAGGTCTTGCTTACATCTTACAGTCTTATAAAGCCTGGCTGACAAACTGCAGCAAGGGGCCACGGGCAGCTCCGCAGCTGGAGCCCTGCCTGTGCCGCGGCATGTGTGTGAACCCCTGCAAGGCAGCTGCACCACAGGGCAGCAGGACTCAGCTGGAAGGGCTTTGTGCCTGCCGTTGCGTCATGTGATGGCCTTTGGAAATAATGGGTGCCGTGCAGCTGCCTACATGAAGCCCTAAGAGCCAAGTGCTGCTGCCTTGCAGAACAGCCCCATCACAGGTGCTTACAGGCGTGAGAGGGGAGGGCAGTGCTCAAGCCGCCCACGTCCGCGGGCACACTATGTCAGCTCGTGTATCTACTCTGTACTCTCCTAAGGCCATCATATCCAGGCAAAAAGTGTCTGTATCTCCCAGTTGTGCATTGCCAGAAACATGTCTAACAAAGGCTGGTACCCTTTCACAGCAGTATACGAATATGCCAATACTGGAAGGCGAGCATGCAGATGGCACCACCTGTGTTGGCTCTGCAGTGCTTCCCAGTAGCCATGTAGACGGGTGGAGGACCAGTCACAGCTGAAACCCAGAGCATCCAGTGCCTGAAATTAGCACTCTGTTGATCAGGCCTTGGGCCTGATCCAGCAAGGCAGTTCTTACGTGCTCTAATTGTATCCATCTACTAAACACAGGCAGACCCAGAGAAAGCCATCCCATTCTGATTTGAAATATGAGAAACAAGATGGTACAGAAACCAACCAGAGATGATCTACACACTTTGCAAAAATAAAAAAAATCTCAATTCATCTTTAAAGAAATCCACATCACGCGCTCTGGGACAACTGTGCTAACTTATCCTTGCTTAGTAAATGCACATACTTTATCCTAACTACAAAATTTGCAGTTTTATTTTCAAAGAATCTGGAATGTATTGACAAAGGCTGGAGTGAGTGAAGGATGGCAGGCAATCAAGAGGGAATCTTAAGAAAGAGGAAGCAAGAACAGACAATTAGAAATGTAATGCAGAGAAACTACAGTGCAAATTCAGCAACCCCTTATACATACCTTGGGCCTTGAGAAGACATTGTCTACATTTCTCAACAACTAAGGGCCGAACCAGATGTGATGGAGATATATAAACACATGTTCAATATCTTTAAAGCTTTTGCAAATAGCAGGGGTGGTGCCAAGTTGCTCTAGGTCCTGGAGCAAGGCCAGACTCTGAGCCCCCATCCTCATGGTGCACTCCCCCCATGGCCTACCAATCGGGTGGGTGAAAAAGAGGCTTAGCTACAAACTCTGTCCTAGCTCCTTTCTTTCAGAAAGTGGGAGCAAAGAGGAGATGCTGCCTCAAGGCCATCGACCAACAGGAGGTGCCGAGCAATAAATACACCAATGGCACAGCTGACCAACTCACATCATCGCTGTCTTTGCAATGGGGGTCAAGCAGGTTAGAAATGGGCAGGTGTGCACCCTCCTTTGGGACCATGCCCAACTTTGCCCACCCATGAGGCTGGTTCTGGTAAATAACAGCTCCGGCTGGGGGGGTGGGAGTCACAATCTGAATCAGAACTGTGAGGCAGGAGAAGGAATTCTTAACCCTTTCCCCACTCTCCATTTTCCAGATGTACATTTACACACACGTCTGCTATTTTCAGCAATAGGAGAAATATACACACACATTTACGTTTTTCCTATTGGGGCAAACTGTAGCTGGGGGTGCGATTTTTAACTACAAAAATGGTGAGTGAGGCAAGGGTTAAAAATTCTCCCCCATGGCACTGATCAACGCACGCGCACACACACGCACACGCACACACACACGCACACACTCTTAACCAAAGTTTTAAGAGACCAGAGATGCATTCATATATCTCCATCATCATGTCTAAATAAGAGCATGCATTTATTTCCTTGATTGTTTCACACTTAAGTTGTTTGGTTTACTCCAGGCAGAGCTGTTGTTTAATGCAGAATCACAAAAAGATAGCCAAACCAAGAGAGCCCAGCCAAGAGTATTATCACACTGTGTTCCTGGCTTGAGGCAGGATAATTTGATTAAGGCAGGCGGTTACAGTGTAGGCTAGAATTTAGCATGCCTGTTAAGTCAAACTGGACAAAACAATTTAGCCCTACTCTTGTGACTTTCAAATTCCCGAAGAATAGTGTTATGCTCCAGTAGTTCAATGACCTGAAGCTGCATTTAGCTTTAGCAAAGGTATTACTCTCTGCTATTTTGGGATGAAGAAATTATCCCACACAAAGCTTGGGTTCTCAAGTACTGAGCAGAGAAACTGCCATGGATTTTTCCTCCCTCTAAAAGCCTGGATGAGACAGCCCACAGCATTCCCCTTTAAGGAACAAAGATGCCTTTGAAACAGAGAGAGCCAAAAAGCAAACAAGCTCTATGAATCCAGCTTCTTGTTTTTAAATCTCTTTTCTGACAAACATCCAAACAGTTTAAAAACAAGTTGTTCTAATAAGAACTAATCTGTCTTTTCCTTTTACTATAATATTGACAATTACCATCCTTACAAGATAGCCCACTTCAGCCTTAAATGTTCACATGTCTGACATCTTGAATTGGGGTGGATGACATCATCACAAACCATGCTGTTGAGCTGTCCGTATGTGTCCCTACAGCTGCAGCAAATTTCGTTCAATTTGGTTACGAGGTTCACAAGTTAGCCCACTTGTGCCTCAAATGTTCATGTGTCCACCATCTTTAACTGGGGTGAATGACATAATCACAAACTACACCACTGAGGTGTCCATTTGTGTCACTCACTACAACTTCACCAGATTTGGTCCAAATCGGTTAAGTGGTCCAGAAGTTAGCCCACTTGGGTAGGGCATGCTTGTACTACCCAGCTGTGCCTTACACACGATCATGCTCCCCTCTTCCTACTTTGATTGGCACACAACTGCCAACTGGGCGCATGCCCAGCTCTCCTACCTTGCCAGCAGTTGTGCGAATGAGCCTACTATTGCTAAGAAGCTTGTTCATCTGGCCAAAATGGTGTGAGTTTGGTTCTACAGCAACTGGACTGCTTTAATTATGTGTGCCTATGTGCAGCCCAAATTATTTCCACATTCTAAGGGTACAGCTGGGACTATCCCAGCAGTTTTCTGTGTGGCAAAAATAAGGAAATGGAGTTTTGGTGCAAATTCTGTGTGTATCTGGGCCTTCATTTGCTCCTCTCCCTCCTTCTCCCTGCCCAAGCCTCTGTTGATCCTGAGACTGCAGGAAGAGGAAATAAGACTGAAAAAGTAGTTTGTGGGATGAATAGGGATAGCTCAGGTCCAAATGCAACGTCATGCTCATTGCTGTATGAGGATGCAACAGTTTTCTGGAATTCCAGCCAGAACCCATACTTTCAGAAAACAGAATATTCCTAATTTCTAGGCAAGCCAAAATTGATTTCTCTGTTGTAGCTCATATTTCACAGAATGTACAGTCCTAAGTACCAGCCTAACCAAAAGCACCTCCAGTCCAAAAATGACATGTCTTATTTAAAGCCAATCACAGCAACATTTATCTAACATAGGCATACATCCTGACCCTAACCATGTTTACTTGGGAACAAGCCCCAGTTAATTACAGATTTACTTCCAGATAGCAGACCACATCATGGCCAAGTATTCTTGAAATAGTACACTTCTGCTTTTCCTTTAACAAATGGATACTGTATCCCTTATCTGATATACAGATTGGGACAAACGTATACTTGCTGGGACAAACAAGTGAGAAACTTGGATGCTACAGTAAAGTGGGTTAGGTGGATAAGAAAGGTGCAATCAAAATATCCTCCATAAAGGGTAAAGCCATCACATCCACATCATGGTGGTATCTCCCACCAAAGGCAAGAATAGTCAGTTTTTCTTAAACATCTAAGAGGAAGGCGCTTCAGGCACGAATGAAGAAAAGATTAAAATGAGCTTACCTTGTCCAGGATGTATTTGTTGAGATACGGCATATATCCCTGGCTTGATACTGGCCCATCATCATCATCCCTGAAATGTTCCTCCAGTGCCACAGGATCATGAGGTATACAAAGTACAGTGTACAAATTGTGAGAGAGCACCTGGGAAAGTGAGGAAAAAGAGGCACTCGGTAAGACATGACAGGAACAACCGGGTGTGTTTGTGCGTGAGGGCATATGTGTATGTAGGAAAGGTTCAGCTCCCCATACTCACACATACCTTTTGATATTCAGAGTAGACCTAACTCAGTTTGCAATCTCCCCCTTTCTAGTATAAACAAGAAACACGGCTACCCCATCATGTCAAGTTTGGCCCACAATCTTCCCAAACCCTCCAGTATTTCAAAGGAAGCCAAGTTTGTTTGTGTGTGTGTGTTTGTTTGTTTGTTTGTTACATTTGTACACTGCCCCAAACCTTCATCTTTAGGCAGTTTACAATAGTATAAAACAAGTTAAAATATATACAAAAACTTAAAACAATTTAACAATTTAAAAATCAGCCACAAATTAAAACCTTAAAAATTTAAAGAACAGAAAAAGCTTAGGTGAAGAGGTGGGCTTTCAAATGCTTTCTAAAAATTGTCAGAGATGGGGAGGATCGTATCTCAGCAGGGAGCACATTCCACAGTCTCGAGGCAGAAACCGAGAAAGCCCGTCCCCGTGTGGCCACCAGCCAAGCTGGCGGCAACTGGAGACAGACCTCTCCAGATGACCTCAATGGGCGGTGGGGATCATAATGAAGAAGACGTTCTCTTAGATACCTAGGGCCTAAGCCATTTAGGGCTTTATAAGTTATGACAAGCACTTTGTATTTTGCCCGGAAACCTATTGGTAGCCAGTGTAAATCTATCAACAAAGAAGTGATGTGGTCTCTCCGAGATGACCCAGAGACCAACCTGGCCGCCACGTTCTGTACCAACTGAAGCTTCCAGACTACGTACAAAGGCAGCCCCACGTAGAGCGCATTGCAGAAGTCAAGTCTGGAGGTTACCAACAGATGTACCACTGTTTTGAGGTCATTGATCTCAAGAAACGGGTACAGCTGGCGTATCAGCCGAAGCTGATAGAAAGCACCCCTGGCCACTGCCTCAACCTGAGAAACCAGGGAGAAGTGTGGATCCAGAAGTACTCCCAGACTGAGAACCTGTTCCTTTTGAGGAAGTGTGACACCATCTAGAACAGGCAGATCAAAATCGTCTCTAGAGCTCTGACCCTGCACAATAAGTACCTCCGTCTTATTTGGATTCAGTTTCAGTTTATTCTCCCTCATCCAGCCCATTACTGCTTCCAGGCAAGCATTTAGGGAAGTTTTGCCATCTCCTGAAGAAGTTGACATGGAGAAGTAGATTTGAGTGTCATCAGCATACTGATAACACCCCACTCCAAACCCCCTGATGATCTCTCCCAGTAGTTTCCTGTAGATGTTAAAGAGCATTGGAGAAAGTATGGAGCCTTGAGGGACACTATACTTAAGCTCACATACTAGCCCCCTCACAACCCTGAACAACTCCGCTGGACGTGAACTCGCAGATGCAATACGGGCAGAAAAGAACCGCTTCTTTGCTGCATGTATTGCTTGAGCATAGATCTTTAAATATGCTCTATGTCGTAATCTGTTGGATTCGAGTCGAGTCTTTCTCCACTTGCGCTCCAGTCGCCTACCTTGCCGCTTCCGCCCCCATAGATCTTCCATATACCAAGGGGCCTGTTTTGAAGCGGGTCGGAGGGAACGCTTAGGAGCAATCGTGTCTACTGCCCTGGTGAGCATGTTATTCCAAATTTGCACCAGGGCATCAACAGGATCACCGGCAGAGCCAACATTAAATCCCCCAAGGCTTCTTGGAATCCTATTGGATCCAACAACCTCTTTGGGCGGACCATTCTAATAGGCCCCTCGGCCCGGCAGAGATGAAAAGTGGTTGTAAGCCTAACCTTAACCAGATGGTGGTCCGTCCATGACAATGGGGAAATCACAGGAGTCCCCACCCACGGAACACCACCCTGATCAGAGTAAAAGACCAAATCAAGTGTGTGACCTGTAATGTGCGTCGGTCTGGAGACCACTTGGGATAGGCCCATAGTTGTCATGGCTGCTATGAACTCCTGAGCTGCCCCAGACAAATTGGTCCTGAAATGAACATTGAAGTCCCCCAGCACTAAAAGTCTGGGAGACTTCAACGCAAATACTGCGACCAAGTCTGTGAGCTCAGTAAGGGATTCCATCAGGCAGCGGGGCAATCGGTACACCAGCAGAAGTTCCAATCTATCCCTGGTCCCCAAACTTAGGTACACACATTCAATATGGTCAGATACCTTGACAGGGACCCTGGTAAGGGAGATGCTATCCTTATAGAAAACAGCCACTCCACCTCCCCGCCCACGTCCCCTCACCTGCTCCTCTACAGAATACCCTGGAGGAAGAAGCTGGGACCAGACTGGGCCACCAGCCTCCCCCAACCAAGTCTCGGTGATACACACCAGGTCAGCTCCTTCATCCATAATCAAATCATGGATGAGCTTGGGTTTATTTTGGACCGACTTGGCATTGCAGAGGAGCAAGGTAAGGCTATGTGGGTTGTTGGCAGTGCTCCCTGAGGTCATAGAGCTGGCAGGACACCTGGAAGGGGAGACAGCTATTAAATTTCTGACTACCCTTCCCCTGGAACAGCCTGCTAACCTGCCAATGTTTCCTCTTCTGTTCCCCACCACCACAGGAATAGCTGCCCTACATTCAACCAAGGCACCCCCTGTCTCTCCATCTCTAGTTGAACCCAAACCCATAACTACTTCAACCCAATCTCACCAACAGTGAAGTGAGCAAAAATCTTCTCTAGCCATTCAAGTTAGTATGTAGGCCCCAGCCCTCAGTCCCTCCTCCAAAGGCCGGCCCCCTTTGGCGGCCGGCTTCGGCGGCCACTTGCAGATGGCCAGCGCCAGAGGCTGTGCCTCTGGCTGCAGCCCACTCTAATAAAGGCCAAGATCTCAGAAGCCCAATGGGTGTGTCTCACACCCACACCAATCAGGCAGTTTGGCCAAGTGCAGAGTATATCTGAACACAATTAGAGTGAGTTCAGCCCCTGATAGCAAACAGGCATTAAAAAAATTGCAGTATGTCAACTTTCACAGTTGACATATGACAGTTTTGTTGGAAGTGAAGGACTTTGCGCTGTCTCATGTCTCAGTGACAGAGGGGGACAGACTAGTGAGTCACAGGGCTAGAGAGGTCAAGACACTGGTCATCTCTTCTCTACTGCTCTGACACTATCCCTTTGATATGTAGATTGCTAATCTCAGGGACTTCCTTCCTTCCTGCCACTTCCTCTTCCCTCCCTTCTCCTTTGCAACATGCAAGCTCCTCTCTCCCTGCACCATGTGTGCAGAGATGCAGAATCCATCTGCATACAGCTAGATAGATAGATTAGAGATCCTGTCTCATTCCTATCTAGAATGGAGTTCTCTAATAAATACTCCTTATATTGATTTGAAACTATGAACTGGCTCCAAGTTATTTTACTCTCAGCATACATGCATGCCTTACAAAATTCTGCTGTGTTGTGCCTCTGTGCACTCTGCTATAATGAAAAAGGGTTTCTCTTACCAGAGAGAATTACCAACAAGTTTATTGCTTAAATTGCATGGCATCTAAGCAATGACATGAAAATAGGGTATCCAGTACTTTGTTGACATCATGACAATCTCCCTTACACTCAAAAACCTTAACAAAAAGCAAGAAACTGCTGCAAGGAAAAATGATGGTGGAACTAGGAATTTATCACCACATTTAAACTTGTTTTCAAGTCAATGTGCTTATAATTGAGCCTGAGTTGCTTTTAGTAGGGTTGCTAAAGTCAAGAGGAGATAGAGTCCTGTGCCTTTAATTTTTGTAAAAGTGATATTTCTAGCTAGTGCAACTTTTGCTCTTGCAGCTCAGGATTGCCAAGTTGTTTGGCAGGGTTTCTGTGCCTTCATCAATCATGTAACAGGTAGAAATTCAACGGATTAAACAAGCAACACTATCTCAATTTTGTGAAAACATTTTGGCCACTAAATTTCTGCCATGCAAATATATCTATATCAGGCATACGAGTCAAGCGAGAAAAAAAGCTGGCAATCCCACAGCAATGCTATAATGAAAGACACCTTTCTACCTGAAGGTGCTCCCTTCAGAGCAAATATTTAAGATACCAGAGGCTTTGTTCCATATGGAACATGTCAGCTCAGATTTGACATCCCCATAACCAAAAGAGTACAAATTTTTTTTTAAAAAAAAAATTCAACTCTCCCTCCTACCCAAGGCTGTAACTATTCATCTTTCACATCCAATCAAGAATAATGGCATTATTGAGTGCTCAGCTGTTGGAGGGTAAATAATCTCCAAACAATGTAAAACTCTCTCTTTTGTTCTAGTGTGCAGCACTTCAGGAATGGATAAATGTGCTGTTGTGTAACAGATGTTCTGTAGAGAATACTGGTATAAATGGTTGAGCAGTCTGGCCCAGGTGTTTTGGGCTTGACTGGCTACAAACAAGAAGGATTTAGAGAAAGACACGCCCGGTTTTCCAGAGGACACTGAAGAGCTGAGATGGATAAACTTGGTTTGTCTGGGAACAGGGTAGCCTCTGCCAGAACATTACTGCTATCCATGTTGGGGTTTGCCTCAGAGGAAGCAGAAGTTGGTTCAGTGCTGATACCAACAAAGTGCATGCATATAACAAATCTGAACACACCTTTATGGTGACCTATTCTCTTCAACTCTCTTGCCCCTCCAGTTTGTCTCTACTCCCCCCAGTGGAAAACATCTTGTCAACACCACCTTTCGTTCCACATCTCTCTGCCTTCCAAGTCTTGTCTCTTTAGCCTCTTCAGAGAATACATCTGTCTCTAGGTTATGTGTCTCTCCCAAACAAGCCAATCTTGTTTTCCCTCACCAAAATGTTCCTAATTCCCAGCATTTTATCATTTATTCTTCTAACATTTTTAACTCCTTAGGGCAGGGGTTCTCAAAACACGGTTTCCCAGATGTTGCTGGACTGTGCCCAGTCACAATGGTCTTTTAGGCTGCTGTTCAAAATCTTGAGAGAAAATAAATGACCCTACTGTGGTGGGCCCTAGAGGTGCAGCTAGGTAATTTTGGAAACTGAACCTAATGAGCTTACGGTGGGGCCCCCCCTGCAAAATAAGCATCCTCTCTGCGTATATATACATCACAGATCTGGGACAGAGTGCATTTGAGGAAGGGGTGGGGGACACTACACAACCCCCAAAGGATCCATAATCTTCTTGGCCATTCACCACAAACCCACAGATCTCGACCAGAGTGCATTTAAGGAAGAAGGGTGGCGAGGCGGGGGGAACTACACAAGTCCCAACTGATTCACACAGCTTCTTGACCATTCACAAACTAACTGGGACACAATGTGTGTCCCTTGGTCCACAATTCAAACACAAAATCAAATTGCATATACTGCATTCGTAAGGAAAATACAGTAAAACCACAATAAATGCCCCTTGCTTCACAGCTCTCACACAGACTTTTTGGATCACAAACCAACTTGAGCATAATGCATTTGGGGGGGAAAGTTTGTTTATCCAGATGTAACAGTTAGATCCATTTTTACTAGGTGTGGAGTACTCTATGGACAGAGATAACTCTTTCTGGCAGCTTTTCTGTAGTAGGAAAAAATGCATTAAAAATCACAGGAATAACCAATTTCCTTGAAATAGACATACACAGAGCCCTGCCATCTTGTGTTACATGTGTGCCCAATTTTAGGCCTCTAAGCCCAGCCATTCTGGAGATGTAAAGGGCTGGGCAAAGGGGACACATGTTACACATTTTTATGAGAACAAAAGGCAGAATCCTTCATGTGGTGGAGGAATGATGGTCCAATGGGGCAGCTTCAGTTCCAGATGTTTTTGTAATTTTCTGCCATGAGGACTTATAAGTTTATTAAAATTTAAAAATCATTAAAAATGAATGGATTGGCCAATCTGCTTCAGGATCAATACACAGAGTCCTGCTGTCCTACATCTGTGCCCAGTTTCACAATTCTAGGCCAAGCCATTCTGGAAAAAGAAAAGGGGGTGATGTTTACCCTTTTTATGCAGGTTCCTCCACGTGGGGGTGGAAGGGGGGGCTTTAGTTTTTGTAATTTTCTGCCATGAAACAGGCCACTTATAGGACTTTTTAAAAAATCATAAAAATCAACAGATTGATTGCTTCAAAATCAATACACAAAGCCCTGCTAACCCATCCTACATCTGTGCCAAATTTCAGAACTCTAGGTCAAGCCATTGCAAGAATATACAAGTTGTTCTAGTAAGAACTAATCAGCCTACTTTCCTTTCACTGTCTCTACAATTGGACTAAATTTGGTTCAAAACAAGGTCCACAAGTTAGCTCTCTTGCATCTCAAATGTAGTGCTAAAAAGTAGGCTAAAAAGGGGTCCTCTTTTCCCAGGGGGCCCACTAGGAGAGTGGGCACATGGACCTGGGCCCCCAGGTCCATGCCTAACAGCACCTCTCAATAGGCAATTGTGATTAATAATATTGCTCTCTCGTTTGAATTTTTAAATTTTCAGCTCCACTTCCCAGGACTCTGTGTGTACCTTTTAAGCGGGTGCTGGGGCTTTACAGCCCTCCCCTCTGCTCTCCAACACTGGGGAAAGCACAGCATTGCATGAAGGTGGGAAATGGCTCCCACACTGGAGATTTTATACCAAAGTGCCCCCCATATTCACCTTCCAAGATACTGTTGTATATACTGCAGTATATTTTATTTATTTATATGTTTATTTTTAAAATATTATGTGAAATTGTTTTGTTTTTACGCTGTTATACATTTGTGGTGCTTTAAATTGTGTACATCACCTAGAGATACACATCAGGTTGTATATAAATATGATAAATAAATAATAAAAAATATTATTTTAACATTTATTTTTACATACCTCCAAGGAGCCCAGAGTGGTGTACATGATTATGTTTATCCTCACAACAAACTTGTGAGATAGGTTAGTCTGACTCCAGTGAGTTTCATGGCTGAATGGGGATTTGAACTCAGGTCTTCCTGGTCTTGGCAGGATGAGGCTTATGAGTAACCCAAGCAAAATTAGTCAAAATTAGGAAACAGAACAGAATACGAAGTTAGAACTATTATATGTTTAAAGATATTTGGGTTTCACTACCTCACTTACTCTTTGATGGGGTACTGAAAGTGCTAGGGCCCAATAAACTAGAACGCTGGAATTTGGTACACACATAGGTACACATTTGGTACACACATAGATATGCCAGCTGTGTCTGTTTCTTGAGGTGAACGACCTCAAAACAGTGGTACATCTGCTGGTAACCTCCACACTGGATCGCTATAATGCGCTCTATGTGAGGCTGCCCTTGTACGTAGTCCGGAAACTACAGTTGGTCCAGAATGCGGCAGCCAGGCTGGTCTCTGGGTCATCTCAGAGAGACCATATAACTCCTGGACTGAAGGAGCTACACTGGCTGCTGATATGTTTCCAGGCAAAATACAAGGTGCTGGTTATTACCTATAAAGCCCGAAACAGTTTGGGCCCTGGGTTTTTAAGAGAACACCTTCTTCGGCATGAACCCCACCGCCCACTGAGATCTGCTGGAGAGGTCCGACTACAGCTGCCACCGGCTCGTCTGGTGGCCACTCAGGGACGGGCCTTCTCTGCTGCTGCCCTGAGGCTTTGGAATGCGCTCTCTAGTGAAATAAGAGCCTCCCCATCTCTGACAGCTTTTTAAAAGTCTTTAAAAACACATCTCTTCACCCAGGCTTTTAATTAATGTTGTTTTAATGGTTTAATGCTGTTTTAAAGTATTATTTTAAAATTTTTAAAATGTTGTAATGTGTCCCTCCCCTCATTTTTGTCTTAACAAATGTTTTACTTTATTTTTATTCTGTTGTAAACCTCCCAGAGACCTAAGTTTTGGGCAGTATAAAAATGTTTTAATAAATAAATAAATAGTCCAAGATACCCCAATCACAAGAAAAGTCTGAAAAGGAGAAGAGAAGACACAGCCAGCCAGCATTTAGACTAGAAGAGGGTAAGAAGTTGAGTTATATTACCTCCATTATTATACTGTATATTGAGCCCTGCCAAAATCTCTCTGCATTTCTTGAAAAACTCAAAACTGCAGTTCTTTTATCCTGCACTTTAATACCTTGCTTTGCTTAAGTAGACTTTTATAAATCTAGACACATACTGTCTTGTTTCCCTTAAAGCTTCTCTTAAAAAAAACAGGCTCAAGTGAGGAGTCTGGGTACTGAAAGTAACCTCTTCCTGTGTACCTTATGTGCCTTGTTGGCAGCATTAATCTAGCAGTTAATTGTGCGATTAGATTTATTTTACTTAATGACTCTTCCAATCACTCAAGGCAACTTATAGAAGAAAGCAATGAAATTCAATATAAAAGCAAGGTGGGGAAAGAATCTTCTGCACCACCCTGAGCTTCTTGAAGGAATGAATATCTCGCTTTGCATGTAATGCGTCTATCTCATATATCAGTTTCACCTTTTAATTTGCATTACTGAAATTAATGAACTTTTGCATGATATTCTAATTTTTCGAGTTTCACCTGTATATCAAATTGCTGCAATAAAAAAAGAAAAAAGAAAAAGAAAGAATGAATTCACAGGGCAGCCATAAAATCTCAAACTTCAAATGCCAAATAAATAAAATATTCTAAATTAAAAAGTTATCTGTCATGAAACATACCACGTGAAGAAGAGGTTCATCTACAGAGAGGCATGATGTTAAACATTCTCTTTTGTGGCATCCCAAACACCTTCATCTCAAACAGCTTAATTTGACAATTAGATGGAACCAAAAGGGGACCTCTCCCAATAGCCTCAAAGGATGAAAGGGTCCACATGGGCAAAACCTCTATGTATGTTGAACTTATGCTATTTAGGACATTCTAATTCAGAAGCAACATGGCCTTCCAAATTCAATTTGTGTTTTAAATTTTAAATCACACAATCCTGAATTAGCTGTAGTGGTGTGCAGGTTCGACCTGGTTCAATTCGAACTGGCCCAACCCCCACAAAAGAGTTTAAGTTCAAACTAAGTTATATACTTGCATAGGGGAAATCGGTAAGGATTCCCCTGTACAAGCCAAGGGGACCAATAATGCTAAAGGGATTGAAATGGTGGAGGGGGGGGGCAAGAGGGAGCCTTACCAGTGGCAGTGCACCAGTGGTGGCTCCCCCAGGCTCCGCTGGTGCTCCCTCCCAGCAGTGCGGGCCCAGTTCTGGTTTCTGTGGGAGCCTCCTATACTGCTGAGGGGAGTGCCAGAGGGGCCTGGGGGAGCCGTCACCACAGACACACCAGCGGTAAGGTGTGCTCTTGCCCCCACTTTCAATCCCTTTATTTTATTTATTTGATTTATATTCCACCCCTCCAAAATGGTTCAGAGTGGTTTACAACAAATAAAAACAATTAAAATCAATTTAACAGTTAAAATCAAACCTAAATAAATTAAACTATTAAAATCATTTAAACATTAAAAAAAACATTAAAATCATTTAAGATCAGCATTAAAAATATAAACCATAAATCTAATTAAAAGCCTGGGTGAATAAATGTGTCTTCAGTGTCTTTTTAAAAGTTGCCAGAGATGGGGAAGCTCTTATTTCAACAGGGAGAGCATTCTAAAGTCCAGGGGCAGCAATGGAAAAGGCCCATTCCCGCGTAGCCGCCAAGCGAGTTGGCGGCAACTGCAGGTGAACCTCTCTAGATGATCTCTACAGGCGGTAGGGCTCATGGTGAAGAAGACATTCTCTTAAATACCCAGGACCTAAGCTGTTTAGGGTTTTATAGGTAATAATCAGCACCTTGTATTTTGCCCGGAAACATATCAGCAACCAGTGTAATTCTTTCAACACAGGAGTGATATGGTCTCTCCTAGATGATCCAGAGACCAACCTGGCCTCCACATTCTGGACTATGTACAAAAGCAGCCCCACATAGAGCACACTGTAATAATCCAGCCTAGAGGTTACCAGCATATGTACCACCGTTTTGAGGTCGTTCATCTCAAGAAATTGACGCAGTTGGCGTATCAGCCAAAGCTGATAAAAAGCACCTCTAGCCACCACGTCAACTTGAGTAATCAGGGAGAGGTTTGGATTCAGAAACACCCCCAGACTGCATACCTGTTCCTTCTGGGGGAGTGTGACCCCATCCAGAACCAACAGATCAATATCGTCTCCTGAGTTCTGACCCTGCACAATAAGTACCTCCATCTTATCTGGATTCAGCCTCAGTTTGTTATCCCTCATTCAGCCCATTACTGCCTCCAGGCAGGCATTTAGGAAGGTTATGCCTTCTCCTGATGAGATTGACATGGAAAAGTAGATTTGGGTGTCATCTGTAACATCCTGCACTAGATCTCTCAATGATCTCTCCCAACGGTTTCATGTAGATGTTAAACAACATCAGAGACAATATGGAGCCCTGAAGCACACCATAGGAAAGTTCAGATTTTGAAGAACAACAGTCTCCAAGGGACACCATCTGGAATCTGTCCATGAGGTAGGAGCTGAACCACTGCAAAGCAGTGCCTCTCACCCTCAATCCCCTCAGACATTCCAGAAGGACACTATGGTCGATAGTATCGAAAGCTGCCAAGAGATGCCAAAGGATCAACAGAGTCACACTCCCTCTGTCAATTCCCAATTGGAGATCACCCATCAGGCCGACCAAGGCAGTCTCCACCTCATAGCCTGACCGAAAGCCAGTTTGAAATGGGTTTAGATAATCAGTTTCCTCCAATATTGCATGGATCTGGGAGGCCACCACATTCTCAATCACCTTGCCCAGCCATGGAAGGTTGGAAACAGGCCTGTAGTTGCTTAATTCTGAGGGATCCAAGGCAGGCTTCTTCAGAAGCTGTCTAATGATCGCCTCCTTCAAACAAGGGGGCATCCTGCCCTCCCTCAGAGAAGCATTTATAATTGCTTTAGCATTAGGGAGCTCCTTTAGCATTAGGAATCCCCTTTGCTTGTAAAGGGGAATCCTTACCGGTTTCCCCTTTACAAGCATAGCCACCCGAACCGGGTGGGACTGCACAAACTGAACCACCAGCCGGTTCTAACGAACCTGTTTGCGGACTTGCAATTCGGTTCAAGTTCGAACCGAACCACCCAGAACAGTTCCATGCATACTCCTAATTAGCTGATAGTTTCTTTCTGTAGTGAGTGCACTTCAGTAGGTACAGATATATGTATGCCAGTCAGTTTTCTTTTGGTTAGGATACTTCTTTGTTATCTAATGAATATTCAAAGGTCAATAAATATTGGCTCTGTTCACCAGTCAGAAAAAAATTTTACTCATCAAGCCATAATGGTACATTACTCTTCCCCCCCCACCCCACTTGTCAGGCATTATTTCTCACTTGTCACAGACAAGTAGCCTAGTGGATTTTCTGAGCCCTGTCAATATTCTTACCCACATAGTATTTATACTACTATGACTATGCATATTCCTTGATTTATCTACTGTTTTACACTTTGTTTGCTCTGATCTTTTTCTGGTCAGAAACTGTAATAAACATGATTCTGGTGGAAAGTAATTATCCTATTAATTAGAGAAAGGAATTTGCCCTAAGTATAGGGACAATTGAGTGTGCTATGATTTTGCCAGGCAGAAGTTAAGGAAACTAATGGTTGTGCACACCTTCCCAGGTGTTTTATCTACCAGTTAATAAAAAACTGGAAATAAGCTAGGAAAATGCAATCAGGTGAGATCATATCCCACCAATAAACCATCATAAAGATCTTCACCTGGAAACAAAGCTGAGCCAAGCAGGTTTTTTGTTTCATTAGTGTAAAAAAGTGCACCTGCATTTTCAAGTGTTTTCAGATTTTCCCTGTAAATTTAAATTTTTATCCATTGTTCATCCAACTCCTGGACAGCAATCACAGCTCCGAAAGAGCTGTACAAAAGCTACCTACCTCACAGGGTTGTTGTGAGGATAAAAAGAAGCATGTACACCCCTCTGAGCTCCGTGGAGGAAGAGCATGATATAAATATAAACAAACAAACAAACAAACAAACAAACAAATAAATAAATAAATTTTAAAAAGCCCTCAAAGACTGATTTTGATAGTTCCAGGGAGCTATGCCTTTTAAAGCATTCCTGAGATCTTAGGAACAAACATAGGAAGCTGCCTCATACAAACTCAGATCACTGGTCCATCACCAACGAATGGCAGCTTTCCGGGATTTCAGACTTTCCTAGCCTTATCTGGAGATACCAAGGACTGAACCGAGGACTAGGGATGTGCACGAGCCAGTTCAGTGCTCCTTTTCTGGAGCGCTGAACTGGTTCAAAAGTCCAGTGTTTGAGCCAGTTCAGAGACAGGGGTGTCCTTTAAGTGGCAGGGAGGGTGCCCTTACCTGCCTCGCCACTTTCCCCCCACTGACGCTCTCCCCCAAAGCATTGGTGCAGAGCTGAAGCACAGCTCCTTGCAGCCCCGATGAATGTCTCCATGCAAAGGGCTCATATGCGTGCGCACGCATGTTGGCCATTTGCGTGGTGATGTTCACTGTGGCTGCAAGGAGGTATGCTGCAGCCATGCACCAACACTTTTGGGGAGAGTGCCGGTGGGGGGAAAGTAGTGTGGCAGGTAATGGCACCTTCCCTGCCCCTTAAAGGACCCACACACACACCTTCTGGGAGTGCACGAACAAGTTCATGCACATCCCTACCTAGGACCTTCTGCATGCTCAGCAAGTGCTCTACCGCTAAGACACAGCCCTTCCCCTAACTATACAATCCCCAAGCTTGTCTGAAAAAGAGCTAAAGCTAAAGAAATCTGGTGTTTGGTTTTCCTCTTTGTCCATATTATTTTAGGATGTTTCTCAATTATGTGCAGGGCACAGCTACAATTGGGAGGACATGTCTGAGGAACACGTGCCATTCATTGCCAGGGGTTGCTTGCCTGCTGCCTCCGAGGTGCCTCCCCCCACCATCCCCGGTCCCCCACTGTCTTGCTGCCTCCATGGTGGCTGCTAATACTCCAGGAGCCGAAGTAACAGCTCCTAAACTTTGCCCAGCCACTAGCACTATAAAGACATCACCGATATGGTGTGCAGCAGCTGAACCAAGTTTAGGAGTTTTTGCTGCAGCTCCCTGAGTTCTAAGAACCGCCACAGAGGCAACAAGACAGTGAGAAACCAGGAGATGGGGTGGGGGGAAGGCAGCAGGTGAATGGCCTCCAAAGTTGAGGATGTGGAGGCCCGGTGGTGGAAGAGGTGATCTGCCACAGAGGTGGCTGGTGAGAGGGCAGCTGCATGACTGTGCTGGCAGCCGCATTTAGAACACAGGCTGCTGCCAGCATCACTACACCACTGATTATGTGGGCCCTCCCGGAATTTCAGTGAACTTGACTGGACAATCTGTATTGCATTGCTGGAAATGTGGTCCCCTACATGCACACAACTACATAAGAGAGCCTGGTACCCTTGCTATCCGTGGAAAGGTTGCATTTGAAAAACGTGCAAAATGGTCTCTCTTCAACCAAACATGGTCTCCTTTTAAGAATGACTTGTAAATATTTTTGTCATACTTTTAATGTCCTTCCCTCCATTGCACTTACAATAATACTTTATATGTTTGGACTAGCTTGCAAGCAGGAGAAGAAGGTAATACCCCTCTCCAAATTGCTCTCCAGCAATATATTCTTGAGTATGCTCAGTTGTGTTGTTGCAAATTCAGCAGTGTAGGTGCTCGCCATGAGAACTCCCACAGTCACACTCACCCCAACAGCCATGATCCATAGTCACACCCACATTTAAAATAAATGACCTTTTTATATTATACATATTTTTATTTTTAAATGTAGTGTTATTGTTATGTGTGGAAACATACAGGCTGTTAAAAAAAAAAACCCTTTAAAAAGAAACCTGTCCAAAGTATACTGGACTGTAGTTGCACCACTAATCACTTATATTTTGAGCAAAAGAGATGGTGATAAAAATGCAGCACTGGATAATTGGATGGACACCCATGATGACAAGTTTTGGTTGTTTCACTCTATGGCCACCCAAATTGGATTAATTTCAACATTCCAGTTAGCAGCCCCTCTGGTTCTGGTGTCCTCAGCAGCAAACTGAGTTCTTAGCCATGGCTCAACATATTTCTCTGCTTGCCACCACCCCAAAGGTAGCCCATTAGTTTTTATGAACAGAAGCAGCTCTCCAAGGTTTCTGAAAAGCATCTTTCCCAGCTCTTCCTGGAGATGCCAGGGAATGAACCTAGGGCCCTCTGCATGCAAATATCTTAAGCAGATGCTGTACCACTGAACCATGACCCCATGCCCATAGGATGCTGCCGTATACCAAGTCAGATCATTGGCCGATCTAGTGCAATAATCTCTACTCTGGTTGCAGCAGCCACTATACATTACTCTTTATGGTGCCACAAGACTCCCTCTCTCTTTCTCACTATAAGAGACTAACACACAAACTCGGCCTAAGCTCCCTCCGCCATACCTGAAACACTGCAGTGAGCTTCAACCACCCTGCCAATTCTCCCCAAATTGATCCCTCTCCACCAACCTCCTTCCCAGCCCCACAGAGCACTTTCAAAAAGGCAGCAGACGGGGAATGGAAGAGCAGGACGTGACTGAAAGGCACTTTCTACACTATGTCCCCCCCCCCCCCTTCCACAGGCAGGACATGGTAAACAAATGGAAGGCCACTTTTGGTAGGGTGGTATAGAAATCGAATAAATAAATAAATAAGGCAGGAGGAAGAAGAGGAGAGGTGGCAGCTGCTGGGCACATGCCACCACTGGGTAAAGGTTGCAAGGGCAGCTGGCTGAGTGAAAGGGCCAGTGATGGTGGGTCAGCAGAGGCAGCCAGCAGGCAATCTGTTGCCTCTGTCAATCCATCGCCTGAGGTGTCCATCTCACCCAGCCTCATTAGCAGGCTGGCTATGCGTTAAAGTGGCTACTTTTCTGGAAGTGCAAAAAGGAGTCAAAGGAATTAAACTTACCAGTCTAGTTTCTTCATCCAGTCTTAAAGGCAAGCAGCAAATAAAAATATGAAATAAATACTTTAGCATCAGCCAAATCATATAACTGGTTTGATGACTTAGCATTTCGGCTGCGAAAAATGTCCATGCAAATGTAAACACAGACCTATATAAAGCAGAGGTCAAAGTGGAGTGATTAAGAGCCCCTTCATTGAGATGGAAGAGGCCCAATGAGAAATCCAGACCTGGATAGGTCTTGTTGCCAAACATTCTGTGGCAGGAAGACCACTGGTAAGTCAATATGAAACAGCAAAACCTTAAATGCATTTCAAATTATTTAATGTATTCAATTACTTGTAAATTTTAATAATAGATGAATACAATTGATAAAAAATAGTGGCAGGTACTTTCTAATGATTCTGTACCTTTTTTACTCACTGACCGCTACAGTGGAAGATGGGAGCTGTTTTACATTTTACCCTTTGCACAGAACACTGCCTGTACATGTTTTCATTATACTTCTGTAGAAAAACGTTTAGAGAGGATTTTTTTAAAATGAAAGCTGAAAAACTCAGGAAAAAGATCTAGAATATTCCTGAATGGCCCATGATGGCCACCATACACACACATTCACAGACACCATGGATATGCCCAGCACAAGAGCAGGTTTCACAGTTACCCCCTCCTTGGTTTGGTTTTGCATGCAACTGTCCCTGTTCTTCCCAGTTCAGCATCCCTCCAGTGGCTGTTGCTGGTGTCTCCCTCTTGTGAGCTCCTTTGGGATAAGAATCATTTTCTCATTCCTATCGTTACATAAATTATTTCAAGTATTTTAAGAAAAGCAGTACTCTGCAGTTTTGAGGATGATGATTATCCCTCCTCCTCCATAAATTTACACTCTTGGTTAATTCAGGTCAGTAGTTCAGTCAGTAGCCAGGTCTGTATGGCTAGGCCAGACATCTCCAGAGTTGTGTGCATGGACTGATTCCAGGCTCAGTCACAATCTTGCTGCAAACACACACACACACTTTTTTTTCAGCCTTCTCTGCTATTCCCAGCCTCGGACAGGGAGTTGGTTGAGGAGATGTTTCAATCTCTGAATGAGATCACTTGTTGGGTTGGAGTGAACAATATTCTTCCCTCTAATTCACAGCAACAACTGTGCTAGTCCAGTGCCTCTTGGGTAGAAGATGTTGATTACTGGCTCTGTTTAGTAATTAGACACTTCCAAATGTTCATTTCACTATTTTTTCCAAGCACATGATTAGTCTGGACGGAGAATATCCCATTTAAATTCCTTATATCAGGCCCCCCAAGAGTCCAGCTCAATATGGTGGGGGTGGGGGGAATCTGGCTAGCAAAATGCAACATAATCACATGCTGTGCCTGCTGCAGGTTGTTGCTGAACTCAAAGGTATTTGCAATGGTATACATGCTAGTCTGGGCAGGTAGCCAGCGTAACACTTGAGGCATTTGCTAATTTAACCCACACTCAAAAGACTCTGTTGTAACTTTAAGCACATTACAAGCAATAATTTGTGGGCTTAACATGCCCTCTCCATGATCCATGTCACTTGTCCTATTTAGAAACCAAAAGCAATCTAGTATAAATCCCTCTTTCCTTACCCAGCTTATAACTCAGACCTCAAGGTTCTAAACTAGCAATGGCTGTCTTTAGACCTGGTAGACACGATACCTAAGATTTTAGGAACTTGGGGCTCAGTTCAGAGAGAAGCGATACTGTCCATTAACCAAGTACAAGCCCCAGAGGCCAGTGCCATCACAGTCTCAAAGAAGGTCTAGGATGCACTTTCATTTCATGCAGGGAATGAGAAGCAACACCTGCATCTCTCTCTCACACACAAAGCACAACTGGCATGGACAGTGCTACTTTTCACTGCCCAGTCCAACAGCAGCGTTTGATAAACTTGGCAGGTGTTCTCTGCCATGCAACCCTGTATCTCATAGGCTTCTGAGGCAAGATATCACTTTCAGTGGGGAGAGGAAGGGACTACATGCAGAGGACCAACAGTAACAGAGTTTTAGAATTATGAGAGATCTTGGAGGTCTTCTAGTCCAGGGATCCTCAACGCTGGGCCCCCAGATGTTATTGGACTTCAGCTCCCATAATTCCCAAAGGCCACTGGGGCTTGGGATTATGGGAGTTGAAGTCCACTAACATCTGGGGGCCCAACGTTGAGGATCCCTGTTCTAGTCCAGGGATACTCAACGTTGGGTATCCAGATGTTATTGGACTTCAGCTCCCATAATCCCCTGCCCCAGTGGTCTTTGGTTGGGAATTATGGGAGTTGAAGTCCACTAACATCTGGGGGCCCAGCATTGAGGATCCCTGTTCTACTTCAACCCACTGCTTAGAGCAGGAGATGGCTACTGTATCCCAGACAGATGGCTGCCCAGCCTCTGTCTGAAGACTTCCAGTGAAGGAGAGCCCACCACTGTGCGAGGCCAGCTGCTCCACTGTAGAACCACTCGTACAGTGAGAAAATCTCTCCTAACGTCTAGCCTAAATTTGTCATCATTGCTGCTTGTGATAATTCAGACTGCTCTGCTTTGAGAAGTCTTTGTGGTTCAAACAACTGAAGTATTTCATGCAGGTTGGTTCCCTATAGATTTTCTCACCATTACATGGGAGGAGAGAGACAGAGAGAAGAAAACACAAAAAATGCAAGTGGTGCAAAGACAGAAGTACCAGAAGGTCTGAGGCAAATATGGCTGAAAAGAACAGTGGGAAAATACACCAGCTAGGATGGGGTAGGAAAATCTGGCCATCCGGCTGTTGTTGAACGACAACTCCCATCATCCCAAGCCACAATTGTAGTTAGGGATCACTGTTCCCTCTAATAGGGATTCCCAGATGTGGTTGACTACAACTCCCAGAATCCCCAGTCAAAAGGCCATTGCATCTGGGGATGCTGTGAGTTGTAGTGAACAACATCTGAGAATGCCAGTTAGAAGGAACACTGTTAGGGACAATGGAAGTTGTAGTTCAACAACAGCCAGAGGGCCAAGACTGCCCACCCCTGAGCTAGGAGCTACTTTATACTGAGTCAAACAATTGGTTCATGGCTGAACCAATTGTTCAGCCCATTACTGTTTATTCTGACTGGCAGTGGCTCTCCAGGGTTTCAGATATATGTAGAACTTTCTCAGTCCTCCTACCCAAGATCCTTAAAGTGGAGATGCCTAGAACTGAAACTAGGATTTTTTAAATACACACACAGTGATGGAGACTGAGAATGTTTATGCACACTTATTGTTTGTGTGTCCTACCTTTCAGTGTGAATGCTGGCAATTGAAAAAGTGCCAGTGACAGATCAGAGACAACGTGAACAACAGTGCCCTCCCCCCATCCCACTTCCTTTCATCTGACCCCTGAAATAGCCAGCTTCATTACTTCAGGCAGGTGGGAGATCTGAATCTGGGGGCTATTTCCTTTATCTTCAGCTCACTGGACTTGTTTCACAAAGCTGAATGTGGACTTATAATCAGCTTTTGTGTAGCACAGAACCATACTCTGCAACAAGTGCCAGAATGAGTCAAGGGTGGGATGTTTCATGGAAGTGGAGAGTGACAGCTCCTTTTCGTCTCATTGGTTGGGGATGCTTGGAGACAATTGCAAAAGCTTGGAATGATCTGTCTGGATTCAAATCCAAGGCTTGTCTTGCATGTTAAAATATGACAAGATGATGCCTGAGTGGTAGAACAGAACTGGGAGATGAGAGCTTTATAACCCAGAGGTTATAAGAGAAGGGAAGAAATGTTGCTTAGTGGTCACAACAGCAAAGAGGCCTAAGAACTGTTTTCCTGGCATGCTATGTGCCTTGGTCATATTACTTCATTGCCAAGGGACATTCTTCATTCAAAGATTTCTGCAGGATGTGTGAAAGGGAAAAGATAGTGGAAAACAGGTTCTAAGGCTTTTGATTCTGTGTAAGGAACGGAGAGAGATGTGCCACCAATCTGTCAGGATAACATGCCACATCTCTACTGTGTCAAATTATGGAATGTCAATTGCCTATTTCCTGGGCCTGGAACTCTTAGGCATACTGCCATTTCTGCCATGGACTCATTGTTTGATCTTGAACAAATCACTAGCCGTCCAAGTTCCCCATCTGCAAAATGGACACAGCAGTAAGCTGCATACACTGCAGTGAACTCTTTGATTAAAAGACAGACAGCAATGACTGACAGATAGAATCGGCTAGGTATAGGAAAAGCTACCAGTTATCTTCCCTCTCGGTGACATCACACTTATAATATGCATAACACCAAACCCAGTCAAAGGTACAGCACATCATAAATTAATCCTGCCTGCCTGCAGGGTGTATACAAATGGTTCTGTTTCAGAGCAACCACTGAGGAAAATTTGTCTACATGCACTTACAGCTTTACTACCAGATTCTTTGAATCATGATTCATAATACCATATACCTATTCTTGGTTGTGTATTCAGACACAGTGAACTAACTAACTGTGAACTCTCCCCTTCAGTACAATCCAGCCTTCAGATCCTGCCTTACCCCTCAGACTTAAGAGAACCCTCCTGCAGGTAGAGGTGTAGGTGTGTGTGTGTGTGTGTGTGCGCGTGTGCGTTTAGAGCCCTGCCAGGAAGATTAACCAGTTAGGCTGTAATACCTGTGTGCAGCCTGAATTCAATAATCAAAGCTCAACAGACCAACACACACTATCATAGCAGAATGGCCTCCCGTCAGGTTTTGCCTCTGCCGGAGCTCCATATACTGCTGCCCTTTGTAGCAGGTGGCTGCACTGCAACACTACTGGAGACCTTCGATCCCTAGCTTGGCCCTGCCTATTGAGACTAGCTATTGGCTTGCTTCTCAAACAAGAAGAGTACAAAACCAGAGCTGAAAGCAAGCTTACCTCAGTATCAAGCCCTGGATCTAGCCTGGCTTTACTGCCCACATCTTCCTGCCCTTGGGCTCCTGGTTTGATTCCTGACTGTCTGCTCAGCTTGACCGTGTGTTCCTGACCTTCAGCTACGGCTTTGTTCCTTGATTCCTGACTGGCTACTTGGCTTAACCTCTGGCATCCTCTTGACCTCCAGCTACTGGTTTTGATCCCTGCCTGCCTGCCTCGCTCTCCTGATCCTGGCTTCTAATCAGGGGTGGCTCTACCACTGAGTGGCTGTGTGCCCTGCACATGAGCTGCTACAAGGTGTTGAGGGGGCTGCTGCAGGCCCTACCATTTACTGGCAGCAGCATGATGTAGTGATATCATTACTGGGTGCCTGTTATCCTAGGGATAACAGGTGCTAGGTGGCAATATGATTATCCTGTGCTACGGCTGGCTGGCTTCCCTTTGCTAGCTGTGGTTAGTGGCGCTGCAGAGGCTGGCGGCGGGTGGGGCTGGTAGCAGTCTGCCAAAAAATTTGGACGGGGGCTACTGCTGATGTCACTATGCCACAGCTTCTAGCTCAGCCTTGACATCTCCACATAGATCAGTGGGAGAAATATGCCTCCTAGATCTTGAACTGGGCTAGATGGAAAGAGTTTGTTTGCAAGAATAGCGTCAGAGTGCACCACCCAGAGCCTTTGGGATGGGACAGTATACAAATGTAATAAATAACAGGCCTACAGCCAACATTCTTTCATCTGAAGAAGAGCTGCTATCTAGCAATCTTCAAGAGTGAGCCACAGCTGGAGTCTGCGAACCTCTTCCCACTGGCAACAAATGCAAATGGCCAAAAGCAAAAGCCACAGTTTGTTAGAGAACAAATTTGTGAAAGAAGTTGGTGCTATGGCCCTTCCTTGCAGAAGAAAGCAACCCTGAAGAAAGAAAATGTAGTACAATCCTCTACTGATTATTGGAGGGGCCATATGATATTGCTTCTCCCACATGACTAACTGGACATCAGTGTCACAGGACACACTATCATTCCAGGCCACTTACAAGATCAGAAAAGATCTCATAGTCTCAAGTGACAGCCTGTCAAACCTTCCTATCTTTTAGGATAAAAAAAGCTTAATGATAAACAATTCTCCTCACTAGGTCTCTGATCCTCTAATTTACACCCCTCTCTTTGTGCCTTGCTAGTCCTTGTTTCTATTTATATATTTCAGTACCACTTCTAATTTTTGCAGCTTCCAGGACACTTTGTTTCAACACTTTCATGTTGTCAAAATACTGCATTCCCATTTCAAACGATGGTGGCCCCTGGGTAGTTTGCCTAAGAAATGTGTGTGGTTCCAAATTATTATTATTATTATTTAATTTATATACTACCTGACTCCAAAGGCTCTAGGCAGTTCACAAAAATAAATTGACTATTAAACAAATTTAAAGATCAATTAAAAATTAAAACATTCATAGATTACTAAAAGCCTGGCTAAAAAAGTGTGCCTTAAGGGCTCTTTAAAAGGTTGGTAAAAATGTAAAGACAACCGCCTTGGGGTTGTCTTTTAACGAAAGGCGGTATATAAATGCAACAATCAATCAATCAATCAATCAATAAGTTAAGCCACTAATGTCTATAGGGCGCACTATAGTAATAAATACTATTAATAAGACTTGCAAAGAAAGGCCTGCCCAGAACAAATGCTGAAGGCATCAACAGAGAGTAACAAGCAAACTGTAGAATCCAAGGGAGAGAGTTGTGTTATGCAAGATATTAAGTACAGAGAGACAAGCTCAGTCTGCCTTCGGTGCTCTTGCTGCTGGCTGGCTGTTAGCCCCGCCTCTACTCCAGGACTAGAATACAGGTAACTAAAGCCCCATTCAAAAGCTGGCCTGGATCAAGGAATGGATTAACCAATAACACCACAGAATTTCCCCTCTCCTCCCCCACAGCAGTTGTAGCCAATCACACTTCTCTCTGCTACTAGCACCTGGACATGGAGAACTATCCATTGTGCTCCTGTCAACCAAAGTTTGCTGCTTATTTATTTAATTGATTTGAATCTTCACCCTTCCTTGCATGCCTGAAGATTTGTGGGGTTGGGGAGAGGAGAAGTCTCTCAAATTAGGAGAGGGAAAGGAGCAGTGAAAAAGCACAAAAACACTGGTTACTGAGCAAATTCAAAAATTTGTGGACCTCTCCTAAAAAACAAACAAACTATTAATGAGGCTTGCAAAGAAACGCCTGCCCAGAACAATGCTGCTTCTGTCTTCTTACTTACCTCCCTAGATTGTAATTAGTAACTACATAAAATCGCTTGCAATCAGCAGCAAGACAGAGTATGGCCTGATTTTAAGGAATAAAATCAGAATGGTTTGCTAAAACAGTAGCTTTGAACTGGTCATTTGACTCCTGCTCAGGAGCTGCAGCAGTTAATTCACACAACTTTAAAAGCAGATTTAATTATTGGGTGAAAATTATGATATGCTTCAACTTCTGTTGGGTAACCTTACCTGCCTCAGTGTGAGTTCACTGTACTCACCATATGGTCCGATCCTATGAACAGATGCATGGTGGCTCAGAGGACAGGTGGTGGGAGAGCTTAAGCATCCTCCCTCTTCTATCTGCACTTAGGCTCAACCTAGGCTGAGTGTAGGAACTGCACCAGCATCCCATGCCTCCCCTCCATAGCACAGCTGTGCCAGTCTGGGGATATACAAAGCCCTCACTTGTGCCACATCCCAAAGATAATCTGAATGGTTCATCCTAATATGCACACCTTTTGTTAATAATAAGAAAGCTTGAACACTTCTTGAGTTTCACATGCAATACTAAACACATTTCTTAATTGCAGCAATGCAAAGCTGTTCCCACCACTGCTTTCCTGCCTACAGACATGTAGATTAAATAGTAAGTGGTCTGGCTGGTAACCAGGCCCTCTGCCATGACCTGCCGTGTAATGACACGGTTTGTTAAACTTGAGAGTAGCATCGCAAATAAAGCCATTCCCATGTTTCCTTAGATGGAATTTAAGGATTCGGTTTCAAGATTTAAACAAATAAACCATGTCCATGCAAATGAAGGAACAAGGAAAACCTAAGGAACTCCACAGAGATGAAAACTACATAAATGAAGTGTTATAATTTGGGGGGTGGGGAGAGATAACAGAGGGCTTTTTGATTTGGCTGCTGTGACTCCAAGCAAAAAGGCCTTATATCTTCATTGTAGGGGTCAGTGGTGGCCCCCATCAAGTGAGCCTAAGTATGGCTCCCAAACTAATTGTTCATTGGGCCTGTGTGAAGCTTCAGCCAAAGCTGAATATTCTGCACAGTCCCTCTGGCACCGTGTAGAGATGACCATTTGTATCATGCAGTGCTGCACTTTGCCCAGTGCTGGGGAGGATGGGCTCCTTGAAGAGAAACAGAGCCCTCCATCTTGGAAGGTGTGCATGGAGTGCTGAGAAGTATGGCCCTTCCTGGCGCTTTCCTTTTTAGCTCTTGAGGGGGCTCTTTCACTCTCTCTTAAAGCACCTTCCCAGCACTGAGAAAAGTGCAATCCTGTGCAGAGGTCAGCACAGTGAGAAATGGCTCTCATCAGTGTTATCTCTAATTTTTTTTAACCTGTGTGCGGAATAAATTTTGTTCTGGGTGGCAGTATCAAGGCAGTGTGTGTGCACATGCATTCAGAGTGGGGCCTTCCCAATTCAACCTGAGTGGTATCTTAAATTAACTGAGCGGCCATAAAAAAAACTTGAGAGCGTGCACATGTGCACACGCCGTAGAGGGAACACTGGCTCTTATACTGAAGGCTTTTTGCCAAAGTGGCCCCAGCTTGGGAAATAGTGCAGATTGTTGCCTTAGACGGTCTCTTGTCATTTCATTGAATTGTTTGCAGAGGATTTACATTATAAATGCTTAGTAGCTGTAAGTATTCAGCAAATGGGAATCCAACTCTCACATCTAGGATTTTCTTCCACCATGGGCAAAAAGGAAGATAATTTCTCCATGACATTGCAAGAAAGGGACCAGTATGGACAATGGATAATATTGCATAGCTGGTCATCTATTGTTCCATTCTACCACAGCCCTATCCACACATCTACTTATACCAAACAGTTTCTCACACCCCTTGCTGACCACTAAGAGATTGTCATAAGGACTAGAAACTTCAGTTAGAAAAGAGGAGGTGCCATAGTTCAGTGGTAGAGCACATGCTTTACATTTATTTATTTGTTTATTTAACATATTTTTACACCGCCCAAAACTTATGTCTCTGAGCAGTTTACAACAACATTGCAGACAGTCCCAGCTTCAATCCCTGGCATCTTCAGATAGGATTAGGAAAAGCAAATAGAAAACCCTCACAAGTTCTTGTCAGAAAATAGAAAATCCTGGCACTATTTTTCAAGCAGGGGCCACTTTGGGAAAAATAATGTAAATCAGAGGTCTAAGGCAGCTTCATATGGTCAAAATATCACAGTTAATCAGCAGAGGTGCTCTTACCCCTCGACTTCAGGGCCTAAGCCCAGGGCCTCCACACCCCCTGGGGGACCCCAAATCCTCTTTAGTCTGTCCTGGGTGGTGTGGTTTGTGTCTCAAGAACCTACATGTTAAAAAATGATGCTTAACTTGCAGGTGCTCCAAAGACCTTTAGGTCCAGGCTTCAAAGTTACCTAGGTGCACCTCTGTTAATCAGACAGCTTAATTTAAACTATTTTTAGTGCAAGTACTGATAAAAATTGCAGATAAATGCCTTCTTAGAAAATACATTTCCTTCTATGTGTGACAGAAGGTGACATTCCCCTTTTGCCTTCTGTGATACAAGTGTTCATCTCCTTAAAACCACATCTGATTTTTACCCTTTTAGAACTATCTTCATATGCACATTTGTCTGAATACATACATTAAATCATCTAAAACTCATACAATCAACTAAGATTGACTGCCCTAGTTGAAGCATTTGCAGACAGCCCAAGAGAATTTGCAGCCTCATATTTGGCTTTTTCTAACATTTTTGGTGTTAGGAAAAAGATTGTTTTCATTAATAGCAATAGCACTTACATTTCTATACCGCTCTATAGCCGGAGCTCTCTAAGCGGTTTACAATGATTTTAGCATATTGCCCCCAACATTCTGGGTACTCATTTTACCGACCTCGGAAGGATGGAAGGCTGAGTCAACCTTGAGCCCCTGGTCAGGATCGAACTTGTAACCTTCTGGTTACAGGGAGGCAGTTTTACCACTGCACCACCAGGGGCTCCTTAATGAGTTAGATCAAGAGGCTGAGGCTGAATCCAGATAAGACGGAGATACTTATTGTGCGGGATCAGAACTCGGGAGATGGTTTTGATCTGCCAGTTCTGGATGTGGTCACACTTCCCCAGGCACACAGTCTGGGGATGCTTCTGGACACAAAACCTTCTCTGGTATCCCAGGTTGAGGCAGTGGCCAGAGGTGCCTTTTATCAGCTTCAGCTGATATGCCAGCTGTGTCTGTTTTTCAAGATAAATTACCTCAATTACATCTCCTGGTTACCTCCAGACTTGACTACTGCAATGCACTCTATGTGGGGCTGCCTTTGTACAGAGTCCGGAAACTACAATTGGTCCAGAATGCGGTGGCCCGTTTGCTCTCTAGGTCATCTCAAAGAGACCATATCACTCCTATCTTAAAAGATCTACACTGGCTGCTGGTAAATTTCTGGGCAAACTACAAGGTTTTGGTTATATCCTATAAAGCCCTAAACAGCTTGGGTCCTAGGTATTGAAGAGAATGTCTTCTTTGCTGGGAACCACACCACCCATTGAGATCATCTGGAGAGATTCGTCTGCAGTTGCCACTGGCTCATCTGGTGGCTACTCAGGGATGGGCCTTCTCCATTGCGGCTCCTAGGCTTCAGAACACACTTCCTGTTGAAATAAGAGCCTCCCCATCTCTTACAACTTTTAAAAAGGTACTCAAGACACATCTGTTCATCCAGGCTTTTAATTAGATATTAATTGTGTTTTTAATAGTTTTAACGGTTTAAATTTTAATTGTTGAAATGTTTTAATCTTTTTATTGGTTGTTTTTATTGTTTTGTTGTAAACCGCCCAGAGACTTGCATTTTGGGCGGTATACAAATGTGTGTGTGTGTTTGTTTAATTAATTAAATTCACAAATTATAAGAACAGGAACTGTCTTGTTGCAGCATGCAAAGCATAAGGAGGTGGCGAAGGAGAACCTCCACATCTACAAAAAGTTTCCCCTTCCAAAATAGTACAGGAAGCCACAAATGAAGTTGTGTCCTCTGTTTTGATGTATAATTTATTCTATCTTCAGCTTTAAAGGTTTTGAATTTCTTAGTGAACCTGCTCCAAGGTTATACAGATAGACTGGAAGCAATACAGGATTAACAAGCTATATAATTTGGATCACAAACCGGCTGGAAACTGTGTGCTTCGACCCTTCAGCACTGCTCAGTGATAACAAATTGTGACTGGGAATCATGGGAGTTGTAGTTCAACAGCTGGAGTGCCAAGACTACCCATTGCTGTTATAGGGCATGCTGTAAAGGCACATTCTCAGCACTGTTTTATCCCCTTAAGAATCCTTAAGAATTGCCCACCCACACCTTGCATAAGAACTATTTTGCTGGATCATACTAGAGGTTCCTCTAATCCAGCATCCTGTCTCCAGCAATGGCTAGCCTGATGTCATTGGGAAGCTCACAAGCAAAGAACGACAAAGATAGGTAGCTATCTCCTGTTTGTCTCCCTAGCATTTACTCAGTCACCAGAGACGGACTGCCACTGAAAATGGAGGGTACAGTTATTATGGCCATCAATCTGTCCAGTTGTGAGACAACTTCTACTCCTGGTTTGCCAACCAAATAAAAATGTAAATAGTACTTCAGAGAGAGAGAGAGAGAGAGAGAGAGAGAGAGAGAGAGATGGATGCACACCTACAGCGAAATCCTAAGCATATTTCCACAGAAGTACATCCTACTAGGTCTATTGGGACTTACTTTCTAATAAGTGCCCTAAGGAAAGCAGTCCTAATATAGTACAGCTATCACATCTTGAAGCAATCAGTTCCATGTACAATTATTATTTTATTTCTATCCTGCGTTTACAAATACAATTAATGTGGCATATAATACACAGTATAATACACCAGACCAATAAAATCAATCATACAAAAACCCCGCAAGCACATAAAATAATTTTACTGCTGTTTAAATAATAATTAAATGGCAGAGATAAAAACAACTGCACGTTGGAATAAAAAAAATTTCAAAGCATGTTTAAAGGCAAGAAGACAGGTACTTGATGATTTCATTGGGAAGAGAATGCCACAACTATGGTGCCACCACTGAAGAGACCCTTCCTCTTCTACCCACCATTCAGAAGTCCAATTAAGATGGGCCAGAGAGTAGGGCCCCTAAAGCCAAACTTAGGGTTCAGGAAAGTTCATATGGAAGAAAGTGGTCATTAAGATCATCTAGTCCCAGGTCACTTTGGGATTTAAAGGTTTAAATTCAACCTGAAACCAAACAAATAGCCAGTTCAATTGGTATATAATTTGTGTTATGTGCTCTGGTTGCCAGGCTCCTATGAGCAATTTGGCAGCTGTGTGATCATCCATTCGGAGGATGCTGACCAGTGTTCCATGTAGATGTTGAAAATTGTGGGCAACAAGATGGATCTTTGTAACACCCCATAAGCCAAAAGTCATGACAGAACAGTCATTCTTAATACCATGTTCTGGGACCAAATCTCCAGGAAGGACTAGAGCCCTGCAAAATTAGGCTTCTCAGCTGGGTATCCATATGGACTGGATAGCTCTGTACTCTCTCTTAAATACAGAGTGCTGCTTTAGCTAGCTATAGCCATACAATCCTGTCTCTTGCAGTTCCACAGCAATCAGTCTTAAAGGAATCACATTGAAAACACGTTTCCATTATGGTCCCCAACTCTAAATTTACCCTGCGTGATATACCAGAAAATTTCATCCTGTGACTCTTCTGTCAAAGTGCAAAATATTCCACCTATTGCCACTGAGCTTAAAACCATGAGATTCTGCAGATATATAACCAGCAGCACAGAAGCGAGAGCTATGCACAACTAACAGGAAGAAAAATCTTTCTGCTGATAATAAAGCAGCCAGTTTCTGCGTACCCACAGGAAGCATATCTGTGAGGCACAATAGAGTTTTACAACCAGAAGACAGAATAAAAGCACCACAAAGGCCCTGCTTATGTGACCAAAGAATTGCTACTTTGTTCCTAACAGGCTCCTGTACTTTCAACAGCCGCGTAGCAGGTGGACAGGTGAAGCTCCCCACCTGTCAATGTTTCTCCATGCTGGGAAACCACCATCTATTGAATTTCTGCTTCTTACATATTTATAAACAACACAGGAACTCTCTCATGAACAAGAAGTAGGGACCCTATAAATACTGCTGGTGATAAGAGAAGTAGGATTCCCCCACTTCTACTGCCTATGTAATCATCGCCTGGCGTCCTAACACTGTGCTTGCACAAGGAGGTTGAGCTAGCGAGTTGCATTAAGTCTGGAGCTTGCATTCATAGGAACATAGGAAGCTGTCATATACTGAGTCAGACCATTGGTCTATCTAGCTCAGTATTGTCTTCAAAGACTGGCAGCAGCTTCTCCAAGGTTGCATGCAGGAATCTCTCTCAGCCCTATCTTGGAGAAGCCAGGAAGGGAACTTGGAACCTTCTGCTCCTCCCAGAGCAGCTCCATCCCCTAAGGGGACTATCTTACAGTGCTCACACATCCAGTCTCCCATTCATATGCAACCAGGGTAGACCCTGCTTAGCTAAGGGGACAAGTCATGCTTGCTACCACAAGACCAGCTCTCCTCTCACCAAGAGAGGAGACTATTCCATCCAGACTATGTTGTGCCAGCACAAGCATGCTTGCACTTGTGCAAGAAGATATGCAACCTGCAGCAGCACAGCTCATATGTTTTGTGCGGAACTTCTGCCCAACAGCACAAGAGTACAAATCCAAAAATCTCCATGATTCAGTGCAGCGAGGCAATTTTCCTGTAGTACTGCAACTTTGCTCATTGCACAAGCACAACATTAGTCAGGATGTTGGCCATTTTCTCTCTCCATTGTTGAAAATAACTATTCTACAGAAACAGGAATTAAAATGACTGGTGGTAATTCAGCCCTGCAGGTGGGACATATAAATGCTATTCTATTACTTATAGTTGCCAGATACCCTTTATTCTAAGAGCTATTCCTCAGTGTAATACTCCTCTATAGCACGTATGCTATAGTATGTCCCTTACTGTGTATAACACAGCTCCAAAGGGGCTCATTTCTTAAGTTATGGTCTGGGAACTATGCTTGTGGAACTTGACCACTTTGGGTCATGGAAATACTCTCATTAAAGTAGTTAAAACACAAGCTGACAATTACAACAATGGTGCTAGTGTGTAGTCATTCTGTCAAAAATCAACAGCATTGCATTAGCATCTTTCAAGCAGAGGCACAATTTGTGCTTCAGACCATATGTGCCACAGCTCAGTGGCAGAGCACATGGTTTCCCACTCTGAAGGTCTCAAGTTCAATCCCTGAAATTTCCAAGTAGAGTTGGATATGACTGGAACCTTGGAAAGCTGCCACCGATCATAAGCAATACTGAGGTAGATGGACTAATGGTCTGACTTGGTATAAGGTAATTTCACATGTTCATGATGGGGCTTACTTGCACATATGGCCTAAAAAATCAATTAAAACTAGCTGATCCAGCGCAGAGCATCTGCGTCCCTAGTTCTCCCTGTCTCTACTCTCCATCTTCATTTCCCCTCTTCCTTCAGACACAGTCCACACTTTCCCTCCCCACTCACTGACGGCGCTTTCCCTCCCCACCCGCCTGCTGGCCACCGCCACCATTCCGCCCACCGTCCCCGTAGCTATCCAGGCAGCTGCTTGCAAACTCTCATGAGAGCTGCCACACATGGGATTAGCGACAGGTACACCTTGGAGAAATATATATAAAGAAGATGGAGGACTGTTTAACCTCTGATGAAAACACTGATATATATTTATGATATGTAAAAAAGAAACAGCAATGAATGGTTTTAAAATAGATGGCTTTTTTTCTTAACCCAAACTTGAATATAGTCACAAGCAGACCTTTGGGGTTTGCTGAAAACCTTTCGTACCCTTAGTAAGATCTGAAATGGCACCCGTATTTGCAGTCAAGGAGTAACTCTGCAGTAAAAGAGTAGAAGTTGCTGACACAAGCATACAAACCCTTTGCATGATTGCCATCAGCAAGATTCCATGAAGAAATAATGATGTAATCACTGTGATAGTTCAATGCTGTTTGTTTTGCTCTTCTCCTTTCTCTCACTGCTGGGTCTCTGCAAGGCTAGCATGCTTAAACAGCTTGGCTCCCATCACTACTCCTTTCTATACTGGCCACTTAAAACAGACTTCTCAAAAGCCAAAGCAGACACTGCCACACCTAAGCCAATTGCAGCTTGGGGCTGCAATAAACATGCTAACGATTTGACTCTCTGGCCTATTATCTCCTACTCCTCCTGGCAACCCAGCACCATTATAACTCACTTTGGAGAAAGGTACAACCACCGTTCTCTGGGCTGAAGTTAAATTCTAGCTCAAACTTTAATGCAATGAACACTTTACACAAGTTCTAAGACAGTAAGCTTGCATTAAGAAACACATCTGACACAGCATATCCTTATAGAGTAGTATTTAGCAAGCACTTGTAAAAAACAAGAACTGCAGCACATAAGAGGGGGGTGGCTCTGAACAGTTAAGGATGTATTTGGCATGGCTCAGAAGAGAAGCTGCAGATGATGGTCCTCGAGGGGCCAAACCAATTTTTCATTCGTTCAGTCATTGTGTTGTATAAGAGTGAGGGAGGAAGACACCCATAGCTTTAATCACTTACATACATCGGCCTGTGTTGATTTCACAAGGTGTCATCAAACATTAAGCCGAGCTTTTCTGCCCTACTTTTCTAGCATGCCTGCACAGCTCATCTTCCTTCCCCTCAAGCTGTGGTTAAACAAGTTCCAGCATCTACATGCTGGTTCAAAGCACTACCTCGGTTACTACTAGTACTGAAAAGTTACCATGCGGGGGAGTTTTCTTGCTTTCTTCAGTGAAAGAAAGCAAGTCTCGTCAACTCCATCATGTAAGAGCTTTTCATGTTCACTTCACCGAATAGATTCCCAGAGCGGGAGAGGAAAAGGGGGTTTGTTTTCTAAATTAAAAGAGTTTACGGGTTTACATATACAATTCGGTGCCATTTCGGTAAGAGTTAGTTTGGGCAGTTAGACGAAAACACTTGCAACGAGTTCATCTGCTCAAGAGCGGGTTGGAGAGGAAATGCAACAGGATGGAAGGGGGCAAGTGGTGATTCGCCTTCCCATCTAACCCCCAGGTGCTAGAGAAGGGCCGGGCCGGGTGTCAGCAAAATAGATGTCTGTACTACTCTCCTCTCCAGGAGGATCTTCCGTCTTTCCGACGAAGACGTATGGGAGGAAGACAGCCTACCACCACCACCAGCGCAGCTGCTTCTTCAGAGGGTTCACCTTGGGCTGCTTTTCAAAGGCGCAAACGTGCCCGTGCGTCTGGCAAGAGCCCCCCGGAGGCAAAGCGCGGGCCATTGAGAGCGCACCGACCCGAGCAGCTGCCGGTCTTTCCACCCCTCCCTTCCTTCCTTCCTCTCTCCCTTACTTACTTTCAGCTGAGATTTGGACACTTTGCCGCTTTTCTCCGTGTCCAAGGCCGTGAAGGCGTACCAAATGGATTTTAAAAGCTCAGTTCTCAGCTCCATGATTCGAGGGTGTCGATGACAGGATCTGATGGCTCAGCGAGGAGGATCCTCCTCCCTCAAGAACTCAGGAAACCCGCGGCTCTTTCACGCCAACCGTTTGCAGCAGCCTGCGAGCGGCGTGTCCTGGCGCCTCCTGTCGGATCAAGCATGAAAAAAAGCTCGCACGCTGCTCCGTCTTCCTCCTTCATTTCTGTTTGGTTTTCATAGCTCAGCGAAGCTTTAAAGTCATCTAGTCGAGGAACTAGCCCAGGCCAGCAGCACTCAAGAGATCTTCTGAGTCTAGTTCTGGGAGTATCGTGGTGAGGAATAATTTTATCTGCCTGAAACATCAGTTTATCATCTGCAAAACAATCTATTTTAGGGCTGCCAACGCTGCTGCTGCTTCTTCTTTTGTTACCCGTCCCACTTTGGCTGTTTTTAACTGCTGTCTACGTGCAGATGATAAGTATATGGATGAACTTTTATATCCACGCCATGAAAAAACTTTACCTGATCAATGTATTCATGTCATTGGGCTATGCACCTGAAGGGTGCTGGCTGAGCCATCCTCTGTAGCTGGGGTCCCCTTTCCCTTCAGCTGCTGTGGCCAAGCACTATTTGGGGAAAGGCTATAGTCCCGTGGTACTGTGGTAGAGAGCACATGCTTTGCTTGCAGAAGGCCCCACGTTCAATTCCTGGCATATCCAGGGAGAGCTGGCAAAGACTCCTGTCCCAGTGGTGGCTGGTGACTCCTGGGCACCAGGCACGGCAGGTGGAGGGCGGAGCCAAAGTGGAGGGCACCAACATTGGTGGGTGGAGCTGCAAGTGGGCATTGCTAAAACCCTTCCTCTCTAAAAGAAAAAGAAAAGAAAAGAACAAGCACACACTGCCTTGATAGTGCTGCCCAGAACAGAATTCATTCTGCGCACAGATGATAAAGAAACAGAGGGAACATAAGAACAGCCCTGCTGGATCAGGCCCCAGGTCTCTCTAGTCCAGCATCCTGTTTCACACAGTGGCCCACCAGATGCCTCTGAGAAGCCCACAGGCAAAAGGTGAGGGCATGCATGCCCTCTGTCCTGCTGTTGCTCCCCTGCAGCTGGGATTCAGAGGCATCTTGTGTATGTGTTATATTAAAACTTGGTTTTTAAAAGCTGCAGTAAGTCTCCTTATAAGTAAAAGAGCCCAATACATGGTACTACACATATGAATCTGCTTTCAATTGTTTTTGTGTCTATCCCATGTTTCAGTTTAAAGCATACAAGAGACCGACATTATTTGCATCTGACATAGCGGAAATTGATATGTATGTTAGATATCCCATAGATCGAAACACCATATTTTCTGCTGGCCATGAAAGGCATGCACTTAGTTGTAATTTGGGCATATTTTCCTATAGTTTGGCGGGTGCAATCAGTTCTAAGAGCTCAGCTGATTTTAAATAAAGCTTGAATTATTAATGGAAATAATCTGGAACAGAGAGCTCAATAGAGTTTTCTGTCTCTTGACCTTTTTGCGCCGTCTAGATTTCTCTTCAGAGCTGTGTTTGGAAAATTAAATGTCAAATACAAATATTAGAACTGATTTTGTGTGCATTCAAACTTTTTTTAATGCCCCAGGTTTACTCACTGGCAGCAGATCCAGGTAGGGCTAGGAGAACCCTGGGCCTGAAACCTTGGAGAAGCTGTTGCCGGTCAGTGTAAGCAGTACTGAGCAAGATGGCCAAGTGTGTCCTAACCTACTGAAGATCATGAGAATGCCCCCGCCCCGACCCCCCCCCAGAGAGAGATCACCTCATCACTTTTGCTTCCACTTTTGGAACACCGAGGCCACGAAAGCGTTAGATGAAATCGCTCCCAAGCGTCCTCTTAAGATTCGTGGATCCCGGCTCCCTTGGTTCTCTGTAGAGATGTGCACGGAACCACGGAGGCGTGGTCCGGCACTGGGGGCAGTGTGGCTTTAAGGGCGGGGGGGTAGTACTCCCCCCCCACGCCACTCTTCCCCCACCGGCGCTGGACTTTTCTAAAATGTTTTTGGGGCGGCAGAGTTCCTCCCTGCCCCCGTCATTGTCTTCCAAGTTTACAAGCAGTAAAAGCTGGTGCCACGCATGCGCCCGTTGCCGCCGCCGGAGCACGCACGGCGGTGGCGATGGACATGCACGTGCCACAACAGGCGCATGCATGGCGCCAGGTTTTACTGCTTGTAAACTTGGAAGACAACGATGGGGGCAGGGAGGAACTCTGCCGCCCCAAAAATGTTTTAGAAAAGTCCAGTGCTGGAGGGGGAAGAGCAGCGTGTGTGTGTGGGGGGGTAAGTACTACCCCCCACCCTTAAAGCCACACTCTCCCCCCACCCCGCCGAACCAGCCGAATTCCGGACCGGTCCGGAGGCCTTTTGCATGGCCCCGGTCTGGTCCGTGCACACCCCTAGTTCTCTGCGGAGCTTAGGGAGATGAAGCAGACCAAAAGACGCTTGGAACGTTGTTGGAGGAAAACTGGTGCTGAAGATAACCGAATGCGATTACTTGCTCATATTCGGGAATATTCTAGGACGATAAGAGCAGCGAAATCTCACTATTTCTCTGCTCTTATTGCATCAGCTGACTCTCATCCAGCGGCTTTATTCCTGATTACTCGCTCCCTTCTTAGGAGAGTGGATCTGGTAGATGTTCAATGTGGCCGCTATGATCAATTTGCTTGATTCTTTGCTGATAAAGTCACCTGCCTGCAGCTGGAGTTGGACTCTGCTTCTATAGGATCTGATCAGATAGAGGAGATTCCGCCTTGTGACGTTACATGGGACACCTTTGAGTTGATCGAGGATATGGACACAGTTCTTTCGGGTATGGGTGCAGCGACATGTTGCTTGGACCCTTGTCCCTCCTGGCTGGTTAGAACAGCCGGTGGGAATGTTAATTCTTGGCTACGGGAGTTGGTTAACTCCTCGCTACGTAAAGGTTTCATGCCAGCAGCCCTTAAAGAGGCGATAGTTCGCCCTCACTTGAAGTAGCCCTCCCTGGACCCTGAGGTCCTTAACTATAGACCGATCTCCAACCTCCCTTTTTTAGCGAAGGTGTTAGAGAGGGTTGTATGTGCCCAGCTTGAGAGGGTCTTGGAAGGAACTAGCTATCTTAATTCTTATCAGTTGGGTTTCAGGCCTTGGCATAGCACAGAGACAGCACTAGTCACTCTGGTAGATGACCTTCTTCGGGACCTTGACTAGGGTAGTGTCCCTCTCTTGGTCCTTTTAGATCTCTCAGCAGCTTTTGACACTATTGATCGTGCTATCCTTCACGACCGCCTGCGTGGGTTGGGTATCGGGGGCACTGTCTTACAGTGGTTCCGTTCTTACCTTAGTGGGCATGTCCAGTCAGTATGCATTGAGAACAGATGCTCTGACCCATGGCCACTCCTTTATGGAGTTCCCCAGGGTTCAGTTCTTGCCCCTGTCCTCCTTAACACCTATATGGAGCTGCTGGGTCAGGTCACTTCCCAGTTTGGGGTGAGATTTCATCAATACGCTGATGATACTCAGCTGTATATTGCCATCCCGGACCATTCTGGGGATACTGTTTCTGTGCTTACTCAATGCCTGGAAGCTGTTAAGGTCTGGATGAATCAAAACAAACTCAGACTGAATCCCACTAAGACTGAACTACTTTTATTCAGCCCTCATACTGGCCAACAGCTGGATGTGAACCTTGTTTTAGATGGGGTGGCACTGCCCCATCTAAGGAGCTTGTTTGTGATTTGGGGGTCCTTTCGGACTCGTGCCTCCCGCTTGAACAGCAGGTGGAGGCTGCGGCCAGAAGTGCTTTTGCCCAGCTTCATCTGATTCGCCAATTACGCCCTTACTTTGATCAGCAGGCACTAATGACAGTGACCCATGCCCTTGTTATCTCCCACCTAGATTATTGTAACGCGCTCTATCCAGGGTTACCTTTGAGGACGATCGGGAAGCTACAACGGGTCCAGAATGCAGTGGCTCGCCTACTCGTGGGTGCCAGAAAATATGACAGGGTAATACCTCTCTTACAGTCATTGCACTGGTTGCATATTCGCTTCCGAGTTCAATTTAAGGTCCTGGTTTGGACCTTCAAAGCCTTGCGGGGTTTGGTGCCTGTCTACCTACAGACCTGCCTCTCCCATCCAGTTACATCCCATCCGGTTAGATAATCTCAAATGGCCCTTTTGTCGGTCCCTGATTTCCAAGAGGTTCGGGGTGCTAGGACCTGTGAAAGGGCCTTTTTGGTTGCTGCCCCACTTCTTTGGAACTCTCTTCCCTTTCACATTCGTTTAGCCCGTTCCTTACTGATTTTCAAATCTCTATTGAATGCTTTTCTTTTTCGCCAGGCTTTTGCCCTGTAGTTTACTTTTTGTTTTTTTCCTTTTTGTTTTTTGTTCGTTACTTTAGTTTTTAATTTACAATGTAATTTTTAATGTTGTCTTGCTTTGCATGTTTTTGTGCACCGCCTGGAGTCTTCGGAGTGGGCAGTATATTAAATGTTTCTAATAAATAAATCTATATCCAGGGACTCCCCAAACCATCTGATATCTGTTATCAGTGGCAATAAGTTCGTCCACATGTAGGGAATTACCATTTTTTCTAGTGTGTGTGATTAAAAATGCACACTGCATCTCCCAATCTGCTCGTTGTCTTCCACACAAGAAAAATAAATTCAGTTTGATCTCTTTATATTGTCCTTTGGTGAGGCCTTACCCTAAATATTGCCAGTTGGAGTTGGCAGTACTGAACTATATGGACTACTGTACTCTGCAGACAGCAGCTTTGCATACTAAAATTTGTCAGTTAAAAGATGGGAAAGGCCTCTCTCTAAGGCCGTGGGGAGGGTTCATAGTTCACATTTTGCCAAGCAGGGTCTGTCTTGGTTTGCATTTAGATGGGAGACCACATCTGAGTGGTCTCTGCTGAACCATATTTCCCTTAGGAGTTTCAGCAGTTTTCATCTGCTGAAACATATTTCCCTTAGGAGATGGGACCACAGCTCAGTGGAAGAGCATCTGCATGAAGGACACAGGTTAACTCCCTGGCAGTATCTCCAGGGAGGGTTGGGAGACTCTCCTCCTTTAAATGTTGGAGAGCCGCTGCCAGTCAGTGTAGACAATACTGAGCTAGATGGAGCAATGGCCTGACTCAGTATAAGGCAGCTTCCTATGTTTCTAACATTGCCCGTGGAAATTGTCAATGAAGATGGAGTAAATCACCATGAGGACATATCCCTGCTCAGGGGAAAATTTAAGTGCATGGGAATCTGTTCCTAATAGTGAATCAGACTAGGGGTCCATCTGGGTCAGGATTGTCAACTTCAGCTAAAAGTGGCTTTCCAAACTGAGGTTGTTCACAGTTTGGTTACCTGGGATCCTGTAACCATAGATGCTAGGCATTGAACCTGGGGACCTTCTGCCTGCAAAACATGAACTATGACCCTTCCCACCTCCCCACACTTTAGGGAGAGGCCTTTCCCATCTTTTAACTGGAAATTTTAAGCTTGCAAAGCTGTTGTCTGCAGAGTCCAGTAGTCCATACAGTTCAGTATGGCCAACTCTGACTGGCAGCAGCACTCTCAGGTCTTAGGAAGTGCAGGATCTTCCCCAGCACTGCTGCCTAAGCACCTTTTAATTTGAAAGGCCTGGATTGAATCCAAGAGGCCATGCTTGATCCCTCCATGCTGAGCTGAGGCCCCAGTTTGCTTGCTTTGCAGAAAAATCTTATTTATTCATATCTTTTTGTTTAATATAATTCTGTTCTACCTTTCCAGGGCATGTTCAACGTGTCTCTTGATAAAAACTACACAAGCTAAAATACACTAACGAAGGAGTTCTAAACACTGGGTCCCCAGTCCTTGTTGGACTACAGCATTTGCAGGAGGAGAGCTGGTTTTGTGGTGGCAAGCGTGAAATGCCCCTTTGCTAAGCAGAGTCTACCCTGGAGACTGCATGTATGAGCACTGTAAGATCTGGATCGGGCCGCTCTGGGAAAAGCACCTGCATGCTCATGAAGGGACAGAAAGGGCACACAACACATAAGACTTTAACTTACAAGGTTTTACCTTGACTTTGTCAGCACACTTTCATATTTTATTTCTCCAAAACTATCAGAATGAGACCTCACACACACACACACACACACACACACACACACACACACACACACACTTCATTATTATTTCTATAACTCCATCAGGGTACATAGCACCAGGGGCGTAACTACCATTAGGCAAGGGGAGGCAGCTGCTTGGGGGCCCCCACGCCTCGAGGCCCCCCCCCCGAGGCAAGTCACATGACTATATATTGTGAACTGTGTGTTTATCAGCGAGCGGCCCATTTTAAAATTTTGTCTCTGGGCCCACTCCAGCCTTGTTACGTCACTGCATAGCACTTTACAGAGCAGCACAGGTGCGGAGGGAGGACAGTGGCAACCCGGCTTTTGCCGCCACCACAGCCCCGCCCCCTGCATCTGACATCAGATGCAGCAAGCGTTTAGCCATGTACCCCGCTTCTGATGTCAGATGCAGGGGCATGGTTTGCAGCATGGCCAGGAGCGGCTCTCCCTGCTTTTTAAAAGGCAGGGAGAGTCGCTGGCTGATCTAGCTCCCAAATGGAGCCATGCGGAATCATGCCCCTGCATCTGACGAGAGACGCGGAGGGCATGTCTGGGGCATGAGGCGCCGCCCCTGAGGGGCAGTGGCCTGGGTTCTTTGAACACATCCGCTCAATGGTGGCCCTGCCCCTGGAGCAGTATGAGCAACTTAGAGAGATTCCTGCCCTGAGGAGCTAACAATTTAAATTCTGATGTAGAACACTGACTTAAAAAAAAAAACCAGGCATACAATTATGAGTAAAGTTGCAACAACTGAATGTTAGTGTTGCAGGTACAAAAAATTACTTGGCAAACCTTTGCAATCAGGTGGAAGTACTTCATAAACATAGAAACTTCATAAACATAGAAAAACTACAGAATGGACGGTGCATGATAACAGGACTTCATAGATATATTATGAAATGACTGCATTTGATTTTAGATTAAGCCCAAAAAGCATGGTTTTTAGATGTAAAAATCTAAAGTTATATTTACTTCACATTTTCTGATCCTTGAGAAACTGCATATTACTAAAGTAGTATCATAATTTAAATCCATCTGGGGGAAGGGGTTGCTAGAGGAACAAACAACAACTTACTCACCACCACTACCAAAGAAATACCATATTTTATGGACTATAAGACTCACTTTTTTCCTCGAAAAATATCCGCCAAAATTCAGGTGCGTCTTATATGTTTTAACAGTCTAATATGTTAAAACTCTGAAAAACTGGATTAAAATTAAGGTGCGTCTTATAGTCCGTAAAATACGGTATGTAATTCCAATGAAGAAGTTCAGTTTTTGTTTCTTTTACTATCAGACAAGTAACTAGCCACAATGCCAGATTAAGCTGTTGCTACAACCACGCACAATGCTAATAGAAATGGTGATTTCCTTTCTGTTTGCCTTGCCCAAACAGAAGACCCACCCTGGCTCTCACTCTGGCTTCTCTGATTGGCTACCAGAGCTGTCAATCAAAATGGAGGCTTCTCATTGGTGGATCATTCTGAGCCCCACCCACCTTCTGAAAACAAAATGAAGCCTTTCCTTTAGCTGCTGCCTCTGCCTCATTTATGTTAATGATGATTGACACAAGCTCAGCATTACAATGCAGCCTAGTACTGTAACCCACTATAAGAAACCATTGCAGCTTGGAGAGACAAGCTGCAGGGAAGGGCAGAGAAGAGAGCACAAGCCAGGCAGTAAGTTAACATGATGGCTGGGGGATGATTTTTTTTTGCGGGGGCACTCTGCCCTTAGTGAAGCACCTCCCCTGCCCTGTCCAGAACCCTGGAAAACTGCTTCTAGCCAAAGTACACCAACATTAGGGCCACAATTCCTATCATTCCCGGATGCAGTTCATTGCAGCTGGGGATGGTGGGAGTTGTTGTCCAACTACAACTTGAGTGCCTCAGGTTGGCCAGCCCTGGTGTACAGTTCTGACCTAGGAGGGCCAGTGGTGTGTCTGATTCAGGAGAAAGCAACTCTGTAAGGAGATTCTCACAATCAGGCAAAAGTGGGCTAAGGGAGCCGAGCCCACTTTTGCTCCATCATTTGCTGCCACGGGAGCTGCGTGGCTCCCTGCAGCAAAACCTCCTAATTCCCCCTCCCCTTAGATGAGGTTAGTGGAGCGAGCGCTCTGCTAACCCCGTCTATTTGATTGTGTATTGCTGTGGCGTGGCTCCGCACCGTGGCAACACGCAAGGAGACCCCCCGCCGGGAGGCTGAAACAAGCCTCATGGCCCTGGGGGTCTCTCCAGGATGCCCTAAGCCATCATATGGGGCATCCTGAAACTTCCAGGGGCCCTGCAGCCCCGACCAGCTCCGTGACGGAGCTGGCAGTTGTGCCCAGGGCTGTCTGAGGATTTCGCTCTCCCCGCAAACCCTTTTAAGGTAGGTCTCACTGATCATCAGACTCGCCTCTGTATGTTCCTATTCCATGCCTTAGGCCTGGGCTATGCATACATCAGAAATAGGGGGTAAATCTTAGTGGTTTGGATTGTATAACTTCAGACTGCAGGTAGGTGGTGTGTTTTTTTTTTAATATGAAGAATATTTATATACCACTTTACAACAAAAGTCTCCAGTATAAATATTTATATAAATATTTTTGTGTGTGTACACACGCGCGCGCACACACACACACACACACACACACACACACACACACACACACATTTATTTATAAAGATGGCTTCCTGTCCCCAAAGGGCTCACAATCTAGAAAATATATATATAAGATAGACACCAGCAACAGCTACTGGAGGGATGCTGTGTTGGGGTTGGATAGAGCCAGTTGCTCTCCCCCTGCTAAATAAAGAGAATCACCCCTTTTTAAAGGTGCCTCTTTGCTCAGTTAGCAGGGGTAGATGATGTTTCTGAATGCTCCCCCTTCATTTAAAACTTCTTGCAAGTAGAAAAGCAGCAGAACAGAGAGCTGACTATACTACACCCTTTCTCTCTGGTGTGTTCCACTTTTCTTGCAGGGTCTCTCCACCTGCATGAGGGCACATTCTGAATTGGCATTCCCTGCCTGCAGCCTGAAATGGTACAATCCACCTCAGGATTTGTACCTGAGGTACAAACCTCAGGATTATTATTATTTTACCTCTATATGTATAAACCAGACCTTACTAGCTCCTCTGCATATGGCATCCTTGGGCAGCTGGCCAAGCATCCTGCTAATGCTTGGTCTCCTGGGGAGGATAGGGCTCACCCAGCAACCAACAGCTTCCATGCAACACTATATGAGAGGGGCCTTGTGGAGGTGGATGGAAATATGGTGGGCAGCAGCTGGCACTGCTGGCTAGAATGCTGCTGTTCCATCCTGCTGCAGCCAGCCAGCTCTGTGCTGCAACAGCTGCCATATAAGGAGAGGGCACCTACTAGAGGGAACATTGCCATGGGCTCCCTCAGACCTGGAGCTGGCCCCGTTCCCTTTCTAGCTTAAAGGGAACATTGCTCATTCAATCTCTGTTGGTTGCCAGATGCTGATCTAGCAATCTCACATGTCAGGCCACTGTTTAAGATACAGGAACAGAGCCAGTTTATTTAATAATAATTTTTAAAAGCCTTAGCAACCTGTTTGTAACCATGACACAAAGGCCTTAAACTTTCCTTCCTTTAAGTCAAAGGAAAAGAAGCCACTGAGAGAGAGAGAGAGAGAGAGAGTGTGTGTGTGTGTGTGTGTGCTTGTTTACAGTTATTTTTCCTGTACACCTGGAATGCTCCAAAAGTAAAGGCGATGGATAGGCTTGATCCTGCCCTGAGGAGACAGCTAGTGGCATGAATGTCAAAGCACAACCGCAAGGGAACAGCAAAACACTATTGAAGCTATTTCCAGAAGGGTGGCCATGTTAGTCTGTTACAACAAAAAACAACTATTGTGGCACATTTATTGCAAGTTTAATATTGATAAATTTATTATATTTGAATTGGGAGTGTCTATTTGCAGACCAATATGAATCTATTATATTAATTCTCCTGGGTGTGCCTTGGAATGTGCGTCCCAGAGCCCTGCTAACTGGCTGGGCGACAGACGCACCTGATTGGCTGAGGCACACCCAGGAGGATTGGTTGCCGCGTTGGCAGCCCAGTTATGGAGGCCAGAGGTGGTGGGCTCAGCCTGGCCGCGGAGACAAGGCCCAGGAGGAAGGAAAGAAAGCGGGAGGGGGGCAGAAGTGGCGATGGGGAGGAGAGGCGGCTGGGCCTGGAAGCAGAGACTGGGGCAGAGGGGCGGGAGAGGTAACCGCCGGCCCCACAGAGCGCACAGATGCTCTGTGCAGGGCCAGCTAGTTTCTCAGAATTCCTGCAAGGTTGAAGAAGAGAGTTAAATAATGTCACTGGATGAGATATACCATAAAGCAATACATAAAATAAACCAGGTTGCATAAACATAATTGGCTATATAATCAATTTGATCATGAGGTGAAGCCTTTTCAGAGCAATGTTCTCCATACCATAATTGGACAGGCACTCAATTGGCTTTCCTTCGCTGCTATCTACGATATAGATGGCAAAAATCTGTATTCCTTGTTTCAGTGGCAAGCAGAATGTAGATTGGCCTCTACTGATAGATCTCTGTGAGTTACAGTAGATCAGCAAGAGGTTCCAACTCCCAATTATTTAACAATAGCAACAACAACAATTTAACCTGTCCCCAATTTAAGCTCCTGAAATGAAGAAAACTCGAGGGGGGTGGGTATTAAAATTTTGTGTGAAATCGCTGTGAGCTCATTTCTGGTACTGAAAAACTCTTGAGCTGAGTTTGTGCTCAGAAGTACACTGTTCCTTCATTCTGACTGTGTCCACCCTCCCGAGCCACTATTTTGCACCCTGGCCAAAGCTGGTAACCCTTGGAATTTTGAATGAAAAACAAAGATCCTGGAAGTCTGGTCTGCCCACCCCTGCTCTAGATGAAGGTGGCTGCCGTATCAGTCACATAGAATACATGTGGCACCTCATTTTTCACCTCTTTTGGGGGCCAGTTTGGACAAGACGTCCATTGGCCCTGTACATCAAATGGAGGACTGTGCACGTAAGCCCCCACCATCCAACCTACTGTCCCACCATCCAACCTACTGTCCCACCACCTCCTCATATAGCTACACATAACTGCAATACTATTTTAAAGTGATATTTCATTCACGCTTTGTGGGTGGTTTGGGCAAATGGTTCCTCCCTCATGATTATGCGGTGGTGAGATAGCACATAGGGTGCGAGAGAGATGCACAGACATGCTCCTTCTTGATGTGATTCTTTGGGACTTAACGGGACTTCAGCCCCTCCATGGTAACAGTACTGTCTGTGTATTGGAGGCTGCTTAACAGGAATATGTTCCACTTGTTCCTTTTTTGGAGTATTACCACTCTTCTTGTAGCAACCTAAGAACATAAGAGCAGCCCTGCTGGATCAGGCCCAAGGCCTGTCTTGGCCTAGTATTGTATTGTAGCTAGTCTAGCATCCTGGAAGCTCACAGGCAAGAGTTGAGGGCATGCCCTCTCTCATGCTGTTGCTCCCCTGCAATTGGTGTTTAGAGGCAGCTTGCTTCTGAGGCTGGAGGTGGACTGTAGCCCTCAGACTAGTAGTCAGGAGTAGGTTCCACTATTGTGTTAATGGGTTCAAAGAACCCAGGCTGCCAACAGAAAAGGCCCCAGAAAGCCCCCATGCATATGACATCCCACACATGGGTGTGTGGCCTTGAGCTCCAGAGACCCCCCAAGCAAGCTCTTCTCCACCCACACCCAGGCTCTGGAGAGCGAGCTCTCCCCCGATTATTTCAGGCAGTGTTTGCTGCCTGACGGCCTTTATTTCCCTTTTTCTTCCTCCAGCGAGGGAAAGAGAAATAAATGCTATCTGGCAGCAAGCTGCCTGAAATGACTGGGGCAGAGCTCACTCAGGGCTCTCCAGAGCCTGAGTCATGTGCATGGGGTGTCACTAGAGGGTCCGAGTGGGGCTGGACACAGGCCGCTGTTCAGCTGGCTCTGCACCTGCTAGTAGTCATTGATAGACCTGTCCTCTGTGAATTTATCTAAGCCCCTTTTAAAGCCATCCAAGCTGGTGGCTATCACCATATCCCATGGCAGAGAATTCCATAGATTAATTATACATTATGTAAAAGAGTACTTCCATTTGTCGGTCTTAAATTTTTTGGCAGTGTTTCATGAGATGGACCCTGGTTCTAGTATTTTGATAGAGAAAACGTTCTACCAAATTTCTCCACACCATGCATGATTTTATAGACCTCTTATCGTGTGTTCCGAATAATACATTTCCTTTCAGGCCTTGTATTGTCACCCAGTGTTTCTGTGGAGGATTCTGTTCTTGCTAGGTTTTCTAGCTTGTTAGATTGTATTATTTCTTTAACATATAGTGCTACTCTACCCCCAATTCATCCCTTCCTGTCCTTTCTATAGTTTATATCCAGGAATAATAATGTCCCACCAGTTCTCACTGTTTCACCATGTTTCCGTTACACCCATTATATTTGTTTTCATTAGCAACCAAGCACTCCAGCTTGCCCAACTTGGCTCAGAGGCTTCTGACCATGTCATATAAGCACCTACACACTGAATCTCTTACCTGGTGTGCGATTTCTTATAGCCATTTGGTCTCTTTGACCAGCTATCTGCTGTTTGCCTGGTTCTACTCTATCCCCTTCTGGTTTATTTGAAACATTTACACCCTCGCAGCTTAAGGGATGGCATTTGCTGAACCAGATACTGCCCAGCTCCTGTCAGCTATCCCCCAGGCATCATTCTAAAAGCTGCTCTGCGGCTTTTTATTTTAAGTCCCAGCAGTCTGTTCCATCTGGGTTCAAGTGGAGCTCATCCCTTTTGTGCAGGCATGTCTTGTCTCAAAATGTTTCCCAATGCCTAACAAATCTAAACCCCTCTTCCTAACACCAGTCTGGGAAAAAAGAGATAACAAATGCCAAGTTGAAAGTTTTATTAAATACGCATTGGAGCCTTCCGCCATCTTTTTCAGAGTGAAAGAGGAAAATAAAATGTTATAAAAATGCTTTACTTTTTCTTTATGCACTCTATTTACATTGCCTATCTTTCCGTGAGGAGTGCTTTAGTCCATTCCACTGCTGGTGAGGCTGCAAAGCAACCTTGAGAGAAGGCAGGAGGGAAAAAGAGTCACCACACTAATAGTTGCTCTTTCCTTAGTGGCATGCATCTTGGAACTGCTGCTGATGGAATAAGAGTTCAGTCCTGATCAGAGGACACTTTACTGCTTCCATGCCAATACTTCCTACTCCATGTTTTCTGGGAAGGAAGAGCAGATAGCAATCAGCCAGCTGTGGCCCCTGCCTAGACCATCTACAGCTAAATTGCCCTAAGTGCTAAAAATTTTAGAATGATAAATAGGTCCTGCTTCTATGTAAGTTCTATTTAAGTTCATGCATGACAAAATATTATCTCTTGGAGGTTTTTTTGTTCCCAAGGAATGAACAATGAAATAGAAGCACTTCCTCTGTTAACATCCAGAATAATTGTGAAAGGTCCAGAATGATGGGATGTATTGTACCCCAGAGGTAACGGGATGGCTTTCTTGAAATGGCCATAAAACTTGTTGAGCTAATTAAAAAAAGAAAAAAAGGTCTCAATAGTCTATGTAGCTCCATCATCTGTTCTTACTTATTTTCTATCCAATATGTTGAATAGACAGCAGCAATTATTAAGGGCCCTCCTTTCCAGCTCCAGATGGGTGATTACCCATCATCTGGCTTCTGAGTTAAGGTTCTGAAGGTTCCAGTAGTCCAGCTGGCTGCTGTTGCTCCTACACAGAGCTCCCAACTCCCATCACCTGCTCAGGATGAGGCTTCTGCATCCATTGTTTGATGTAGCTTAAGTGATGTAGACTCCTGTTGAATTGCTGCAGTTTCCACACCGATGGCATCTTCTGGGCTCTGCTGCTCTCTCAGCTGCAAGGAGAGAGAGAGAGAAAGAGAAGACATACCCTCTCAAGTCCGCAAAGCACTTGAAACCTGGCAATTTTGAGAGAGACTAAGGACCCAAGCTGGGATAAATTTAGTAACAACATTGAGCTTCTGGACCCAATTAAATAGGTTTTTGCTAAGAAAACTCATTAGCAGAACAGAGTAGTTGGATTATTTCTGGAATTGTTCCAGGAATTAGTGAAACACTCTTCATCGCAGCCTTTTGTGCTCCTCTCTCAAAAAACATCTTGCTGGTAGTTTGGTGATCAATTCACCAGGTTTTTACAACTCATTGGTAGGTCCCAATCCTCTACTTAAGAACTGTCATTTGAAGAATATAGGTGCTCGAGTAATACCAAGAGTACCAGGCTTCTGTTAAGATGAAACACTAAGGGCCTCTCTCTCTCACACACACACACACACACACCCCGCTCTCTATGTACAAAACAAGCAATCTACTAGTCACAAAAGAAGGGGTGGACAGATTGCTTGCGTTCAAGAATATATACAAATAGTGAACAGCAAATTGTGCACACAAGATGGTGGTGGTGCACATTTTGGCTGAAGTTTAATTCCTTCCTAGACGCATTGGATGAGGCAACTTTTCCCTTGAAAGGTGTTTTTCTTTCTTTCTTTCTTTACAGAACAAGGAGTCGCAGGCCAGTCCCCTTTCCCCTCCCTCAATCCTGCAAAGCAGACTAACAGCAATTTCTGTTGCCACAGCCACCAAATGACTCTCTCGCCTCTTGACAACTGAAGGGCAAAATGGTATTCTTTAACCCTGGGAACTTCCAGTTGCTGATCCCTAATCTACATGCTAGGCCAGTCTGTGAACCAGTTCTAACTTTCTTAGATATAATAAGGATGTCAGAAGACTTAGGTTTTGGCAGGGAGGAACAACACTTTGCAAATAAAGTTATTTTAAAGCAAACACTGGATGCTGGTTAATGATTAGCAGCTTAACTCTGTATAAGCTACCATATTAGCTATCTAATACGAGTCATGACTACTTGGAGGAAAGCAAAGCAGAAGCAGCTGAAGGAGGAAATGAAGACACAACATGGGAAGTGAAAATGAAAGAAGTGTGTGATGCAAAAAAAAAAAAAAACCACCCCAAAAAACCACCAAACAAAACACAGGCAGTAATGTTAAAAGGTGCACAAGGGAAATTGAGAGCTATAAATATACAGAACGCTCGTAATAACACTATTCTTTATATGCTTACCAGGAACAACTTCTAATGACGCTACTCTTTATATGCTTACTAGGAATAACTTCTTCATAGTGCCTTCTGTAGATAAATGAATGTTTTCTTTGGAAATCTTAGATCACCCCAGGAAAAAAATATAGTACTATCAAATGCTTATCTAGCAACAGGGAAACATTTTTTACACAATAAAGGCTATTTCTTTGTTTCTTAGTTGATGGGGAACAGTCCAGGCAACTTAAATCTAAGCACCACCTAGAGATTTCTATATTAGGTGGTATATAAATTCAATAAACAAACAAACAAGCAGAGTAAAGCAGATACCACCATGTGGTGAAGCACAAACATTACACGGGAGAATAGTGGAACTTGCAATAAAGCTGCCCATACAGGGGCATAGCAGCCACTGGACAAGGGGGGGGCAATTGTCCCTAGGCCCACAGTGCCTGGGAGCCCCCCCCAAGGGCCCCCCAGCCAGTCCCCCTTGCCTGCTTGCCCTCCCTCCAGCTCGCTGGCCAGGCGAGCTAAGCAGCCTGGAAGCTGCTGAAGTTCCTTCAGTCTCTGCCTCTCAGCTGTTTGGTGGGTGGGTCGGGCATCCAGAGAGGCTCCCTTGCAGGACTCACTGAAGCCTGAACTCTAGTGCTGGCAGGCAGCAAAGGAAGGAAGGAGGCAGGGTGGCCAGCACTGGCTGCCCTTGCCCACTACAGCTCTGCCTAGCCTTTGACTCGTCAGGCTTAGTAACGGAGATATGATGCAATTTCCTTTTTGTGGTTATTTCCCCCTCTTTGGATATTTAGGGATTGGCTTGCCATAGGGCTTTGATATGGGGCAGAGAAGATGTAGGGCAGATTGAGAAGACTCTGAATAATTTATCTGAAACAGATTGAGGAATTTGCTGGTTTTTAATATTTTTTAATTTAAAAAAACCATCAAAAATTCATATAAATGGCTTGTTTCATTGCAGAAAATTACAAAAATGTCTGGAGCTGAAACCCCCTCTTAGACCATCATTCTACCCCCATATGCAAGAACATGCCCTTTGCCTTCATAAAAAACACCCCCCCTTTCTGCCCCAGCCTTTAGATCACCTGGAATAACATGGCATAGGGCTTTGGTATTGAGCAGAGATGTAGGGCAGGGTGGGAGGAATATGTATATTTCAATTGAAGTGGATTGGACAAGTTGTTGGCTTTTAATATTTTTTTAATTTAAAAAAAACCATCAAAAATGCCCTGTAAGTGGCTTGTTTCATGGCAGAAAATTCTGAAGTCCTTTAGGTTTCAGTGAAATGTACTTCCAGCTAAATGTGGCTAGATTTGCTGCCTGAGGCTGCAGTTCTCCACACACTTACCTGGAAGCAAATTTTACTGAATTGGTTAGGATTTCTGAGAAAACTTACAAGGATCACACTGTGTGGTTGGAAGTCCCCTTTGTTAATCAGCAGTGAGGGGCCCATTTTGAAATCTTGTCCCCAGGCCCACACCAACCTTGCTAATCCCCTGTGCCCATAGACATACTTGGAAACAGGAGCAGGTATGGGCTGTTTTCTGCTGCAAGGCTAGTTCTGCTACCTCCCCCGTCTTCACTCTTTAGAGGACATCTGTATCTAACTCTAGATCAGGGATTCTCAAACTTGGGTCCTCAGGTGTTATTGGACTTCAACTCCCATAATCCCCAGCCTCAGTGGCCTTTGGTTGGGGATTATGGGAGTTGAAGTCCAATAACACCTGAGGACCCAAGTTTGAGAATCACTGCTCTAGATTAAATGTGGATTGTTGTCCCTCTTCTTATGCTTCATGTGCACTGTCTAGTTTGGTTTTGTTTTTTAACGTGCCTGGTCTATCTATTCAGATATTGGTTTGAAGCTTTTTCTTTTAAAAAAACAAACATAGTTTACCCAATTTTCCTACACTTAAAAACCTGCTTTGAGTGGTTAATACAAGGCTGCCCAATCAGCGCTCTGCACAGCCCCACTCCAAGAAGAGGGGCAATGGATTCATGATTGATAGAAGGATTAACCAATCAGTGATCTGCAAACTGGAAAAACAGGTTCCGCCTGTGTGCAACCTGGAGGAAGAAATTATGTGTTATGTATGTCTAAAAATATGGTGAATGCACCTGCACAGTGAAACTATGTGCAGCTGGATACACCCTCAGGGGAGACAAAGAGTCTCTTTCCAAATTACACAATACAAACAACCGTGCTTGCAATAATAGTCAAGTAAAGCAAAAAGCCTTTGGTTTACTGGGGTAGTTTACATGGGTGTGGCAGCTCCAAGTGAATTGCAAAAAAGGAAGGAAATTAGATGGCCCATGATGCTCAAATCATAGGATAGGAGACCTGATGTCCAGTCTTAGATATTGTACTGGCCTACAAAATCATAATTGGGAATTAATGTTACAACAGTGTTTAAGGAGAATTTGATAACATGTGACTGAGTATATGGAGAGTGCTGATTGTAAAACTACAATCAGCACAATTAGTACAAAGGTGACTGCACTCACTATTATTATTTATTATTTCTTGTTTACACAGTCAGACAGGTATTATTGACTGGTTTGTATTATCCAGACATCGAGTCTTTCCCAAGGACCTGGGATGGCTGAATTTTATTGTCAGTTGTTATAGATATCGTCGCAGAATATAGGCCGTTCCCAGTAAAGCTGCTTTTTGTAATTGGCTGATGGTGATTTCTGTGGCCCCTATGGTGTTGAGGTGCTCTTCAAGGTCTTTTGGAACTGCACCCAGGGCACCAATGCCCACTGGGATTATTTGGGTCTTTTTCTGCCACAGCCTTTCAATTTCAATTTGCAGATCTTTGTATTTGGTGATTTTTTCCATTTCTTTTTCTTCTATTTTGCTATCCCCTGGTATTGCTATGTCGATTATTTTGACTTGTTTTTCTTTCTTCTCGACTACAGTTATATCTGGTGTATTGTGTGGCAGATGTTTGTCTGTTTGCAGTCGGAAGTCCCATAATATTTTTACATCTTCATTTTCTTCAACTTTTTCAATTTGATGGTCCCACCAATTCTTGGATACAGGTAGCTTGTATTTTTTGCAGATGTTCCAGTGTATCATCCCTGCTACTTTGTCATGCCTTTGTTTGTAGTCAGTCTGTGCAATCTTTTTACAACAGCTGATTAGGTGGTCCACGGTTTCATCTGCTTCTTTACAAAGGCGGCACTTACTGTTTGTGGTTGATTTTTCGACTTTTGCTCTTATTGCATTTGTTCTTAGTGCCTGTTCTTGTGCAGCCAGTATTAAACCCTCTGTTTCTTTCTTCAAGTTGCCATTCTTAAGCCATTGCCAGGTCTTGGTGATGTCTGATTTTCCACTTATATTGTGCAAATATTGACCATGCAGTGGCTTATTTCTCCATTTTTCTGCTCGGTTCTTGACTTGTTCTTTCTTGTAGGCCTGCTTTGTTTGATTGGTGTTGAATAGTTTCTTATTATTGACCATTTGAAGTGCATCTTCTTCACTGTCCTTGATATATTCTTCAAGGCCTCTTTTCTCCTCCTCTACTGTTTGATGGACTTGAAGCATTCCTCTTCCACCTGAGCTGCGAGGGAGGTAGAGCCTATTGACATCACTGCGAGGGTGCAGAGCATGATTAATGGTCATGATTTTCCTGGTCTTACGATCTAGCGTCTCTAGCTCTGCCTGGGTCCAGTCTATTATTCCTGCAGTGTATCTGATAACAGGTATAGGCCAGGTGTTTATGGCTTGTATGGTGTTCCCGCCATTGAGTTTGGACTTGAGGATTTTTCTAACTCTCCTGATGTATTCACTTCCTATTTTTCTTTTAACTTCAGTGTGTGCAATGTTATCAGCCTGGAGAATGCCCAAGTATTTGTAATGTTCTTTCTCTTCCAGGTTCTTGATCTTGCTTCCATTGGGCAGTTCTATTCCTTCTGTTTTTGTTATTTTCCCTCTGTTCATTATTAATGCAGCACACTTGTCTAGTCCAAACTCCATTGCTATATCGCTACTGAATATACGGACAGTGTTTAGCAGAGATTCGATTTCTGACTGGGACTTTCCATACAACTTCAAATCGTCCATGTACAGCAGATGGTTGATTTTACTTGATGTTTGAGATGTTTGGTATCCGAGGCCTGTTTTGTTTAGTATTTGTGAAAGTGGGGTCATGGCGATTACAAACAACAGAGGGGATAGTGAGTCCCCTTGGAAAATGCCTCTTCTAATGCTAACCTGTCCAAGTGTCTCGCCATTGTTTGTTAACTGTGTACTCCACATGCTCATTGCTTTTTTAATAAATATCTGAATGTTTTTGCTGACACCAGTTGTTTCTAAACATTTTAGTATCCATGTGTGAGGCAATGAATCAAAGGCTTTCTTGTAGTCAATCCATGCAACACTTAGATTGGTTTTTCTTCTCTTGCAATTTTCTAAAATCATTTTGTCAATCAGCAGCTGGTCTTTTGTGCCTCTGGTGTTCCGGCAATTTCCTTTCTGTTCAACTGGAAGCTGTTTGTTAGTTAATAAGTGTTGCATCACTTCATCTGCTATTATTCCAGTTAATAATTTGAACATGGTTGGCAGGCAGGTTATCGGTCTATAATTACTTGGAACTGAACCTTTTGCTGGGTCTTTCATGATGAGATGAGTTTCCCCAGTTGTTAGCCATTGTTCAATATCACCTCCTTGCAAAATGTGATTGAACTGTTTTGATAGTTGTTTTTGAAGGCTTGTTAGGTGTTTAAGCCAAAAGCTTAAAATAAATAATAATAATAATAATTATTATTATTATTATTTTGATTTCTATACCGCCCTTCCAAAAATAACTCAGGGCGGTTTACAAAGAGGAACTATATGCTCAGAGGCACATGTTACCAAATGCTCCAGCTTTTGCAGTTGCCACCAGCCTATGAGGTGAATTGGAACATGGGGACCTAGCCAAATTGTGTTTCCATAGTTATGATTTCATAGGCCAGTACAATATCTTAGAATGGACATCAGGTCCCATACTGTGAACATAATGGGTCATCAAATTTCCTCGCTTTTTGCAATTTAGTTGGAGCTGTCACACCCATAATTATCACTATAAACCAAAGGATTCTTTTTTGCTTTAATTCAATTCCTTGTTTTTTAAAAACAGAAGTTCCCACGTGTGCCACACTTAAAATAAGTATGTGCAGTTAAAGGGCAGTGAAAATACTACTTTAGCATAGTCAGGCATAATCAAACGGCAGGTGTGAGTGACAGACATCACATAAAGTTGTGTCTCATTTTAAATGGAGTGCAAGAGTACATTAACTAATGTTCTCTGCTTCATTACATAACAAGAGTGACATATGCTTATACTTTTCTTATTGGATGTAGAATGTCCATTTACTGCATTGTATGGGGTGTGTTTGTGTTTGAATAAATACACTGTGATAACACTTCAAGGACCCTAGAAAAATACTGGGTTGTACTCCACCATCAATAACAGGGTGTCACTGCTTGCATCCATTCTGGTTATCCAAAAACAAGAACCTATGACTTATACCAACAACAGGCCTGTGAAGCAGCTTAGCCTGAGAGAGAAAATGCATTGCTTATGTGATTCCCTTCTACTCCCTGCTTATCTTAAACCACCACCATGTGTAGCAGCTTAGGAAGCTCTTTACACTGCTGAGCCAAGAGGTTTGTTGGCCATTCCCCACTAACCGGATATTGCATACTCTGTCTCTGTGACCACAATTCCTCTATTGGCTCTAACTGCCTTTCTCTTCATCTATCCCAAAGATTAAAAGTGTATATTTCAGCACATGCACACACACTCACACACAAGAGAGATAGGGAGGGAGGGGAATTAAAATACCTGTGTTGGCCTCCCTTCACCCCAGTCAACTAAGCTGCAAGGTTTCCCCTCCTGCTTTCTCTCTCCTCACAAATATCTATCTGTCTATCTATATTTCTCTAAGACATACCCATCGCTAATCCCATGAGTGGCAGCTCTTGCGAGAGTTCACAAGTAAGCTGCTGATGGAAAGAGCAATTTTATTAATTTGTATAAATTCCAAATATATTTTTTTTGACAAATCCATGGAAGGCCCTCATACAGAAGACAGATTACTGAAGGAAACCTTCCCCAAAGATGGTGAATGAGTGTGGGCTTCACTATTAGTTAGCACATCTCCAATTGCAAATATGAGGGCGGTGGGGGGGACCTGACTATGGTGTTGGGGTTTCATGTGCACTTTTCAACTTCTGTTCCTCATAATTAAGCCAATGTTCCATGGATTCATTAAAAAACTGACACATATTCAGTAGGTGATTCTGAGCTTTAAAAATACCTGTTCCAGTATGAACAGTGAAAAAGGAAAGCTTTGAGAAGCCACAGAAGGTTGGAGCAGGGAGGTTGGTTGAAATAACATGACAGAATACTATTTTACCTCTCCACCTATAATATAGAGGTACTCCCGTGCCTATGTGATGCAAATGCGGCATTGGAATCCTTCTACACACACATCCTGTTATTTAAACCTCCTAAGTTGCACTTTCATATATGTATATGATGTCTGGGGTCCTTAAAACAGGACCTGCAGCAGATACAGCTGACCACACTGGGGACTGGTAGTTGGGGGACCAACATTTCACAAGCATACTCTGCTAGAGAAAATACAACTTAACACTTCTGGAAAATCCTGAGTCCTGGATATTGTATGCTAAGGGTGAACAAGACTCCAGCACCACATGTAGCATGATCCCTAGAAGGAGCAAGATGCCAGATGAAGGGGAAGATGGATGGAAGAAACTATAGTGGGTGAGGTATGGGAACTAGCAGATGAATATTCCCTGTGGCCACAAGCAACCTAAACAGAAGGATGATAACAACAAGTTGTTCCAGTAAGAACTAATCAGCCTACTTTCCTTTCACTGTCTCTACAACTGCACTAAATTTGGTTCAAATCCAAGTCAAGTTAGAACTCTTGCACCTCAAATGTTCATGCGTCCCTCATCTTGGATCAGGGTGGATGACATCATTACAAATTACACCATTGATGTGTCCCTGTGTGTCACTCTCTACAACTGTACCAAATTTAGTTCAGATCGGTTAGACAGTCCTCAAGTTAGTGCATTTGCACCTAAAAAGTTCACACATCCACCATCTTGGATCAGGGTGAATGACATCATCACATACCACTCCATTAGGGCATCCCTATGTGTCCCTACAGCTGCAGCAATTTTGGTTCAAATCAGTTAAGCAATTCAAAAGTTAGCCCACTTGCACCACAAAATTTATGCGTCTGCAATCTTGGATTGGGGTGTATGACATAATCACAAACTATACCGTTGAGGTGTTCCTGTGTGTTACTTACTGCAACTGTACCTAATTTGGTTCAAACTGGTTAATCCATAAATTAGCCCGCTTGCGCCTCAGATGTTCATGTGGCCGCCATCTTGAATTGGAGTGGATGACATCACCACACACCACACCATTTGGGCATCCCTATGTGTCCCTACAGCTGTAGCAAATTTGGTTCTAGGCAGTTCACAAGTTAGCCCACTTGCACCTCCAAAGTTTAGGCGTCCGCCACCTTGTATCGGGGTGGATGACATCATCACAAAGTATGCCATTGAGGTGTCTCTATGTGTCCCTACAACTATATCCAATTTGGTTCATATTGGTCGAGGAGTTGCAATGTTGATGGGGGAGGGGGGCGACACACGGACACACACATATACGGACACACACACACACAGAATGCCCAGTGATCTCATAAGCCTACTGGCAAGTAGGCTAAAAATAATAGAGAGTGTGTGTGTACAAGCATGCATGCACACACGCACACACGGCACTAAGATTTAAGGGCAAATTATACAAACACTTTTGTAATGTGGAAACATGCTGACTAAATCCCCTTTGTGTCAGGTTTATTGGGGAGTGGGGTGAGGCATGCAAATGCATGGGGGGCAGGGACTGCTCATGGTAAAGTAGGCAGGAAAGGAAATTCCTGGAAAGTCAAGATTTAAACCAGAGCAGAAGGAAGCAGCACTTGAATCTCACCAGGCTCCTGCCTAGAAGGTGGCTTGATCAAAGCCAAATCAGGAATCAGCCTCAACCATGATCCATGGTAGTTTTCTGGAGGGCTGCATCTCCTCCCAGTCAAGAAATACTAGAGCCTGTTTCCCCTTTTATTCCTCTGCAGCTCTTGGAAAGGGAACCCCTGCAGGCTGCAATGGCAGAAAGAGCCAGACCACACCAAACATAAAAGAAATCCCTTCCCATGCCTGTTACCTGTAGAAAGGCAATACAGAACCCAACAGTGATAGTGTGTGCATATATAGTATCTGAACTGCAATGTGAGTGCCATTAGTAGTTCCTAGCACTGCTGATTGTGGATGGAGGTTATGGGTGAAGCCTCTGATACTACTATCCCAGGGCTATCAATTTAACCTTAAAAATACATCAACACAAATGTTATATTTAGAAGAAGCTCTCTTTTAAATGTAAGCAAGCAAAATATTTTAGATCTGCCTGTACCGGATGTATTTCAGTCCCATTGGTGCCAACCATAGTCACAGCATTTCTGCCAGTTGCTGAAAACTCTTCCTGGTGAACAGATATTACTGTGCCAGTCTGCGTGACCATGGTGATATCACTACCATGTGCCTGTAGGTCTTCATCAGACAGACTGACCTGCAAAGAGCAGACCGAGAGGACAAATCACAGGTGGCAGTTTTTAAAATAAATAAATAAATAGATAGATACAAGTTCATGGGCTGGAAGTTTTGAACATGGGGAATAAAGTGACAACGAGCTAGTTCTTCATTTGTATGTATCATCAAGGCATTTAAGAGCCCCTGGTGGCGCAGTGGTAAAACTGCCGCCCTGTAACCAGAAGGTTGCAAGTTCGACCCTGACCAAGGGGCTCACGGTTGACTCAGCCTTCCATCCTTCCGAGGTCGGTAAAATGAGTACCCAGAATGTTGGGGGCAATATGCTAAATCATTGTAAACCACTTAGAGAGCTCCGGCTATAGAGCGGTATATAAATGTAAGTGCTATTGCTATTTATTGTACATGTGAATGAGATGATACTATAGAGGGAGCTTTCACACCACCTCACATGATTTCAAATGTAATGAAATCATGTGATTTCCAGAGGAGGTTCATACATTCAGCTGGGAGTCATCACATGAATAGCAATATATGTACATGCATGACAGGCCCAAAGTAGGGGTGGAAGTAGACAGTCATGGGTTCTGACTTGAATTTGACTCTGCATCAGTGTGGCAAGCACAATCCCTTATCACAAATTCCACCATAAGACTGAAATCTCGATTGCTTCAATAATAAGACATTCAGTTTAATGTAGAATGAAGCCAAAAGGTATACTGCAAATTAATGCAGTGCACTGGGATGTCCTGAGGCATAGGTTCAGGCATAGGCCTGTTCATATGGACTCAATTTATGGCCTAAATATAATTTTTGCATTCTGCACCCTAGTTTTAAAATTTATAAACAGATGGACCCCGTTATCTGTGGAGGTTCCATTCCCGCCAATTTCTGTGGGTAACAAAACCATGGATAATGGCATCCATTTGTTTATATATTTTTAAATTTAGTATGCAGAATGCATAAAATTATAAGTTTATGGCAATGGGGGGGCAGGTTCCTGTAGGGCAAAAAAAAAAAAATACTTAAAAGGACTAAAAACAGCAGAAACCAGGAAAATATTGTGCCATACCATGCTTGGCAGGTCCCCAGCTGCCAGCAATGCCCCCCAAATGAAATTTTTTGCTGATTTTTCCATAAAAAATTACAGGGAATTATTATTTATTTACACACAGAAATGAGCAACAAAATGGCTCCTTTCTTCAAAATGGTGGCCAGAAATGACCTTGGGGGTAATTTCCGATCATCTAGGAACTGCGGATATGCAGTTCTTAACCCTTTATTTACCCATGTATGCCGAGGTCAGGTTTCAGTTGCCTGACCACAGATAAGTGAAAACACAGTTGTCTGGACCAGGGATTCTCAACGTTGGGTCCCCAGATGTAATTGAACTTCAACTCCCATAATCCCCAGGCCCAGTGGTCTTTGGCTGGGGATTATGGGAGTTGAAGTCCAATTACATCTGGGGACCCAACGTTGAGAATCCCTGGTCTGGACTGTGTGTGCCGAGGTCCACCTGTATATACTTCACTGTGGACTGCATCTCTACTTCTGAAGACCCTCCTGTTCTTCATACCTGTTCTGTTCCATCCTGAGATATAAGAGTCACTGGTGTAGTTATGCTCTCCTCCTCCTCTTCCATTTTCACTGAAGCAATGCATTGGTGTTTCAGTGGAGGCATATTCTTATCAAAGATGGCAGCTGGGAGAACAAGGAAAGGAGATTCAACAGAAATAATCTACTGAGTGGGGATAATCAAATGGCCTTGCTTTCACCATCGCTGAAGTTAAGATACAAAAGAGCACAAAAATGCAGAATAAAAAGTACAAAGTCTGGCGTAGCAACAAGTTGGGAAGTGATGAGAAGCTGCAGGCTTAAGTTACAGGCCTTCTCACAAAGCTCTAGTTCCCCGCTCACCTTCCATTTGCTGCTCATAAAGGGCCTGCTCACTCTCCTCTGTGGCCTCCAGCTCTCCATGTGTGGTGCGCTTGTGCATAGCCAATGTAGAGGTTTGGCGGTAGGTTTTGCCACAGGTGCTGCAGGTGTATGGCTTACAATGTGTGTGAACCACATGATGTTTGTAGAGACTAGAATATTCTGTGAAGCGTTTTCCACAGCCTGGTACCATGCACGCATATGGCTTCTCCCCTGGGACAAAACAAGATGCACAGATGAAAAGGGCTTCTAGAAGTTAGGGAGAAAATTCTCCAATTCCACTCCAAAAGCCTTACATTACTAGTTTAATGCAGTGTTGCATTTCTGTGCCTTTAGATAGAGGCTGTTAGCAAGTTCAGTATAATTCATTTCCATATTGATTCCAAGAATCAAGAATTGACACTGGACCTGTCCAAAATGTTGATCAGCTAAGTGCAATCAACGAACTGTATGATGCAACCAAATACTATTATTAAAGACAAACATGCCCAAGTTTACCTGTATGGATTCTCATATGGTTCTTGTAGTTGGTAGCACTAGTGAACCCTCTTCCACAGTTGCGCTCAGGGCACATATATGGTCGCTCACCAGTGTGCGTCCGGATGTGAACCTTGCGTATATTGGAGGTGGTGAAAGAGCGGCCACAGCCTTCGAAAGGGCATTTGAAGGGACGCTCACCTTCACCAGAAGTAACAGACAAAAACCATTCTTAGTTCACCAGTGACAACACTGAAAATACAAGACATCTGTCACCCTGTCTTTCAGATAAACCATATCTTGTTAACTATGCAAGTGCCACACAGGTAGACTGCACAGGACACGCACACTAATCGAGACAGAAACCAGCTGCCTACTTAATTACACTAGGTCAGACATAATACTGTACAAGTGAACCTAGTATTAACATAGCAGCTTAGAAGGCCTCGCCTACAAATTGATCAGTGCCTTACTCTAAATCAGGGTTGCACAACTTCAGCCCTTCTGCAAATGCTGGATTACAACTCCCACAATCCCTGACCATTAGCCACTGGGGCTGAGAATGATGGGAACCGTAGTTAAAAAAACAGCCAGAGGACCAAAGTTATGCAGCCCTGCTCTAGATACGAAAAGGATCTATAATGGCTACAGTCTTCAAAGATTAAAGACAAAGGTGGAAAACATTTGTCCATCAGCACTACATTTTAAAAACATACCAATGGACTGTATTCGGAGAGACTTTAATTTTTATTTTATTTTTTAACAGGCATTGGCACACGCCTCTGCCCTCAGTTCTACCTTGGTTGGGGCCTGTGCAGGATTATCTGAATGGAGGAAGCAACTAGTAGTATGTAAGTGTGGAAAGCATCCTCATTCCCCATGCTGCTTCCACCCAACTTTCCAAGTTGCTCTTATCTACTGAAAGAAAAATCTTCAGCCAGGTTCTGCCCATTTCTCAGAAATCTCCCCAATGCACTAACACAATCAACATCAAAACTAAATTAATATGAACTATAGTTGCAGGGGACCTGCAGAGGAGAGAACAATTTGCCTCATGAACCCAAGTTTCACCATTTTGATTAAGACAAAATAGAGTAATTCTCTCATGAAGTCAGCAACATTGGAATGTATGCACCAAGAAATACCACAAGTCTGAAGCTATCCATGATCTTTGTGCAGAAGACAAAAATTTTATTTGTTGTCTGTTGTCGCCCCTAGGTTGAGGAACATACTCCCCATGGAGACAAGATGCTGATCTTCCCTGGAGGCCTTCAGGAGAGCCTTAAAAACCCATCTTTTTAGCCTGGCTTTTAATTGTGCAGCGGGGAAATAGCTTGACTACCAAGCCCAAGGTTGCTGGTTTGAATCCTGGCTGGTATGTTTCCCAGACTATGGGAAACAACTATATCGGGCAGCAGTGATATAGGAAGATGCTGAAAGGCATCATCTCATACTGCACGGTTAGATGGCAATGGTAAATCCCTCCTGTATTCTATCAAAGACAACCACAGGGCCCTGTGGTCGCCAAGAGTCAACACCTACTCGATGGCACACTTTACCTTTTAATTTATTTCGTCTGTCTGTCTGTCTATCTATCAGATTTGTAAAGTAAAGTAAAGTAAAGTGTGCCATCGAGTCAGTTTCAACTCCTGGCACCCACAGAGCCCTGTAGTTTTCTTTGGTAGAATACAGAAGGGGTTTACCATTGCCTCCTCCCACGCAGTATGAGATGATGCCTTTCAGCATCTTCCAATATCGCTGCTGCCTGATATAGTACCAGTGGGGATTCGAAGCGGCAACCTTCTGCTTGTTAGTCAAGCATTTCCCCGCTGCGCCACTTAAGGTTGTACATTGCCCCAAACTTCCATCTCTGGGTGGCTAACAACATAAAAACAAGCTAAAAACATACACAAAAACTTTAAACAATTTAAAACAATTCAAAATCAAACACAGATTAAAAACCTAAACAATTAAAAAACAATTTCAAAAACAATTTAATGATATTTACTTTTAATTGTAACTTTAATCTGCTTTTAATTGTTATGTATTTCTGGTTTTAGTGTAAACCACCCTGAGCCACTTTGGGAAGGGTGGTATATAAATCAAATAAATAAATAATAAAATAAATATTTAACCATAAATTGAGTCCATATGAACAGGCAGCCACCTATCCCTCAGGACATCAAATATTTCTGTGTGTCTGCACACATACCACATATTTTCATTTTTTAAAGAAATCGGGCTTCCAGCTCTTCTGGATATAGAGCAAGAGATTTAAAATATGTAAGTAGTTTTTTGCTGACAAGAAGAGGATTTGGGCAAGGCTTTCATTAATAATAATAAAGACTTTAATGCCAAGCATAAATCCTACATTGATCCTAGTTTCCTGTTTTCTAGCTTCCCTTTCCTCCTTTGGCATATTAATATGTGCCAAAACAAACCCAAACTACAACTCTAATATTGTGCTCAAAATTATGCAAGTGCAAAATCTAGACTGTAAACAAAAACATACATATAAGAAAGATTGAGGAAGCGTACACATTTTGGAATATTAGATCATGCTGTTTTTCTATTACAATCTCAGTTGCTGGGTAGCCCTGAATGAAATTAAAGTAAAAGGGCACACCAGTATGTGTCCGGATGTGCTTCTGCAGGTCTCCAGAAGTCTTGAAGGCTTTGGTGCATAAGTCTTCTGGACATTTGTATGGCTTCTCACCCGTGTGGGTTCTCACATGGCTCTTCAGGCTATATCCTGTTAGGAAAAAGGTCATTGTGGTTAGCACCACAATCTGGTGCATGCAACACAGTGACCCAAGAAGCAGAACACACATTTTCATAGGCTTGCCTGTAAGCCAGAGGCTTGGGAGAGGGAAACACTTGGGCCACATGGAACCACAACTTAAGCTTGCACTTAGATCCATTTCATCATCCTCTCAATACACTGAGTAACTTATACGTGGATATTCATTTTGAAGAACTGCAAAGCTCCATTAGAGCCACAGAATAGTTTATTTTGGATGTTGTATAGCAGAGTTCTTCTTTGTAAGGTCCAGGGGCCTGTGGCGGCTTCCATCAACCCCAAGTGTGATGCGCCAACGAATTGTTTTTTGGGCCTGCGAGAAGCTTCAGCCAAAACCCCTGGCACCATGTGGAGACAACCATTCTCACCATGCAGTGGTGCGCCTTGCCCAGTGCTAGCAGGGCACTTCTTTAAGGGAAATGGAGCCCCCTTGAGGCCCTCCACCAAACTGCAAGGTGTGCAGAGAGTGCTGGGAAACATAGTCCTTCCCAGTGCTTTCCTCCTACAGTTCTTAAGAGAGAGAGTTCTGTGTCTCATCTATGGCCCTCCCAGCACTGAGAAAAGCATAATACTGTGCAGAGATCAGTGCAGTCAAGTATCACAGAAATGACCTATATGTGTTACCTGTAGCAAAGGTTTTCCCACATCCTGAGAAGTCACAACTGTATGGACGATCACCTGTATGAACCCGTTCATGAACCTGAAACAAAAATGAAGTTCAGTTAAGCAGACTGGGCCAGCTCCATTTTGGAATCTAGCGACAAGGCAATCAGTGGTTAACATCCAGACTCTCCCACTACTTCACTGTCTCAGATCCAGTCCCTCCGATACCATTCAGATGACAAAAGTGTTATTTTTAAACTTCCTGTGATTAATAACGATGCTTTGTATTCCAAACAATTATGAAGATGTGTAGTGTTTTGTAACAATTAAAAATAATTCAAACAATGGAGGCTCCACATTTGGGGCAGAGGGGACGTTGCCCCCCCACTCCTTGCCAGCCCCATATTCTTGCTAGCCCTCCATTCTCTCACCAAACATATCATCTCTTCCTCTCTGTTTGTCTCTCTTGCTTGCATGTTGCTCTCACATTTCTGCTGCTTGTCAGTGGAGGCATTGCTGACAGAAGAAGGGATGGAGCTGCTGAGGAGAAGAAGCAGCATGGGGACGAGGGCGGGGGCACTGCTGCTTTCCTCACCGACACCTACAATTCACCACTCTAAGGGCAGGATTCCTTTACTCACAACCAAACAAGGGGTGAATTTAGCACTAAATAGCCAGTTGCCAAGTGCTGGTGTGAATGATGGGAGATTTTGGATGAGACAAGTAAACAACTTTACAGATGGAGAAAATGGGCTGGTTCTTTCTAACTTAGGGTTGAACCTGCCTACTATTAGCCCAGTCTATAGTTACCCTGGCTCCCTCCCCTCCCCTCTGCTCCCCAACCCCAGCCGCAAGAGGCATCCATGGAACAGACATTACTGAGAAAAATGCAGTATGGGGCTCTCTGAAACAGGCAGCTCCACTATAAGCTTCAACCTTTAACATACCATATTTTCACACATACAACCTGTGAGTCCACATAGTTTTTTGTTTTCTGGGGGTGGAGATTTTAGTGAATGTGGGGTATACCAAATTATTTTTACAAAGAAATTATTTGGATAAACCCCTGCGGCAGGGCGAAGAGAAAAGCAAGCTAGCAGATGGATTTGGGGGCTCAGGCAGCCAATAAAGTTACCAGCTAGAGCTGCATATTTATGATTTCCTCCACTTTTTTAAAAAACTCAAAGCAGCTTGTGCTGCATAGCTGGTCCTTGGGGGCTGAGGGAAACAAGTAGCTCAACCTTCTTCCCAAGTCCATTTTTGAATAAACCAGCCGGAGCTGCAGGCAAAGCAAAAAGTGCTTTCCTTCCACCCTGCTCTTCTCGAACTTGAACAGGTCCCTTCAAGTGCCTTGGAGTCTCTCTTCCTCCCTCCGGCTGTGGGACTTTCTTCTCTCATTCTTTCCCTCTTGTTCTCATGATGCCTCCCGACTTCTATTATTACTACTATTGTTCTGATTTGTCTCCCAAGACAAAATGGAAGATTACCAGTGTGGGGAAAACACAGGGGTGAGTTATGAACTTACAGCACTGATATCTATACTGCAGCTGACAGCCAAAATTGACTTCCAAAGTGGCTTACAGCAACTTAAACCCATTGTAAAGACATGAAATACTAGGGATACATTATAGTTTGTATGCATATGGTGGGGAGTAAAGGAAGGGAGAGGTTTTCAGCTCTCAGGTCTTGCTTCAGCTTTTGTTTTGCAATTTGCATTGTGTGGCTCTTGCAATAGTCTGCTCAGCTAGTTCATTTCATCTTCTGCATGTTTTAATTAAAGCCAGTTACTGAGTCTTCACAAGATACATAATCAATATACTCTGATGACTGCAAGAAGATAAGACAGTCCTGTGTTGTTGTTTTTTTAACACAGTGGAAGAAATTGTACCAAATACTAAAGCATCTGGTCTAGTAAGATATGAAAAAAATGTTTATTTTCTTGCTATGTTCCCAGTTTGTTTATCATTTTTAATACCATTTACATATACTGCCAGAGAAGCCCTCTTCACCAAAATCTCTACAGCTCTGCATAAGCACCTTATTTTTGCCCCTCCTCTGAAGGCAGGAGATCGCTCTCAATGTTATCAAAACAACTGCATAGCGTCATCTCTTTTCTGAGTATTCATAGTTTCTGCTTAGGTCCATAGCAGAGCTCAGAGCTCTCTGGGTGGCAGTATTAAGAATCTAAACCAGGCTGAAAGTTTCAAAAGCATCATGACTTACCTTCAAATGATGGGATGTAGTAAAGAGGCGGCTGCATCCTTTGTACCCACAACGATAGGCTCTTTCAGCAACCTGTAGTTCCTTCCCATTGCTCTGAACTTCCTCTTCCTGGAAGCCCTGCTTTGAAGAAATTAAACTTGAAGAATTCCTGCAATGGGCCATCCCATTTCTCAGCACAATTAAAGTATACACACACACACACACACACGTGCGCGCGCGCGCACACACACACACACACACACACAACACAAAGCAGTACTAGAGTCAGGTCCTGCATGTTTGTAAATATTTGTAAGACACCTTGAGAGTCTATAATGGTGGAAAGACAGGATATAAATATCTTAAATAAATAGGGTATTTATGAATATATTTTGAACATCTTTCTCATGTAAAGTGAGCTTAACTTTGATAATCTTAACGACCATTACATTAGATTGGTCACTATTATTTTATACATGGAAAACTGGGCACAGCAACCATGAATTAGGAATGTGCACGGAATCGGGTGGGGTGATTCGAAGTGGTGGGAAGGGTTGCACTTACCCCTTCCTCTGCTGTCCCCACCACTGGTGCTCCATTTTTCAAGGCTCTTTCAGGACGGCAGCATACTTCCTTGCCACCCCGTCCCCTCTTTGCCCAGAAGTACCGGGAGCGGTTCCGTGCACATCCCTAATTCATGGTTGCTGTGCCCAGTTTTCCATGTATAAAACAACAATGGCCAATCTAATGTAATGGTTGTTAAGATTATCAAAGTAAAGCTGGTAGATCACTTTACACATTCATGAACATTGGGTGGGCGCAAGAGTGAGGTGTGCATGCACGCGCCTGGCATGCGCATGGGCTCCTGGTACTTCCAGGCAAAGGGGATGGGGCAGCAGGGAGGTATGCTGCCGCCCCAAAGGAGCCTTGAAAAACGGAGTGCTGGCAGGGGAAAAGTGGAGGGAGGGGTAAATGCACCCTCCCCCGCCTTTAAAGTGCAACCCCCCCCACCTTCGAACCGGCCAAACAGCCAGTTGCTCAACCCAGTTCATGCACATTCCTACCATGAATTGCCGAAGGCCAGTCTTAGTGAATGGGGGCAGTGTTCCCTCTAACAGGGATTCCCAGAAAAGAGATAAATAAAATAGGTGTGACACCCCTCCCCCCCGCAATCCAGTGTTCCCTCTAACAGGGATTCCCAGATGTTGTTGACTACAACTCACAGAATCCCCAGCTGCAATGGCTTTTGCTTGGGAGTTGCAGTCAACAACGTCTGGGAATCCGTTAGAGCAAACACTGGATTGGGTGGGGGGGGCCACACCTATTTTATTTGTTTGTTTGTATACTGCTCATAACAAAAGTCTCAAAGCAACTTACAATCAAACAAAACAACCAAAGATTTAAAAACATCTGAAAACACATAATTCAATTTAAAACCATCAGTAAATAAATTTTCAACTAAAAGCCTGGCTGAGCAGGTGTGTTTTCAAAACCTTTCTAAAGGTCATCAGGGATGGAGCAGCTTTATTTCAACAGGAATTGTGTTCCACAACCCTGGGATGACTATAGAGAGGGCTGTCCTCTGAGTCGCCACCAGATGACCCAGTGGTATTCTTAGACAAACCTTGTTTGATTTTTTTTAAAATTTATTTTTACATTTTATATCCTGCTCTTCCTCCAAGGAGCCCAGAGCAGTGTACTACATACTTAGGTTTCTCGTCACAACAACCCTGTGAAGTAGGCTAGGCTGAGAGAGAAGTGATTGGCCCAGAGTCACCCAGCTAGTATCATGGCTGAATGGGGATTTGAACTCGGGTCCCCCCAGTCCTAGTCCAGCACTCTAACCACTACACCATGCTGGCTCCTTAGTAGGCACGCTGATTGTCTTAATAGGCAGTGGGGTTCATAATGAATGAGTTTGCTTAAATGTCCTGGACCCAGGCCATTAAGGGTTTTATAGGTGCTGGTTTTATAAATACAAACCAGCACTTTGTATTTTGCTGGGGGAACTATTGGTAGCCAGTGTAGTTCTTTCAAAACAGGAGTGATGTGGTTTCTTCAGGACATCTCAGAGATCAACCAGGCAGTAGCCTTTCAAACCAATTGTAATTTCCCTACTGTGTACAATGCAGCCCAGCATAGATTACATTGCAATAGTCAAGTCTGGAGGTTGCCAGAATGTCAACCACTGTTTTAAGGTCACTTTCTTCCAAGAAAGGGCACAGTTTGTGTATTAAGCTAAAGTTGATAAAAAGCACTCCTGGCCATCACCTCAACCTAAAGTATCAGACTAACATCTGGATCCAGATGTACTCTCAGACTGTGTACCTGTTCCTTCTGAAGGAGTGTAACCCTTATAGAACAAGCACATCTACTCCATCTCCTGAATTATGGCTCCCTACAATGAGCACCTCTGTTATATTTGGATTCAGCCTATGTTTGTTATCCCTCATCCAATCCATTACTACCCATAGGCAAGACTTAAGGAGAATATGCCAGATCCTGATAGTGTTGATATGGAGAAACTGATTTAGGTGCCAGTGGGATATTGATAACACCCTGCACTAAATCTCCTGATGATTTCCCCAAGCGGCTTCATATACATGTTAAACAGCATTGGTGGCAGAATGGAGCCTGGGGGCACCATATCAAAATTTTTGCTTTGAAGATCAGCAGTCTCTAAGTGACACCACCTGAAATCTGCCCAAGAGGTATGAGCAGGACCAATTTAGAACACCGTTTCCCACTCTCAGCCGTCAAGGTGGATACCATTGTCAATGATCTCAAACGCCACCAATAAATCCAAAAGGACCAACAGAGCCACACTCCCTTGCAATTCCTAATTGAAGATCATCCGTCAGACTGACCAAGGCAGTCTTTATCCCATGGCTCGCCCGAAAGCCAGTTTGAAATGAGTTTAGATAATCTGTTTTATCCAAGACTGCCTGGAGCTGTGAGGCCACCACTCTCTCAATTACCTTGCCCAGCCACAGGAAGTTGGAGACAGGTCTATAATTGCCTAACTCTGAGGGGTCCAACATATAGACTACTTTAAAAGTCTAATAACTGACTCCTTAAGACAAGGAGGCATCCATCCTCAGAGAAGAATTTATAATATCTACAAGCTGAATCATCATTCTCATATTAATAACAAGCAACTCAGTCAATTTATTTTCAGGAACTGTGGCAAATATGAGATAATCTGAAATGCAAATCTACATACGGGAGGCAGGGGCAGGGTGGCAGAAGGGGAAAGGGGAAAAACCCAGACAGATGAGTCAGTTTAGTCCAGGAATCAAAGGGTTAGCTGAAACCTGTGTTCAAACATCTGCTCAGTAGTAGATCCACTTTTTAACTCAAGTTACTGATCTGTAAAATAGGATTAACAGTTGCCTTCCTCAGCAGGCTACTGAAAAGATAAAATGACACTAAGCATAAGACCAGCTATCAACATCTCAATACACACAAACAACGGAAATGAGTTGGAGCCAGCCTTATGCTTGCACAGTGGCACGAATGCAAGGGTTCTTTCCACTGCAGCCCGCTGAAAAGCCACTTCAGAGGCTCGGGAGCCCCTCAGGAACAGTATGTGATGCGGTGTGAGGGGCTTCAGGGAGTGGGAGGAATCTCTAGAAACTGACTGTCAGAACCTTCCACAAGTGCTTTTCCACCCATGAGAAGAGCTTGCAGCAGGTTTCTACAGATTCCTTCCACTTGCTGCAACTTCCTAAAGCTGGCAAAAGAACATTGGTGAAGGAAGGTTAGATACTTAAACTCCAGTGTCTCCTCTTTTGGGAGACAGAATCCTATATCTGTTTCATGACAAAAAAGTCACTCCTCACAAAGTCAACAAATTAGGCACATATCATGACAAGGTACAAACCTGAGAAAGAACATCACAGGAATCATCGGTCTCAAAATGGCAAGTGCTCACCATTCCCTCTTCTTCCTCACAGACCTGCAAGACAGACCCTTCATATTTTCAGCCATCCACATGAATGAGCAAATAGCTTAAGCAAAGTATTGATGCAGATGATAAGCAGCAAGCCTGACATCATCATCATCATCATCATTATTTTGCAAGTTACCATTTGCTGTATGCAGCAGCAGAGGAGTTGGGACTTTGCCTGACTAACAGAATCTGTACTTCAGCATACAGTAGAAACAAACAATATCTTGTCTATACCTTTAATGTGAAGATGCATCTCATGCGTAAGGACTACTGACATGTAATGACTATAAGAGCTATGGGTTTGCAGCCATAAGATATGCATCTGAAAGTTTGTCATTCCAACCTGAACTCTGCCATGAGTGCATCAATGGTCTTTAGGCAAGCCAATGTTTATCTCAGCTTCCCAACTCCCTGGCTCCACCATCAGTAATGGTTGACCTACATTCGAGGGCTATTATAAGGACTGCTAATTTAAGCAAAGTGTTTTGTATATTTAAGTATATATACCAATGTATGCAACTGCCATATAAATGTTTGAAGTATTACTATTATGAGGTCTACAAGTAACCAGGGGTGTACATGAACCGTGGTTCAAGCACCAGTTCACTGCAGGGAGGGGAGCAGAAGCTTTAAGAGGAGAGCAGATCTTTACCAGATCTATAACGCCCCATGCAGTTTCCTTCTGGGGTGGCACTCAGCCCAAGTACCCCTGTGTGGTGCCAGCACACACATGGTGTCTGTGCATGCACAGGCACCATTTGTGTGGTCAACATGGTGTTGCTGTCAACACAAATGGTGCCTGTGCATGCATTGACACCATGTGCATGCTGGAACCACATGCCCCAGCAGAAAGCTGTATGGGGTGACAGAGAGCAGGTAAGGACTTGCTCTCCTCTTTCTTAAAGCTCCCACTCCCTGTGCTGAACTGGTGCTCATGCACACCCCTACAGAACAGCATCCAGTGTTTGATAAGATGGCACATCATCTGTTGGGTTTAAAAGTCACCACTACCACACTGAGCAAGCAGAACTGCCATGCTGCAACACATGGAAATATTTTGGGTTTGGGACCATAACAGAGGAGGATACTCAATTGGAACCTAATCACCATTTATCTAATGATCATTTCTTTGGAATGGCTGGTTACTAATAACTTGTAATGCCATTCTGAACTGAGAGATTAAAAGTTGTACATTTTGCCAAATGTTGAGAATGTTCTTGCTAAGACAACCAGCTATGAGTGCCTGGGAGAACAGAAGGGGTGACACTGGTTAAAGGAGGAAGAGAGAAAGCAAGAAAGAAAGTAAGGAAGCAGGAAGCTAACTGCTAAAAAGGCCAGTAGATATTTTCACTATGCCCGTGCATGGTAAATAAATGCTGAAACCTGAATTGCAAGCCCATAAGGAGACCAACGTAGGAAACCATGTCAGATAAATAGAGTGAGTGATACTCTTGGGAATTCTAAAAAGTTACAAACTATACCTGTATCCACCAGTGTAATTCAGCCACCTCTTAGTACAAGATGGCAGCTGTTTAATGGTGCACAGAACTACCACCATGTATATGTCAATATAAAGCAAATATAAAACAAATTGTACCTGATAGAAAATACATGGAGAATATAGGTGGACGTAGTTCCACTACACTACAGTCCAAAAGATGAAGTCATCTCCTGCTACCTCCCTTTTCTGAACTGTTACTTGACAGATAAAAGTTGTGTATCCATCCTCAAATTCAAAGCAAGACACAGACACAAAAGCAATTAATCCAAATCTAAATAGCATACTGCTTTACAACTTTTGACACATCACTGCCATGTTAAGCACAAATAGTATGAAGGAAAGTTAAGAGATGTTTTAGGGCTTGAGCTAGAAGTACCATGTCCATATCACCTGAAGGAATGAAGGAAAAAGTTGTGTCCTGGTGCTAGATTGTTAGTGAGATTCAACAGCATCCATATACTACTGATACAGCAGCTTTGATGATCTATTATGGCACTCCCACAGAGCATCTATACAATTGTCATTCTCCCTTTGAAACTCTTACACAATGATTAAGTCAGACAGCAACCCTGCCCCCCACCTCACCATAAGCCATGTCAGAAGAAGCAGAATATCCTGACCTTGCTGGCATATTCCTTGAGAGCAGTAATGGTATCAAGATCAAAGGCATCATCTTTCTGCTCTACAGCCAATTCCTCCAGCCCCACATCCGCTTGCACTGCCAGGATAGTGCTGCCGATTGGCATGGAGACAGGACGGTGTATGAATGCTGTGGATCCATCTTCCAGCTGGATTGCTTCCAGGGTGTTGGGGTCATAACCCTCTGGAGGGGACCACAAACACTGTAGTAGCACATGTGAGCTCTAACCGCTACTTATCTACCTCTTGATCAGTTAGAGCTGGTAAAAGATGAAGAGTTAAGAGCATCAATGGCAGAATCTTAACTGTAGTTCAAAATTCAACCTTTGTGTGCCAATCAGTCCCAACTTTATAATTTAAGGCTAAAGACTGCAGCATGAAACACAGTCCACTCTTTTGCTAACAGATGTCCATACAATGATTCTCTCCACCCTTTGATTTGCTTAAAGGATAATTAGGAAGTTGTTGAGGTTTGTTTTTGAAGAGTGGGAGAGTGGTAATTTCTAGCACATTCCACATTGTTATAGGATAGGATCAGGTAGGGTACTGACGGTAGCTCAGATACCGTGCAGGGAACTACCAATCTAAGCGAAAGCTGCGCATGCTATTTGTGAAGGTGGGGCTGCTACTAACGAGTATGTCATCACAGCTGCAATGCTGCTCCCATGATGAGAACAGCATTGCAACTCTAATGATGCACTCCTTAGAAACCATGGAGCAGCCTCGCCTTCAAACAGCTCAGGCAGGCTTTGGAGTGGCTTGCACGTAGTGCATGTGCTTGTCATTTGGATCAACAGTTCCCTACACAGTATGTAAGCCCATAGAGATGTGCCCGAACAGCAGTTCGAGCACTGTCAGGAAAATGAAAATAAGAGGACTTTAAGAAAAAAGAGAACAGGAGCTTACCTGCTCTCTACTGCCCCTTCCAGCTTCCTGCTAGGGTGGCACTGGTCCCCTAAATCCCCACACGCCGTCAGGATGCACATGGCATCCGCACATGCACCGGCACCATTTGCATGGTCAGCATGCTGTTCCTGACCACGCACATGGTGCCTGTGCAAAAACCATGTGCATGCTGACAGCACACAGGGCTTTTTGGGACCAGTGCCACCCTAGCAGGAAGGGGTAGTGGCGAGCACCTGCTCTCCTTTTTCATTACCCTAACAGTGCTCAAACCACGCTTTGGGCACAGCCCTTTAAGCCAGTGTCTTTGTTACAGGTCAATAATTATGGCTGTGATCCAGAGTAGTATGGAAACACCATCTGCCTCCTCACCTAACTATTTTTTGAGAGTTTCCCTCAAAGCTACCCTTTTGCATTGCTAAACCTGTATTAATGTTTTGCTCCACTGATTTGTAAGGTAAGCATAGAAGAGATGGGGGGAAATATAATATCTATACATACGTGTTCCAGATCAGAGAGTTGTAGTGTTCCAAAAAAATAGCAAAATGCATACATAGAGACCGCTAGGATCACATTCCTTAGATTCCTCTGAATTCCTTTACCTAATACTAGCCATGAAAGGAAGATACAAAAACTAATAGCTACCTTTAGGAGCATGATGTATAAAAGCCATGGTGCCATCTTCAAGCGCCACTGGCTGACCATCTTCAAATGCAATCGACTCTGCAGAACAAAGTCCAAAGAAATACACACAAAACACAAAATTAACATCAGGGACCAAGTCCATTTTTTCAGTTTCAGCAACAGTTGTTCAGAAATAAAGTAATCAAAGCTTGCTCAATAAGAACAACTGAGCGTTCTTGTAAACAGCAGTGTTCCCTCTAGCAGAGATTCCCAGATGTTGCTGACTACAGCTCCCAGCATTCCCAACTGCAATAGCCCTTGCTTGGGGATTATGGGAGTTGTAGTCAACAATATCTGAGAATCCCTGTTAGAGGGAACACTGGTTCACTGGTTTAAGGGGCCTTTAAACTATGGTCCTTAAAGAGCAAAGTAGGAAGTGAAATCACTCCATATCAGTTCAATGAAAAAATATTATCTTGGAGTACATGCATGTTGAAATGCAACTTACTATTTAATAGTAACTATCAGAACCACTCTAAACCCAAATCAGAACAAAGAAGTAGACTTACAGATCATATCATTTTCTGACTACAGGTGAGGAGTAATAGTTTTGTATGTTCCTAACAAGGAAGTGCACAAAACAGATTTTTAATTCTAAACAAATTTTTAACCTTTTCCCAACCCCTGCACAGGATCCTATGGGTTAAAAATTTGTTTGAGATCGCCCACTTGCCCATTACTTTGGCAGATTGGGTGGTAGGTAGCACCCATTATGCCCTATCACTCAACCCAGTTTGGTGTCCCTAGGAGCTACCCATGGGAAACAGTGGGATGTTTTGAGTTTCCTCATTATTCCCTGTGGCTGGAACAGTTTTGCACTGCAATTTGCAATGCATTTTGCAACCTGCCTTGAAACACACTGCAGAAGCACACAGTAAAAGGATATCTTCCCCTCCCAACACAGATTTCAAACACAGTCCAAAAATGGCCAAAAAAGAATCACTGACCCAGAATCCACTGCCATCCCTGCAGTAACATCATCGGCACAAGTTATTCTCACACACATTATGACTCCTTGAGTTACTTCCTAGCATTTCAACAGCTACCAAAGCAGCACCCTTACTTAGCAGCAAGCATAGCCATAAACTCAACTAGAGCAACTACAGCCACATTTTGACTGAGTTCACCTTGCAAGGAGAATTGCAGAGCAGACACCCAAGTTAGTCTCAAGGCAGACATGGAGCTCATCACAACAATCACCAAGAAATATTATACACATACATACACACAAATACACAGAGGTGCCACTGTCCATTTCTTGCCATAACACTATCTCACAAACAAAACAAACCACAGCTCAAGAAAGGTTCAAGGCCGGAACCCAAGTTCTGTCTTTGTCAATCTGAGATCCAGTAAAACAAGATAGTTATAGCAGCAACACCACAGCATATTATATTTAGTGCTGAGAAAAGCAAACTACAAAATCAAACCTACCTCCCTCCTGCCCTCTTCTATAAGAGAGGCACAGTATAAGGGCGCTCTCTCTCTCTGCCTCTAAGCACTCTGAATACATTTTGAATTTGAAATTCCCTCCTTTTGAGTTCCCCCTCCCCGCCAGCCAATGGGAGTACAATTGCCCATAACAACACTTGATCTGTACGATAACAAGCCAACCAAGAAGCAAAGACATCACAGGCCAATCAGAAACCAGTGCCAGAAAAGCAATCAGGAAGGAAAAACAGATCTCCAAAATAGCACTTGGAACTTTGAAAATTTTCTATTGAAACAGGGGTTGTTCTGCTCCAAGCTTGAAAGAAGCCCCCTTTTGGAGGGCATTCTCTTTCGAGACTAAAACACTCAAAATGGCCCATTTCAAGTAGAAACATTTTACCTGTGAAATGTTCTGCACATCCCACATGATTTTAGCAGCACATGATTTTAGCAGCAAATGAATGCTATTATATATATATTTCCAGTGTTGAGAAAGAACAAACACATAGACTGTACAGCCAGTGATAGGCTCCAGGAAGTCTAAAGTAGTCATACCAGCAAATTCTCCAATTACCTCACCTTTCTGCAATGTTACATTATGGATAAAAGCTGTGGATCCATCCTCAAATTCAATCACTTGCCCTTCAATTAACTTCTCTTCTGCAACAGCTGAGAAGAAAGATCAATTATAACACTGGAGCGTTCCAGGTTAACATGATTGAGCACTTTCACCCACAACTTTTGAATCTTACAAAAAAAGGCAATTACAATTTGTAGGAAGCTCGACCTTATGAATGCTTACTCAGAAGTTAGTCCCACTAAATTCAATGGCAGTGTATGTAGGAATATAGCCTTGGTCAGCATCTACCTGTGTTATGAAATAAGAGTGATGGGCCTATTAAAATATACATCAATAAGCATTTCTCTTCTCCAAGTCCCAGAAATAATGGGACTAAGAAAAATGCAAACACTATTTACTTAGAAGGGAAAAACCATGCAAAATTCTTCAACCTCTTTCATATTATCCTAGCAACCAAATTATATATATGTGTTTTAACAAGACTCTATAATAGTTTAAAAAAGGAAGTGAAAGTCCTCCTTCCTCATTTGGTTAAAAAAGGATTCTTAGAAAACATCTTATAATTATTGAACCAGAAAGTGGTTACATATTTACCACTAGTTGCACTAGTTCTAATTACAAAGAACTTGATTCCCAAGTTCTCCAGTTTTCTCAAACTAAGGAATGTGTGTCTGGTTTTGTTGCAAGATTCACATCCTACCTGATAACAAATAGGCTTAAGCTCTATTTTGAGCATTTTTACCTGAGCATTTACCTCTTTCGATTTAAACCACATGCACAATTTATCCAGTAGAAGTTTGTTCAATAAACTATTTTAACCTGTAAGTGCAATTACGTTTCCATGTATGTGCAATGCTTCGAGTATTAAGCATCACACCTCTAGTTTGTTCTACTCTCTCTCACCAACTAGAAGAGGATGTAGACTACAACTCTCAAGTGACTTACCAAGGGCATCTTGCTGAACATAAGCTGTTGTCCCATCAGAAAGGGTCATTGCCTGTAGTCCCAAGCTCTCCATACCGCTCTGGTGGTTGTTCCTTAGACATATATTCAGTAAAAAATCATTTCCTTCTTTGTTATAGAACTAAAATACAAAATATAGAAAAAAAATACAAAAATTTAGGATGTATTTCACTTCCTAAAATACAAAATATAAAGTTATATGTATATATTTCTCCCATTTCTTCTTAATATAATAAAGTGGGAACATAATTAAGTAGAATTGATTGGAAAGGATTAAACAAATTGATTAGCAGGTCTATTAGCCATGATAGCTAAATAGAGCCTTTTATATGTTCAGAGGCAGTATTCTGGGGGACAAAGAGGGCAGGACAGCTGCCTTCAAACCCTACTTGCATCTAGCTGGTCAGTGTTGGAAACAGGATGCTGGACCAGATGCATCTTTGGTCTGATTCAGCCAGGCTCTTACATTCTGTAAGTTTCTACTCTACTCTTATACTCTAGTCTATGAATTGTCTTGTTGTACAAGAGATATTATTCTATGTATTGTTGTATGTATTGTCTTTAAAAAAATACATACAACATTTCCAGCTTTTATGGGTAAAGAAAAATGAAAACGTTAAAAAAAAGTAAAAATACAACTTATATGTAACCAACAAAAGTTCTTTTCCTCTGTTTAGGTGGATAAATTTCACAAAGTGGTAAAATCTTCCTAGTTACACAGGTCTAGCAGTACTATGATTCTTGGACTGCTGGTACAAGCAAGTTCTGTCCCTAGGAGAAAGTGGCTCACCTTATTTGAACATCAAGTGCTTCCATGGCAAGCAAAGAAATTTCACACCAGCAGATCAGCAACTCAAAAGGTGGTGAACAAAAACAGATCAGCTGGCTGTTCTAGACCTGTCTTGAGCTTCCCCACTAACCTGAAGAAGAGAAGAGCCCAAGATATAAAGTATGTATGTTTCCTGGTGGAACAAGAGAGGTTATTTCTGCAGTGCAGGATAAAGACAGGAAGAAGCTTAAAGCCTTGATGAACTTTGGGGATAGTTTGAAGTTACTGGAGTCATGGCTGGCAGTGGCACAACTGTCATTGTAGGTTGGCCCCAGCTGGTATAGATTTGTACTGGTGCTAAGGGAGCAGCAAGGCCCATTTTCCCAGCTCCCAAAAACCATTTACATGGTATTCCCATGTCATGTCATGGCTCCTCTTTTTAATTTAAAGAACATTGCACTTTTGCTTTAAAAATTAACATGCAACATGCTTTTTGGCAACAAGTGAAGACCTTATTCTCCCTGGCTTTTAATAATTTGCATATTCACTGCTTTTATTCTGCTGTTTTTAGTCTATCACCAAAAAGTGCTGTAAACCACCCTGACAATTTTCATCAAAGGATGGTCCATAAATACATAAAAGTTATTTTAAAAATTCAGTTACATCAGGTAAAGACAAGCAGATTATGATATTTACTTGATTAAATACATACATATATACTGTGATGGTATCATAGTTCTTTGAGAGTCAAGAAACAACAGAAAGGAAAAACAACTATTAATAAATGCATCAGAACATCCTTGATTCTCATATTTGGCAAATGAGTCTGTGCTCAATCATAACCTCCCACACATTTTTATCTGATCTCTATACATAGGTGAAGTATAATTCATTTTAGCTGCTAACAGATTAAAAAGAAAGTCCTTTTGTGGGCTTTCCCCCAATAGCTGTTGATGCCCAGAGCATTGATCTTCTGTTAGACAAAGTGTGCTCTTGAGCAGGTAGCCTACCACTGGATCCTAATATCTTCTGATATAGAAGAGCATAGGATCAGGCAGAAAATAATTTGCTTGCTCAGTCTACTAGAGCCTATAGGATACATTTTATTCATCATTAGAATTGGATGGAAATTATTCCTCTAATTTAGTTAAATGAGGCAAACTCTTGTGGAGATACACTTCTTTCAGGTGGTGAAATGATGCAACTGAGTTTATTAGGAATCTGTTTACTAATATTATTATTATTATAGTCCTTGACAGATTTTAGGTATCTCTTAAGCAGACACACCAACTTCTCAGAAATACCAAGCAAGAAACTTAGGAGGAAAGTCAAAGTAGTTCAATGGCAAAACTGGAGAGCAATGAGAATTGTAGCAGAGGTTGTCTTTGAAACTGAAAAAAATGTTGAATTTTAGACACCCAGAACTGCTGGACAACATTTCAAAAACACCCATGGCTGCCTACTTCATTTCCATGTAGTGGTTAGAGTGCTGGACTAGGACTGGGGAGACTTGAGTTCAACTCCCCATTCAGCCATGATACTAGCTGGGTGACTCTGGGCCAGTCACTTCTCTCTCAGCCTAACCTACTTCACAGGGTTGTTGTGAGGAGAAACTTAAGTATGTAGTACACTGCCCTGGGCTCCTTGGAGGAAAAGAGGGATATAAAATGTCAAATAAATAAATAAATAAATATTAACAATTTGTGTGTACACAGTTCTGTTGATTAAAATGGCAGGTGTTCTCTGCCAGTTGCAAGGTTCAAAAAAAGTTGCTCCGAGGAGTTGTTTTCAGAAATACAAACAACCCTTTAGTTAAAAATATGGAACATAAGAACAGGCTTAAGGCCCATTTAGTCCAGCATCCTGTTTCACACAGTGACCCACCAGATGCCTCTGGGGAGCCCACAGGCAAGAGGTATGTGCATGCCCTCTCTCCTGCTGTTATTCCCCTGCAACTGGTATTCAGAGGCATCCTGCCACTGAGGCTGGAGATGGCCTATAGCCCTCCGACTAGTAGCCCTTGATAGACCTCTCCTCCATGAAGTTATCCAAATATAGGGACATGGGGCAGGAAACCTTATAAAAAGACTATTAGTCAATCTAATCAAGTACTCTCTGCTCTGACTTGTAGCAGCTCTGCAACTGTAAGGTTTCAGGTAAGAACTAGATCCAAACCTTGCGAACAGAGATCTTTTGACTGGAGATGCCAGAGACTGAACCAGGGACATTATGCATACAAGAGTAAAAAAAAAGAACTGGATGCTGGGGTGTAGAGAAACATTGGGAGGATAGGCATTGAACCAAGGATTAGAACTTCTGGAACAGGGGTTGTGAAAGTACAACACGAGTAGTGAGATGTACACTGTCTGGAGGAAATGTAGGAATTAATGACCTGGAGAGTCATTGAAATAAGTAGGTCAGGTGCTCCATATTACCAGAGAACTGAAGCACTAGATCTGCACTGAAATTGAGCAAAGGAAGAGTTTATTGGATTACTGGGTCTGCCATATGAACGTGAGATTGAAATAAATACTAAATAAGCAGGCTGATAGTACAGAAGTTAGTGGACGGGGCATCACAGAAATGGGATAGCACTGATACCACTAATGAAAGAGTTAGGGAGCAGAAAGCATACAGGAACACATGTGCAATATGTGTAAAGCTTTCACCTTTTAGAAAAAAGGCAGAGTTTCTCTTGAGAAAGGGGGCAGGGAGAAGGAAACTGGGATATATTCCGTAATTTGCTTTCTGTACACATCAAGAGTGCACTAAACATAGTTTGTGCCTCTGTCTTTCCCCATCAGGATGAATAGGATTAGGAGTAATATCATCTTGGCATTTATGAAGTAGTCTCCAGGAGTGCATCATTTCACTTTATTTTGTTTTATTAAAAATACAATAAATCAGTATTTATTTGAAATAAATTCAATTTTTCTGTATTCTGTATTTGTATTCTGTAAATACATATAAGCTTTCTTCTGACAGGACTCCTGTGTCTACAAGCAGCGAGACCTCCACTTAAACTTCTGCCTACTACTTGTTTGTTAAGAAGGCAACGGAGCCCTCCTAGAAAGAAAGAGTGGCAATCCTACCTGTTGGGCAAAAGATTTGGGATGCAGAGGAAGGAAATGAGAGAAGCAGCAGCCTATCAATGGGGTGGTCAGATCGCGCAGAGGACAGAAAGGTGCGCTAGGGCGTAGGAGAGAGAGATGGGGGCTTTGCTAGGAGAGAACCGGATGTGTGCCCCCCCCTCCCGTTTCTCTGCCCAGGTGCAAAGAGCGGGGACCAGGCCCGAGCGTGTCAGCGGAGAAGATGGAAATCTCCTCTCATGAGCCGGAGCTGCGCATTCTCCCCTCATTCCCGCCTCCCTCTCCGCACCGACCTGTGGAGGACCCAGTCCGCCGCCTGACCGCCATGCACCAGGCCTTGCCCACAACGTACAACCCTGCAACCTGTATGATGAAGCCTTTACTCGGTTTCCTCGCTTGCTCACGGCTTTCCATCCAGATTCCGGGGCCCCGTGAAGTTCCTTTCGGAAAAGGAAGCGGATGCCCATGATACTTGTTAGTAGGCATGGTGGTTCACGTCTCTCGACGACATGCGCAGTTAGCACAGCGAAGCATCTGCTTTCTTTTGCATTTGCAGTGCACCTACAGGTATAACCGCCAAATCACTTAAAACAAAATTAAGTTAAACGAAGGCGAGGAGCTCCCTGGGCCATAGGTTTGTAACAGAAGTCACAGATCAGGAACTATAAATTCGTACATTGATTCCGGTTTTCGGAGACTTTCAGTTTATTCTGTCCATATTATTATTATGATTGAGTGCCGTCAAGTCGGTGTCGACACTTAGCGACCACACAGATAGAATCTCTCCAGGGTGATCTGTCTTCAACTTGGCCTTTAAGGTCTCTCAGTGGTGCATTCATTGCTGTCAGAATAGAGTCCATCCACCTTGCTGCTGATCGTCCTCTTCTTCTCTTTCCTTCAACTTCCCCCAGCATTATAGACTTCTCAAGGGAGCTGGGTCTTCACATAATGAGGCAAGTCTCACGATGAGTGAGACTTGCCTCTAGGGGGGGTTGTGGGGAGAGTGGGCTTAGCCTGCTCTCCCCGCAGATGATAACCAGAGCAGACCTGGGTGGCCGGATCGGCCGACCACACGACTGCAGACTCTGCCATGGAGCTGACGGGGGCTGTGGGGATCGGGCGCCGCGTGGCTCCTGGAAGTTCCAGGATGCCCCATGCAAGTGCGCGGGTCATCCTGGAGAGACATCCTTGCTCCGCTAACCTGGGCTAGGGGAGGGGGAATTAGTGGGGTTTGCTGCCGGGAGCCATGTGGCTCCCGTTGCAGCACACGACTGCCAAAAAGCAGGCTAGGCTCCTTTAGCCTGCTTTTTGGCGGTTGTGAGAATCGCCTCAATGTATCCAAAGTATGATAGTTTGAGCCTGGTCATTTGTGCCTCAAATGAAAAGTCTGGATTGATTTGTTCTATGATCCATTTGTTTGTTTTCCTGGCTGTCCATGATATCCTCAAAAGCAGGCCTGCACAACATGCGGCCCACGAGGCCTTTTTTCTTGGCCCCCGGGGCTATTTCCCCTTCCTCCCCCTGCTGCGAACCTCCTTAAAAAAAAAATAATTCCAGCCGCCACGCAGCCGAGGAGATGGTTGCGGGGATGCATGTGTTCTTCTACCCACTCACCCCCGGTAGCAGATATCAGAGCGACGCTGGGGCCTGCTGTTTGGCCTGGCATTGCTTCCCAACTGCGAGGCACGCCTGCACAGTTATTGCGCAGGCGCACCTCGCAATTGGGAAGCGACGTCGGGCCAGACAGCAGGCCCCAGCGTCGCTCTATCTGCCACTGCACACTGCCACCGCTGCCCGGGGGGTGGGGAGAGGAGGACACACACACACCCGTGCAGCCATTCCCTTTGCCGCGCAGTGGCTTGAACTGGCAGGAGGCGGCAGCGAGAAAAATGTCGGCGGTGATGAGGTGGGAGGAGGAGGCAGGAAGCGGCAGTGGCCCCATGAGGGAGCCCTGTGGCCGTGGGCCCTTGCAGAGGGGGTGGGCAAAAATCGCAGGGAGGGAGGGAGGCCGGCAGGGAGATAAAGTGTTGCCGGGAGATGGGGAGGGAAAGCTGCTGGTGGCGGGAGGAGGAGGATGGGGACCTCCACAACAACGGGGATCTCTCTCTCACACACACGCCAAGACTGCTTCATTCTCTCTCTCTCACACACACACACCAAGACTGCTCCATCCCCCCCCCACACACACAGAGAAACACCATCACTGCCCCATTTCTGCCCTCTTTCTCAAGCCAAGACTGCCCCATTTGGACAGAAGTGGAAAGGAAGAACAACGCATTTTATTGTTATGTATTTTGTACAGATTGCATTGTATTTATTTTATTAGAATTTTTAATTCAATTTATTTTATTTTAATTTAAATTAATCTTAGCCTGCCAGAACTTCAAAAGTAAAATTTTGATTAAATTCATTTTAATTAATTTCACTTTAATTTGATTTAATTAACTGATTGATATTAAGTGTTACTTTAATAATCAGCACCTTAAAAATTGACCTCGGTCCCCATGAGTCATGTCACGGTCAGTTTCGGCCCACCAGGTCATTTGAGTGTGCACGCCTGCTCTAAATAAATAAATAAGTAGGTAGAATTTTGAGGCTTTTGTTAAAAAAAATAGTAAGTACCTGAGAGCAGAAGGACCTGAGAAATACACTCAATGACCCTGTCAGGTGGAGGCAATGTAAGCAGCAGCCAATATTGATTTCACGATGCATTTTTAATTCTCAGGCTAGGAGCAACAACAGGGGTGGGTAGCAATAAGAGACAGAGAATACAGCATTTAATGTTTAGGGTAATGAGGCCTATAATAGATGACAGCTGAGATGCTAAACCCTAAGGTAATGGCAAGTTGCTTAAATATTGACAAAGTGCTAACTCTTTCCATGTGCCTTTTAAGATGCCTTGGTCATAGCATGGAAATCCTCCCCACTCCGTGGCTTTGTGCAAGAAGTCGGCTCTGCTGGTCAGAATCAGCCCAATAGCAAAATGTGGCCTGCATTGCATTCCATGTTAGATGAAAACAAGGACTCAAGAGAAGAGAATGTACCTCGTCATTGGCTGAGCTTAAAACTCAGAGAGCAAAACACTCCAAAGCACAGGGAAAAAGATAAAGAGTGAGCAAGATATGGGGTGTTTTAATGAAGCCAAAGCAGGCGTGAAATAAACCGGCGCTTCAGTTACCATCCTGCCCTTTGCCTGGATCATATTTCACGCTCTCTGCAGATTCCGCCCAAACAAAGAATAGGCATCCCACTGACAAATAGCCCTGTTCATTTATTACAGAGGCATGAATAGGATTAAAATAATCTGTGAAGGATTTAAATGACTCTGTTAGGCCCAGTGAGCAGAAGCAGCAAGGGGTTCTCTCTTTCCCCTCATGTGTTTGTAGAGGCAGTGGAACATAGGAACATAGGAAGCTGCCATATACTGAGTCAGACCATTGGTCTATCTAGCTCAGTATTGTCTTCACAGACTGGCAGCAGCTTCTCCAAGGTTGCAGGCAGAAATCTCTCTCAGCCCTTTATTGGAAATGCCAGGGAGGGAACTTGAAATCTTCTGCTCTTCCCAGAGGGGAATATCTTGCAGTGCTCACACATCAAGTCTCCCATTCATATGCAACCAGGGCAGACCCTGCTTCGCTATGGGGACAAGTCATGCTTGCTACCACAAGACCAGCTCTCCTCTCCCTGTGGAGTGGGGCCAAGCCTCACAGAGCTGTGCTGATGCCTCAGAACGCCTCCTTGGAGGGACTGTCTTGACTGTCTCCCAATAAGCCCCCACTCTGCCTACTGCTGTGCAAGGCACAGAGAACAGCTCCTGCGCTCAACGGTGGATACAGCCAAGGAGCACCCGATGAGGCAGCCCAGTCTTCCCAGATGATACACCTTTGCCTGCTTTTGGAGGGATGATTTAGTATACTTTGTTCTCTGGCAACATGAGCTGAACTGCCTTCCCCTTATACTATGACTCTGCATTTTGATCACAATGAACAGCCAGGCATGGCCCAAGACATTTTGGTTTCCGGAACAGAAAATTACTACCCCCGACACCACCCTCCAACAGGGAGTTCTTCTGCACAAGACTCATGGAAATGGATGGGAGCTGTGCAAGAATACGTATTATTTCAACAGTGCTTTTCCAGGGGAATCTTCCTTGGATTTGCCCCATGGGTCAGATCTGTCCCCCACCCTTGACTGGCAGCCAAAACCTACTGTCTTTGGCAGCGTCCTGGTAAGGGCACTTCTGGATAGGGCCACGGTTATTACTAGGGCAGTTCGCATGATTGGTACTTAGTTTGGGAGTTGGGAGTACTTGAGCACTCACATTTTGGGATCAGCTGGGAGTGTAAAACCAGGTCAAAGGTAGGGAGCTTGATCGTCTGCCAAGCCCCAGATGGGTAGGAGGGTTTTCCCTCCTACCTTGTTCCAAAGCTGAGGACAGAATCTGGGCATGGCATGCTCATCCTGTCCAGCTGGGACTTAGCAAACGATGAAGCTTCTTGCACCCGACCTTGTTTTATGGCAAAGTCTTCTCCAGCACCAAAGTTCAAAAGCGTCAATCCTTTTTCGGTCTTGCTTCTTCAAAGTCCAGCTTTTGCATCCATAGAGTGTCATGGGAAAAACCATTGTCCGAACGATTCTAATCTTTGTAAGTATAGACACGTCACAGCATCTAAACATTCTTTCCAAGGCCTTCACTGCAACCCTACCCAGTGCAGTGCTTGCCTTTTATTGTGACTTTTACAACTTTGCCTTGTTATTGTTTTGATTGTACACCACCTTTAGTCAGAGGTGGGATATAATTCTTGTAACATAAATAAAATATATTATCAATTAGATAAGCTGTCTCTCGAGTAAATTTCAGTCGCTAAAATGAGTCCCAAATAAGAATATATTTGCAAATGATTAAAACAATATTTTTAAAAAGAATATAACCATATGTCCTTTATTGTTAGATGGGTCGTATGTATGTTGTAGCAAGCATTGTTAAACCAATTAACAGTTGATCAATTAATCATGTTTTATAGTCTAGTTAAAAGGGTTTTAATTGGAATAATTTATTATTGAATTAAAAGTTCAGCCATCTATATTAAATCTACCTGCACTCAGTTAACAATTCTAAGATTATTGTAGTATAGGTAGGATTTTTGTGTTATAGGTAATGGGGGGTTGTGAATGTTCTTATTTGTATACTGTAGTTTTTTAACCCAGCAAGTATGTTTTATAATGCTTTTATCTGTTTCTAATCATCTTTACTCTGAAGTCATTCTCGCTGAGTCTGGTAGGATTTATTTCTTATTAAGTATGTTTAGGATTGCAGCTTTATGTTGTTTGTTTGATTTATATACCACCTGTCTTCCAAAAGTTGGAACTCAAAATGGCATACAATAAAAAGGCAGCTAAAAATTACAAATTACAATAAATTACAGTAACCAGGGGTGTAGTAGAGGGGGAACTTGCAGGGATGGAGCGCTGGTGCTAATGGGGTGGCTGTGGCCATGGGGGCTGTCATGGAGAGCACTTGCACTTCTGAAATTTCAACTACATCACTGACAATAACTGAAACCAACAATATACAGCCAATCATAATGAACAAAACACACTACAGACCAACAAAACCCACAAAATACAAGACAATTATTTACTGCACATGCAAGCCATACCAGGATTAACTTTGCCCATGCTGCTTTCCCAATAGAAACTGAGCTGCTAATTGCCTCATGGACCAAAAAATACAGATTCCATATGGGTTTAGAAGACTGTCCTATTGGCAAACTTTCAAAAATTCACTGTACACCTACAGAAACACAAAGCCTTATATAAACACCGCCTACTTATTTTCATCATACCTTCTATTTAACCCCTGCTAACTGGGCAAAGAGACCCTTTTTAAAGTTGTGGCTCTCTTATATTTAGCAAGGGAAGAGCAACTTTCGCTATTTATCCCCAGCACAGCATCCCTCCAGTGGGTGATACTGGTATCTACTTTGTGTTTCTTTTTAGATTGTGAGTTCTTTGGGAACAGGAAACAACTTTCTCTTTCCATGCAAACTGCTTTGGAGAATGTTTTTTTTGTTGAAAGGCCATTAATAATAATCAACAACAACAACTAGCTGACCCCGCACAGAGCATCTGTGCAGCGCTTTGGGGCCGACTGTTTCCCCCTCCCTCTTGCCCTGGTCTCTCCTCTCTTCCCCCTCCCTCCAGCCCCGTGCTCTCTAGCCCTCCCCCGCTCCCATTCCTCCCCCCACACAGAGCCTCACCGGGTGACCAAGAAGGGCCCTGCCGCCATTTTTTCCTCCCTCCCATCTGCCTGCCACCGCTTTTTTCTCCCCCCTGCCCGCGGCTGCGGCCTTTCTCTCCCCTCCACCCACCACCGCTTTTCTCTCCCCCCCGGCTGCCGCTGCCGCTTTTCTCTCCCTGGCTCCGTGATGGAGCCAGCAGTCGTGTGGGCAGCCGATCTGGCCGCCCAGGGTTGCCGCCCTGCTCGTGTGTGGGGAATAAGCCCGCTCTCCCCGCTAACCCCCTAGAGGCTCTTCTCAAGGATTGTGAGAAGAGCCTCATTGTTTCTTTAGGAGCATTTTTAATGTATAACCTGCTTTACTCATAACATTGATCATGTTTGGTATATTACATTTAAAAGTATTGTATCAAGTTGAAAGAGGGTCAAAATCACTCCAGAAAGCATGGAACTTATTTAAAACCACAATACTACAAGCTCTGTTGGAGTATATACCAAGAAGGAGCCAAGAAGGAGGAAAGGTACCACCATGTTCAGGAGGACACCAGCATGGCTAACAGGTTGAGTCAGGGAAGCTATAAAAGGGAAGAAGATTTCATTTAGGCAGGACTTACATTTTCTGAAGGAAGAGAACAGAAAGGAACATAAACTCTGGCAAAAGAAATGCAAGGAGACAATAAGGGATGCAAAAAGAGAGTTTGAGGAGCATATTGCTAGAAGAGTCAAGGGAAATAACAAAAACTTCTTTAAATATATCAGAAGTAGAAAACCTGCCAGGAAGGTGGTTGGCCCCTTGGATGATGAAGGCATGAAAGAGATTATTAAGGAGGATAAAGAAATTGCAGAGAAGCTGAATGAATTCTTTGCATCTGTCTTCACGGCAGAGGATACTGACCATATACTCTCTTCAGAATTGAGTTTTTCAGGTTTAGCGGCTGAAGAACTGGGCCAATCTGAGGTGATAAGGGAAGATGTTCTAAACTGTCTTGAAAAACTAAAAATCAACAAATCACCAGAGCCAGATGGCATCCACCCAACAGTTCTGAAGGAACTCAAATGTGAAATTGCTGCTCTCCCAGCAAAAATATGTAATTTGTTCGTACAATCAGGCTCTGTACTAGAGGACTGGAAAGTAGCCAATATAACTCCGATTTTCAAAAAGGGATCCAGGGGAGATCTGGTAAATTGCTGGCTGTTCAGCTTATCTTCAGTGCCTGATAATTTGATGGAAAGCATACTTCAGGACAACATTGTTAAACATATAGAAGAAAAGGCCTTGCTGAAGGAGAACCAGCATGGCTTCTGCAAGGGAAAGTCTTGCATCACTAACCTTTTGGAGTTCTTTGAGAGTGTCAACAGGCATGTGGATAAAGGTGATCCAGTTGACATAGTATACTTGGACTTCCAAAAAGCTTTTGACAAAGTTCACCACCAAAGGCTCTTGAAGAAACTTAGCAGACATGGGATATGGGGACAGGTTCATGTGTGGATCGGGAACTGGTTGAAGGACAGGAAACAGAGGGTAGGAATAAATGGACAGTTTTCACAATGAAGGTAGGTAGGCAGTGGGGTCCCCCAGGGGCTGGTACTGGGACAAGTGCTCTTTAATATGTTCATAAATGATCTAGAAGTTGGGGTAAGCAGTGAAGTGGCCAAATCTGCAGATGACACTAAACTATTTAGGGTACTGAAATCCACAACAAATTTTGAGGAGCTGCAAAAAGATATCTCCAGATGGGGAGTGGGCAACAAAATGGCAAATGTGGTTCAATGTAAGCAAGTATAAAGTGAAGCATATTGGGGCAAAAACACCCAATACACATATACGCTGATGGGATCTGAGCTGTCAGTAAATTACCAGGAGAGAGATCGGGGTTGTGGTGGACAGCTTATTGAAAGTCAACTCAGTGTGCGGCAGCTGTGAAAAAGGCTAATTCCATGCTAAGAATCATTAGGAAGGGGATTGAAAATAAAAATGCTAATATTGTAATGCTCTTATTCAAATCTATAACTGTAACTATAACTCCACATCTGGAGTACTGCATACAGCTTTAGTCACCATATCTTAAGAAGGATACTGTAGAACTGGGAAAGGTGCAGAAGAGGGCAACCAGGGGGGGCCCGGAGCACCTTCTTTATGAGGCAAGGCTACAGCAACTGGGGCTTTTTACCTTGGAAAAGAGGCAACTAAGAGGAGACATGATCAAGGTGTATAAAATTATGCATGGAGTGGAGAGGGTGGACACAGAGAAATTTTTCTCCCTCTCTCACAGCACTAGCACCAGGGGTCACCCCTTGAAACTGAAGTTCAGGAAATTTAGGACCAACAAGAGGAAGTACTTTTTCACGCAGCACATAATTCATCTATGGAATTCTCTGCCACGGGATGTGGTGATGGCCACCAGCTTGGATGGCTTTAAAAGGGGCTTAGACAAATTCACGGTCTATCAATGGCTACTAGTCTGGTGGCTGTGGGAAGCATGATGCCTCTCAATACCAGTTTCAGGGGAGCAACAGCAGAAGAGAGGGCATGCACATTCTTCTTGCCTGTGGGCTCCCCAGAGGCATCTGGTGGGCCACTGTGTGAAACAGGATGCTGGACTAGATAGGCCTTGTGCCTGATCCAGCAGGGCTGTTCTTATACAGTACTACTTTTGTTGTATTTCCAAACATAGGCCAGCTTCTTTCATATACTGTAGTAGATGGAGGACTCTAAAGTAAGCAAGAAGCTTGGGAGAGTAGACTGTTTTTTAAAAAACACCAATTAAAAACATCCTTTTAAAGAGGCTTTTAAATGCTTTATCTGCTGCTGATATAGTCCTCAGTTTTATATCTCTATTAATAATTTTTAATTTGAAAGTTTTAAAAGATATCATTTTAAATGTGGCTATAGCCAGGTCTTCTAACTTGTTTAACTTTATCACGCTTTTATTTTACATTATTTTATATATCTTTACATAAAATACATATTTTATTAATGTTGTGAGCCACCCTGAGCAGTAGTGTACTGGAGGGTCAGGGTATAAATATTTTAAATAAAATAAATAAGGCCAGAACACCGTTCCTTATCTGAATATATCTGCACACCTTTTCTTAAATATTTTATTCATAATTTTAAAAAATCAATCAATTTCCCCCCCAATTTTTCCAGGGGTTTTTTGCGGGGGGCGGGGAGGCTGAGATTTCCTCAAAATGTTCTGGTTTTTCTCTAGGCCTTCACATCTCTGCTCCAAACACAGCATTCTCTTCATCTCTCCTACCCCTAGTGGACTGGAAATAGAACTGAGATGGAAGGAGAAACTAGATGTTATCTCAGCAAAGGCATGGTCCCAACTCCACATTTGCAAGATGACAGAAATGTGGGGGTACTTAAAGGGGATGAGCAGTAACCAGGAGGGGTACTTAATCCCTGAAGTCGGTCTCAGGCATCCCCCCCCCCATCAATTTTACATATTTTTTTGTTTCAGAGTCTTGCCAGGGGTGGGGGTGGGGGATACCATGGCGGTGGGGTTAAAAGGCAAAAGAGTCAAGGACCCTACTGCCTGCTGATTCTTCTCTGTAATTCTCCTTCCCCATAGCACCAAGATGAATATGTGGTTGGGACCCCCATCTTTACCTTGTGACATCTAGTTTTGTCCTGGTAGCAAAAGGGATATAATTGCAGCCCGATTATGCTTGGAAGGAGCAGAGTTGTTTTCATTCACAGGGACCCTCATTTGCTATGGGTACTTCCGAATGTTGGTTTTCTCCAATGATCATAATGCTTTTGTAAGTAATTGCGATGCAGACGTTTTGGGCACTTGCAAGCCCAATATCAGCTGTGACTATTTTTGTACTGATTACTGCTAGTCCAAAGATAATAGCAGCAGCATCACTGAGAAGGAAACAGCTAGCAACTATGGTGTAAAAGCAGCAACAGTATCTCTAAACACCTATGGTAACACAGTGCTATGTGGTTAATTTAATGTATCATTTTGCAGCTGCCAGCGAAGGTGACAGCCCAAGTTTTGTTTGCTGTTGGGAAATAAGCAGTTATGTTTATCTTTTTGCTGTTGCCTTTTGCTCCTCCATTTACATTATGCATTCATTCTCTTGTTGCTTGATCTTGAATGGAGAATTTTATTCAGTACCAGATTACAATGGCTTTTGTGACTAACAATTCTTGATTGCTGGAAGTTTTACTGTGCCAAAATCAATCAGTTTGCAAGGGAGGGGGCGTGGGGGGAAGAAAGCAAGAAACATCAAAACTCTAAGCAGTAGCAAATGCTATGCAGTCAGAATTCACAAATAAGCAGTGGAAACCACATCTGAAAGATCAACACAACACCAAGAAATTCCATTTAATAATTAAAAAAAGACAATACGAAATGCAAACTTTTCTTTTTACAAGTTCAGATACAATTTCTTTTATCAAGTGCAAATAACTTTATGGACTACACCTTTTTCATCATTTAATCATTATTTTGCAGGAGATACTGTATTGTGGCATACTGCACAATGCAGGTATAAATATTTCAGCTTTGTTGTTTAAAAATTGTTACGTTTTCTATGTTGAGATGGAATTTTCAGCTTTCCAAACCTTTATATTTTCTACATTTGGATAAGGACACAATGGAAACTAGGGATCTAGCTGGAAAGAAATCCGATAGAATGTCTAAGCTGAGTTTAATGCAAGTTTTGCCTTCAGAGCTTGCCCCCATTTCTGATCCTGCTCTTTCCAACTCCTCCCATAGTACAAAATAGAGGTGAGTTGTTTTTCTTTTCCCTCAAAAGATAAACAGATGCTTGTTTATAGTAGGGAATAGCTGAATCTGATAAGATCAGCACTGAATAGCAAGACTTAGCTGCTACTGTAATGGGATCTGACCTATTCAAGTACTGTGATCATTTTTAGATCAGAGACAATTCTATATAAATGTGAAAAAATCCAGTAAATTTAGCTGAACCAATTCTGATTATGAATCAGGTTTAAAGGAATAGTAAACCATTAGATCCCAGGCAGGGAAACCTTATTACTACTACAGCAAATGAAGATGAGCTGATCCAAGTGCATGCTTGCAGCCTTTTAGATTACAATTCTGATTGCTAGTTTCAGGTCATGGCTCAGAAATGGCAAAGACACACTAATCAGAACTTAATATTAGCCTAGGCTGACCACGGTTTACCTCCAAACCTGTATTCAATGCTGGGCTCAGCTTTGGAATATGGAATGACAGGAGAGCTTTTGAACATGTGCAGGGAGCATTTCTCTCTTAACTAAGAACCAGGGTTCCACATTTTTGCTTCCCACAGTTGCCATGGAAAGTAGTCTGTTGCCTTCTGGTGAGCATGACAAGTGAGCCCCAGCCTTTCTCCCAACTTTGGAGCTACAGAAGTGGGTGGGGAGAGAGTCTCTGTAGCCTGAAAGTCAGGAGAAAGATTGGGAGGTTTTGCCTGCTGCTTTGTCAAAGTCCTCTAAGTTTTTGAGCAGTGCAGGACCAGACTGATGGCCCCCACAAACCATGCTAATTCTTAGCTAGAGAAGGTGATAGAGGCTTCCTTGGCCACTGCATTGCCGAGATGTCCTCTTGACTCCCAAGTACCTGAGCTGCACAAGGGCGAGCTGACAGCCCCTGCCATCCTTTCCATCCACATTTGGAGCTTGGGAGGGGAGCAGAGGATTGTCCCTGCACCTCCCATGGTGGCAGTACAGGGACAAGGAGAGACAGAGTCCTAGTGACAAGAATTTTTAGATTGGCTCCAAGGCCAGCCAAAGATTGAGACGCCTGCTGAGAATCAATGTCTACAACTCCAAGATTCAGAGAAAAAGCTTTCAGGTCAAGGGTACAACTTCTAGGGAGACTTGTGCCCCCACAGCTCTTATTTTAGAAATCAGAAGGAACCTACTGAAACACGTAGGAAAGGAACTATACCACCTCATTGTGTAGCTGGAGAATCTCACACCCCCATGCCAAAATCTCCCTTCCTGTGCAAAACTAAACTTGTCAGAGAGAGTGAAGGTTAGATAACAATTCTTCTCTCTGCTGAGCTATCTTTTGCACATGCTGGGCAAGATTAACATGAGGATCAATTCCAACATGTAGTCCCTGATATGCATTTAGAGTTTCTATTGTTCCATGAGGGCTGTACCACATGGCTTTGATAATATTTGAATTTACTCTAAAGCACGGCTTGTGGCTAAAACAATTTTCCAGTCAGCTGAAAATATTCAGCTCATGTCCTCTGTACCTTCCGTGGTTACAGGATCATCAAGGAGCTTGATCTTCAGGGGTTACACTGGAATTTACTGCAGTGAGGAAAACAAAAGATTCTAAGAGCTGAAAACTTAGTCACATTTAGTCATCATTTCCTCACATCCTCCATTTGTATTCTTTTCTGTTTCATTTTTATAACACATGCGCACGCACACACATTCTCTTTTCTCAGGCAGGTATAAATATTGTAGTTTCTAGTAGAAAAAAACTTCCCTCTAAATAATATAAAGACAACTCAAAATGATTGCACTTAATAATATGAAAAAGGTAGAAAGGAGAACATCCTAGTGCACAAACATTCACTCACTCCTGCCCTTCACACTGCTTTCTTTTTTCTTGTCATAGAGTTACTCTTTGGCAGAGCTTATAAGAAGTCTGGTCTCAGCGCGAGTGTCCATGGGGGAGAAATCACACTGGAAAGTCTCACTTTTCAACAAGTTCTCCTCCCTTTTCCCCAGACATCATTCCACATGAGAAAGTGGCTAGGCCATGCTTTCTTCAAATACAAAAAGTCAGACTCCATCATGAAATGTCTCCTAGCCACCAAATTAGACTCTTAGCCACCAAAACTGCCATCACAACCACGGGCCATTTTCTTTCACACTCCTTAGATATGTCTTTTGCTTTTGTATGATCTTCCTCCCAACAATTTATAGTGTTTTTCGTCTGATCTTCTCTGCAAGACTATGCTTGATATTTTTTTCCTTTAAAAACCCACAGCAATCTGATAAATAAGGCATAACCTTCTGCATTCCAGGTGTCCTTTGCCTTCAATCCTTTACAAAACAGTTCAACTGGATCAATTCCATTGCTTAGCAGCTGCTCGAAGTCCCCCATTTCACCTGTCTCCCACAAGCTCAGGCATGGTATGGCAGCAGGGGTCTGTCTTCCTAGAAGCAGAGTCATGCAGAGAGATGTACCCAAGTGGCCTCTTTGGCAACTGCCTTGCAGCACAAGGGGCTGCATGTAATTTGCATATATGGGAGGCGGCTGAAACTGCCCTAGAGTTACAGGTCCCAGTAGAGGCCACTTGTGGAGAGTGCATCACGTACTGGGACATGTGAGCTCTACAGGTTGAGACTTCAGTATAGGAAGCATAAAGAATGGGATTCAGTTCTTCCTGGCGGCTGGTTGTTCCTTCCATGGACAACAACATCAGTTAATTTGGTTTGAAGAAAAGCCAAGAAAAACCAATGGTTATAGTCATCTGCATAGTGAGATATGGGGGGTTGTATTTGTAGAAAGAAGTTATTGAAAAATAAGAAGTAAGTGTAAGAGAGAGTTTTCTTGGCTGCAAAGGAGCCCGGAAGGCTGGTGAAAGTGCCACAAGGCTATTTGTAAGGCCTGAGAAAGCTGGAGACTTTGGAGCGGAGGAGTTTTATGAAGGAACGGGGCAGCATCTCCTTGTGCTTCTCCGTGTATTTGAAGTAGTTTTGCGGGTGAGCCAGTACATCAAAGAAAGCCTTGATCAGTTTCTTGTCCTACAGGGAAAATAAAGAACAGCCACATTACTGGAGGGCTGGGCATGCTTTGATGCAAGAGCTTCTCTGTTTCTCAGTGAGAGATAATCTTGGAGGTTTCAACTCCTTTGGGAATGTTTTTTGAAGATGCTTTGTCTTGAAACTTGTTAGAGCTGCTAGTGATTCCCGCCCCCTGCCAAATTTTGTGTCCTACTCCCAAAGACTGCATGACTATTCAGAAGCAAGTCACACTTAATTTGATGGGACTTCTTCCCAGGTACGTGTGCACAGCAATTATACGTGTGCTTTCCTGGAAGTGTAAGGAAGGAAGAAAATAAGTCCCAATTGAACACAGTGGAATTTGCTTCTGAACAAATATGTCTAGAGTTGTGAAATAAGGGGCAGAATCCTAGTTATCACAAGTTTAGACTTGGCTACCAAGGCTAGTCAAAATTTCTGGATCTCTATTTAGTAGCTCTGCTACCTGAGATACTTTAAAAACTGGAGATGCCTGCAATTGACTCTAGGACCATCTGCTAGGGGTGTGCACAAAACCGGCTGGCCCGGTTTGATTGGAACCGGATCCCAACAGGATTGGGCCAGTTCGGTTTTGCCTCCCATCAAACCCCTCCCCAGGTTTGGTTCGGAGTGTGTGTGTGTGTGTGTGTGTGTGTGTGTGTGTGTGTTCCTGAGTCAATTTTTAAAAAGTATTTCTCCCCTCTAGGTGGCTTCTCCGAGGCTGCAGGAGGCTCCGCAGAGGTCCCTCCTCCCCCACTGGCCTTCCTTGTGGCAAAAATCACCCAGTTTGGGTGTTCTTTGGGCCTTTCCCCCTCATGGCAGCCATTTTGGAGGCCGCCACACATGCACAATGGGCCTCTGCGTGGCCTGGGTCATGTATGCAAGAAAGCAGCGTCACCTTCAGTATTTCTTGATGGTTTTCAGAGGCATATAGCCTGCCATCCCGTACGATGTCTTCCACGAGCTGTTCATAATCCTCTACAATGCAGAGTGAAAAAGAATCAGGGAGGTAGAAGGGAAGGCTCCAGCAGTCAGTGTGTTAACGTATCTGCTACTATTTAAAATACATACATAGATAAAACTATTAAATAGCTATTGGGAAAGGGAATTCCCCTGATTTTCTATGAAATCATGCATGTCCACATTTAGAAATGGCTCACTAACTTGGAATATTCTAGAACAGGGCAAACTCTAGTCTGGGAGGTACCGGTGCCTACCTGTCAAAGAACAGGTATTTCATACCTTTGCTCCCTCCATCTTCTGCTAAGAGCAATACAAGTTGAGAAGAGAACAAATTGATGGTGACAACAGCAAGCCTTAGCTGTTAGGCCCAGTGGAAAGAAATCCCCAGGGAGTAATGGGTCAGCTTGGAGAAGAGAAGGAAGGATCCACAGGGTAGGAGAAATGGCATAAGAAAAAGAGGGGGTTGAAGATATTTGTATGCAAAGTTCATTCGGCATAGGAACTTTAGGTCAACCCAGCTCTAGAGCTAGTTCCTCAGAATGGAGGAACTGGAAGAAGAACTGTAATTCTACAGATTCTAGAAGGTCATGAGCTTCTGAAGCTCATGACCAGTTGTAGGAAGGGATCCTTGCTTGAGACTGTGGAATGTGTGGTCATTACACTGAATACGCCTATGCTTTTTAACTGCACTTTAGTGACTTGATAGGAGACCAGCAATGGTTCCTGGATGCTGGCGAGTGCCAGGAAGGAACCCACTGCAATAAGAGACTCACCCTGAAGGCCATCTACCTTCAGGTGGTGGTGGACAGCTCATTGAAAGTGTCGACTCAATGTGCGGCAGCTGTGAAAAAGGCCAGTTCCATGCTAGGGATCATTAGAAAGGGGATTGAAAATGAAATGACTAATATTATAATGCTCTTATACAAAACTATGGTGCGACCACACTTGGAGTACTGCGTACAATTCTGGTCACATCTTTAAAAAGACATCGTAGAACTGGAAAAGGTATAGAAGAGGGCAACAAAGATGATCAGGGGCCTAGAGCACCTTTCTTATGAGGCAAGACTACAACACCTGGGGCTTTTTAGTTTAGAAAAAAGACGACTGTGGGGAGACATGATAGAGATCTATAAAATCATGCATGGTATGGAGAAAGTGGAGAGAGAGAGAAATTCTTTTCCCTCTCACACAACACTAGAACCAGAGGTCACTCCATGAAATTGATTGCCAGGAGGTCTAGGACCAACAAATGGAAGTACTTTTTCACACAATGCATGATCCACTTGTGGAACTCTCTGCCACAGGATGTGGTGACAGCCAACAACCTGGATGGCTTTAAGAGGGGTTTGGATAACTTCATGGAGAGCTCTATCAACGGCTACTAGTTGGAGGGCTATAGGCCACCTCCAGCCTCAAAGGCAGGATACCTCTGAGTACCAGTTGCAGGGGAGTAACGGCAGGAGAGAGGGCATGCCCTCAACTCCTGACTGTAGGCTCCCAATGGCATCTGGTGGGCCAGTGTGCGAAACAGGATGCTGGACTAGATGGGCCTTGGGCCTGATCCAGCAGGGCTGTTCTTATGTTCTTACCTACGTCAGGGCTGAAACATGGAAGCCCAGCATTCTCATCCTCCCTCATTGACTGTAGCATCCACTGGTGGTGTGTGCTTGGGAGAATCGAGCCACCCACAAAGTAAACCGCCAATGTCGAATTGTCATGCTGCTCAGAGTCAACTTTGCAATGGAGCACTTTCCAATGGAATCGGTTTAAATCTTTGGCCATTATTTAGTGGTTGGAGATCTAGCAATCTACTTGGTCTAGACTACGTGGATTGGCACATTAGTCTTACGAAGTAAGCATGGAATTGTCTCATGCTTACATGGCTTTGTAAGCATTTGGATGGGTTTGTATTTAGATGACTTGACTCCACGTGAGCATTGTCTGCTGTAAGATACTCCCCTTAATGCATGGCACCATAGCTAGGCAGTAGAGCATCTGCTTAGAATGCACAAGGTCCCAGATTCAATCCCTGGTGACATCTGGAGGAGAGCTGGTCTTGATGTAGCAAGCATGACTTGTCCTCTTAGCTAAGCAGGGTCTGCCCTGGTTGCATATGACTGGGAGACTAGAAGTGTGAGCACTGTAAGATGTTCCCCTCAGGAGATGGAGCTGCTCTGGAAAGAGCATCTAGGTTCCATGTTCTCTCCCTGGCAGCATCTCTAAGATAGGGCTGAGAGAGACTGCAACCTTGGAGAAGCCGCTGCCAGTCTGTGACGACAATACTGAGCTAGATAGACCAATGGTCTGACTCAGTATGTTGCAGCTTCCTATGTTTCTATTAAGGCCAGAAAAGCTGCAAGATGGTAGCAGTTGGTGCAGTAAGTGCAAAGAGCCAACAGTAAATTTCTGGGGCCCATAGTAACATGTACACTATTTCACTTCAGCCACTTCTCAAACTTCACTGGTGTCACATTGCTTCCTTTATGCATGCCTTTCAATGGGAACAGGAGCCTTTTAATGATTGGTACAGCTTCTTGTGATCTTGTGTTTTAGTCATAATCTGAATGCAGAAGGGAGGGTTAGCACCTTTGGCCATGTTCCCATTCCTAATTGTGCTTTGGTCTCGTATACAGGCAAGTAAGAACCTGCATGTTCTTCCTCCTACTTACCATCATAGGTGACATATGGGATCTGAAAGCCTCTGGCACTGTTGGCTTCACTGGTTTTGAAGTTGATCCACAACTTTCGGGACCTTGCAGTGAAGGCTATGGGCCTTTCATAAGTTTGGCATGTCTCATAGGTTGTGATGGAAGAGGGTGAAGCTATAGAGGAGAACAGGAACATATTTTGCCTGGAATCACACAGACCCCATCCATCCAGACAGATTGTATTAAAACAGCTCAAAAGGCAGAGCAGAGAGGAAGGGACTTTGGCCTCTGAATAAGGCTCCACCTGTTTCTTCTGCTTCACCTTTGCCAACATTTTCTGAGACAAAACTAAAGGTACAGTTTTCACTCTGGCATCTCTTTCCAAGAACGCAGATCTTAACTGAGCATCATATAATGCCATTCATCAACTTAATGTCTGAGGGCACCATTCCTCTTTGGTGGCTGTTAGGTTGAAATCTCTCTAGGGTCATTTCGACTCCTAGTTAAGTAGTGTGAACTCACTAGATGGTATTGTAAGCATGCAACTGGAACTGGAACAACTTTATGTGCGTGCTTGCTTGCTTGTTTTGAAAAACAGCAGCCACAGGAGGATACTCCAGACTGAGACCTTGGCATGTGGGGGAGGGAGATTTAACCCTCTGCCCCATTGCAGTCACCATCTGGATCATCCCCCTGACAGCTCCCCCAAAGAAGCTGCCATTGTTGTCAATGGAATTAACAGCAGGGCAAGGACAAAAAGTTAAAGCCCCTCCTTCCCCCAAGTGGTATTATCCAACTTCAATCCTCCCCCACCCCCCGCCATGGCTGCTGTTTAGTAAAACAAGCCCCCCAATCACCACCACCCCACCAAGCATACACATGGCTAATCACATGCTTAAAATAACATCTTGTTTCACCCTTAGTGGCTGCTTTTGAAGATTTGGATCTGAAGATCAAGGGGGGGAGGGCGGGATTGGGTGTATATACCATGTTTAGGGGCACAGCAAAATCATAAGTCATACAAAGAGAACATACATTATGAAAGAAAACTCAGACTGGAACATGGTGCACTATCTAGGAAAAATGGCTCCAGAGAGATTGCTCCAAAAGAGATCCTCTGAAGGATGCATGGGAGAAAATATTCACTGGTACCCTGTCCATCAACATAGTTGACAGGGACACTTGTGAGTTCAATGAGTTTTGCATAGTTTACAGATCCTTTTTGTGGCATCAGCTTAGTAACCCTTACTAAGTATCCACTTCTTATAAGGACTTTCCCTACATTTCCAGTTTAAATCTATATGCTTATTTCAAGCTGAGTTGACTTTTTAATTACAGAGCTTATTTTTAACTCACTCAAGCCAGAGGAAACCAGAACTTTACAGCTGCCCCAGTATCCTGTGGGTTGTTGGCACTGTAAGACACCAGGAGTGTCAGACTTGGGACTCTAGCAGCAGGAGCTAGGTATTGTACTCTGTGCCACTCTGGCAGATTGTTGGAGGAAACAGTTGCTCCCGTGAGGCTTATCTAGACAGTGATTTCTTCCAACCAGCACAAATTCTGATGAAAGCTGTTAAAGGGCGTCTATATGATATCTTACACTCATGTAAGAAAACACAGCTTTTCCACATATCGTCAAGTCAAAGTCAAAGTAGTACAGGAGAACCTTGTTAATCTCGGACCTGACATCCGCAGTTTCACATATCCGTGGTCGGGTAATTGTCACTGGACTTTGGTATACACAAAGAAAATAGGCAATTAAAGGGTTAAGATTTGCATATCTGTGAGTTGGAGATGGGCCACCATTTTGAGGACAGGAGCCATTTTGTGTCACTTTTGTGAAAAAAGTGAACAGGCGATTTTTCTCAAAACCCTCACAATATTTTATTTTGCGAGGCATTGCTGGACAGCTGGAGAAACACAGAGCATGGTAAGACACCCCCCTCCCCATTTCCCCCACTTCCAATCCATTTTTCCATCCCATTTTCTTCAGCCTTTTTGTCCTGATTTTCCCCTTTTGCCCTGCTGCCTCAGGAACCCAATCACTCCCAATTCCCATTGCCCTCATGCCCCATTATCTGTGGTTTCACTATCCACACCCTACCCACTGCGGAACAGAACCGCCATGGATAACAGGGTCCTCCTATATGGAAAAGGCATGGCTTTTTGTTGGTACATGGCGCTAAGAAATTATGCAATATGTTTAAATGTCATATAGATGCTCTGTAAAATCTTCAATTGGAATTTGTGATGACCAATAATATTCCATCTGGCCCTGTAAAAAGCTGCTAACCTTTGCCTGGCTCTTCCATCTCAACAGTATATAATCAGTGGCGTAACGGGGGGAAATGGCACCCAGGGCAAGCTCTGCCCCTGAAATTGCACCCCCCCGCCCCCCAGATACCTGCGCCGGCGCCCCCTGAGCGTGGCGGTGGCGGCAGATTGCGCGGCGTTGGCGGCGGATCACCGAGTGCGGCGTTGGCGGCGGATCGCCAAGTGCGGCGGTGGCGGGCGGCGATCCCGCCAAGTGCGGCAGCGGCGGTTCGCCGAGTGCAGCAGAGTGACGCCGAGGCCTGCCGTCTGGCCTGGCGTCGCTTCCCAACTGCACAGGCGCGCCTGCGCAGTTCACAGAATGAACTACGCAGGTGCGCCTGTGCAGTTGGGAAGCTACGCCAGGCCAGACGGCAGGCCTCAGCGTCGCTCTGCTGCACTCGGCGATCCACCGCCACACGGGGGGATCGCCACCCGCCACCGCCGCACTCGGCGATCCGCCCCCACCGCCACACTCTGCGATCCGCCACCGCCGCCGATCCGCCACCGCCGCCCAATCCGGGGGGGGGGGGTCGGGGGCATGCCACTTTTTGGTGCCCCCCCACATGACCCACCAGAGTGGCACCCAGGGCACGTGCCCTGCCTGCCCCCCCTATCGTTACGCCCCTGCATATAATTCAGGCATAGGATAAACTGCCCACCCTTGCTGCATCCTTCCAGACAACCAACCCTGACAGGCACAAATTAACTGGCTTGATCACTTACTGAGGGAGACAGGGTCTCCACCGATCCCTAGGTTTCCACCGTCTAGACAGTTGAGGGGAATTTAGGCAGTTTCCATTATCTCACAACCCTTATATGGCCCAAACACAGCATTTGGGGTTACCTACAGTTTTTCCGCATGACCAGGACATCACCACATTCATCCTCAGATGGCAGGAAGATTTCAGGCACCACAATGAGAATCTTGCGCTTTGGAGGTGGGTTGATATTCCAAGTGCATTCTACATTTGCAGGATAGTTTCCAGGGTAATTGGGAGACTCAATATAACCGGTATACTCGCCCAACTCTCCTCCACATTGACGGTCTACAAGTAAACACATGGAGATCACTGGAACATCGGCTGGTAAACAGAGCCTGAATGGCAGTGTGGGATGATCTGGGGCACTGACTTTGAATTGTACAAATACCAACTGTGGCACAGGCATACGTATGTACAGTTTATATACACATGTATGGATTGATATCTATTTATTTATTTATCATATTTATATACCGCCTGACATGGGCATCCCTAGGCAGTGTGCATAAGTTAAGATACAACAAATATAAAAAGAGGTTAAAATGATTAAAACAACTGATATGAAACCAATTAAAATTAATTAAAAGCCTGAGAAAACAGGTGCATCATAAGGGTCTTTTTAAAAAACAGATGCAGAAATACTGATTTTAACAGGAAGTACATTCCAGAGCCCCGGGGTAGCCACAGAGAAGGCCAGTTCCGAGTAGCTACCAAATGAGCTGGTGGTAGCCATAACCAGACCTCCCCAGATTATCTTAATAGGTGACAGTTTCATGACAAAGGAGGCACTCTCTTAATAGACTGGGCCCAAGCTCTTAAGGGCTATATACCGTTCAAGTTCGGTCACATTGGATGGTAGGTGTTGGTGGACTGCTATCCTCCCTGGATCCGGTCGGCCCTCCAAACTGGATGGAAGAGCAAGGAGGAAACTGGTAAGAGAGGTTACCAAGAGGCCAATGGGCACTCTGAAGGAGTTAAAGACTTGATGGCAAAGAGTGGTTGTTCTGTGCATGTGACAACAATTTCACGAGCGCTCCACAGATCTGGCTTGTTCGGGAGGGTCGCAAGGAGAAAGCCACTTCTCAAGAAAGGCCACATTAAAGCTCGTTTGAGCTTTGCCAGAAGGCATATTGAAGATTCTGATGCCAAATGGAAAAAGGTCTTATGGTCAGATGAGACCAAGATTGAACTATTTGGTCTCAACACCAAACAGTACACCTGGCGTAAATCCAACGCAGCTCACCATCCACAACACACCATACCTACAGTGAAGCATGGAGGTGGCAGCATCCTGTTGTGGGGGTGTTTCTCTGCCTCAGGGACTGGGGCTCTCATTAGGGTAGAAGGAAAAATGGATGGGGCAAAATACCGTCAGATTCTGGAAGAAAACCTGCTACCCTCTGCCAGACAGTTGAGGATGGGCAGAAGATTCACCTTTCAACATGACAACGATCCGAAGCACACAGCAAAATTGACCACACAGTGGCTGAAGGAGAAAAAAGTGAACGTCCTCATGTGGCCCAGTCAGAACCCAGACCTAAATCCCATAGAAAATCTGTGGAGAGATTTGAAGATAGCAGTCCACCAACACCTACCATCCAATGTGACCGAACTTGAACTGTTCTGTATGGAGGAGTGGGCAAATATTGCTCCGTCTAGATGTGCAAGGTTGATAGAGAAGTATCCCAACAGACTCAAGGCTGTTATTAAAGCAAAAAGTGGTTCAACAAAATATTGACATTGGGGGGCGGGGTGATTCTTTTTCAATCTCAGTAATTCTTGTTTTTTATTTCTGACACTTTTTCTGGACTGTAATTGTGATGTTTTTCAGTTGGATGTTATAGGTTGCATTGGATAAGTACAGCTGGTGAAGGGAATTTTCTTTGTGTTTTCATTTCAGGATGTAAGGGAACCAGAATTTAAGGTCTATCAAAGGGGGTGATTCTTTCCTATACCCACTGTAGGTAACTATCAGCACTTTGTATTTTGCTCTGAAACATAGTGGCAGCTAGTGCAGTTCTTTAAGATTGGTGTTACTGTATATGGTCTCTTCATGATATCCCGGAGACCAGTCTGGCTGCCGCATTCTGCACCAATTGTAGTTTCCTGACTACGTACAAAGGAAACCTGATGACCTCTCCCAGCAGATTCATATAGATGTTAAAAAGCACTGGAGACAGTATGGAGCCTTGTGGCACTCCATACATTAACTTCCGCTTTGCAGAGCAACAGTCTCCAAGCTACACCATCTGGAATCTGCCAGAGAGATAGGAATGGAACCACCATAAAGGGTCTCTGAACCAGTTCCATGCACATCCCTAAAGGAAAGGATACCATGGTTGATGGTATCAAAACCCGCCAAGAGATCCAAAAAGATCAACAGAGTCACACTCCCTCTGTCAATACCCAACTGGAGGTCATCCATCAGGCCGACCAAGGCAGCCTCAACACCATACCCGTCTGAAAGCCAGTTTGAAATGGGTCTAGATAATCTGTTTCCTCCAAGACTGCCTGGATCCGAGAGGCCACTACTCTCTCAATCACCTTGTCTAACCATGGAAGATTGGAGACAGGTCTATAATTGGCTAACTGAGGGCTCCAGTGCAGATTTCTTCAAGTAAGGTCTAATAATAGCCCTCTTCTGGCAAGGAGGCATCCTGCCCTCCCTCAGAGAAGCACTACCAGACCCTCTCTGATAGTACTATTGGAGCCAAGTTGGGCAAGGGTCAAGAGAACAGGTGGTAGGATGCACAGTTCAGAGCAGCTAGTCTACATCCTCAGCAATCATAAATTGAATGTGATCCAATCTCATCCCGTAAGAGGAGTCGCTGGTAGGGATGTGCATGAAATATTTCATGCAGATCCCAGTATGTGAGGAGGCAGCTTTAAAAGGAGACAGGCAGGTCCTACCTGCCCCTCCTGAGAGCCTCCCCCACCCCACACTGCCCATCACAGAGCTGTTAGTTGGAAAGCTCCTCCATGAAAGCAGCAACCCATGCTGCTGGCTCCTCTAAACTGCCCCGCTGTAGCGATGGGATGCTGCTCCTAGCAGCCCTTGTGCGGTGCCGGCAAGCAAATAGTATTGACACATGTGTCGGTACCATTTTCAGGGCCAGCATGCTGTTAGTCCCTAGGGAAGGACACCTCCCTAGTAGACCCTGCAATAAATTATGGAATCCAGTTCGGCCTGAATATGAGAGATTTAAAAAGTCACAGATGGTGATCAAAGGTTCCAAATTAGAGTTCAACGAGGAGGGGGCACATACTAGCCCTCTCACAACCCTAGAGAACTCTGCTGAACATGAGCTTGCAGAAGCAATGTGGGCAGAAAAGAACTGTTTCTTTGCCACTTGTATTGCCAGAGCATAGATTTTCAAATGTGCCCTGTGTTGTAATCTTTCAGATTCACGTGGAATCTTTCTCCACTTGTGCTCTATTCATCTACTTTGCTGTGTCAGCTCCCATAATTCTTCCAAATACCATGGTGCTAATTTTGAAGGAGACTGTAAAAGATGCTTAGGAGCGATTGTGTTAACTGCTCTAGTGAGTTCATTATTCCATGTTTGCATCAGAGCATCGACAGAACCACTAGCAGAGCCAACACTAAACCCTTTCAAGACTTCTTGGAATCCTATTGGATCCAATAACCTTCTTGGGCGGACCAGCCTAATTGGTCTTTCACCCCTGTAGAGGTGGGTTGAGGCTGCCAATTCTATCTTAAGCAGATGGAGTTCCATCCATGACAATGGGGAAACAACACAAGTCCCCACCCATGGAACACCACCCTGATCAGAGCAAAAGACCACCAGGAGTTAATTAAGAATCATTGTTAACTGATCTGTATGCTTGAGTATGTGCTTAACCACAGTATTATAAATCTGTAGGTTATGTAGGTTTTTGTTGGACTTCTGTTTGTAAACTGTGCTGGTCTGTGATCGTAATAAAGGAATTGAACTGATTGAGCAAAAGACTGAATTGAGAGTGTGACCAGCATCATTCGTCAGTCCCAAGACCACTTGGGATAGGCCCATAGTCGTCATGGCTGCTATGAACTCCTGAGCTGCTCCAACCAACCTGGGTGACTCCAGTGCCAACTCCACAATCAGGTCTGTCAGCTCAGTTAGGGACTCTGTTGAGCAGTTGGGTGACTGGTACACCACAGAGGTCCCAGTCTATTCTTGGTGCCTAAGCTTAGATTCACACACACCATATAGGCCAATTCCTTGACAGGGATCTTGGTAAGCGAGATGGTATTCTTATAGACCACAGCCATTCTACATCCTCGCCCATATCCTCTCACCTGCTTCACCACAGAGTATCCCACTGGGAGAAGCTGGGACCAGATCAGACCATTAGCATCTCCCAACCAGGTCTCCGTAATGCATACCAGGTCGGCTCCTTCATCCACAATCAAGTCATGAATTATCTCAGATTTATTTTTGACCAATCTGGCATTACAAAGTAGCAAGGTAAAGTTCTGTGTGTGATTGGCACTGTTCCCCAAGGTCAATGAGCTGCCAGACCAACTGGAAGAAGAAACACCGGTTAAGTTTCTAGTTTCCTTTCCCCTTTTAGTGGCCTGCTAACCTACCAATGCTGTATCTTCATCAGTTCTCCACCACCACTGGAATAGCCACCATGGAGTCACCTGTTGCTCTATCTCTGGACAGCCCAAGATGCATACCTGCTCTAGGCCCAACAACGTGTTTGACAACAGTAGCACCACAGTCAGCAGAAGTCTCTCCTTTAGGAAACAGACACAATAAAGTCTGTCCCAGCCCTCAGTCCCACCCCTGATAATAAATAAATAAGATTGATTTCATGTGTCCATAAAGTCATCTATTGAAAGGGGTGATGTCAATAAGACTCATGCCCAGCTGACCTCTGAAGCCCCTATCGTTAAGAATAATCTGCTGCTGCCCTACCCAATAAGCCTCCCTACTGGGAGCTGGCTTACGGACAGTGATGGGCAGCAGCAGACACTCCTCTCACCAGCAGTGCCTTTTTATATTTTTAATGTTCTGGGGCATGGAAAATCTAAAATGGGACCAGTGCTAGGAGGAACATCCACTGCTGCCCACCACCTCCAACTAAGTTGCCCAATGGGGAAGCTTACCAGGTATGGTTGGTAGTGGGAGCAAAAGACACGCCTCCTTCAGCAGTGCAGGAGGAGGAGCACAATCTGTCTGCTGCCTGGTTAGCTTTCTGGGTGGCCGGGTACTACTAGGGAAGGGAGTAGGGACCCATATACACCTGTTGGGTCCTTTCCCACAAATGGTTCCCAGCTGCCTGAGAAAGCTAAACAGGCAGCAAACGGATGCTCCTCTTTCAGCATTACTGCTGCTATACCACTGAAGGAAGAATGTGTGTCTACTTCCTAGTTAGATTTCCCAGGAATCGTAGGAAGGGAAGAGCACCCATGCACACACCATGGAGGGTGGGGGTCAACCATGCCATCAGGGGGTGTAGTGCAGTGCTTTACTGCAAGGCCCCCCATAACCTGGGTACCAACCCTGTCTCTTGACATGCATAAGGAAAGCCATCTGGAATTCAATAAACCTAAGTTAATTTCAGCAAGTGATATTAGCGACAGTGAGTGCTTTCTGCACATAACACTAACAAAAGTACATCACAAGATATTGGCACCATGGGATATTTGAACAATCCCTTTTTCCTCCTCCAAATTCCACAAAACCTATAGAGAGCAAAGCATACTTTTGCACTGTGACACGGAGGTCGATCCATCGAAGTCCGTGGTGGTATTCCCAGGACACGTAATGCAGTAATTCTGGCGGAAATCTGGCTGGTAAGTGCCCACAGCACAACGGATGCAGCGATGGACACTGGTATTATAGTAATGGCCTGGAGAGCATTGAACTATGCATTGAACAGAAGAAAAAACTGTCAGGGTTCCCAAAAGGCAATATAAGTCCAGCAAGAATTATTGTAACTGAAAAGTCATTTGTGTTAGTAAGTGTGTTCGTGGCACAACTGTTGTAAATTTTGCAATATTTCAAATATCATACATACATATACAGAATAGATTATGTGAGCAGTATCACACTGGAGGAGTGCGATACAAATATTTTAAATAGATATAAAATGCTTACATCTTAACCATATTTCTAATTCAACATTATTACAAGATAATGAAGTAGTTCTCACGACCAAGAGTCTCAGAGTCAGGGAGAGGTGGGGGGAAAGCAGGAGTGTTCTTACCTTCCCCCACATAAATGACCATCGATTCCCCTCTTGCCACACCAAATGGCCACATGATTGCCGCTGCGGGGAGCGGTGTGGCAAGAGAGTAGCCGGGGGAAGGATGCTTGGCTTCCAGGAATACCAGAATATACTATGCTGCTCGCATGGTACATTACAGTCATTCTAGAGGTCAGGACTCTCCTTCCCTGGCCTCTATGGTAGGGCGGGCTGCCGGCAACCTGAATGGGGCTGTTGGCAGTCTGTGCTGCCACACAACTGGGGAGTGGGGTAGTAGGGCACGTGTGGCTGAGGAGCACCAGGATAAATCCAAATCCCATGGTTCTCACGAGCAACTCTATCTGGGTAGGGCAGCTCGAATCTAGGTAGAGCTGCTCATGAGAACGACCTCAATATATTTTTGCTAATATGATATCAAAATATGATATATTCCAAAAAGTCTATAACTCATTTTCAGTATTCTAATTTTCAATATTCTAATTTTCTGAGATTGTGGATTTGGGGTTTTCATGAGCTGTACGCCATGATCATCACAATTATAACAAATTAAGGCTTGACTTATCTCGCTTTGCATGTAATGCGTCTGTCTCATATATCAGTTTCACCTTTTAATTTGCATTACTGAAATTAATGGACTTTTGCACGATATTCTAATTTTCCGAGTTTCACCTGTAGAAATTGAATAAATAAATTAATAATAATAATGATGATGATAAGTCTATCTCTATCAGACTAGCTTCTCTGGTCTGTATATATATGTGTATGAAGAGATCTTGATAGGGATTCATTGAGAGAACTCATACAACCACCAAGAATCCAATTTGTGTTTGGACTTGCTGTGTATGAGTTCTCTCAGTGAATCCCTATGAAGATCTCCCATACACATATATACACAAACCACAGAAGCTACTTTGATAGAGATAGACTTGTTAAAGGACAGTAACTGAAAACATTCCTGGGGGGAAACCATGAACCCCACCGGCTTGGTGCTGCCTGGAGGAAGTTGTGGTACAACCCACCATGCCTCCAGACCCACTTTGGGGTGCCCTGTCACCCCCCAAAGGGGGGAATGGGGCTACTTCAAATCCCCATTATTCCCTATGGGAGAAATGCAAAAAATGGAAAAAAATCTTTAAAAATTCATTAAAAATCATAGGAGTGTCAGATTGCTTTGGGGTTCGGCGGGTGGTTGGCACCCCTGGGTGCCTACCACTCACCCTGGTTTTGTGCCCCTAGGTGCTCTACATAGGGAGTAATGGGCCAGTTCAAGTCCCCATTATACCCTATGTAGAACCTTTTAGAACCAGTTCGAACTGGGTTCGAATTTGAACCGAACCTGGGTGGGGTGGTCGAGCAAAACCAAAACCAAACCTACCCACCCTAGTTCTAAGCTGGTTCAAATTTGAATCAAACAGGCCAAGCCGGTTTTCTGCACATCCCTACTTCTGGATTCTTCCCAGGGTATCATTTGCCTTTTGTCCAAAAGCCACCTCCCCATTGAAGGGTAGCTCTTTAGTGCGGGTCTGAGCCTCTTGGGAAAGTGATGTGGAACGGAGCCATGCATGTTGCCTAAGGGAGACTGCGATGGCCATAGATCAGGATTCCTCATCTGCGCAATGGTGTGCTGAGTGGAGCTGTTGCTTTGCCATGTGGAAGCCCTCATGTAAAAGGGTTAATGCTACCTCCCTTTGGTTCTGTTGGAGCTGATTAAGAAAGGGGGCTAGTTTCTCCAATATAGTGTTGGTATCTAGCCCAGTATGCCCAATGATTAGCAGTCCTCAACAGGAGGCTTGCAGTGGAGTAGATGCATCCGCCTACTGCATCCACTTTCCCCCTTCCTTGTCTGTTGGTGTTGATAGGAGATGGTGACATGATTAGATTGCACAGATTCCACGACCACTGAGTAAGGTACAGGATGTCTGGTGAGACACTGAGTATCCTTTTGTTGTACCTTGTACATGTTTTCTAGCTTCTTTAAAGTTTGGGGGAAAGAAGCTGGTTTTTCCATGCTGCTTTGACAATCTGTGTTAGTGTGGGCACCAAGGGTAGAGCCACTGTGCTTTTGTGTTTCAGACTGAATTAAGCCAAAACTCGGGTCATTTGGGAAAATTGGGAAGACTGTCTTTGGATCTCAAGCCTGAGCTATGAAGCCATGCAAAGGAGCTGTTCCATGTAAAACTTGAACTCCTCCGATAGAGCTTCCTCTGACTGGTCCTCAGTAGCCTCCTCCTCCACAGTATCGTCCTCCACAGCATTGCCTCCCAGGGAGCTAGGAGTTTCCACAGGTCCATCCAGAACCCTGATTCTGACACCTCCACCTGTAAATGTGTTGTCTCACTAACAGGTGGTGCTTTGGGCTGCTCAGTGGCCTGACCTGATAACGGGGGAGTGGCAGGAACAGCTGCGGGAGTGGGAGAGGAGTCGTCACGTGGAGACGGATGTGTCACCCTGGTTTTTGGTGACTGTGGTGAGGAGAGAACCCACACGAGGAGCTTTTTGGCGATCTCGAACGTGTGTGGGATCTTGACCTGCAGCAGCACTTGTGGCAACCCGGCCCATCCCAATAGGCATAAGGGTGATAGTCATATACTGGGAAGTGAAGTTTGGGTGCAAAGAATCCATAGTTTGGTCCATGTTGAGATCTATAGTAATCCTTAACAGTAATGTTAGTAGTAATCCTCTTGGTCATAGTCCCAAGAGTCCTGCAAGGAGTGGGGGCTTTGGCGATCTGGCAAATGGTGTTTTTTATAGTCTCTATATCGCTGCCTGTTGCACTTATTTGTAGATCGGGGCTCCCCAAAGGATCTATAGTGCTCCCTGTGATCAGCAAAATGAGGGTGTAATGGCAAGCTCTAAGGAGATTCACTTAGGTAGTCCAGCAATTCAGGAGAGTAGGGAGCAGAAAAGTTTTCCTGCTCCTCAGAAATGGCCTCAGAGTCAGCTGGCGAAACATAAGGCGGATCTGTATCACTGGGGTCCAAGTAAACTGAATGAGCAGGAGATGGCAAGGTGGGGCTTGGATCTGGTGAGCAGGTTTCAGAAATTTGGGGTCTATCCTGAGGCTCTGGTGCTGAGAGTAGATGCTTCTTCTTTGGTTGTTGTTCACCTGAGAAAGGGCCACCTTTATCGACCTGAAGGACTGCTTCTTTTTCAACACCTTTCAAACCATGGCAACGGGCTGCACTGATGGTGCCAAAATTGCCTGTGGAGTCACTTTCCGTTTAGGGCATTTAAGTGCTTGGCCCAAGAGTGCTGCAGAGGCTTTCTCTGAATCGGATCCTGTAATCGGATCCAACAGAGTAGGGACCAAAGGCAGTAGAGCTGGCATTGCTGGAGGTGGTAACAAGGCTGGGCTAGTGGCAGCCTTGGATGGATCAAGAGCAGCTTCACTGGCGGGACCGGTGGCAGCTTGGAAGGTGGTGCTGTGCTCTTCGTAGACAGACTAGGGGATAAATGGTGCTGGTTTGGGCACTGCTATGCCCATAGTACCAAGGCTATGCCCGATGCCGACAAGGGCAGCATACATGGTTGATGGGCGGGGATACAGAGCCCAGATCAGACTGCATAGTGCCCAAACCAGCCCTCCTCGCCAAAGTTCTGGAGGTGATTATATATTATTATTTTTATTTATTTATCTATTATTTTACATATTTTTATCCCGCCCAAAACTTATGTCTCTGGGCGATTTACAACAAGATAAAAACAACATTAAAACATAAAAAATAAAAACAAGAAATTTAAAAACACAACAATTAAAAAAAATTAAAACAATATTCTAAAACAACATTAAAACAATCAAAACAGGGTTAATTACAGGGTTAATGCCTGCAATCGAGATGCTCGTTTGGAGGGCTCGTTCCCAGAGTAGCACACCAAGCCAGGAAGACCTGCTATGTCTTGCTTGCTTCGTGAAGCTGAGATAAATGGTGCACAAGTCCGCTCTATGGGCTTCTCAGAGGCACTTAGGATGCCTGTCGGAAGTGGGAATCTTAGCAAGGCAGTCTACACAACACTCGAAAGCAACCTTAACAGCCACGGCCATAAGGCATCCCTGGCCAGGAGGGCTGAGGTGAAGCGGGGCGGGGGTTGGGGAGACCCAAGGAGAAATAAAAGTGCAAAAGTAAAAGGGGGAGCTATTTCTCACTCAATTTTCCATATTTGGTAAAGTTCTGAAACGTTCTGAACCATGACTCTGCACGGGCACATAACCCATGTGATGCTCAGAGACCACGAAGAACCATCAGTAATATCTTTGAATCAAGAATTGCTTACCTCCCCCACAACCACGCTCAGGACATGTCCAATAATATATATTTTTAAATCTGTCCAGGGAAAATTACGCCTCCAACAATTATCATTGGAGCCTGAATACATGATATTTTCCCTCGACAGAGTAAAATACTAATTTAATAACCATGGAGGAAGGCAACCAGGAGATTAATTCCATAAATGTACTGAAATGTCATTAAATATGATCAATCATTTCTGCTTCCAACTTCTAACAAACACACTGAACATGGGGTTGATTATTTCTGTACACTGATGCAGAAAATAACTCTTTTCATCTGACAAGGGATCAAACAAGGAGTCCCTTTTAATACAGATGTCCTATTTATTAAATGATCATTAACCATAATAATAAATGTTAGAATGCATTCATTCCATCATTCCATCACTGTTTGAAGAGCAGTAATAATGGAAGAAGTTATACTGCTTAGATATTGATGTTCAATCAACTGAAGACATCTTTGAATTCATTTGGCTTCATAAACTGCTTTGGCAATCTTTTGTTAAAAACAACAATAATAAAAATATACGAACCATGACAATAGGCCTCCTTAGGGGAGAGGAGCCCTGCCCTTCCCTTAGACAGGTTGCTCAGGGACCATCTTTGATTCCAGACTAAGCTGCTGCCCCAGACTTACCTTTGGTATCACAGTCCTGGAAGGAAAAAGCTCCCTCATGCTTGGTGGTCAGTCCTCCACCACAGTGGAAGCATAAAGCTCGCCCGGCCTCAGGCTGGTAGGTGCCGCGCGGACAAGGCTGGCAGGGTTTGAAGCCATCCACAGAGTACTGGCCAGGGGGACACTGACCTGTGGGTCATTCAGGAGAAAGAGATGCTCATTGGTGCAGATGAAATACAGTCTCTCTGCACACTACTCCTAATGCACCAGCCGCATGCAACATGCACTATAACATAAGCAGCCATGGGAGAGCACCATGGGAGCCATTCAACATCCTAGAAATTGTCTAGGGCAATATTTGTGCTTCTGCACTGAAATGTGATAATGCCACAATACAAAGGAGAAAGGCTACATTTGGAGCCATTTATCCAAATTCTGGATATGAAACAGATTTGGATAAAATGGGCCATGAATCTGAACTACCCAGGGGCTCCAGTTTTGCAAACCCCAGTCTTTTCTTTTAACTTTCTGCTGTGTTCTGGAAAACTTTTGTAATTTAAAGTGAACTACTAGAAGTTGCAATATGAAGTACGAATACGGAAGGGATCCTGAAAGTCAGTCTTGTCTCTCCTTGTCCATCCTGTCCTGGGTTTGAATGCAGTTAATGTCAACAATTGTTTCTCTGTAGTATTCAGAGAATACTAATATTAGGACAAATACTCCAGTTTGGAACACATGTACAAACAGAGATTCTTGTGAACTGGAGATTTTTCTGTGATTCAAAGTGGTGTTCACTCAAAGGACAAGGAAAAAATGCTGAAGGGAAGCCAAAATGTCTTGTCCATGATCTGGCAGTTATGTTGGAACCCTTTTTCAGAAGGAACAAGCTGCAAGAAATCGAAACTTGTAGCAGCTATTGTTGCAACTTATCTCAGAATCAGAATCACAGAATTTTGGAGTTGGAAGGGGCATTATAAGTCTTACAGTTCAACCCTCTGCTCATTGTAGGAATCAGCTACAGCAGGGGTAGGCAACCTTGGCTCTCCAGCTGCTGTTGAACTACAACTCCTAGCATCCCCCAGCCATGTATTGTGGCTGGGGATGATGGGAGATGTAGTCAACAACTGCTGGAGAGCTAAGGTTGCCTACCCCTGTGCTACAGCACCCCTGAGATCCTGACAGATGACTGTCCAATCTCTGCTGGAAAGCTTCTAGCAAAGGAGAGCCTGCTACTGCATAAAGCAAATTGTTCCACTGTTGCACAGTTCTTACAATTAGGAAATCCCTCCTAATGTTTAGTCTGAATCTGTTTCCTTGCAATTTCAATGCAAGTCCTAGGATTCTAGCCCTGCCCTCAGGAGAAACAGAGAACAACTCTGCTCTTTCTTCTATGTGGCAGCCCTTCACTTGAACACTATATTATGTCCCCTAAAGTCTCCTGTTCTCTAGGTACCTGTATCCAGCTCCTTTAACCATTCCCCATAAGACATGGCTTTCAGACCTCTCCCCATCTCTGATGCCTTTCTCTGAACCTGTTCCAGTTATCGGTGTTCATCTTAAAATACAGTGCCCAAAGCTGGCTATGGTATTTTGCAGCATACAAGGGCAACTGCTTACAGTATATCATTGCTATGTACAAGGGCAGTTGCTTACATCATATAAAACAACCATCCTAAGCCTTCCGCAAATGTTAAATGGGAAAAGCATCTGGGAGTAGGTCAAACATTAGTTCACAAACTAGTTGCTAGACATAATTTATTTCTGGTGCGGAAGGGAATTGGCAGAAGGCACTTTTGTATTCCTTCTGGGAGTGTCGCTTATTCCCTTTACAGTCATCACTAATGGGTGCCCATTCCTAGTGCTACTACTCTGGGACAGGTATTCAAGCATTCTAAGAAATTGTACCTTAGTTACAGGTTTAGGATACCTTGCAACTAAAGGTACCTTGCAACTCAACCCTGTACCTGCACAGGCGCTTATATTTGTTGCTCCAGCTGGCCCATATGCATCACTTCCAGGGCAAAGGTCACAGGAGAGCTGGCCTTCCTTCTCCTGGTAGGTCCCTGGAGGGCAAGGGACGCACTGCTCCATCTGGCCGTGGTAATACGTTCCTTGCAGGCAGCTAACTAAGAGAGAGGCAGATGTGCTAGTAACATAGGTAGAAAGGCAATGGCTTAGATAACCCTTGCAGGACAGAGACTCTGGATCCTCATTTGCTCAAGCTACAATAATACAGGTCACGCCCCCTAAAGAGTGAGCACAGTCACTGTATCTATTGTCTGGAAGCGCAAGCAGCTGCCATGGATGCTAGAGCTGGCAGCAAGGGCATCAGAGTAGTAGTTAGCACTAAAGGCTTGCAGTTAATGGGCAAGTATTACTTTTATTCCTCCCTTTCTCATTCCCAACTGACTCAGGTTGTTTCCTTACCACACTTAGATCCCAGTCTCTGTTGTCCTGGCCCACAGCTCTCCTGCCTCTCGGTGGCCATGCTCAATTTCCGCGCTAACTCATACTCCATTCCTGAAAAGCGGATCAGGAATCTTTCCTGGTTTATGGATTTCTTCAGGGCTTTGATTGCCGACTTCAATTTTTTCTCCACCTTCTGTCGCACACAGTTCAGATTGCAACTGGCTGGAGATGATGGAGGGAGATTGTGCTGTTATCTAATACTAGGATAAGGAAAATCATTTCCAATGATAATTGTATGTCCCTTCCTACTGCCAGCCACTGTTCATTCAACATCAGTTATTCCAGGCTCATGCCAGCGAAGCATTTGATATAATTGTTCTATACTTCTAATCAATCTCAGGCTGATTAACAACTTATAATGCAATGTATGCTGCATGTCCACTATGTGTCTCTTGCTGAATATTGATAATGTTCAAATGAGTAGCTCCCTGGTGAGAGGACAGCTTCAGCTGGTGAGTGTGGGCCCCCTGCCCCATGTGTGACCTCGCGTGCCTGCTGCCATTGCCCTTACCTCAACTCTGCTGCTGCCGCCACCCCATCTCTGGGCTTTCCCCCCTCTCAGCACCCTACCCACCTGTCTCATCAGCCCAGACTCCACCCCTCTTCTCCCTCACCACTGGCCTCAGACTTTGGGGTGTGCCGCTGCTGACGACAGTATGCACTGCATGAAGACTGCGGCAGTGCAGGTTGGCCTCTCCTCCTCGCTTCTGTGCAAACACCTGCCCTGTCCCACTTTCTCTCTTTCCTGTACTGGTTTGGCGATAAAGTGGACACTTTAGGGAAGTGTCCACAGAAGAGAGTGGTGTTGGTGAAGCGGGGAAAGAGCTGGTATTGGTGCAGCAACGTAGTGGTGATGAGTAGAGACCGGCCTGCACTGTTGGGAGTGAACTCCATGCTGCTTTGTGCTAGACAAAGTGCTGGCAGCAGCACACACCAGAAGCTGAAGCTGGTGCCAGTGCCAAGGTGGGAGAAGGGAGGCATCTGAGCTGGTAAGGCAGGGGGTGGGCTGGTGTCAGTGTCAGCTCTTGCCTTGTGCACAGGGTCAGCAAGAGGGGGCAGAGTGCTGGCAGCAGCACACACCAGAAGCTGAAGCTGGTGCCAGTGCCAAGGTGGGAGAAGGGAGGCATCTGAGCTGGTAAGGCAGGGGGTGGGCTGGTGTCAGTGTCAGCTCTTGCCTTGTGCACAGGGTCAGCAAGAGGGGGCAGAGTGGCTCGTTGCCATCCGCCTCAAGCAACCAATGGCAATCAGCCAGCGCTAAAGGAGACACACATTTCTACATACACGGGGGGCATAAAGCCAAGGTACCGGGACTGGCTGCAGCTCACCAGCACCAGGCTACAACATGCTCCCCCTTTACATGTTACAGATGTTAATTGGGAAACACATAATGGACAACTGACAAAATCATTTACTGCGAAGCGTGAATCCTCTCAGTGTAAGCCAGCAGCAACAGCCAACCGTGTCTGTTAAGCTGGGGAGCAGGCAGTAGTACAGGCTTGCCTTCATGCCACAGCCAGGTCCATGTGCATTCCTGCTCCTGGGTGGGAGAGCCACAGAGCCCGATCTGTGCCTGTGCCACCCATAGGGTAGGGAAGTGGTGGCCAACCTAAAGACCTCCAGCTGTTGTTGGACTGCAACTTCCATCATTCCTGGCCACTCTGTATTTTGTCAGTTTCATTTCCAGATCCAGGTGATTAATACACCTTATGCACTGGTAGGCACCATTAGGAAGGGATGCCTACCAGTATACTAACAACAGTCCATTGTAACTGTTTACAGTTCATCCTAAAATAATAGCACATTCCTAAAACCAGATAGGCATTTTTCAAAGAGTTCAAAAAGCATTTCTTGATTAGATAAAAGCTGCAATTTAAGAAGTATATGAAATGAGCATTTACAATTGATATATTCAGATAAGCAGTCTGAAGTATAATGCAAATTGTACCACTTTCCATAACTTTTTTTTGCCTACTTGTTTTTCCGTTCGGTGCTGGAAGTCAACATAAAAGGGGTTTTCAAAGCATTTTGGGGGCTATATGGGGCTAATTATTTAAGTGATAAGCCACAATTACCCCTAGAAGCAGTTATTTGGAACTTTTGAGTTCCTGGATTTAGTGGGGGGGATGCAGGATTTATTTTTAAGGGAAATCATTACTTTGGTTTGGTTTTGTTCACTAATATTTTAGTGGGGGCCACCAGGGTGCATGCCTTCCCCACTGGAGCTCCCTGGCTTGCCTCGCTACCCTTCCACATCCCATGGGGCACACACCCTGCCCATTATATCTTTATTTTTTATACTGACTGGCAATTATTCTCCAAGGTTTCAGGGAGGAATCTTGCCCAGCCCTACCTGCAGATGCCAGGAATTGAACCTGGGACCTTCTACATGCAGAGCAGATGCTCCGCCACAGAGCTATGACCCTATGCCCTACTTTGAGCCGTTTTCTCCCAGGCCAGTTCCAATGCTGAAAGTGAGCACTAGGAGAAACTGCCTAAAACAATGGTTTGCAACAAGATAAGGGCAGGGGAGAAAGAGCAAGTTTTAAATCCCCTTCCCGACATTCCTTTTATATAAAGAATAAGACGCCACCCACACACTTCATAGATGAGTGACACATTAATAAAATACATACAGTATGGCTGCCCCATTGTGTTGTGTTTGGCCCTCAGAGAAGAGCGTGAAAGGATGAAGCTAGTAGTAGGGGTGTGCACGGAACCGCAGAGCTGCTGTCTGGCACTGTGGGGTGAGTTTCTTTAAGGGCGGGGAGGGTTTACTTACCCCTCCCGCCGCTTCCCCCCCTCCAGGGCTCATATATATTGTAATAATTGGGGTGGCAGGATACCTCCCTGCCGCCCCTTGTCCCTCTGAATGCCTCCTCCAGGACAGGGTGGGCGCGCGCGGGGCTCTGCAAAGGAAAGATCCTGAGGACTCACGTTTTAAAAGTTAACTACCGATGGCAATGGTAAACCCCAACGAGAAGCCGGCACAGCACCGAGCCGGCCTCCGGCGCCTCTCCGCTCGGCGGCTCCCCCATCCTGAGCCGCCGCCAGCAGCCACTGCGAGGAGCTCCGCCAGGAAGGATGCACCGACGCGCCCAGCCCACCCTCACTTTTGGCTCCCAGGCGACTTCCTCCCACATACAGCGTGGCTGCCTGCTTCTCCTCCTCCCATCGGGCCATGCTGTATGTGGGGGGAAGTCGCCTGGCAGCCGGAAGTGAGGGTGGGCTGGGCGAAACCCCCTCCACCCGAACCGAACCGGCCAGGTCCGGACCGGTCCGGACAATCTGGAGGCCTTTACAATGGCCTCCGGACCGGTCCGGACCCATCCCTAGCTAGTAGGCCTGACTTTCTTAAGTTCTGCAGAAAGATTGCATAGAAAAAGGAATGCTAATGTTGCAAATGTGGTATTTTGTTGGAATATTCATAAATCAGTGGCAATGGAGCCAATGGCAGCCTGCGCAGACTCCGCTGGTGGCCCCTGACTTGCCTCCCCTCCCCCACACCTTCTGTCATGGGCCTGTGCTTGGCCTAGTGGGCACCCCAGCAGTGGGAGGGGGGTGCACGCTGAACGCCCTGCTCCTCAGCACCGCTGGATATCAGTTTGAGTGGTGGCAACAATCTGCAGGAGCAGTGCGTCCTACTGCAAGGGTGAAGGGGAGGCAAGGGCCGCGCAAGGAAGAACACTGGTCTAAGATCTTCTCTCTCTCTCTCTCTCTCTCTCTCTCCCTCTCTCTCTCTCTCTCCAAGGCATACCTGTCACTAATCCCATGTGTGGCAGCTCTCACAAGAGTATGCAAGCAGCTGCCTGGATGGGGATGGGGGAGAAAATGGTGGCGGCGGATGGACGGCTGGTGGGGGTGGGGAGAGAATGGACCGGAACTGAAAGGAGCGGGCAAAATGAAGATGGGGAGGAGAGACAGGGAGAACTAGAGGCGCAGGTGCTCTGTGCCAGATCAGCTAATATCTAATTATTAGCCTACTTTCCAGTAGGCTTATGAGATCACCCAGCATTCTGTGTGTGTGTGTGTGTGTGTCCATGTGTCCCCCCCCCACATCAACTTCCCAATGCCTAGACCAATATGAACCAAATCAGAAACAGTTGTAAGGACACATAGGGAAACCGCAACAGCGTAGTTTGTGATGATGTCACCCACCCCGATCCAAGATGGCAGACGCGTGAACTTCTGAGGCGCATGTTGGCTAACTTGTGAACTGCCTAACCAATTTGAACCAAATTTGCTACAGATGTAGGGACACATAGGGATGCCCCCAAAGGGTGTAGTGTGTGATGATGTCATTCACTCCAATTCAAGATGGTGGCCGCGTTAACATCTGAGGTGCAAGTGGGCTAATTTGTGGACTCTCTAACCCATTTGAACCAAATTGGGTACAGCTGCAGTGAGTGACACACACAGATACCTCAGTGGCATAGCTTGTGATGATGTCATCCATGATGATTCAAGATTGTGGACATATAAACTTTTGAGGTGCAAGTGGGCTAACCAATTAACCAATCTGAACCAAATTTGCTGCAGCTGTAGGGACACCTCAACAGCGAAGACTGTGATGATGTCATCCACCTCAATTCAACGTGGTGGGCACGTAAACTTCTGAGGCACAAGTGCACTAACTTGTTGACAGTCTAACTGATTTGAACTAGCTACAGCTGAATGGACACATAGGAATGCCCCAATGGTGTAGTTTGTGATGATGTCACCCACCCCAATCCAAGATGGTGGATGCATAAACTTTTGAGGCACAGGTGCACTAACTTGAGGACTGTCTAACTGATTTGAATTAAATTTGGATCAGCTGTAGTGAATGACACACAGAGACACCTCAGTGGTGCAGTATGTAATGATTACATCCACCCCAATCCAAGATGGCAGACACATGAACATTTGAGGTGCAAGAGATCTAACTTGTGGATCTTGATCTGCACCAAATTTAGCCCAGATGTAGTCAGTGAAAGCAAAGTAGGCTGATTGGTTCTTACTAGGACAACTTGTTTTAAATGGAGTACACATTAGTTCAGACAGCCCTCCACTGCCACTGGGAGAAAACAGCTAAAAGTAGTGCAATGGGGATGAGGACGTAGCTCAGTGATAGAGCATCTGCTTTGCATGCAGGACGTTTGAGTTCCTGGTATCTGTAGGTAGGGCTGGGAAAGACGCCTACCTGAAATCTTGGCGAGTTATTGCCAGTCAATGTAGATAATATTGAGCTAGAATGACCAATGATTTGACTCAGTATAAGCAGCTTCCTATGTTCCTAGATAAGGAATGGAGTATACTGGAGGTATGGCAGGGTCATTCCCGTCCATGGCACTCTCCCTTTCACGTAGTACTCACCCCACCAAGGCACTCTTACCCCTGAACTTCTGGGCCGAAGTCCAAGGCTTCCATACCCCCTGGGCCACCCTCCCCTCAATCCTCTTTGGTCTGTCCCAGGTGGTGTGGTTGCTACACCACCGGCCCACACTGGGCCAGGCAGCTGAGCGTGACTGTGACCTGCACCAGGCGGCCAAGCATGACCTCTGCTTTAGAGAGAGGGGTATGTGGGGAAAGAAATATGTGGGATGGGAATATGTGACATTACGTGTTGAAATGTTTTTGATAATGCATATTTGCATAAATATACCTGTTTTATATTCTTACATTCCTGTGAGTTCAGTTGCTGTTTGTGCCCTCAAGAACTCATGTGTTAAAAATATGTGTGTCATGGTGTGTGTGTGTAGGGGGATGAGATTTAACTTGTGGGGGTGGCGGTTGTCGGCCAAAGGCCTTTAGGTCCAGCCTCCAAAATTACCTAGGTGCTCCTCTGCCACCGCTGCTTATATGTGAACAGGACAGACACACTGATGACCACCCCATGACTTGTCTCTTCTCGTTTGGCTGTGAGACAGGCACTCTTGGAAAAACATCCCCTTCCTACCCGGTGTTTTGGCCCACTCCCCTCTGGGAAAGCCAAGCTTTCTCAGTCACCTCCTTTACCTGTGATCTCTTCTGGCTTGATTTCAGCTTCAAACTCCAGCGTGATGCGAGTCACCTCCTTGTTGGGAGAGTTGCGAGCCCGGCGTCCTTTGCCCTTCTTCGAGGAGTCACACTTTAGGTTCACAAAAGTCACCTGGCAATCTGAGCAAGGGGCTGCCCCACCTAGCAGAGATGACACAGTGTTAATATCCACTAAGCAATGCATCTTTGAAGTCTTTTTCCTCTCAAACAACCCAGCAGGCCTCTCCTCTTTTATCCAGTGTCTAAGAGTTCATAACCAGACACTCATGCCCCATCCTCAGCAGCTGAGGCCCTTCCTTGAATGTGGCTGCACAATGACAAATCCCCACACAACACACTACGGAGTTCTTGCAGTTGCTTTTTCCTCCCCATTGCATTATGTGCTGTGTAAGACGCACCTACTTAGGGTTCATTTTCTTCTCATGCTTCTGCCACTCTTTGTCAGCTCCCCATAAGACACAAAAATGAAAACACCTCAGTCAGCCCCAACACCCACATCCCCAGGCAAAAGCAGCTTAGACTTCCAGAGTCTTGAGCAGTCTCTGGAAGATAAGCCTGCTTCTACTTTCCCCCACTATTTTTATTTATTTGAAAAATGCAATCAGTACAATCATATTACCAAATGTGCAGCCTTAATAAAGGATCAGCCCCTGGTGGCGCAGTGGTAAAACTGCCGCCCTGTAACCAGAAGGTTAGAAGTTCGATCCTGACCAGGGGCTCAAGGTTGACTCAGCCTTCCATCCTTCCAAGGTTGGTAAAATGAGTACCCAGAATGTTGGGGGCAATATGCTAAATCATTGTAAACCGCTTAGAGAGCTCCGGCTATAGAGCGGTATATAAATGTAAGTGCTATTGCTATCATAGTAATTAAAAAATAGAAATAAAAAGACAGAATTACAATAAACAAATAAGAAAAGCATTACAGATAACTTTAAAAACCAATTCATTACAAAATTTACAATATAATTAAATTACACTATCAACTTATACATAAAATTAAATTCCTTTTCTAAATTATTTCAAATTGTGTGTGCCTAAAAGCACAAATGGTTGCAAATGTACTTGATTTTTATCATTCCAATGCAAGATGAATGGACTTCATTTATAAAAGAAATTATCATCTGGTTGTTGACCCTCTCTCAATCTAATACAGTTGATCAGTTTTATCAACTATGCCCTAAATGGTTTGGGCCCTTGATACCTGAAAGACCGCTTGATTCCAAGAGTTTCTGTCTGCCCAACAAAGTTGTCAGAGGGGCTTTTGCTCCATGTGTGGATGTTGAGAGAGGCTAAATTGCTGTGCATGTGGGACAGTGCCTTCTCTGTTGTTGGCTCCCCAGCTCTGGAATACTCTCCTAGTGAATGTCCACTCTTTGACATCTGTGGCTTCTTTTAAAAAACAACTAAAGATATTTTTATTTGTTCAGGCTTTTACCCCTTAGAGGCTGTCAGGTTTCTTAGCTTTCTTGCTTCTGTTTATCTCTCTGTGTGTGTGTGTGAGAGAGAGTGATTTTTTGGTGTTTTGTGGTTTTACTGTCTAACTGATCTTAAGGTTTTAAATGTTATTTTTATGAAATATTATTGTATTTTAACTTTTATAAACTGCCTTGGGATGTTTTGTGAAAGGTGGTATAAAAATTGAATGAATGAATGAATGAATGGTACAGACTATGCGTCACAACTTACACAACCAGTCATTCCATATTGGGAGGTTAGGATGTTTCCAACATTTAGTAATTACTAACTTGGTGGTGGTGAGCAAATGTATAATTAATTTCCAATCCTCTGCCTAGCTTAATGATCAGATAATAGATACAAGCATAATCAAGGGATCAATGGGCAAGCAATAACCAGTCATTTTTTGATTGCAAATGTGCTTCTGCATCCAAAACCCTTTTATTCTTGAACATTCTGTGCCTGCTTCCTTTTTTTAGGTGCACTTATATAGTGTGGTAGCAATGTGGAAAGCGCAATTCACCAGCCATTAAGCCACTACAGGAAGAATGTTTACAGGGTCTGTGTGCTACATCCAGAGAGCCATGCTGTTTCCAGTACTCAAGACAAAGTTGGAAATCGCTCAAATGTGAGGAGGAGGAGGAAGTATCTCACCTAGGGCACCATTCCTGCCCGTCTCATCCTGCTTGCCTTTCATGCGTGGGTGCAGGTGGCATTTAGCATCCTTGATTTTGAAGGAAGCCTTTTGTTTGATTGGAGCAGCGACAGTCTCTAAAAGAAAAGGCAGGTGCTAAGTATCAGAGGAGCCAGCTGGGTTTAGGGAGAAGCTCTGAGGTCTCAAGAGACTACACTTACCAACACAGGGATGGCTGTTATTGCTGGGCCTCTGTGGTGGTCCCTGTCGCAAGACCGGGGTCCCACAACTCACTGTGTAACTGTTGTCAGATTCTGCAAAGAAAAAAGAGTCTGTAAAAGTCCGTGGAAGTCTGTGGCCAGATAGTTCTAACTAAATACCTGCATGGGCCTGTATTTGCAAGCCCAGCCCAACCCAAACCCCAAATGTATTTTGACAGATTAGCCCAAGCCTGATCTTGCTCACTGATCATATGGATGAAAGTAGCCCAGTCTTGGCCGGGACTCATCAACGTGTTATTTTCATTACTTGCATTCAGAAAGATTAAACACCACTTCAAATCATTCCAATGCAAAAAGAACACTTAAAAGGAGCATAGCAGGTGCCAGAGAATAGAGAGCCTAAGCAAAGTCTTGGGGCTCATAGCCATGTGGGGAGGGACACTCATGAGTCAGCTCACACATTCCTGTTAGAGAGAGAGTAAGCCAGAGCTATATGCATAATGAACAGTTATCCGGTCCCTCCAGCAACCATCCCTGCACAACCATGGCTGAATCTGGGCAGAAGCAACACTGGGTTCCTGGAGCAATATCTTTTAATTCAGGGCTGCACAACTTTGGCCCTCCAGCTGTTGTTGGTCTACAACTCCCATCATCCCCAGCCACAGTGGCCATCAGTCAGGTGTGATGGGAGTTGTAGTCTGACAACAGCTGAAGGGCCAAAGTTGTGCAGCCCTGCCTTAATTAGTACTTAGGGGCTGAGGGGAAGCAATACTACAGTGAAATACTCCTGCACCTTCTTTCTTGCATAGGTTGACTGAAGAGGCTTCAGGATGGGGAGGATGGCTAAAAAGGTTTCAAATGAAGTAGCAAACTGAGAGCAGAGGAGCCAGGAGCATGTGTGTACAGAAATAGCTGGAGGGAATAGAATACAAGGGATTGTAATGGTTTGACACCCAGGAGCCTCCAAATCTTGGTACCTCCTTACATCTGAATCTATAAGATTTCAGGGGGTATGGCAAAGATGTGCACCTACCTGGCAGAAATCGAGCCTTGGAGGCACAGGTAAGGGAGCAGCTGTCCTTCTTGCCATTTTTATTGCAAGTGAGTGTGGCCCGTGGAGATATCGCGCCAGCCAAACATATCACCAGCTCTGAAGGGCAAGCATCAATTGACAGAAATATGCAGGTAAGGAAGCAACTCACAGAAGACCAGATAGACTCGGCTATTAGGCTGGTTACAGTGTAGAGTCACCCTGTTTCTCCACCAGAAGCTAAGAAACATCAATGCCTTCCTGTTGCCTCCACTTGCTTCTGCATAGGTTATGGCAAGCACTATGTATGTGGTGTTCTGGATCCTTAATTTCATTGCTGAACAAAACTAAGGCACAAAGTCTAGAAATTATCCATAGTCACCACTGGGCCACAAATGACAGAACCTTCTAAGAACAAAGAACAGCCCAGTTTTCAAGCACAGATTCTTAATAAAGTCACCTTTCATTAAACAAATTTTTTTAAAGGTTGTAACTAACAAGAACTTGGAAATATGCAAAATCTTTCTGCTAAAGTCTTAATACAGACTTCAATGAGGTTGTGGAGGTTGCCTGCTCCGTCTTCTTCCCCACTATAAGAAAACCCTTTGGAACAAAATCAAGACAAGATACAGAGCTCTGCATTGCTGAGTCAAATGGGATCTATCTGAGAACAGTGCCTGGAAGCTTTGTTTCCCTCACTGATGACCTTGAAGCTTTGAACGACGTAGAACTTTACATTATAAAAGCAATGTTATGTAACCCAAATAAATGCTTGTACAACTCAATACAGCTCTAAGAAGCAGTTGGCACTATGCTTAGAGGCTATGGACTTGATTAATATTTTAAAAAATCCATCTACTCAAATCAGAATCTTCAGTAATTCTGGCCCCAATTAAAACTTTGCCTGCTGAAAAACAGTCTGTCTCTAGGGGGCAGCACGACTTCAACCCTTTTCCACACTCACCTATACAATCTTTTTTATTCCAGTGAAGTTTACAGCCAGCGGGGCAAGTACACTCATAGCTGCCTGGGGTATTTATACAGCCAAACTTACAGCCTCCTCGGTTGATGCTACATTCGTCAACATCTGTGACAAAAAGACATAATTAATGGACTACATTACACAAAACAGAATTAGAGTAATCAAGATCCCTAGGCAGGGCCAGAGTAAGGGGTCAGTCAACTTGGGCAGTGGCTGGGGGCCCAGGGCCAAAGGACCCATGACAGCCCCTTTGAAGCTCTGATGAAAAAAAGACAGCTGCTGCCAGCACAGTCGCTAAGAAGCATTCCAAGCTGTTACCACTACTGGCAATACAAGCTATGCCTCCCCCAAACTCTTGTGAAGGCTTACTTTAGTGGTGGCAGCAGCTTAGAATGTTCTCTGGCGGCTGGGCTGGTGACTTCTAGCTGCCTTTATCTATAATGCAATCTTCCAGCCTCCAGTGATGCATCATAGGAAAAAGAGGAGGCAGCCAGTGGCGGGGCCAGTCTGCCAGCGGCCCATGTCCAGCTGCGGTGGCAGCCCCGCTCACCCCGCCCCCCATGTCTGACGTCAGACACGGGGGCTAGTCACCCCCCCACGTCAGACTTCAGGTGCGGGGGGCATGGTTTGGCTCCCGAACGGAGCTGCGCGGCTCCGATCGGGAGTTAGGGCCAGGCCAGCGCTGCATTCGCAAAGCAGCCAGGAGTGGCTCTTCCCTGCCTTAAAGGCAGGGGAGAGCCGCTTCTGGCCATGCTTCAAATGCAGCATTGGCTGTCCAACTCCCGAATGGAGCCATGTGGCTCCGTTTGGGAGTTAGAGCCAGGCCGGTGCTACGTTCGCAATGTAGCCAGGAGTGGCTCAGGGAAGAGCTGCTCCTGGCCACGCCGTGAACGCAGCACCGGCCATTTAACGCCCGAACGGGGCTGTGCGGCCCCACTCAGGAGCTAAACCAGCCCCCCCCGCATCTGCCGTCAGACATGGGGGGGCGTGTCTGGGGCCGCGCTCACGGCCCTGATTGGTGGCAGCCTGGGTTCTTTGAACCCATTCACCCAATGGTGGCTCCACCTCTAGTGTCAGCTGTCAGAATGGCTGCCAAGTAATACTCTGAAGTGCCACCATCACTAAATTCAGCCCCACAGGGGTTTGTGGTGTATTTGGCAGTATTCCTGGCAGTTACCACCTTCTTTTATGGATAATGCATTTTTCCCCATCCACCATTACGCCTAGTTATACAATAGCAGGGGCACTGCTTTATCAGTAAACAAGTTGTTCCGGTAAGAAGTAATCTGCCTACTTTTTTTTCACTATAATCTTAATCGATAATTACCATCCTCACAAGTGATCGCACTTCAGTCTTAAATGTTCATACATCCACCATCTTGAATTGGGGTGAATGACATCATCACAAACTATGCTATTGAAGTGTCCCTATGTGTCCCTACAGCTGTTCAAATTTGGTTCAAATTGGTTAGGTGGTTCACATGTTAGCCCACTTGCACCTCAAATGTTCATGTGTCAGCCATCTTGAATTGGGGTGGATGAGACCATCACAAACTATGCTACTGAAGTGTCCCTACAGCTGTAACAAATCTGGTTCAAATCAGTTAGGAGGTTCACAAGTTCACCCACTTGTGCCTCAAATGTTTACACATTCGCCATCTTGAATTGGGGTGGATTACATTAACACAAACTCTGTCATTGAGTTGTCCCTATGTATCCCTACAACTGTACCCTATTTGGTTCATACTGATCCAGTTATTGTGGAGTTGATGGGGGGACCACACCCTGACATGAACACACAGACAGACGCATGCATGTACGGAATGCTGGGTGATCTCATAAGCTTACTTTCCTTAAGATGGCTAAAAACAGAGAAGCAAGCTCTCCTACTTCTAATTAGTTTACCTTGTTATCTAAGTAAAGCAGCTGGCACTGCAATTAATTAATTAAGTAAAGTGCCATGTACATCAATGTACATGGCACTTTACAAGCATAAGCAAAAAAGATAGAGCCCTGCACCAAATAGCTTATAAATTTGCTGGCGAGAAGAACAGAGAAGCAAGGATAGCAAGGGATGGATGTGGGCAAATACAGCTGCAGATATTGATCTTAATGTTGTATCAGTACAACTAAGAATCAGGAATGATGACCCGATGGATGCTTGCAGCAGAGGAGCTACTCATGCAGTAGCACCTACTTGCATGGGTAAGTGAGCATGCTATGGTCCATGATGGCCTGGAGTTTGCCAGGTAGACTCCCCCATTCAGTGTGCTTTCAGTTTGCTGTAGTGATCTGATGACATACAGGACTTGGCGAGGCATCATGTTAATATGTTGCACAGAACATGTGCTCTACAAGGCCTATATATCTTGACACACCATAATCATGTACAGGATTGTGTTTAAAGTTGCTATCCTCCACCCTCACCATTCTCTCTCTCCTTTCCTTCCTATCTTCCACCTGATGGCCAAGATCCATGTAGTACTACAAAAAACTTGCAGTACATCCCTCAGCTGTACACAAGCCCAGATTCCTGTGGCCTTCACAATGTAAATTACAAACATATCAACAAATCAGTTACTGGTTTAAGTGCCAGCTTTACCTCTCACCTCCATGTTTCAGTTGAGTTTTACATCTTTTAAATTTTTTTAAGCACCACATATGCAATGATACACCCATACATTCATTCTTTGCCTTAATAATAACTAATAATACTTTTTAAAAGAACAAAACTGCTCTGTGGATTGAAAGGGGAAATGTTGGGGCAGCTGGTTTCTGTTGCTTACTTGAAGAACAGTGTGTTTTCAGAGCTTGGTCTTTTTGAAAGAGGTATATCTAAGTAAGTATTTTATTACTTGTATTGTGTCTTGTATCTATTGTATTGTTGTGAGCCGCCCTGAGCAGTAGTGAACTGGAGGGACGGGGTACAAATATTTTGATTATTATTGTTTTTTACACAGTCAGACAGGTGTTATTGACTGGTTTGTTTTATCCAGACATTGAGTCCTTCCCAAGGACCTGGGATGCCAGAATTTTATTGTCAGTGTTGTTGCTGTTGTTATTACAGATATTGTCACAGAATATAGGCTGTTCCCAGTAAAGTTGCTTTTTGTAATTGGCTGATGGTGATTTCTGTGGCCCCTATGGTGTTGAGGTGCTCTTCAAGGTCTTTTGGAACTGCACCCAGGGCACCAATGCCCACTGGGATTATTTGGGTCTTTTTCTGCCACAGCCTTTCAATTTCAATTTGCAGATCTTTGTATTTGGTGATTTTTTCCATTTCTTTTTCTTCTATTTTGCTATCCCCTGGTATTGCTATGTCGATTATTTTGACTTGTTTTTCTTTCTTCTCGACTACAGTTATATCTGGTGTATTGTGTGGCAGATGTTTGTCTGTTTGCAGTCGGAAGTCCCATAATATTTTTACATCTTCATTTTCTTCAACTTTTTCAATTTGATGGTCCCACCAATTCTTGGATACAGGTAGCTTGTATTTTTTGCAGATGTTCCAGTGTATCATCCCTGCTACTTTGTCATGCCTTTGTTTGTAGTCAGTCTGTGCCAGTGTTTCTCAACCGCCGGTCCGCGGACCGGTGCCGGTCCGTGGAGAGTCGACTGGCGGTCCGTAGATAGGTAGAACAGTCCCAGGCAATCCAGGCATCCGTGGCCGCCTCCTCTCTACCCGCACCCCCTCCCGGGGGTTATTAGGTCCCCTTGGCTCTATCGGCTGCCGGGCAAGGGGAGAGAGTGCTTTTCGCTCACTCCCTGGAAAAAGCCATGTGCGAGGTTCTGAGCTGGCGCTGAGGGTATTTTTACCCAGCATGGGTCAACAGCACTTGGGACAGTCTTTCTGGAGGGAGGGCCTTGAGGAGAATGGAGTGCCGGTGTCCCGATCAGCCACGTGGGCAGGCTGATCGCGGGCTCTCAGAAACAGCGCTCCTTGGCCGCAGTCACTCTTCACTCCTGAAGGAGTGCATTGAGGAAGGTGGTTGCAGTCGCTTCTGAGGGAGCGCTTTGAGGAAGGGACGTGGGACAGGCCAGTCGCGGTCACAGAAACCAGCACTCCTCAGCAGCAGGGCGATCAGCCACATGGCCGAGCAGGAATCGACCAGGGCCAAAGAGCATTCATAGTCCCTGCTCTGCTGCCGTCGCCGCCCCTGCGCTGGAGGGAGTCGCGGCACAAGTCGCACCCCGTCCCCCTGCGCTGCTGCTTCTGGCTGGGTTTGGCACTGGGGGTGAGCCGCTGACGCTGTGGCCGTTCGGCAGGCAAGGCCCCCCGTGGTGGCCGTGAATATCTTGCTTGCCTTTCCACAATTCCTGCGATTTTGGCGGGAACGGCCAGCAGTAATCGGCATGCTCCCTCGGGGCCAGTAGGCCATCCCACTGGGGGGGAAAGACAGGCCGGGCAGAGGAAGAGCGAAAGGGAGGCGGCAGAGGTAAGGAGGAGTATTGGGCTGGAAGCTGGTGTAAAGCGCGGGAAAGAGTAAGAGAAAGAAAATGGGGCTTTCAAAAAAAAAATGTAATATTGAAGCAGAAAGCAGTAAAGGGGGGTAGAAAAATTGGTAAGGGAGAACACAGAGTTGAGGGATTGCCGTTTATTGGAGTTATCAGCTTATCCCTCTGTCAATCCCCGTTTGTAATGTATTCAGCCTTTCCTCAAACCTGCAAACACCTGTGCCATGTTAGAGGCGGTTTCATGGTGCTGGAAAGGGTAACATGCGTGTTAAGAGTGATCTTAGCAGATCTGCATGTTCAGAGAGACTTAAAACATAGAGCTGGATTTGCTAACCCATGTGAACCGGCAGAAGCCTTAGCACTGCACCCTTTGATTCCTGCTTCAGAATCCCTCAGGTAGACTCTTTGTGTTGAAGGCCTCTTAATATACTGACTCAAAGCTCCATATTTCTGAGTTCCAGTTTCTTAGCTTTTATTTCCTTTGCTGTAGTATTGCTGCTGACACTTTTAGGGTAGTGTTTTACCTTTACTATCTAAAACTGCCAGAATAAAACATGTACATTCAAAACATAACTCTTCTCTCTCCTGTATTCAATAATGTCTCTGCTTAGGAAAAGATTATCAGTGTATTGTTGAGTTTTTCTACTGTGGCTTTTGGATAGCAGCTGTTGCTCCATCTCTGTGCGTACACAGAAGTTGCCTTCAATTGTAAGAGTAATTGTAAGAGTGAGCGAATGGTAAGGAGGGGGCAGCTGAGAGTGGGTGGCTGACACTGAGCAATAAAGTGAAGTATAAGGTTGCAACATATTTTTAAAAGATGGTAATGTTAAATCTGGACTTGACAAATCTCAGGTGCCAGGGAGCCATGATGCCTCATCCTTTCCCCCTCTCCCTTCTGATCAAAGCGTAATCTTCTTATCCAAAATTATGAGATTTATAGTTTTAATATTTAATGTTTGCTTTTAAATGATTCTAATTTTAATGATTTTAATGCTTATGATATTATTTTGATTGTAAACTGCCCAGAGATGCAAGTTTTGGGCAGGTATAGAAGTCTGTTAAATAAATAAATAGATAAACTTAAACTTGAAACCCCTTTACTAACTGTTGTTCTGGGAAACTGCACACAAAGAATGTACCGGTTCTTGAAACTGCACATGAAGGATTTACCGGTCCTTGGCTCCAAAAAGGTTGAGAAACACTGGTCTGTGCAATCTTTTTACAACAGCTGATTAGGTGGTCCACGGTTTCATCTGCTTCTTTACAAAGGCGGCACTTACTGTTTGTGGTTGATTTTTCGACTTTTGCTCTTATTGCATTTGTTCTTAGTGCCTGTTCTTGTGCAGCCAGTATTAAACCCTCTGTTTCTTTCTTCAAGTTGCCATTCTTAAGCCATTGCCAGGTCTAGGTGATATCTGATTTTCCACTTATATTGTGCAAATATTGACCATGCAGTGGCTTATTTTTCCATTTTTCTGCTCGGTTCTTGACTTGTTCTTTCTTGTTAATAGTTTCTCGTTATTGACCATTTTAAGTGCATCTTCTTCACTGTCCCTTATATATTCTTCAAAGCCTCTTTTCTCCTCCTCTACTGTTTGATGGACTTGCAGCATTCCTCTTCCACCTGAGCTGCGAGGGAGGTAGAGCCTATCTACATCACTGCGGGGGTGCAGAGCATGATTGATGGTCATGATTTTCCTGGTCTTACGATCTAGCGTCTGTAGCGCTGCCTGGGTCCAGTCTATTATTCCTGAAGTGTATCTGATAACAGGTATAGCCCAGGTGTTTATGGCTTGTATGGTGTTCCCACCATTGAGTTTGGACTTGAGGATTTTTCTAACTCTCCTGATGTATTCACTTCCAATTTTTCTTTTAACTTCAGCGTTTGCGATGTCACCAACCTGGAGAATGCCCAAGTATTTGTAATGTTCTTTCTCTTCCAGGTTCTTGATCTTGCTTCCATTGGGCAGTTCTATTCCTTCTGTTTTTCTTATTTTTCCTCTTTTCATTATTAATGCAGCACACTTGTCTAGTCCAAACTCCATTGCTATATCGCTACTGATTATATGGACAGTTTTTAGCTGTGATTCGATTTCTGATTGGGATTTTCCATACACCTTCAAATTGTCCACGTAGACCAGATGGTTGATTTGACTTGATGTTTTAGATGTTTGGTATCCGAGGCCTGTTTTGTTTAGTATTTGTGAAAGTGGAGTCATGGCAATTACAAACAACAGAGGGGATAGTAAGTCCCCTTGGAAAATGCTTCTTCTAATGCTAACCTGTCCAAGTGTCTCACCATTGATTGTTAACTGTGTACTCCACAAGCTCATTGCTTTTTAAAATATATATATATATCTAAATGTTTTTGCTGACACCAGTTGTTTCTAAACATTTTAGTATCCATATATGAGGCAATGAGTCGAAGGCCTTCTTGTAGTCAATCCATGCAACACTTAGATTTGTTTTTCTTCTCTTGCAATTTTCTAAAATCATTTTATTATTTATTTGTTTGTTTGTTTATTTATTCAATTTTATACTGCCCTTCCGAGCTGGCTCAGGGCGGTTTACAATTAAAAACAGAAATAATTAAAAACAATTAAAACAGAAATACAAATATAAACACCAATTTAATAAAAACATCTTTTAAAAACAATTAAACTATCAAAACAATTAAAACCCTGAAAACCAGGTTAACATTAAAACAATTAAAACTAATTAAAAACCCTGAAAGGCCAAACAGATGGGTTTTAAGGGCTCTGTTTAAGGTCAGTAAAGAATTAAGATTACGAATTTCTGTCAATTTTGAATTTTGTCAATCAGCAGCTGGTCTTTTGTGCCTCTGGTGTTCAGACAGTTTCCTTTCTGTTCAACTGGAAGATGTTTGTTAGTTAATAAGTGTTGCATTACTTCACCTCCTATTATTCCAGTTAATAATTTGAACATGGTTGGCAGGCAGGTTATCAGTCTATAATTATTTGGAACTGCACCTTTTACTGGGTCTTTCATTATGAGATGGGTTTTCCCAGTTGTTAACCATTGTTCAATATCACCACCTTGCAAAATGTGATTGAACTGTTTTGATAGTTGTTTATGAAAGCTTGTTAGGTGTTTAAGCCAAAAGCCTTTATTTATTAATTAATTTATTATTATTATTATTATTATTATTATTATTATTATTCATCTAGATTAACAACAGTAAAGCTTCTTTGATACTGACCCTATTGCCTTAATAATCTCCATCCTGACATGTGCAAGTCTTTTAACCTGATCCTATCCACTTGCTGACCTGAACAGCAAAGCATGGGATCAGACTTTTAGATAAACCTTTTAAAAGATCCTGTAATTTGGCATGCCAAATTAGGACTTCATGAGAAATTATTTTCAGAGAAGTCTAGAGTCTTCAGTTTGAATAGAGCAGGTAAAAGAGGAGAAGAGTTTATTCAGGGACTTTAGGAACATGAACGCACTAAGTATTGCTGTACCTCCATACACAATGATGTTCTACATCGATGCACCTGAGTGCACATACCCCAGCATCTGGTGTATCTACAGCCTTGTCACAAGCTTGTAGCAGCTATCGTTTTCAGCCAGCCATGGTGAACGTCAGCTACGCTGCAAGCTGTGAAGCTTCAGTTCATGGGCCAAGTTCAGCTTTTGGTATGCTACTGCTAACTCTCATCTTAGGTGGTTTGTCAAAAGCTGTCTTCCACCCCTTGATGATGTAATCGCACAGCCTGATCAGGTGATACCAACACAGCCTCCACAGGCTGAAAAGGCCACATGAAAAGGCCAGTTTTCAGCCTGTAGATGGAAATCTATATTCTGAGTGAAATCTGAGGCACATGTTGCAGATATTGCTGGCTTCCCTAGACCTATTTGAGAGGCCCATATCCCTGAGCAATCGTCAAAAAATGCAGCTCTCTCTGCTCAGTCTATGGGACAATTGTCACAGTGCAGGAGAATTAACCACTCCCATTGTCTGCAATCAGATTTCCCTTTTTAACACACCTGGAAATTCAGTAATCCAAAAACCTTTGGTTTAAGGAAGAGAGTTAAGATGCTTTACATTTTCACGTGTGCTATAAAAAAAAAGAATGGAAATGGCAAGTTAATGTGCCCAGCTTTTATATATATATATATACACATTTTGTATTTTACATACATCTTTCCCCGTTTCCTCCCATCCTGGAAATGAGGTTCTATGCACCCACATTTTGCCTTGATCAAAGATGCATCAGGCAGAAATTCATCAGGGACATCTCTATGAAGTGATTTGGGAAGCTGCACCTGTTAAATGTCTGCCTGGATGCATCCCTCCCCAGCCTATTGCCCAGCTGAAAGACCAAGGCAAAATGTGGGTGCATGGAGCCTGATTTCTAAAGCCATTATCATATATCAGGCTGTACAAAGTCTTTACAGCTTATATGGCGTGGAAGTTAAGATGGGCACCTGCAACTTTCCATTCTTTTAAGTGCACGAGTGAACACGTAAGGTATCTTAACTCTCATCTTAAACCGAAGGTTTATGGATTACTTAATTTCCAAGTGTTTTAAAAAGGAAAATCCAACTAGACACTATGGGGAAGAGCTTACACAAAGTACAAGGTAGAACTTCTTGATATTGAACACCAAAAACTTTCAACTTTTATCTTCAACTAAGATAAAATAATACTCCCGCCTGTCTGAAACAACACAAATTAATGAAATTAGTGGATTTAGTAATAGTCACAGTGTGATCCCACCTCATGATTATTTAGCAGTAAATAAGGACACAAGAAGTAGGTAATTTGTGTTCACTTTAAATCTGTACTTCATTTTTTCCTTTCACACACACACACACACACACACACACACACACACACACACACACACACACATGATCATTAAAAATAACAAATGCTTTAACAACCATGTCCAAAACTACAGATTCTCTTCCCAGAAATTTCCCATAAACCTCACAGTTCTCCTGCTTGATTTATTTTCCTTCATGATGGTGTTATCAGCAAAATAGTGTAAAGGTTGTACACGTGATGTAGCCATTCACACACACACACACACAATACAGCCATCCCTCCCCTACAAACACATACTGGAGCCACGCACACACACACTGCAGCCTAGAGGAGCCCAGAGAAGGCCATCACAGCCAAGCTAATGGAGAGCATCTCCTTTCCCACACCTGGCTGCAGGTCAGGACTAAACACATGTGGTTTTGAAGAACTGATTACCATGGAGTAACTGATGACTGGAGTTGAACAGTGCTTTTTCTAAGGTAAAGGAGTAGTATTAAAAGGTATAACTGCAGTGGGGGAAGGAAAGAATTGGGCAGGGAAGGAAACTGAACGGCTGTGCTCCAAAGGCTTGGACAGGGAAGCTGCGGACCACCATACTGGTTATGGGCAATGCTGTGGGCATCACAGCCTCAAAAGTCCTACTCAGGGGCGTAGCAAGGTTGGAGTGGGCCCAGAGACAAGATTTTAAAATGGGGCCCCCCCCACAAAGTCCAGGGCCTCCGCACACCCCAGGCCCCCAAGGATTTAAGTCTGATATTCCAAAATAAGTATGCTGCCTGCAAATACATTTCACTGAATACACACACACACACACGTCACAATATATAGTGATATACACTGAGTACTATACATTTGTATTACTTTTAATGCCTAGAACACACTAGAAAGATGAATTATTAAAATGGGCCCCTCGCTGCAGATTAGCAAAGGAGACTTTCAACCATGCAGGGTGAACCTATGTTTGTTTTCTCAGAATTCTGAACAAATTCAGTCAAGTTTGATTGCAGGAGGTTTTTCACAGGAGGCTTTTAAAGCCCTTTAAGACACATCTCCTCTGGAATGGAGGTGCTGCATTCACATGTTGGCCAGATTTACCCTGAAGTCCCTGCAAGTTATTGGGGAGCAGTTCACACGCAAGAAAAATAAAATAAAAGCACCACACATGCTTCACAGTTCTCACTCAGACCTTCTGGGTTGCAAAACAACTTGAACATAAGTGCATTTATAAATGAATGAATGAATGAATGAATGAATGAATAAAATTAATAAAATACTGTTCCAGAAGTTTTTGCAATTTTCTGCCATGAAACAAGCCACTTATAGGACTTTTTAGATAGTTTTTTTAAAGTCAGCAAATTTTCCAAGCTGTTTCAAAATAAATATTCAGAGACTTCTCGGTCCCTCCCCCCCCCGCCCCATATCCAAGCCCTATGGCAAACAGATCCCTATATATGGGGGGGGGGGAAGGTAACCACAAAAAGGAGTTCACACTCTACCTGGCAAATGCTGGTCTGGGTTGAGCAGGGCAGCAAGGGGTCTTCTGCTGCAGAGAACACTCTGGCTGCCTCCTCCTTCCTGGCTTGCTTGGGCCCTACTCGAGTTCAGGCTTCACTGCAGCCTACACGGAGGCCTCCGTGGAAGCCCCGCCCACCCGCCGATCAGCTGAGAGGCGGGAGAAAAGGAGCTCTTTGCAGCTTGCCTGCTGCTTCGATTGCGGGCCAGCAGAACAAGCAGGAGAGACGGCGAAGAGGGCAAGTGGCTGAGGGGCCTTGGGGCTGGGCAGGGGGCAATGGGGAGTCACATGAGGTGCCTCTGGGGTGCCCCTCCAGGCAGTGGGGCCCCCAGACAACTGTCTCCCCTTGCCCTATCATTGTTACGCGCCTGGTCCTACTGCACAGACTCTTTTAGCAGTCCATTGCATTTTTTTTCAAAACACAACTTTGAGGATCAATTGTGAAATAACCTCAATTTGGTCCCAGAAGGCTATACAAAAGGCACTTTTCTGGCATGCAGTCTAAAGGAGGAAACTATGCAAATAGACTACAAAATAATTTAAATACCACTCCTTCAGCCCGAAAGAAGGTCAACCCTTTAAACTCCTATTCAAAAGAGAAAAACCTTAAACCGCTCTAAGCAAGCCATTTTTCAACAGATCTTCATTTGCAGGGCAGGTGTCTCTTGTCATCTAGTGAACTGTGTGTTAATGGCCAGGCAGATCGGACAAATGGTTTTGATTTTATAAGCAATAGAATGTTCAGGGCTAATTATGGTGGAATGCTGAAACTACTCTCCATCTTAACTATATATTGGCACTTAAATATACTGGCAAGACTCCCCACCTTTGCCCAAGACATCCCCACCTTTGCCCACAAACAAGACTCAGTAGCCAATGATATGTGAAAGAATTTGCTAGACCTTCCATTTTGGAGCCATTCCAGGGGTCAAGAGTGGAATGGAAAATACACATCAAAGTAAAATGAAAAGCACTGGAAGCTGAAGTTCAAAAGGCAGCTGTGTCAGCCAGTCTGCCAATGCTGCCCTTTTTCAGCATTCTCCCACCTCATGCCACACAGAGAGCCACCACTGTGGAAATCAGTGCTAAATGTCTGGCACGAAACACACAAACAATGAGAATGGAAGAGTGAACACAACACATAAAAGCACAGCTTTGTTTCAAAATGTCTCCTAACAAATGCTTGTTTTCCAGGCTTTGCCAAAGCACACGCCCACACAGTGGGGCACACTAAGGTCATGGCTTTGCTCCCAGCTCCTCAAGAGTAGGCTAGGTGCTGACTCATATGGTATTGCCAAGGCATTCTCTGGCTCAGTGCCATCCCATCTTGTTCCTTTATGTAACTTGCTTTCTGCTACCCTAAGGCGGCCACAGGCCAGAGCTGCCATGCTTTCTGGGGAACAAGTTGGTTGAAGATCTCTGAAAAAGGCAGACATTTCACCAGTGCAACTTCTTGCTTCACAGAAGTTCAAGAACATGAAAAAAGAAACCCTATGTTTTCTGAATGTCACTTTGCTTCAGACTTCTGAATAGAATAGAAGCCATTTCCTGAGTGGAATATAATGACTCTCCCCTAAGGACAAGAAAAGGGAGACTGTACAGATGTTTCCTAAGAACCTAATAAATTATCTTGCTGGATCAGTCCAAAGATCCATCTAGTTCAGCATTCTGTCTTCAGTAGTGAACATAACAGTTCTCCTGGCCTAGGGCCAATCTAGTCCAGCATCCTATTTCCCACAATGGCCAACCAGATGCCTCTGGGAAGCCCACAAGCAGGACAGGAAGCTACAATGCCTCTGAACTAGAGGTAGGTTCTGGCGATTTCAAATAAATAAATAAATAATAAGCAAACAAATAATTTAAAGAAAGAAAGAAAGACTGACTAAAGGTAAAGCTGTGCCGTCGAGTTGGTGTTGAATCCTGGTGACCTCAGAGCCATGTGGCTTTCTCTGGTAGAATACAGGAGGGGTTTACCATTGCCATCTCCCACGCAGTATGAGATGATGCCTTTCAGCATCTTCCTATATCACAGCTATCCGATATAGGTGTTTCTTATAGTCTGGGAAACATACCAGCGGGGATTCACACCAGCAACCTCTTGTTTCCTAGGCTGAATCTTTAGGTGGCTAAATAAAGCCTAGTAGCTGTCAACAGATTTGTCCTCCATGAGTGGCCAGTCAAACATCCTTGGAAACTCTCAAGCAAGGCATGAAATGACAAATGTCCTTTCTTATTTTCCACCTTTTCTGCCCACATATAGATAATTCACGAAGGACAAGTCTAAGCTCTTTAAAAAGCCACTGAGGACTGCAAGCGCATGCACACCTTCCTGGGAGTAAGCCCCACTGAGCATCGAGGGACTGACTTCTGAGCAAACATTCACAGGAGTATGCTGCAAGGCAGCTGGCCATCACTACAACTTGTGGTAATGAATTCCAGCAGTGAATTATGCTTTGTGTGAAGAAACATTTCCTTTCGTGTGTCCTGGGTTGTCCTGTATGAGTCTCATTACAATTTTTGTACTGCTAAATCATCCTAGCAGTGCAATATTTCTTCAGTGTAACTCTAGGGTTGGTGGAGGAGGCAAAACCTATTTTTTCCACCAAGACTCCTAACAGAAGCCCTACTAGTAGCAGTTAGCACATGTTTCAGAGTCAGGATAGTCTGTTCTGTCAGCTGTTTTAGAAACAGCTGAGGCAGAACAGCACAGTTCTAGGAACTATACCAAATGAAGCAGATGTGGAGATGTTTCATTGGAACAGAGCATCAATGCAGCTTGCTTTAATATGGTACTGAGGACCAAACTACATATTATACAGGGATCTATCATTGGATCTCCAACTGTTTTTCTAGCTGAAATACAGCTGGGTGGGGAGGAGGGGGATCTGCCAGTTTCTTCAAATCCAGGGGTGAGTGGGAGGAGCAAGTATTTAACCCCATGCCGCTTTCTCAAACAAAACTGGCTTTCCCATTTTGCTGTTTGCTCCACAGAGGAAAAATACAGATAACTATATATCCCCTGCTAAGTGAGCAAAGAGGCACCTTTGCTGATTCTCTTTTTTAGCAAGGGAAAAGCAATTGTCCTTATCCGACCCCAAGTTGCTGGTATCTACCTTACACTTCTTTTTAGACTGTGAGCACTTTGGGAACAGGGAACCACCCCCCATGCTCTCTTTCTCTCTCTGAAATAGACTGCTTTGAGAAGTTTATTGAAAAGCAGTATATAAATAGGAGTCCCAATGCATATCTATATTCATCCCCTCACTATCTGGAAAAAAAGAAGCTGGGGGAGATTTCACTTTACTTAAAAAAAAAAAAATTCTGGGATATCCAATCACAGTCACAGATCTTCTGCATAAGGGCAGACATCCAGAGCAGTCTACCAAGTACTGCACCAAGAAGTCACATCCATGCAACTGAGCTTCCTCGCTGCAGCAGCAACTGCACAGCTTTGGGCTCACAGCGGGGGGAGGGGAGTGAATTTTGACTATTTGCTCTGGCAACTGCCCTGTGCCACCTCCAAATATGTCCCTGAGGGATGTGTTACCCTCAAGGAACATATTTTCAGATGACACAGGGCAGTTCTGGTGCCAGAACAAAGAATCAAAATTTGCTCCCTGTTGCCACATGAGCAGCCTCAGAGCAGCCAGGAAAGCTGTCCATTGTGAAGGGTGCATTCCAGATTACACGCTACAACATGTAATTGTTTTTGCGACGTGCATGCAACATTGTAATGCAAAGATAAAATCCAAAAGAAGGCATTGGAAATGTGAATGGCACCTTGCTATCAGTGCAGGGACTGCGGTGTCACAACACAGGAAGTACGGAAGCACACTTAGCAGATCTGTAGTGACACTGTTGTAGGGTTTAATCTGGAACGCGCCCAGGTGTTTCCTGCAGGTGCACTACTGGTAGGCTGTTTCTGTATGTCACCCAGTGTGTATAGTCTGGCTCTAAAAACCCAAATCCAGTTCACAGGGCTACAGGCAGATAAACTGCACAGATGCCTTATTTTGGTATATGCATATGCACTTATGAGAATCATCTCAAAAGCCATCTCACAGATATAGAGATTATATAAAAACTGATCTCTAAAGTAAATCAAAACATTACCATAATTTCCCCATTATAACACACACAGACACACACCCCGCCGACCTCCACTTTAATAACAGCCTCAGTCCATGAGGTGTACAATACATGGAGATATAGATTTTAGGGGGAAAGGGGGCATTTTTTTCAAGTAATACTTCACTGATCCGCTTCTTTCTTTACCCCTCAGTAGCTCATGCCAGGTGGAGCAGTGCACACAATATATTGTTTCTCACTGGATCTCCCCTCACCCCTTGCTGCCAAGCTGCTGGCATTTTTTTTTCTGCTCTGGCTCCCACCTTCTCATTTCCCTGAAGCAATTGGGTCAAATCAGACTCTGTAAAATCAAATCAGGGTCAGTGAGCTACCCTCTTCCCTGTTTCTTGTTATTGCATTTGCAGCAACTGTAGAACATACTGTGTGCTGTTGAATATAAGAGCGAGCAGTTCCTAACCTTGCCAGCAAGAAAATTGTTTCCTGCTTCCTGCCAATGCAAGTTATAGAATCTATACTAACAGTAGCTCTCCTTGTACAGGTAACCCAATGGTAGCAAGAAGCGTGAGTTACACAACAGTCTTCAAACTTAAAGTTGTTGTTCTAGCAAAGAAAGGGGGAAGAGAAACAATTCTAAGTTTGGTGGTTTTAATTTTCTTTTAAAAGTTAGCATTGCGTATGATACATTGGGGCATATTATAATTTGAAAAGTATGGTTGCGGCTGCTGAAAGGCACTAGGGCCCTGACACAAAACCAGATATCAACCTTGAATATCTGAGACAGGCTCAAAAGGAATGAACTTTTGCGCAAAATATAGTTGTCTACTACTGAGAAGACTGCCGCATCAGACAAAGGGTCCATCTAGTCTGGCATCTTTTCCCAGTAGTGGTCAGCTAGATGCTTCTGGGAAGCCTACCAAGAGGGCACAAAGCAACTCCCCAACTATTTGCCCCCTGGCAACTGGTATTCAGACACACATTGGCCCGGGTCATAAGTAACACGGAACTGGTTCCACCCCCCACCCCCTGCCGCCTGCACGTTCGGGAGAGCAGTCTCCCTGCAGTCAGAGAGGCAGGGGAGCTGGCTGTGTGGGCTTCCTTCTTCACAGAAGGACAGCCTGCACAGCCAATTGGGCCCAAGTGAAGGAAGAGATTCCTCCCTCAACTCTGGCTCCATGGGGCCCAAACCGTAGTGCCAGCGTTCATATGTAACACTGGTACCGCAGAAATGGAGAAGGGAAACCATGGGTCCCTTTACCCTCGCAAACTCCATTTCCCCCAGTTCATACGTTCAGGTTTGGGAACCAGAGGTGAAGGGACCTCTGGTTTATCCTTCCATATGATCCGGGCCCCTCTCTCTAAATACCAAGGTTTCATTTAGCTATCATGGTTAATGGCCACTGGCAAACTATTCCTCCATATGTCCAGATTCTAGGGTGAAGCCAGCAACTCATCCCCTTCTCACTTTGATTCATGTGTTTTTACCACACATGTTTAGGGCTGCCAACTCTGACGGAAGCTGTACTGGATATTATCCCCCACAATCTATATATGTATTTCTCTTAAATGTACCTGCCGCTAATCCCATGCATGGCAGCTCTCATGAGAGTTCACGAGCAGACAGCGGGGATGAGTGGATGATGGCCAGGCAGGCCAGCGGGCAGGTGGGGAGGGAAAGAACTGCTGGAGGGCGGTGATAGAAAGGAGACTGAGAGGGGGAGAACAGACTGGGGCTGAAGACGAAATGAAGATGGGGGGGGGGAGACAGGGATAACTAGGGGCATAGATGCTCAGCGCCAGATCAGCTAGTATTCATTAATATCTCCAGGATTGCTTTAAATAGTCACCTGGAAATTGATGCAGATTCCTTGAGATTCCAAGCCAATCCTGGAGGATTGGCAACCCTAAATATACCCAGGTTTTTTCAGTACACACTATTCTTTACAAATATTACACTACTCCTTCCCCCAAAAGCCAAACTCTGAAGCCCAAGTAACTGATTCAGAATTAGGTGCATAAATTGAACACACTTATGCCAAAATAAGTGTGACTATTAAATAATGGTGACTATTATATTCAACTGCATCGTTTTTTGACCTGGGAGTTTTTAATGCACAATGTACTGTATTTTGTGGATTCCAAGGTATCTACCTAAGCCAAGCCATAGAGTTATAGGCTTTTATTTATCATATCTCTATACCGCCTGATATAGACATCTCTAGGAGGTGTCGAGAAATGTCTTAAGGAGAACTTCTCTTTGCACAATACAGGACTTATTGTGACTCAGTGTTATCCCTATGATTCTAGGTTCTTTGTAGAGAATAACAGAAGCATTGTTGGCCAATGTCTAATGGTTTTCTTGTTTTCCCTTTTAAAAAGGTCTATCTGATTAAGGGTGGGAGAAGGTTCTCTTAGGCTTCAATCTTATACACACTTACTTGGGAGTAAGTCCCACTGAACTCAAAGGGACTTGCTTCTGAGCAGATATGCACAAGACTGTGCTGTTAGCCTTCTAGTCCCTGCTTTTTTTAGGAATGGTTTCCTATGTTTCTGATCTACCAATAGTGCACCAAAAATAGGGCAATCTCCTGTGATGTGCATCCCAAGCATGTGCCTTAATCCCGCCCCCCCTTGCAAGGTGTTCATTCAATACAATGAATTAGCACTACAAATAAAAGTGGACAGTTTGCCAAAACTACAAAATATGCCACATCTCTAGTAATGCACAGACATACTGTTTACAATACTATCCAGAACAGCCTCTTTGTATTTTGATTTCTGTATCCATACCTGTAATCCGCAGATGGGCTGCTATCATGCCAAAGACTAAACAAAATGGGTTGCATCTCAAGAAACAGATTGATCTCAAGAGTACAGAAAGGAACTGTACTTGGCAGTTGCAGAACTTCTGCAAGCTTTGGATAAACCTCAAAAAGGGGTCCAACATTCAGTGAAAACAATACTTAGAAACCTATGTCTCTGACAGCACTGGCATATGGACATGTTGTTTCTTATTTCTAATTACAATGCACCCCTTTAAGCCCATGAATCAGCATCAATTTGATGCAGAGGGTTGGAGAATTTAGCCCACTGTGGGAATTTGTGTTTGCAGTTTTCAGGTGCAGCACTGCACTTATCCGCTCTGCTGTGTGCATACTCTACTTACGTGCATATTTGTGTGCATGTAATTGCCGCAGTATGTTTATGCATCTGCTTCAATCTGTGTAATCTAGGGCATCTTGAGAGACATACTGTAACTCTCCCTTAAATTTACCATGGCAAGCCAGACTGCTTTAGCAACACGCTCCAACAAACCCCTCTACGCCTTCCATCTGCGTTTCCATTTTTCTTGCTGGCACAACCCCAACCCTCTCCTCCCCCTCCATTGAGAAACTTTAAAACTTTCTGAAGTTCCCCTCCTCCCACCTCAAATTCTGTTCCAAAACTTCACAGTTGGGATTTCCCCGCTCCCATCTGACCGGACAAGTCACAAATCACTCTTGTCGCTTTGTTTATAGCCACAGATATAAATGTCTGGCCCTACCACTCTCTGCATAGAGTTGCAGGCATCTTAGAAGAAATATTATTAATTAAATACTGTGCCACAAACAGAGTTCAGGTAGAAAAGACAGACAAAAATATCCCTCCAGAACCACTGTGGTCCAGGAGCTGTAACGCTAGGTCTGAATTTAGGATATTTGAGTTCAAGCAGCTGTCACTGAGAATAGATAATTCTGGAATAGATGGCCCGAAGGCCTGATGCAAAATAGTCAGTTTCATGCATTCATATGCTCACTAGACACCATGAGCTCACTGATTATGTGAGGGGCATCCAACAAGTGTGTTTAGCTTTGCACAGTTCATCTTTGCCATGAACAGACCTGCTTTTGTTTTCTTATGTTATAGGATAAAACCACCGGTATGATGCAGACAGAAGCATTGGGATACCAGACACCCAGTAATTTGTGGTACACATATAGCAAATGATCTGTGTTCTGAAAGCCTCTCCATGTCTGTGCTTGCAAATTTCTCAAGTCTGTGTTGGTAACCTGTGCTGCCTGCATGGCCACCCACTGTCAACCTGGTATGCACTGCTTCCGCACTACATAATCTAGCAATGTCCGAAATATGGAGGCAGGGTCTGAACTTGCAGCAATAATGTGCTGTGTCACATCAGAAACACCATACTTCACCGTACCTGCTTTGAAGGTACAACTTCCATTGCTATTAACTTCAGTTAGAAGCGATGAATGCAAGTAATACACACGGCATCACCTCAGCATTTAGCATGGGAAGAACCCATGCCAAAGGCCTGCTCAATGTTTACTTTCTGACATCAATGTACTTGGTTTCAAGCTGAGCTGGTAGCAATCTTCCGTTTCCATCCAACACTAGGTTGAAGGAAAGATATCCTTAATATAAGACTTGCTTTAATGAGTCAGTTTTCAGCTGTGGCTAGCAGTAGTCTCTTCTGGTATTCTCTTGTGCACTAACAGGAAGTGGATTTCTGAATCAGAGGTTCTCAACCTGTGGTCCTCCAGATGTTGCTGAACTACAACTCCCATAATTCCTAGCCACAATACATTGTGGCTGGGAGTGATAAGAGTTGTACTTCAGCAACATCTGGAAGACCATGGATTGGGAACCCCTGTTCTAAATCCTGGGAGCAATTAAAAGGCAGTAGAAAGGATTTCTTTCTATCTTGGGAGCTTAAAATGACATAACTTATCAAATGCATGGCCTTTTCCTAACTTGCTTTTCTAATGTAACAAGCTCTCAGGCCTGTTGATGTGATATCCTCTGGAATATCAGCTACACTTCAGGCTTTGTTCAGGCTTGAATTAAGCATCCTGAAGGGAATGTAACTAAGGGCTAATGACAATTTTACAGGGCGAACCTTGCTCTGAATCTAGTGCTTAAAACACAGGCTACGAAAGCATCTTCTCTGTAACTGAAGGCCAGCAACCAATCTGAACTGGTCCTTGATGGTCAGAGACACTAGGCTCCAGCTTAGAGCGGGAACAGGGTTGCCAACTGTCCCTCATTACGCAAGAGGGCCCTCATTTCAGGGATGAAACGCTGGTCCCTATAGGGACAGCATTTGTCCCTCATTTATTCAATAGCATATAATTCAATTAGATATATGTCAATGATACTCAGGCTCTTGATTACCACTGCATACACCTCCCAACCCCTGCAAACTTGTGTCCCTCATTCTGGCAATGAAATGTTGGCAACCCTAAGCAGGAAGGAGACAGCCCAGCCTGGGGGAAATACTAGAGTGAAGATTAATGAAAGAGTAATCAAGGGGTCACAGAGAAAGCCCAAATCCTGCTCATCCCCAACTGTCACACTGATACCTCCACAGTGGGTGAGTCCATATAGCGTGTAGCCTTTGTGACACAGGCACTGGAAACTCCCTGGTGTGTTTACACAGATGTGATCACAGGTTCTGTCAAAGGAGCATTCATCAATATCTAGGAACAGGAAAAAGAGAACATAAGCCACATTCCAGCAAGTAGGCCACATCTTCCAAAGCCTGGATGACTTTGCTTCTTCAGCAGCCAACATTTGAAAACGTTACCTATTGTCAGAGGAAAAGACAGAAACGTGGTAGTAAACATTATCCTTGCTAATGTCATTCTAACAGAATCAAAAAGTGTCCAGCAGGCATAATGGCTTCTGAAGCCCATTGTCAAACTCCATGTCTACAAGGCTTACTAGCAAGACACTTATTCAAGGTCAAATGAATATTAACACTCTTTAAGCACCATGTCACATCAGGGAGTTAAGGACAAGTGAAGGGGTCTCTTTTCCACCACCCGTTCAGTCTATGAAACTTAAAGTAAAATAAAGATTCTAAACTGTGTTAGTGATTGTGAGAAAAGAACTGGGAAGAAAACAATTATTTCTGATTAATTAACATAGCATACAAGAGTGATCTTGGGTATGTGGCACAACAATGCAGCCCACATGTTGCTGACCCAAGAAGGTAGGGGGGCAGGGGAATGGAAGGGCTAGGAATGAGAAGAGTATCAGCAAATGTAAATGCCCAGTGAGATGCTTCTAAGTAGCCCCACCACTCACCCACCCCTTCTTGGAAGAATGTTTGCCAAGGGAGGTGCCAGGGCCACCTACTCTTTTCTACAGGGGATTTCAGTGGGGCCGGGGGGCACGATCTACAGTGCACAGCAGCCTATTGGTTTTATGTTTATCTCATTAGTTTCATTAAGTTAATTGCCACAATCTCATTAAAAAAATCCATGAAGGCAGAACCTGGATGGAGATGAAAGAGGTCACAGCCTAAGCATACAGCAACTCTCCCCACCTCAACACACGCTTGGCTTCCCTAGGGCCAGGACTCGTGCAGTCAGAACAAAACACCTGCACTAGATGATCACATGCTTGCAGATGTCTACCACAGCCAGCAGGGAGGGGAGAAATTGCAGCTGCTGATTCAGAGAAAGAAGAGGGACCTGATAATGAATACAGCTGCATACCCAAGCCAGTTGTCTCTTAAAGCTTGGATCACAACCTGTTGTCATTCAACACCAAAGCAAAATGCACGGCAGTTAGTTAGTGCTTTGTAGGCCCAAAGTGCTTTGTATCTCCAAGGTATTTGTGAGAAGCAAAGAGAAGCTATTTTCTTTTTACTATTAGGCATGCCAACCAGCACTTCCTTTGCTGGTTACTTTCCCCATAAAACCTCTGGCCAGTTCCAGTCAAGCTCCAAGACTGGAAATTAGCCCCCCTGAGGAAAGAGCAGCCTGTATGGAAAAGGCAAAGCAGTAAGCAAAGAAAAAACAAATCACCGCTGGCATGATGAGTCTCCCATGCATTTGAGAACACATATATGCTGAGGTAACATCAGTTTCTAGATTCTGTGCCCTAGGACTTCAGACTTTGTTTTAAAACTAGGAAATCAACCAGAATTGTGAATTAAAAAGAACAAAAACATTTATTCTTAGAGAGGAGTAGAAATACAAACTTAACATTATATTTTCCAATATTTTTTATTGAGGAATAAGAAGGCAGTTTCAATCAGCAGAGAAGCCTAAGGGGATGTGGGGTGCTAATGAACTGCCATATAGACAGTTTATTTTATCACTTATTGATGCCAGGTTGGATTCAGGTGTTAAGTGGAACATAAGCTAATGTATGCAGTTCTTTTCTGCATCTGGCCCCAACTCCATCACTGAACCAGCATTTTATAAATCTCTCCTATCTACCTAGCGGGGTGTCTGATATATTGGCTAGCTCCAATATTGCCTGCAACTGCAAACACATGCATGTCCAGATTTACCAAAGAATATATTCTGACACAGAACAGAAGAAACCACTGGCTACCATACTCCCTTGAAAACTGTGTCCCATCACTTATTAGCTCTGGTGCATAGTGTGTGCATGTAGAGCAACCTAAGAGATTAGCTATATAAAATTTAAAGTAGCCACATAACAAACTAACCAGTGTGAAACTTACTGGATCCTTCCAGACAGTGGTTTATTCCATCACAGACACGGAAGTAAGGGAAAAGAATAAATTCAGTAGGTCAGTTGAGACATCACACAGAACCACAGTTAAATCCTGGCTGTATATGATATACCCAGTTTTGGGAGAGTGCACTCCACTTCTCCTGCCCGTGAGAGCATCTATTTCCGATTTAGGTTAGAATAAACCAAGATTGGTCACAATGTCTGAATCAACCACTCTTGGTTTATTCTAATCCATTTACCTGGAATAAGCTGCAATCTGTAACCAACATTTGAAGTGAGATACTGATCATAGTTTAAGTAAGTTAGAATAAACAAAGACTGGTCAGTTCAGACCGAACGACCGATTATTTATCCTAACCTAAACCAGAAACAGAGGTTTGCAGGGGCAGAGAAAGGAGGAGTGATTGCTCCCAAGGCTCAAGAATGTTGCACGGAACCAGATTTTAACTGTCATTCTGCAGGACGATTGAATTAATGATGTCATTTGGATGCTGTACACAAACTGTCTAACATCACATCTCATTCAATATCACACAGGCTGGATTTAAATACAAAATTAACCACTGATTGCATTACTAGACTTCCCCTAGATGTGCAAGGGGAGAAAATTCTTTGCTTCCTTTCCAGGTTTTGAACAAAGCACGATTTGTTGCTATATCCAAACCTAGTAAATCAGTTTGTTCTACTACAGTTTATAAACAAGTCAGGATATAAAATCAAAATCGTATCCAAATTTCTTCTCCTTGTACACAAAAGAGAAGGGGGGTGCACAAGTTCAAGGTTCATGCTAGTAATACCAAAACATACAGCTAGTCATGGTTTAGCTTTACACATGAAGCCAGCCTCAGACATTCCTTGAAATGCTCTCTTCAGCGAGAACCCAAGAAGACTTTACCTTGACAAGTCCGTTCATTGATCAGCAGTTTATATCCCTTCTTACAACTGCACTCAAAACTGCCCACTGTGTTCCTACAGATGTGGTCACAGCCACCATTGTTCAACCTACATTCATCAATATCTGTGATGGGGAGAGAAAAGCACAGGACCAAACAGATTTAGATCAAGGAATTGGTTAGGGAAAATGCAATTGCTAAATGAGTGCTCAGACATTCATCAAAGACATTCATCAACTCAATGAGGAGGAAACTGAATATGTGGATGGGTCTCCTGAGTTCAGTCCCCAACTGTGTACTGATCTTGACTAAGTATCCATAATTCCTTGTGCCTCAATTCCTTAACCTGTACAGTAAGGACAATATTAGAAATGTAGCAAACTTGGCTGACACAGGGTGATTTAGGTCTCGGAAGTCCCACTCAAAATAGTTTAGTGTAAAATTACAGTTTTCAAGTAAACATGTATAAAATTGTGCTACACACATTTTTGATATTTTTTATCAGGCAATGCACAGGTTAAACTGTTCAGATAAATCACATGGCTACAAACTAGAGGCTTTAAGTTGACAATTAATGTGAACCATGCACACATTTTGAATGGGCCTGCTCGATCTGATTGGAAAGCAAGTTCCAAGCACAGGCATCTCCACTAAAATGAGTTTTTTCCTGGGAGATGATAATCTCAGTTGACAGTGAAGGTGTCTGAATAAGCATTTCTCCAGATGATTAAAAATCCCTAGAGAAACTATATGACCAGATATAGAAACTATATGACCAACTATATGACCGAAACCAAAACCATGAAGGTGCCTATAGGAAGAAGCACATATGTTGCAGCTCATCACCAGGAGTGGAGGGAGGCTGGTGGCAGCCTGTGTTCAGCTGCTGCCACAGCCCCCTGGCCCCGCCCCCTGCATCTGACATCAGATGCAGGGAGCCAGCTAGCCATGCCCCTCCGTCAGCTCCATTTGGGAAAGAGATCGGCGCCGCTACACTGGCAGCAAGGCCAGGAACAGCAGGGAGAGTCACCCCCAAAGTCTGGCTGTAGCAGATTAAAGCCTTTGTCTGAAAGCAAGCTCACATGAGAGAAATAAATGCTGAATCATCCCTGCTGAACTGCCTGGCTAAGCTTCTCCTAAAACTATTCTGTATTATCGGTAGGTTAAAATGCTGCCGCCACCACTTCTTTTGTCTACAAAAACTCTCTGTGCTTGGGGTGGGATAACCCAGAAAAACATCTCTCTTAGTTTGGCTCATGGACAAGTACAAAAATCTTCCACGTGCAAGCCTACATGTGGTGAGAAAACGGATAGCTGCTGAACATTTGAGGACATGTTTGCATCAGATAAATCCCCCTTCACCACCACCCCTTTTCCTGAGTTAAAAACCAACTCAGAGAGGCTTGTAAAAAGAAGAGAATTAAAAAAAAAAACCACCAGTTTTATTCAATTACTATAGACTACTCCTGTCTGAGGCTTTCTCAGCTTTTAGATACAGTTAAGTATACTTAGCAGGATTACAAAAATAGGTTGTCTTAATGCATGCTTAAATGTTTACAGAGGCTTTTGCAATGCCCTAGGTGTACTGAGCATAGGCTAGTGTTTCTTATTTTAATTACACTGCAGGTAAACTATAATGGAACAGTATCCAGAATATGCAGAGTGCGTGCACGCACGAACACACACACAGCAATATAACATCACTAACACCCAGTCTGACTAAACAAACTGTTCCCAATGCTAAGCTTCCTGAACCCATAAGTCCTGGCTCCTTGCCTCGAACTCACCAAACTCCTGATGAGAATTCAAGCTTCCTGCCCTTCTGTCTTTCAGGGATCTGCAGTTATTCACCTGCAGCCAACTTCCATGGCCACATGTACTCCTGTGCACATCCAGCCTAGTTTCTTCTAACAAAGAACTCCTTTCTTCCTGGCAACAGCTCTCTAGGTCCCACCCACCTGGTGTGCTGATCAGTGTTTCCTCTAAAGCGTGCACATGTGCACACACTCACAAGTTCTTTGATGTCCTCTCAGTTAATTTTAGATCCTGCTCAGGTTGAATCAGGAAGGTACAACTCTAAATGCATGTGTGCGCACACTGCCTTGATATTGCTGCCCAGAACAAAATTCATTCCACACCCAAATGAAAAAAATTAGAGAGAACACTGGTGGTGACTGGCTGAGCCCTGGAGTTCACCAGACTGTCCATCAAGACAGGGTTCACTTCCTGTTAACTGTTACCAGCTGAGCTTATTCTGCTTGCTCCCAGAAGCCTCTCTGGTTGCAACTGCATCTCCAGACTTTGAGATTGCACTTTTGCTATGCTCAGGAGCTGCACCACAGTGTGAGTTCCCAGTCTATGTTATACATGGGGCAAGTCGCTTAGTTGGCAGTGGACTGGTCGCCCCTAGATTTGACTACAAGCCTCACAAATTGGAAAGGGGAATAGCTTCACACTCTCTATGAGGGGTGCCCAGCTAAGCAGACTCCCAGGACCAGCTACTGCAAATGTCAGGCATCTAAGATCATTTCAGTCTTGGAATGAAATATAAACTCCCTTTTTCCTCTCGCAAAGAGAGACAATACCTGGCCATCAGCCAGGCAGAAAAGACAGATAAGACAAGTTTCTTATCTGCAGCTTCTATTACAATAGGGATGAGTTAGTGATGTAACTTTGAAGAGGTGCCCATCAAAACTCTTGGTAGAATTATTGGGAAGCCCTCCCAGCACAGGAGATTCTTTAAACACACTGCACACTCCAGCTGCCCTCACAATCAGCCTTGCCCTCACTAATCATGTCATAGGCCAATCACCCTCAAGGCAGTTTCATTAACATAACTCTTTAGAGGGAGGGGAGGCTGGACACTCCACCCCACTCCTTAAATTGAGACAGGTGGCTGGAAATGGGAGTTGACAGCTCCTGTCTCAAAAGGATAGGGGAACACAAAGCTTAATTTCTACAGTTACTCACCTGTAACGTTGGTTCTTCTAGTGGTAATCTGTACTTCTACACTTATGGGCTATGCGCCTGCGCAGAGACCTTGTCGGAATCTAACAAGCTTGATTTCTTCTGCTTTGGGCGGGAACCCTGCCCCCAGCCGCTATATGTGGCTACACCACTCCTCATCCCCTCAGTCACAGAGTCCAGCTTCAGCGAACCCTGCGGGGAGGACAGGAGGGCGTGTAGTAGTACAGATGACCACTAGAAGAACCAACGTTACAGGTGAGTAACCTGTAGTACTTCGACGTGGTCTCTGTCTTCTACACACATGGGTACATAACAAGCAAGCACCCAAGGAGGAGGGACAAGCAGAGACAACATGTAAACAGCCAGAAGAATTTATTTCAGGACAAGGAGAAAAAAGGGATATTTCTAATCCTACTCGTTGTCGAGCTGAAGACACCACGATGTTCACTGAAGCACGGATGAAGAAAGACAGAGGGGATGAGGAATGGCGCAGCTGCATATACCAGCTGGGGGCAGGGTTCCTGCCCAAAGCAGGAGAAATCAAGCTTGTTAGATTCCGACGGGGTCTCTGCGCAGGCACATAGCCCATATGCGTAGAAGACAGAGACCACGTCAAAGAACCTAACTTACTATCTAAATACAAAATGGTAATAAACAATAACATGTCAAAATAACAGTTGGAGCCTCTTGTTCTGTTGCCTCCACCCTCCCTAAGGTTTCCTTAAGTTCCAATGGAGACTTCAAAGTGTCCCTGTAACAAGAACACTTTGTCGTCATTGTCTTCTTGTGTGGAGCCCCGGTGGGTTTTCCCCCACTGACCACTTCTTGTTAAGGACCATACCCAGCTGCGGAGCCTGGTCTGGGCCCAATGGCATCATTTCTGCCCCAATGGCCCTCTCAGAAGCATCAGTGGTCAAAGTGACAGTTCTTTTAAAGTCTGGGGCTTGGAGGATGGGGGTTTTTTTTTACTAAGGGATGCTTTTGACACCTCAAAAGCAGTTTCACACTGCCTCCACCACATCTCCACATTGGGTTTATTGGTCCCAGCTGGCCTGAGGACTGGCACCTGTTCTCCTGGATCAAATACATGCTCCCTGGCATGTAGACCAGGCCAGGCCTTTGGCTCTATTTGGGCCTCCCACAGATTGTGCTGTGCAAGGGATAGGGTCTCTGACAGTGTGTCTGGGAGCTTGCCCCCAAAGTCCAATACATTTTATCCCGGGGGAACTTTCTTCCCCTCCCACTGATGTGGCAACAGTCCCAAAGTCCCTCTGGCATCTCTCCCATGGACTAGTTCAAAGGGAGAATATCCTAGGCTTGGGTGAAGCCGAGCTCTGAATAAAACTGTTTTTTAAGTTCTTTCCTTTTTACAAGCCTCTCCAAGTTGGTTTTTAACTTAGGAAAAAAGTGGGGGGGGGGAATCGGGAGTTCTCTGGTGCAAACACGTCCTCCAACGTTCAGCAGCTATCAGTTTTCTCACCACGTGTAGGCTTGCATGTGGAAGATTTTTGTACTTGTCTGGGCCCAATGGCATTGGGTCAAATTAAGAGAAGTTTTTTCTGGGTTATCTCACCCCAAGCTCAGAGAGTTTATGTAAACAAAAGGGGTGGTGGCGGCAGCATATAGAACCTAATGATAATACAGAATAGTATTAGTACTAGAATAGTATGAGAAATCTAGCCAGGCAGCTCTGCAGGGATGATTCAGCATTTCTTTCCCTTACATGAGCTTGCTCTGAGACAAAGGCTTTAATCTGCTACACTGGCTTAGACCCGTAGACCACAACAACCAATACTTGGATGATGTGGCTAAGTGGAAGGAAGTGGCTGAACCTTTTCACTACTTGAGAAAAAGGCGAAGACTAGACCTGGATCTCAACCCTCAACGTTGTGTAGTGGTTAGAGTGCTGGACTAGGACCGGGGAGACCCGAGTTCAAATCCCCATTCAGCCATGAGACTTGCTGGGTGACTCTGGGTCAGTCACTTCTCTCTCAGCCTAACCTACTTCACAGGGTTGTTGTGAGGAGAAACTTAAGTATGTAGTACACCGCTCTGGGCTCCTTGGAGGAAGTGCGGGATATAAAATGTTAAAAACAACAACCCCAACACGGCTGGATGAGGTGTTTAAATGGCTTATGACACTCAAGTAATTAGGGGAGGACTGAAAAGAAAAAATAAATTGGAAGAGGAAATACTGTAGTATTCAGAAAACAGTAGTTTTGAAAATAAATGTGAACTTAAAAAAAAACTACCACCAACAACTTGGCTGATTTGCAAAAACCAACATTAAAACCCTCCCACATAATCCCCCTAAATTCTCAAAAAGCTCCTACTACCTGTTAAAGGATATTTTTACTTACAAGCCAGAAAATTTACTGCTAGGAAATGGTCTGTAAAATAGAATGAGCCAAGGCTGATGGATCCCAGAAAGAGAGCTCAGGCAGACCGCATCCAAGGCGGCTTCCTTGTCTCTCCCCCACCCCATCAGTGCCTGCAAGAATGATGAAGCTGGAGCTTTTACTATTATGATTATTGTTGTTATTGTTATTGTGAGTGAAGTGAACTAGCAGTAAAACAGCTCCAAACAGCAATAAAATCCCAGACACAGGGGATATGGCTTTGGGTTATTATGCTTTCCTGGAACTCTAGCATCTTAGAGACGGTGAGCTCTGAAAAATAATAACGAAGCAAATGGGGTCTGGAATCAGTAAGGCAGTTAGACAGCTTTCAGCAGAAGGGCTTTTTCCTTTTAACTAAGGTCATGTTCCCTGGAGCTGCCGGAGACAGAACGCAGACGCCCTCCATTTGTGGAGTCTCACCTTTTTCTCTACAAGCCTTTCCAGATGATTAAAAAAAGGCCCACATGCTTTTCTTACTGCAAAACTCATGTTTGTGCCAACCCAGCACCAATAGTGTGATATCTTGTCCTCATATAATAGGTTGTGAGGTAAGGAGAAATACTCCTGTTTGACACTTTATAAAAAAATAAAAGAGGAGACGTGCTCCATCTCTGGAGGGCGCAGGCGTCAAAGAGTTAATAAAAATAGAAAATCAATCAATGATATGATGGGGCTTTGCTGTGACAGGAAGCAGGAGCCTTGCTTAGTGTTTGCTCCTTTTTCTTTTTCAAAAAGAGCAATATAAGTATTGGAGAGTTGTACAGCAGTCTGGTGCTCACTCTCTAGAGCAAATAAACACAACATTCAGCTTTAAAGTGTCCTGGGCATACTGGGGTTAGGGAGTTGCTGACCAGTCAATGTCATCATGAGCACTAATCCATGATACATGCAATTATATCACACATAGCAGCATAATGGACATGCTACTTAGGAACATAGGAAACTGCCCTATACTGAGTCAGGCCATTGGTCCATCTAGCTCAGTATTGTCTTCACAGACTGGCAGCGGCTTCACCAAGGTTGCAGGCAGAAATCTCTCTCAGCCCTATCTTGGAGAAACCAGGGAGGGCACTTGAAACCTTCTGCTCTTCCCAGAGCGGCTTCATCCCCTGAGGGGAATATCTTGCAGTGCTCACACATCAAGTCTCCCATTCAGGTGCAACCAGGGCAGACCCTGCTTAGGGGACAAGTCCACAAGTCTTGCTACCACAAGACCAGCAGGAGTGGAAACTGTGCATTCCCAGCAACAACACACTGCAATTTCAATACTGTTTAAAAGTGAAATGTCCACAATAGAAGCAATAGAAGGGATTAGGGTTAAGGTTATAATAATAATATATTATATAACATATATATTAATAAACTGTATAATAAACTACTACACTTTTTGTTTCATAAACAAATTCTGGGAAAGCTCTAGAACCCATGGCTGAATGAAGGATCTTTTCTCAGTGAAGAAGAGCCCTGTGGTCATGTATATGTATGCAGAACTTGTTTAGCATAGCAATTAAGGGCACAAGCTAAATGTTTCATGTGCAATGTTCAGCTCACACTGGATCAACTGATGACCATGGGGAGAAAAGCTCTATGATTAGCTATCAAAGAAGCATATTATATATATTTATATCCGACTCTTCCTCCAAGGAGCCCAGGGAGGTGTACATGGTTATGTTTATCCTCACAACAACCCTGTGAGGTAGGTTAGACTGAGAGGTATATTACTAACCCAGAGTCACCCAGGGAGCTTCATGGCTGAATGTGGATTTGAACTCAAGTCTTCCTGGTCCTAGTCCAGCACTCTAACCACTACGACATGCTGGCTCATACACATGCCTTGCAAACTCTGGAAGTACACTAAAATTGTAGGTAGCCATTTTGGTCAATTAAAAAATATATATTCAAAAGGTTTTGTAATATATTTAGCGATGCACTGATTCAGACAGAATCAGTGTAAAGATGCAAGAATCTTAGCTTCTTGGGTAGACACTTGTGTACCCCAGCATTTGTGTAGAGTAGTTGCACTGTTAATTCATAAGACAAGCTTTGATACACGTGCAGCTTACAAAGAGGATGGGTTTGCAACCTGCAGCTTTAATAAGACAGCTACCTGCATGACACTTAGTTTTCCACCATCCTGTTTTTCATTTTACTTTGACTCAGTTCTTATTCCGACAATAGTGGCTGAAGCTGAATCCCAGTGAAATCACTATGGTTGGCAGGGAAGCAGATAGAAAGAAGGCAGCTCCATCTGATAGAAGCCGGTCATTTTGACACTTGGTCTGCAATTTTAGAATGCTCATCATCAGTACATTTGGAAAATAAACTAAAAGCAGTGATTAGTTTTTCATCACTAGCATTCTCTGGTGAAAATATTGCAATTTTTATTTTAGATTTGTACCAGTATCTTTAATTTGTCCCTTCTTAAGGAATAGTTTCTCTATAAGGCTATTTGAAGGTCATTCAGAGGCTGCAGCTGCAGCATTGCTTTTTCATGGGATGGTGCACTGAGAGATGTCAAAGAGCACCATTCCTAGTCAAAAATGTACATTTGTAAACAGATGGAGAAACTCTGGAACCAAACAATATCTGGTCCTGTTCTCTATGGAAAGTGTTCTCTCATCGACTGTATAACAATATGGCTGGCACGTACCTTTGCATGTTTTCCTGTCAGGTTGGAGCATAAATCCCATAGGGCAGCTGCAGTGCACACCTGTGGCTGCATCATGGCACTTGCTGTCACAGCCTCCATTGTTGACAGCGCAGGTCTCTGAGAGAAGGCAAAGAAATAATTGAGAACATTTTAAAAGCATGCATAAATTCAAGACTTCATCAACAGTTCCTGAAGACCATCCAAATGGTGACATTCAATTTTGAAAATTCTGTAAATATTCTGAGATGTCACCTACAAATATCCAGTATAACTAGACATCGTAAAAAAGAAATGTTTTTTTAGAAATAATGGCAGTAATTACAGGTTCTAAATTTGCCAACACTCAGCTCAAATATCAAATCTGAACATATCGGTGGGGCTCAAACTCAAATTCCTGTACTTATATGTTCCAAATATTTTAGTAGACTGTTTGAATTACTATTAATTTAAGAATGTTTTAAAAATTATTTTGATAGCCTGCACTGTAAAACTTTCAAAGTTTATGGAATCCAAGCACAAATATATGCATTAGACAAATCATCCGTATAGTTTAAACATACCTCAAGTTTTGTCTATTTGAGCAAAAACAAACAAACAAACCCCAACACACTAATACGAAACAACATATTGAGGCTCTTCTGGGCCTGGCCGCCTAACCCTGCTTTCAAACCCATCTGTTAGACGAGATTAAGGGAACTGCTCATGCGTTTGCTGGGGCTATGTTTAACCCCAGTGGAAACAGAAATGGGCGCCTAGAGTGCCCATGTCATGAGGTGCATTGTGGGATTCATGGAGGCCGGGATGACGAGTCCCAGCCTCAAATCAATCCGCCTTGCTCTGCACTGCACGGAGCAGGGCTGACTGTGTGCTAGTGTGCTCTGTGCTCCCACCAAGTAACCAATGATCGTCTGCGGGGAAGGCAAAGTTTGGGAAGCCTCCCACCCTGCCCATCTGGTAAGTCATGTGAATGGCCCCATTCAGTAGGATTAATTTCTCAGGTTTTAAGACTTGCCTTCAGATAAAGATAGCTTGCTTTAACCAAACTGAAGGTCTAGTACTTTTCACTAGAGTTCCTACTGCATGTCTTGATTTTTCTTAAGGAGATGAATGCAGTGTGATATGCCTTAGCATTCTATCTACCTGTATAGGTCTCGGAATAGCAGCTAATTCATTTACTGCTGTAGAACTAACAGAGGCAGCAGATAAATACAACCCTTTTATTCTGAGCAAATACAATATAAACATTCTGCAGTGATCACTGCAAGAAGTTCATTTAAAACACCCCGACATTATATTGGCCTTTTGGGGTATTTTATTACTTTAAAAAGCACTTGCTCCTGCTGACCAATCCTCCTCCCCATCCCCCCTCTATATCCCCATTATCTCAGTAAATGCAGAGTGAAACGATGGGTTTGCTGCGATAAACGATGGGTTTGCTGCCATTCGTTCCTCAGACTCCATCACGGCTTTTAGAAAGCTTTTAAAGACTTGGATTTTTACCCAGGCTTTTACATGATCGTTTTTACTGCGGCTTCTCTGTGTTTTTATCTGTTATCTGTTGTCATGTTTTTATGCTTGTTTATATGTTTTTAGCTTGATGTTTTTATTGCTTGATGTTTTTACTGCTTTTATTGTATGTTTTAATTTTTGTAAACTGCCTTGGGGTTTTCTTTTAACGAAAGGCGGTATAGAACTGTAAAAATAAATAAATAAAATAAAATAAAATAAAGGACTAGTTTTGTCTTTTGCATATAGAAGTCTGCTTTTGCACATAGAAGACACATAAGAAGTACAGGAAAGATGTGTGTGCCTTGCCACAGACTCAAATGACATGTGGCAGAAAAAGGCTCATTTCCCGATCCATAGATCTGCCCCGCAAATCATCTATAAACTGTGTGTGTGTTTGCATGTGCACACAATTTTAACAGTATAAGGAGTATATAGATGAGGGGAACTGAACTCTCTCTGTGTCTATAGATGACCTTCCCAAAGCCTATCCCCACAAGTGTTTTCTCCCAATCTGGCTCACTTCTGGTACTGGAATTTGGCTGAGAAGAAAAGCAAGAAGTGGGGTGGGCAACAGCCTTAGGCAATGCAAACATTTAGCAGCCCCCACCCACATTCCTTTTTTGCTTTAAAACAAGACACACACACACACACACACACACACACACACCCAACTATTCTCCTGAATGCTCAGGTTGCAGCCATATCCACGGGGGCCTATGCCCAACTTCAGTTGATGCACTAGCTGTGCCCTTTCCTGGAGACTGAAGACCTGGCCACAATCACCCATGCTTTGGTTACATCAAGGCTTTACAACCTTAATGCACTCTATGCAAGACTGCTCTTGACAAATGCTAAGAAACTACAGCCAGTTCAGAATGCAGCAGCTAAGCTGCTCTCAAAAGCCAGATATCAAGTATCATGTGACATCCCCTCCTATGTTGTACATGGCTTTGAACACCCATTGAAAAAGCAGTACAGGAGGCTTTCAATTACTGAAGGTTCTGCATTCACAGTTTCAGCTATTCACAGTTTGGCTATCTATACCCAGTTTCAATTATCATTGGCATTGAATTTCGACCATTCACAATTTCTGTATGCACATTTCACACTTCTGGTGGCATTTCTGGTGGTGTTTCCGGCTTGGTGGCACATTTGGAGGCACTGTCGAGCTATGTTGGGATGTGGGGTGTCTCCCCCCCCCAAATCAACTTCGCAACACCTCAACCAATATGAACCAAATTGGATACAGTTGTAGGGGCACATAGGGACACCTCAATGGCGTTTGTGATGATGTCATTCACCCTGATCCAAGATGGCAGACGCGTGAACTTCTGAGGCGCAAGTGGGCTAACTTGTGAACCGCTTAACTAATTTGAACCAAATTTGCTACAGATGTAGGGACACATAGGGATGCCCCAATGGCATGGTATATGATGATGACATCAACTCCAATTCAAGATGGCGGCTGTGTGAACATCTGAGGCACAAGCGGGCTAATTTGTGGACTGCCTAACCCATTTGAACCAAATTGAGAACAGTTGTAGTGAGTGACACACAGGGACACCTCAATGGTGTGGTTTGTGATTATGTCATCCACCCCGATCCAAGATAGCAGATGCATGAACATTTGAGGTGCAAGAAATCTAACTTGTGGACCTTGATATGAACCAAATTTAGTTCACTTGTAGAGACAGTGAAAGGAAAGTAGGCTGATTAATTCTTACTAGAACTTGTTTTGTTTGGGGGGGGGGCATTACTGGAAGACCTGGAGAGGCCAAGGTACAGTGCTGCACTCCTCACCTACTCCTTTGGTAATTTTTAGTACTTTTAAAAAATGTACCAAGAAACCCAACCCCATCATTCCCATTGGCACAACATTTCAATGATAGTGGGTTTGATGTTAGCCCCCAAGATAACTGAGGGACTCCTGTATACATATTTAATATAGTTACATATTTAATACACACATACATGGGACTTGGGCAGGCACAGGTTCAAAGAAACTTAGTTAGAGCCTGATTTGCAGACTGGAAGAAAAGCCAAGATATACATTCCCAGCTTCATTTTTGTATGTAATACTGTGCTGCTCCCACCCATCCCCAACTCTAGAGAATCTCCTCATTCCTAACGCTTAATCTCCTGCAATATCCATGTTATATAATCTCAAATGGGCTAGGTGGAGAGAAGCAACTCCTCTACAACATATATCTTCTCTGTTTATTTTACAAGTCAAGGAATAAAGCCACGACAGCTTCTCATTAGTCATCTTCAGCAGATGAGCATGAGATGAAAGCAAGGTATAGAGATGACTTGCTTTCTTCTTCTGAAGCAGACATAAGGACAAATATAAATCTTTGTCTGAAGCCACCAGAGACAGTGGCGTACATGATGTGCAGTGTTATGGCAACATAACACTGTGCCCCAGGACTTCTGCGGACTCATAAGGTAGACTCAACACTGATCAAAAGCAGGAGTTGTACAAGCTGCACTACTTGTACCATTTCCCTCACTGCGGCAAATGGGGGAAATGGTAGCACTACTCACAAAACCACTGCTTCTGAACAGCCTTAGGGAGGAGTCCATAGCAGCCCTAGGGTGCAGTGTTACATCTCAGTGCTGAGCACCATGTAAGCCACTGCCTTGTCCCACTATGGCAATGAGAAAATCAAAAACTAAAAGTACATCTTTCCACATGAATGAGGAAAAGGCTTGACAAAATGTCATATTCAAAATTAATAATAATAATAATAATGATGATGACGATGATTTGTAAATAGGTTACGGATGAAATATTATTTCAAATTCAAGCACAACAACTTGACGCAGGGCATTGAGCCAAGAGGGGTGTGATGAAGTACAGATCTCCGTCTGAACTCAAGAATGCCAATACTTCCACTCCATCCTGAGTGCTCTGAATGGGGGACATCCCTCCCTTTTGTTACTGAATGAGGGCAATCACTGCCTCTTGTACTCAGCTAACAAGATATAGCCTTAACCCCTTTTTCACAGAAGGTAAATGGCTGAAACCAGATCTAGCTTTAGACATTAAGGAGGAGAAACCTCCAATTTGGAGGGGAAATCTCAACCCTGGATTGGCCCATTATATCAGAGATATGCTGGCTCTTTTCACTGGATCCCAGAGCTGTCTGGAAGAGCAGGCCTTTTCGGTACCAGTCACCAGTCATGAGTTGCCAGTAACCAGGCACCATGTCACCATCTGCTACTGGTGTCCATGAAGGGAGAGGCTGTAGAGATGAACACTCTCTCAGCCTGGATCCCAAATCTCCCTGTTGTCGGCAGCAGCAGAGGATAATATGGGTGCATGAGCCACACACTCAGCAAAGAGGAAAGGATCATCTGCGGGGGAGATAAGCTTTTAAAGGCTTCCTCCCCACACCCCTTGGAGCCTCATGATCGTGAGAAAGGGCTCATTATTTACATCTTGACAATATGCTTACAAATCCCAATTGCTTGTACTTTCCACCAGGAACAACACTACTAAGAAATCCAATTACATGTTATTGAAGATTAATATTCAAGAATCAGGGGCAGAGCTATCATTGGGCGAACGGGTTCAAAGAACCTGGGCTGCGCCCAATCAGGGACCGCATGGCCCCAACACACACCCCACGTCTGACGTCAGACACGGGGGTGCTAGTTTAGCTCCTGAGTGGGGGCTGTGCGGCCGCTTCGAGAGCTAAACTAAGGCTGGCGCTGTGTTTGCAGCGCCAGCCAGGAGCGGCTCTTCTCTGCGAAGGCAGGGAAGAGCTGCTTCTGGTTGTGCTGAGAATGCAGCGCCAGCCTAAGTAGCTCCTGAATGGGCCACGCGGCCCTTTCAGGAGTTAAAAGGCTGCAGCTGCAAAAGTAGCACAGCCAGGAGCGGCTCTTCCCTGCAGGGAAGAGCCTCTCCTGGCTGTGCTGCAAAAGCAGCGGCAGCTTTAGTTTAACTCCCAAACGGAGCCTCCCCCTGCTAACTGGGCAAGAGGCACCTTTTACCGTGGTGATTCTCTTTATTTAGCAGGGGGAGAGTAACTAGCCCTCTACATCCCCAGCACACTATCTCCAGTGACTGTTGCTGGTGTGTGTCTTATGTTTCTTTTTAGAATGTGAGCCCTTTGGGGACAGGGAGCCATCTTATTTGTTTGTTATTTCTTTTTGTAAACCGCCCTGAGCCATTTTTGGAAGGGCGGTATAGAAATCAAATTATTATTATTATTATTATTATTAATAATAATAATAATAATAATAAGAAGAAGAAGAAGAAGAAGACTCCATTCAGGAGTCAGATCTCGCCCCCCGCCCCTGATGTCAGATGCGGGGGGCGTGACTAGCTCCACATCTGGCATCAGATGCAGGCGGTAGGGTTAGCGGGGCAGCCACTGCGGCCGCACACGAACCATCGGTGGTCCCACTCCTCCGCTGTCAAGAATATTAGTTTGATGACTGTTTGAGGCTTTAAGGAAAATAATATGAGTATTATTGAGTGCAGAAACTAAAGTCAGTTCCGTCTAAATAAGCCATACCAACAGAACATAAAATATTGTTATAACCATTTTAACATCATTTTAAAATGTTTAAAAATTCAAATCATTGCAATGTTTTAATTTTTACTTTATCATTTATTATGTTTTAACTGACGTTTTACATTTTCTGTTGTCATTTATTTTAACTACTGTTTTAACTTTTTCTGTTTGTTTGTTTGCTTGCTTGTTATACAGGTGAAACTTGGAAAATTAGAAAGTCCATTAATTTCAGTAATGCAAATTAAAAGGTGAAACTGATATATGAGACAGATGCATTACATGCAAAGCGAGATAAGTCAAGCCTTAATTTGTTATAATTGTGATGATCATGGCGTACAGCTCATGAAAACCCCAAATCCACAATCCCAGAAAATTAGAATATTACATGGAACCAAGAAGACAAGGATTGAAGAATAGAACAATATCGGACCTCTGAAAAGTATAAGCATGCATATGTATTCAGTACTTGGTTTGAGCCCCTTTTGCAGCAATTACTGCCTCAATGCGGCGTGGCATGGATGCTATCAGCCTGTGGCACTGATGAGGTATTATGGAAGACCAGGATGCTTCATTAGCGGCCTTTAGCTCTTCTGCATTGTTTGGTCTCATGTCTCTCATCCTTCTCTGGGCAATGCCCCATAGATTCTCTATGGGGTCAGGTCAGGCGAGTTTGCTGGCCAATCAAGCACAGTACACTGTATACTTTTTCAGAGGTCCGATATTGTTCTATTCTACAATCCTTGTCTTCTTGGTTCCATGTAATATTCTAATTTTCCGAGTTTCACCTGTAAACCGCCCAGAGACATGAGTTTTGGGTGGCATATAAAAATATGTTACATGGATAAATAAATAAATAAATAAATAAATAAAAATATCTATCCTGTGTGTTGAATTCTGGGAATTTTAGACTGAATAATGTTACTTAAGCCCATTATAATTGTAAATTATTTATATTCCTGTTAGAATCCAATAAATAACTTATAATTCAATAAATTCAATTTTACTATGTTTCCCTCTGTATTATTATTTTTTCTTTTTCCAAACAGATCCCAACTTTCTACTTGCCTTCTGAATTTCTGGCTGGAAAATACACTAAGAGTCAAACTACACATTACAATGAAACATGATTAGCCTTAACAGGCTACATCAGGGATTCTCAAACCTGGGTCCCCAGAAGTTAGGAACATAGGAAGCTGCCATATACTGAGTCAGACCATTGGTCTATCTAGCTCAGTCTATCAGTCAGCTCAGTCTAGCTCGGTCTATCTAGCTCTAGCTTCACAGACTGGCAACGGCTTCTCCACAGTTGCAGGCAGGAATCTCTTTCAGACCTATCTGGGAGATGCTGCCAGGGAGGGAACTTGGAACCTAGATGCTCTTCCCAGAGTGGCTCCATCCCCTGAGGGGAATATCTTCCAATGCTCACACTTCTAGGCTCCCTTTCATATGCAACCAGGGTGAACCCTGCTTAGCTAAGGGGACAAGTCATGCTTGCTACCACAAGACCAGTTGTTGGACTTCAACTCCCATAATCCCCAGACACAATGGCGAAAGGTTGATGATTATGGGGATTGAAGTCCAACAACATCTAGGAACCCAAAACTAAGAACCCCTGGGCTAAACTTTTCTTCAGTCAATAACAGCTGGATCCCCACTACCACAGGCTGTGACTGCAGAAGGATGAGGAGATTAAATTTACCTGCTGCCACAATCCTAATCCATAGGGTCCCCTGCATCAGCTACTACTGAATAAAGAAAACTAAACCTGTTGGAGCTAATAATGCTTTAAATGTCACATGTAGTTTGGCCCTGAGCTAAAGCTTTCAATAACAAATTCACAATCATCATGATCCAGTGTACGCAAAATTATGTGCACATATAATTTTGCATGGGCATCAAAGTCCTGTGAAGCTTTGGACCTGGAGAGAACCATTAAGTTATTTTGTGAGTCATAAGCATTAATCATGTTTTAAATGTATGTTCTTATCCAGTTATAATATAATCATTATGTATTAGGTATTCAATAATAATCAAATTGGTTGACATCCTAACTAACAGTGTGGTCATGCATCTAAAGGGCATGCCCACAGAGGCTCCACTTCAACTTCCGAATCATGGATGTTTGCAGGGTGGTAATTTCTCCCTTCTCCTGGATGCATTCTGTGCAACATGCATTATGTCCCAGACAGCTGCATTACCCACAGGGACATAACTGTGCATTACAAAGAGTGCCGCCTTCCATGAACAAGTGGAAGTGAAGTGCTGCAGAAGCAGAAGTGGAGTGGATGTTAACTAGTGCTAAAATGTCAAGACATTTTTAAGCTTATCAGCAATGAATTTTACTTTGCATTTTATTGTCCTATTAGAGCTTTTACACAATACTTGTATAAATCTTTACAGTCTGCATTGGATTTAATTGCCTTGCGTAATTTGCATTGTTTGCTTATGCCATCAGTTCACATTAATGAATATATTATCCAGCAGATTAAGAAACAAAGCACATCCTGCTGTTAATCTCTCTCTCTGTTGTGAAATGAGCTAATGATCCATACAGGATAGGAAAACACTGCTAACCAACTGGAACAACATCCATGCAGAGAGAAGATCTGATGAATCAGACATCTGATGAAGTGGCTGTTGATTACAAAAGCTCACATCACAATAATACAATTAGTCCCTGAGAAGCAACAACACATTTATGTTACTCTAGACTGTTATGAATTATTATTGAACATATTCATATGCAGCTTTTTAGCCAAAAAAAAGTTCACCAAGCAGTTTATATAATAAAAGGAATAGAGGAAATAAAATAAAATGAATAATGAAAGGACTAAAAGAGAATACAGTTCACTGTCCCAAAAGCGCTCACAACCTAATAAAAACACAAACACACATGCGCACACACGCACCAGTAATAGGCACTGGAGAGATGTTACACTGGGATGAGTCGGGACAGTTGCTCCTGCTACTGCTGCTAAAAATAAGACTGCCACTGGTTTAAAAGGTGCCTGTTTACCTAGTTAACAGGAGTACCGTATTTTACGGACTATAAGACGCTACAGAATATAAGACGCACCTTAATTTTAATCCAGTTTTTCAGAGTTTTAACATATTAAACTGTTAAAACATATAAGACACACCTGAATTTTGGTGGATATTTTTTGAGGGAAAAAGTGAGTCTTATAGTCCATAAAATACGGTACTACTGTAGCGCTTCTTCCCAATTAGGAGGACCAAATATGAGCTGGCTTCTATTGTTCTGTGGTGATATACACCCAGAGCACATTGAGGAAAATGTGGTTCTATAGACTTAAGTGAATAAACATGAATCACAGAACCACACAGGGAGTCCACAAGTCCCATCAGACCCACATGAGAGAGTAGCAAGACAGCCTCGCTTCCTGATCACTATACAGCAGCTGCATAGGGCTGAAATCAGCACAACCCACTCAAACAAAAAGAGCCTTATGTGTTAAAGCAACATTCTGGACATCATTCTTCTGCCTTTGCTTCACGGGAGCCCGGCAATGTGTAGTTATGGCCTAGTTCTCACTAAGGTTTCAAACATGTGTCAAGGCTATACCAGATTGCAGGTGGGAGCTCAAACAGGGAAATGTTTCCTTATAATAAAAGACAGAATATATCCCCTCACACAGAAAAACTAGAATGCCAGGGAGACATGTAGGCTAGAACCCTTCTCCCTGCCATATCGTTTTCTATGTGCAGGGATTCTTTTTTAAATCCAAGATCATCATGAGAGCTTCTTTCATATTTTCAAGCGGTACAGCCCTGGCCACCTCGGTGAGAACTAGGCCTAGTTTTCCCTTTCAGTATTTTATTTCCCCAGTCACAACCTTCAGGATTAGCATTCCTTGTGCCAATATTTGGTATTCCTCTTTCATAGAAACTATATTATAAACTATGTCTTTTCATTCACAATGTTTAAGGTTCATATTGTAAACATTATCATCCAATAAATAAATAAATAATGTTGCTAATGTTAAAATCAGATGAAGAGGGACAACAACGATCCGTATACAGATATAGTTCATTCACTACTGAAAGGCAATGGCTACCATGTTGAGACATAGGAGCTGTTTAACAGCATACAGTAATTCCACCAAGTCACCCAGACATCTCCAAACTGAAAACAAACGAGTTGCTACAGGCAGAATACCATATCTGTCAGGCTAAATATCTGGACTGCCAAAATACGAAGATATGTATTGCAGATTAACCAGTGGACTGAATTCCAAAGGAGCTAGGGCCAGTCTTACCATGAAGCATTGTGAAGCTGCTGTGTTGGACAGCAAATTGCAATCTCTACAGCCCAGTTTTTGTAACCCACAAAACAAAGGGTGGGGAGAGAGTGCCAGTCCAAAGCAGGTGTGCATGTTTGATTTTGACTTTTGCCTTCAGATGCAAAAATGTCTAAGGGGTAAATTACACAGTATATACATATGTGAGTAACACAGTTGCAAACTTTTATTTTATTTTTAAATGAAAAGCAGTACTGGTGAGAAGCAATGTTGAGCAGAACAGCCGCAGGGAAGGGGTACATAACCCTTTGCTTGCCATTTTTCTGCTCAAATGCACCTCTCTCCCAAAATGCTTTTCCTCCCATAGGATTCCAGAAATGGGGTTTATCCTCATACTCAATTTATGAATACATTCCAAGGGTACTGCTAAAAACTTTTAGTGTTTTTGTATTGCTACATCAATACTCATGGTTCAGTAAACAGAGAGCTGGACTGGGAGCTAAGAACAGAGGGTTCAACTCCCACCTCTTCTATAGTTTCACTATGTGGCCGTAAGCAGATCAACATCTCTCAGCCTTATAATAATTTTGTTGGGAAAGCAAAAAAAAGTTGTTATATAAATTATAGCAGTGGTAGTGACTGGCGGTTTGGCCGGTTCAAAAAGCGGGGGGGGGATCTCCATAAAGATTGGGGGAGGGTGCTCTTACCCCTCCCGCCACATTTCCCCGCCAGTGCCGCCTTTTAAAATGGTCCAGCAGGGCAGCAGTGCACTTCTTTGCAGCCTCGATGTCTGCCTCCTTGGATGGAAAGTGACCAGAAGCTGCTGTTGCGTGTGCGCACATCAATGTGTGCACGTGCAGCGGCAACTTCCAATCCAGGGAGGCACCAGAGTGGCAAGGAGGTATGCAAGGCAGGTATGCAAGGCAGGTATGCTGCCGACCTGCCGGACTGGGAAATGCTGTGGAGGGATCCATCTTATTTACTTATTTATTATTTCTCTATGTAAACCGCCCTGAGCCATTTTTGGAAGGGCGGTATAGAAATCGAATTATTATTATTATTATTATTATTATTATTATTATTACACCCTCCCCGCTTCCTTAAAGAGATTCCGCCCCCCTTCAAACCGGCAGGAGCCGGTTCCATGCACACCGCTACCGGTAGCAGCAGCTTCTGTTAAGTGAAATGCCTGCTTGCATAGCTACCAAATGAATAGGTCAAATCATAATGTGTCCACCTTTTGAGTTTTGATGGGCTGATTTTGAACAAGAAGCCAATAATGTTCTGCCCCAGAGACAAAGCAGAAATCATAAGTAAAATGAGAGTTTCTTAAATTGATTAATTGATGTTGGCATGACAATGAGCATTCAGGAGCATATAGAAAAATATCATATGCTGATTTGTTTTTTATTTTTATTTGTTTTTTATATTATTATTATTTCTTGTTTACACAGTCAGACAGGTGTTATTGACTGGTTTGTTTTATCCAGACATCGAGTCCTTCCCAAGGACCTGGGATGCCAGAATTTTATTGTCAATTGTTATAGATATCGTCGCAGAATATAGGCTGTTCCCAGTAAAGCTGCTTTTTGTAATTGGCTGATGGTGATTTCTGCGGCCCCTATGGTGTTGAGGTGCTTCTTCTTCTTCTTCTTCTTATTATTATTATTTCCTTATTCATTTTAAATTTAATTTATTGAAACATATATACCATCAAATTGGGTGGGATATAAGTTTCAAAAATAAAATAAAAATGATATAGCAGTTACGAAGAAACAAATTCATGATGGAATTCAGCAGAAGCTTATTTATCTGAACAGTAACCAGAGTCCCCAAGAGCAAGAATGCTTCCAGAGGTTTTCCAAGAGCAATAGTCACATGTGCTGCAATACAACCTTTTCTAAATTGGGGTATGATCCATGAATCTCAGCAGCCTGCATGTTTTCCCAGACAATACACATACACACAAAACCCTTAAGGCAGGGGCATGTTTCCGCTATTACAGAGCACTCCTGGAGCATGGGGGAGCCCTCCAAAACATTTGCTCTCTAGAGCTCTTGCACAATTCTGATCTGAACTCAGAATGCAACAGAGCAGTGCTTGGACTCTCACTGAGTCCCCCCCCCCCCCGCCCCCAGGTACTTGAACCATGCACACTTCATTAGTCAGGATCTGTCTCACAGTTCAGAAGACCCATATGGACCTACAACGTACAAGAGCCACTTTTTCCTGCACTATATTTTCAACATGATCATGGGCTAATCACTGAATCTCTTGCTATCGTGGTTTTCCATTGCTGTAATAATGCCACCATGGTAAGGATAACACATTAAAGATTTCCATGAAATTGCACTGAAAAGGAACAGATAAGGATCTCAGAAGATAGATATGGATAGATATGAAGCAGCCAGGGTGACTGCTTCAGAGATTCCACAACATGGAAGCAAATAATAGCACACAAACTGCTCCTTACGCCTGAAAGGTAATGGTTATCATTTCTAGCAAAAGAGCAGGCCATTAGCAAAAGCAAAGCAAGCAGCCACTTGAAGCTCCACATTCCATAAAGTTCTGTTCGTCATAAGATAACCCTCTTGGCCTGCATGTCTCTTTCTTCACTATCCAGACAGTTCCAGGCCTGCTCACTCTTTTCTGATAGCTGGGGCCATGCAGATTACAATAGCAGATTTTTATTAAAAACAAAAAAAGCGGGAGGGGGGATAGAAATGGCAGAGCTGGGGCAGGTTAGATGGTTAGTAAGTACCAATGCCCCTTTTCACAGCTGTCCTGCCCATTTCTCTAGGGTGTAAAGTGAGGCATGCAGTTAGTACAACAGCTCAGGCCCCTGTGCCCAGTTATTATACTTCAAATTACAAAATGCAGCTACAGTTAAAACTCCTCATAGAGATAGAGAACAAAAATATTTACCATTAGAAAACGTCTGGGGGGTAACGTGCTGCTGGAGGTGCCTCTCCCCTGTTTAATATTATAAAAAAGTGGTTTAGAAACAGTATCCAGCAAGGCGTTTGGCTTTTTTAAAATGTAAATATTCTCAATGCACAGATGAGTCACAAATTTTCAGCAATTTCCTCCCCTCTCCCACCACAAATCTGGCTAAAATGAAACTACCCAATCATTTGGCCAATGGATCAGTCTCATAATGGCTTCCTTTCTTTCCACCATCCATACTTCCCCCGTTCTCTGTCCACTATTACAAACTTGACTCCACTAGAATATGAACTGGTGGGATTTTCAGAGTATGGGAAAAGAACAAAAGGGAATACAGGAAAAGAGAGAGAAAATTAGTATTTAACTCAATTAGTATTTAAACTGCTTTTCAGCCTAGCTGGAGAAAGAGCTCTTTTTCTATCTCAAAGGGAGTAGAGCAAAAGAGTACTATGCCTGGGTAATAAGGGGGCATTAAAAACAAGACTGATGATTCATGTAAAACTATGTAAAACTTCAGCTAAAGTAAAACTTCAGCTAAGAAGGAAGCACAGTCCATCTATGTTTTAAGAAGCCATGCATAAAACCAAAAGCTTCAGATCACTTCTTATTTCTGAGCTTTTAATCTGGAAACTAGTTGCAGACCTCTACAGATGTTTTGGAAATCAGCTGAATCTTCCAGCTGTATATATGTTAGCTAAATGACATTTTGAGGGGTTAATCTATATTTAGGAGAGCATATTTAATACAAACTAGCTAACTTCAATGAGGTCCCTTGTTTTGGAGGTTAAAAATGCCTTAAGTAAATGCCTTACACAGAATTAAACTTGGCACTCTTCTAATACCAGCATCTGAAGAAAAGGGTCCACGAGATGCAAGAAAGATACCACAGGTATCTATTTCCCAGAAGTAATATATGAGTTCTCTCAAGCCTGCTTCCAGTGTTGAACATGCATGTTCTCTGAGAAACATATACTTCAGCTACATGGGCTGACTATCTGGGGTCAGCATCTACCATGGACAATAGTGTACACACATTCAGACATTTTCTAAAGGTTTTATATGCCTTTAGAAAATGGCATTTTCCAAAATTGCTTGTGCCAAATTGCAAAATATTGTTTTAAACACCACCACATAAAAAGTAGGTTATTGATTTGGGGCCAAGAGTCGCTGCTGCTAAAATGAACGGAAGATTTTATGCAGTTCTGGCCTGCTCAGGAAGTGCAACCAAATGATCCCAGAAGGACTGGGCTGCAAAACAAAACAAAACACTTTATTCAGGAAGGAATAGGTTGGAACAAGTCCAGAGAGACTTTGATTTAGCTTAGTGGCAATGGTGCAATGGTTCAGTACCGATCTAACTAACTGCACAGTTAGGAGCAAAAGGTGATGAAGGACAGACTGATATGCATACTGACCATTACAAAACTCTTAGCACTAAAGGAACAGGGAGCACTAAGGATAAACTATGCTGGACCTAAGACTTATTATGGAGTCACTGGGCCCTAACAAATGGACCTGTGCAGGCCTCTAGTTCTACTTTAAAAGGAGACGGAGAAGGCAGGACAGCCTCACGGAACCATTTGCCATTCCTGGAACATCTCTGGGCCGGCCCACATTAATGCCTTGCACTTGTGCAAAGAACACAGAGAAACAGCTAATTGGACAAGCCTAACGCAAAGCTCAACAAGCTGGCAGCACAAGAGAGCATACAACTGGGCAGTGTACACTGAACATGTGGAACAAATTATCCCAAAGGGAGCAAAAGAGAGTCACAGCGTCTGAGTGCCGGCTTGTTAGACCTAATGAGAACCAAATCCCAGAGTCAAGCAAAAAGTGCGGAGAAAAGGCATATGAACCTTGGAATTGGAAGAGAGAATAAATAGACAGTGACACCTCATTTCCCTTTGCTCCTGGTGAAGTTGAACCCATCATTCCCAGCAATTCTTGATGCAAAGAAATACCACAACATATTGTACTGCACTTGGCAAGCAGCACTTTTGTAAAAAGTGCTCATCAAACAGGTTGGGGGGAAAGCACATTTATTTCCCAGTATGCCCTAAAGACATTTAGGCCAGTATGTGAGGATTTTCTTTTTCCTCTGCCTGCACCATATATTTTCTACAACCCGTTTGTTGGGCAAAGAGGCATCTTTTCAAGTGGTAGCTCTTTATATTGATTTAGCATGAGAACAGCAGCTACCACTATCTCACTCAGCACAACATCCCTCAGCTGTTGTTGGTTTTCCCCTTGTGTTTATTGACAGATTGTTTCACTCCCTTGAAACAGTGAACCATTCTCTTATATTCATGTTGCTTTTCAGAGCAAGATTCTGGGTCCCATGTATAATCAGCACTAACAGTAGATCACCCACAGAAAGAATGAGTTGCTGAAATGTTTTGGAAAAATGCTTGCAGGATCTTTGGCATATCTAAAGCATGCAGTCCATGGACAATATACACTTTACTTCAGAGATTATTCAAATAATGTCTTCTTCTTGGGGCTCAAGTCTATTGTCTGCTCTTCTTTCTAGGCTCATGTGGCTCAGACATGGGCCAGAGCAGTATACGACTCACATCTGATCAAAAGGTTACTCCTTATCCAGAATATGGAAACCAAGAATCCACTCTAAATTAGAAGTTCTCAGAATCTTTCAAATTATAGAACACTATGAAACAGGAAGTTCACCTTCTCACTTTATCTCCAGACACATTTTCCAGGCCACCAATATCCCTAAGGCAGCTTTTAATGCTCAGATGCTCTAAACTGAGTAGTGGATGAACCACTGTAATGGTTAACCCTAAAGACCACTTATAATAATCTTCCCAGAAACCCAGTGAAGCAAAGATGAGCAACTGAGAATGGCCAATTGCAAGCTACTAAAAGGAGAATGCTATGTTACACATTCTGTGAACCAGTGCGGGTTTCAGTATTTTAGAGGGCATCAAGAAAGGCACCCACAGTGAAAGGGGATGGATCTGTATCTCAGTGGCAGAGCACATGTTTGCATACAGAAGGTCCCAGGTTCAGTCCTGGCAGCCTGGTAACGACTCCTACCTGAAATTCTGACCGGCTGCTGTGGTTCAGTGGGGTAGGCAACATACGCCTCGCCAGATATTGCTGAACTATAACTCCCATCATCGCCATCAGTGTTCTCTCTAATTTTTTTCATCTGCATGCAGAGTTTTGTTCTGGGCGGCAGTATCAAGGCAGTGAGTGCACACATGCATTCAGAGTGGGGCCTTCCTGATTCAACCTGAGCGGGATCTAAAATTAACTGAGCAAAAAACTTGTGAGCATGCAGACATCTTAGAGGGAACACTGATCGCTGTCTGTAATAAATCGTGGCTGGGGGTGATGGGAGTTGTAGTTCAGCAACACCTGGGGAGCTGCACATTGCCTACCCTGGTGTAGACAAGACTGTGCTAGATGAATCAATGGTCTCATTCAGCATAAGGCAGCTTCACATGGAATAACAGCCTCCAGAGACAAGGCATGCAAATGGAGAATTCTTTCATGCTGCCTCTTGAGAGTTCCATGCAATGTGAGAATGGAGGATCTATTGCAGAAGCAGGTAATTTACTGGTCTTGGGACCACAGCAAATGGCCTTGTATGCTCTGAAGTGAGTCCTAATGTGAACATAAGATGCAAAAGACTGCATTTAGTGCTCACCTTCTTCCAATTGCACAGTTATAGTTTGCAGAGTGATCTCCTAATTCTACGAAGCTCAGACAAATACACACATCCCTTGAGCTTATTAACAGCCTGATGCAGACAGACTGCATCTTATGATAGAGAAAGAAGTTTCTTTGAATCCTAAGAACCTGATAGCAACAGGCACAGGGGCAGAGAGCAGGGGATGGAGTAGACCACTACAGGAAACAGCTTGAAACAGTGCAATACAGAACCCTGGATTCCAAGCTATTAGCTGGTATTGAAGTCAGGCAGTGAAATTTGATAAGCATTCAAGAGCTTATGTACAAGCAGCTCTTGAAGGTTGGAGTCCCAGTATTTAATTTTGCCATACTCACAGAAATGCCAATTATATCTGATTGCCTTGTTCTGGCAACCTCAACGAATATGTCAAGGAGCTAGTGGTGCAATCAGCTTTATAAGAAGGCACTTAAAAACAAGGAGACATACTATGGCATATGGGCATCTCACTTTGGGGATAAATCACCACTTCAAAGGGCAGATTTCCAGTATGAAAAAAATACAGTTAAACCTCCACACCCCACCCTCACAAAGTGTCATCCTCCTGACCCCGAGAAGGGGTTTCTGCAGCTAATTTGTAAAGTGAAACGGCTGCTTCTGGTCCACTCCTGAGGAAACTTAGCAGTCATGGGATAAGGGGACAAGTACATGTGTGAATTGCTAACTGGTTGAAAGACAGGAAACAGAGGGTAGGTATAAATGGAGAGTTTTCACAATGGAGGGAAGTAAGACGTGGGGTCCCCCAGGGATCTGTACTGGGACTGGTGCTTTTAAATTTATTTATAAATGATCTAGAAGCAGGGGTAAGCAGCGAGGTGGCCAACTTTGCAGTTGATACCAAAATCTTTCAGGTAATGAAATCCATAACAGATTGTGAGGAGCTCCAAAAGGATCTCTCCAACCTGGGTGTGTGGGTAAAAAAATGGCAAATGCGGTTCAATGTTGGCAAATGTAAAGTGATGAACATTGGAATGAAAAACCCCAACTTCAAGTATACGTTGATGGGATCTGAGCTGTCGGTGACTGACCAGGAGAGAGATCTTGGGGTCATGGTGGATAGCTCGTGGAAAGTGTCGACCCAATGTGTGGCAGCTGTGAACAAGGCCGATTCCATGCTAGAAATCATTATGAAGGGGATTGAAAATAAAACTGCTAGTATTATAATGCCCTTATACAAGACTATGGTGCGGCCACACCTGGAGTACTGTGTACAATTCTGGTCACCACATCTCAAAAAGGACATTGTAGAACTGGAAAAGGTGCAGAAGAGGGCAACCAAGATGATCAGGGGCCTAGAGCACCTTTCTTATAACGCAAGGCTACAACACTTGGGGCTATTTAGTTTAGAAAAAAGACGACTGCGGGGAGACATGACAGAGGTCTATAAAATCATGCATAGTGTGGAGAAAGTGGAGAGAGAGAAATTCTTCTCCCTCTCACATAACCCTAGAACCAGGGGTCATCCCATGAAATTGATTGCCAGGAAATTTAGGACCAACAAATGGAAGTACTTTTTCACACAACGCATAATCAGCTTGTGGAATTCTCTGCCACAAGATGTGGTGACAGCCAAAAACTTGGATGGCTTTAAGAGGGGTTTGGATAACTTCATGGAGGAGAGGTCTATCAACGGCTACTAGTTGAGAGAGCCAGTGTAGTGTATGTAGTGGTTAGAGTGCTGAACTAGGACTGGGGAGACCCGAGTTCAAATCCCCATTCAGCCATGATACTTGCTGGGTGACTCTGGGCCAGTCACTTCTCTCTCAGCCTAACCTACTTCACAGGGTTATTGTGAGGAGAAACTAGTATGTAGTACACCACTCTGGGCTCCTTGGAGGAAGAGCGGGATATAAATGCAATGAATGAATGTTGAAGGGCTATAGGCCACCTCCCACCTCAAAGGCAGGATGCCTCTGAGTTCCAGTTGCAAGGGAGTAACAGCAGCAGGGAGAGCATGCCCTCAACTCCTGCCTGTAGGCTTCCAGCGGCATCTGGTGGGCCACTGTGTGAAACAGGATGCTGGACTAAATGGGCCTCCTTGGGCCTGATCCAGCAGGGCTGTTCTTATGTTCTTCCATGATAAGCCTGGCTTCTCAAGGTGGATTTAGAGTAACATATAGTTCGGCCAGATGTCTTCAAGGCTGTCCATCTAGTGCTGATGAGAAACCCTCCAGGTAAAGCTGTATTACTGCCATATTCTACACATTACCTATACAAAGCAGATGTCAAAAGAACAAATGTTTGTAAATGTCCTGAGGGTAAATTGCAAGAAAGCAAACTACTGTCTTGAACATACCCACATATGTGAGCTGCACCTATATAACTGCTAAACACTGTTTCAAAACCAACAAAGGAACATTAGAAATATACTAATTCTGCATGTATGCTTTTGAAAGCAAGTTTAGCAATCGCTGCTCACACATGTGGATGCTTGTGTTACAGTGATAAGATGAACTCCACAATGCTGAGTCTCACAGCTTAGCACTATGCATCAAAGGGGAGTCACTCTAGTAGGACAAACTGTTCTACTGCAGTTAGTTCTACTGGCAATTGGCTTTGGAGCTCTATTTTTTCAGTAAGAAGACTGCACAGGCCACCCAGCAGAACTCCAGAAATCACTTCCAGAGTGATCCAGATTCAAAACTGGGTTTGAAACTGGAGGTTAACTGCCTTCCCAACATATACCCAGCAAAACAAAACAAAAACAAAACAAAAACCAATGGTATCAGGCATGTGGTGGAACAGCAGTGAAATGCATGAGACTGTGAGATCAGTCACATGACACACACAAAATCACAGTGATCAACACCAATGGGGAAAACTGTGTAAATTTGTCAAAATGAATCAATGTAGGAGTGTGCTTCCATTCTCAGGACTACATACACACTGCAACTATTTTGTTCCCCAAATTCTGTGTCCCAATAAATGATGCAAATAAAGCAAAATTGCATCTATTTGCTTTATTCTGCTTGATTCTTCTGCTGTTAGCCACAGGGGAGGTATGTACAAAGAGGTATGTAAAGTACAAGAACCCCCTCCTAGAACTTTCTGCTCAGCCTTCCTTGGAATTTTGAGATTTCACCAGTTACTGTCTGCATATTTTTGAGTTTCTCTATAATATAAACAAATGCTTAAAAGTTATTGGAATGGTGCATTCTGAAGTGGACACCAAACTCTGTACTTGTACACTGCTATCACCAATGTGTCGAATATTATCAGGCTGCCCCATTCAGGACAGAACAAGTTCATTCTTTTGATTCTGTCGCTGTGCTTGTGAGCCTAACCTTCTACAAAATCATTGTGCAGCACTTTAATAACTAATCATTTTTATAGAAGATAAATAACTGATACTTAAAGTTACTGCCTTCCCTTCTCCAGCCTTTGATCACAGGGACAAGGCAACCTTCATTAGGACTGACCCAGCTCTATAAGAGGAATGTTATTCATTATCTACACTTTTAAAAGCAGCATTAAGAAGCGGGGTGGGGGAATGAAAAACACCGGCCACGGCCTAATGAAACTGTCATTCAAGCAAGCTGATTGCACTTCCTGCCATGGTGTGATCTGAAGGGGACCTGTATTAGGCGACCTGTTTGGAGCAGCCCTTCAAACACACCGCATTCAATTTCAAAGTGCTCAGCCAAGGGAGCGGGTTTGCATTTGCTTTGCTGGAAACTTTATTCCCTGTGAAATGATGAAATATTTCAACGGAAATGGAGGATGAGAAGAGTGGGGAGAGGCAAGCGTGGCTGTTTGCTGAGACCCAGCAATTTTTTTTTTAAAGGTGGTTATAAATATCCAAGTAAGTATCTTAGCCTCTCACCCAGCTATAAATCTGTGCCCTGGGTTTCCCCACTGAGAAGGTGGGATTAGATGCCTGGTAATAACCCTTGACTGCACAATTCTACAGTGTTTTCCAAAAAGAGCAGCCATAAGCAGAGGGTAATGGCAGAACTCACATTCAAAAACGTTTTAATGGTGTACGAATGTTTAGCTACATAAATGGTAATGTTGAGATCTTTTTAAAGGGCTTGCCTAATTCAGAAAGCGTGATGTAATAATAGCAAGAACCCATCAACCCATAGCAGGTGTGTAATGAAGACACCAAAGAATCTAAACACCTAAAAAATAAACTGAGTACCCCAGTGTGTGTGTGGGGGGGGTGTAGTTGACACATGGCACCTGACAGTTGGCACTGTCCAATGATAGTCAAAATGAACAGAAGAAATGAAGGCGTATAATGAATCCTCATAGGGATTCATTATGAGGAAAAGTTATTAGACACCAAAGAATCTAAACATTTAAATTTTCCTAAAAATTTAAATGAGTACCCCACTGCCTTGCAGGTGGGAGTGGGGTTTGTAGTTGGCACATGGCATTTGACAGTTGGCGCTGGCCAGTAAGAACGGAACCACTGTAAGACAGTGCCCCTGATACCCAACTCACGCAGGTGGTCAAGGAGGATAGCATGATCGATAGTGTCAAAAGCCGCTGAGAGATCTAGCAGGACCAGGAGAGGGACACTACCCTCATCAAGGTCCTGAAGAAGGTCATCTACCAGAGCAAGCAATGCTGTCTCTGTGCTATGCCGAGGCCTGAAACCTGACATAAGAATTAAGACCCTCTCAAGCTGGGCACATACAACCCTCTCTAACACCTTCGCTACAAAAGGGAGGTTGGAGATCGGCCTATTGTTGTCAAGGACCTCAGGGTCCAGGGAGGGTTTCTTCAAGTGAGGGTGAACTATTGCCTCTTTAAGGGCTGCTGGTATGAAGCCCTCACTTAACGAGGAGTTAACCAACTCCTGTAGCCAAGAATTAACATTCCCACCAGCTGTTCTAACCAGCCAGGAGGGACAAGGGTCCAAGCAACATGTTGCCGGACCCATACCCGAGAGAATTGTGTCCATATCCTCGACCAACTCAAAGGTGTCCCATATAACATCACAGGGCGGAATTTCCTCTATCTGATCAGTTCCTACAGAAGCAGAGTCCAACTCTAGCCAAAGGTGGGTGACTTTATCAGCAAAGAATTGAGCAAATTGATCACAGCGGCCTGATTGAACATCTACCAGCTCCTCTCTCCTAAGAAGGGAGCAGGTAATCCGAAATAAGGCCACTGGACGAGTCAGCTGATGTGATAAGAGCGGAGAAATAGTGGGATTTCACCACTCTTATTGTCCTAGAATATTCCCGAATATAGGCAAGTAGTCGTATTTGGTCATCTTCGGCACCAGTTTTCCTCCAACGGCGTTCCAAGTGTCTTTTAGTCTGTTTCATCTCCCTAAGCTCCTCAGAGAACCAAGGGAGCCGGGATCCACGAACCGTAAGAGGACACTTGGGAGCAATTTCATCTAACGCCCTCATGGCCTCAGTGTTCCAAGATTCCACAAGTTGTGATGGAGAAACGCCTACCAGATTGCAAGGAATGTCCCCAAGAGCCTCCTGGAATCCGACAGGATCCATGAGGCACCTGGGGCGGACCATCCGTGTTGTAGTGCTGTCCCGATAGAGACAGGAGGCCGCTGCAATCTGCATATTAATCAGAAAATGATCGTACCATGGCAGGGGAGAGATGACAATATTTTCCATGACCAGATCTGCTTGCCATTGCCCCGAAAGATAAACCAAGTCCAAGGTATGTCCACCCACATGAGTCGGGCCCAAAATGATCTGAGACAAGCCCATGGTAGCCATAGAGCTCATGAACTCCTGAACCATCAAACCCCCATCAGAAGCTGGAAGATTAAAATCCCCCAGAACCATAAGTCTATTTTGACCCCACTGCTTAGCAGGTGGGGGTGGGGAATTAGTGGCATTCCATGTTCCAACTACCCCGTAACCCACAAGCCACTGGGTACTCAATTTATATTTTAGAAATTTTTGAGGTGTTTAAACTTTTTGGTGTGTAATTACTCCTCATAGGGATTCATTATGAGGAAAGGTTATTAGACATCAAAGAGCCTAAACACTTGAAAAAATCCTAGAACTGAGTAGTACTAGAACTGAGTAGTACTCCACTGTCTTGTGTGTGGGAGTGGGGTGTAGTTGGCACATGGCAGTTGACAGTTGGCACTGTCAAAAAGACAGTCAAAATGAATAGAAGAAATGAAAGTGTGTGAAAAATCCTCATAGGGATTCATTGAGGGAAAGTTATTATACACCAAAGACTCCAAACACTTGAAAAAATAGTGACCACACATTTTGCTCCATAATTCCACTTCTACAAGGGCTAGAGCTTAGCTTTAAAAAAAGAAAGAAAAGAAAGCAAGCTGGGAATCTGGGGGAATTAATAGGAGGGATCCAAATCTTGAATCGATTTGAATTGAATCAGGCAAATCGAATTCGATTTATACCCGAAGCTAGCCAATGGACCACAGGGGTGATTTATTTTGTCTCTAAATCACCCAAATCAGCTAGATTCTAGTACAAATCAATTTGTCCTCGAATCAGTTTACACATCCCTAGCACTCAGTTCCCACAGTATGCATTAGGATGCTTCAGCATGCACTGCTGTTTTGTCCATCTGTAGAGCTATCAGGGACAAACACAGGTTATGTACTTTGAAAAGTCTAGGGGGAATGTTGCCTTTTAGGGATGTGCAAAAAATTGAGCAAAACTGCTTGCATACAATGGGATTCATTTGAATCGATTCTAATTCACCTGGATCGAATTTACTTGAATCTGATGTGAATCTGATTCAAATTTGTCCATATTAGAATTGATTCGAACGAATCTCATTCTGTGCAAGCAGATTCTAATTCAATTTGAATTTGAACTGATTCAGTCAAATATTTTACACTATTGTCTTTTCAAATTATTCTCTCATATAATCCCAGTTTTGTAGAGTCCAGAACAGGCTTCGAAGTAAATCCAAACTTTTGGACAATAGTGGGCTAATTTCTTCCTGAAGGATTTGCTTTTTTTTTTTTTTTAAAGTCACCTATCTTGAAAATATACCTTGATAAGCAGAGTCTTGCTTAAGTCAGCATTTGTCATTTATTATTTTCTACACTTGGAATTCTCCATAAACACTTTCCCCTGCCTTATCTTGTAAGTAATGCCACCTTTAAACAGCAAAGCTAAAAAAAGGAATGATCATGCCCCAAGCAATCCTGGAGGCTTCATTGGCTATCTCCCCATCTTCAGAGAGAAAGAAAATTTCTGTAATGGCAAGAAAGAGTAGAGGGAAGCCCTGCAGGTACTTGCCACTTTTTAAAAGGACTACATGAGCACTCATACAGATGGATAGTACGTGGGCAAAGCAATACGCCTGAAAAAGAATGTTAAAAAATTAGAACTTCTATAAAGGTCAGAAAAGAATACGTAGTGGTCAGATCTTTCACATACATTCTAACATAAGAACAGCCCTGCTAGATCAGGCACAAGGCCCATCTAAGTCCAGCATCCTGTTTCACACAGTGGCCCACCAGATGCCTCTGGGGAGCCCACAGGCAAGAGGTATGTGTATGCCCTCTCTCCTGCTGCTGCTCCCGTACAACTGGTATTGAGAGGCATTCTAAATAATCCCTATGGCAATCCTGCAATATTGGAGTTGGCCTTAGGCCTCTCACGCACACCACAGCAGCATTCCCTCTAACAGGGATTCCCAGATGTTGTTGACTACAAATCCCAGCATCCCCAGATGCAATAGCCTTTGTTTGGGGATTATGGGAGTTATAGTCAACAACATCTGGGAATCCCTTTTAGAGGGAACACTGCACTGCAGGTGAGAGGCTTAAGGCCAAGGCTTGCCTAACTCTAACTCACAGGCCCATGATGATTTGAACTAAGGACTTCCTGGTTCAATGTTCAATCCCAGTTCAATGCTCAGTCCCTTAGCCACCATAGTATACTAGGAAATGGTATGTGGGCTGTAGGGGGTTGTCAGTTATTGTTGACATCACACATATTATCCCAAAAGGTTCCATGATGCTCATGCAGCCTCATTCCATAGAGTCCTAAATAGTATGGTGGACAAAAATCAATTTTAAAAAACATTTAAACATTACTTCTTTAATTTTTTTCAGTTGCAGTATGCATCTTTTTTAAAAAAAGGTTTAAAATCTGTATTTAAATGCTGAGGTTTACACCTATAATCTCTTAAAGGTGAATCATGAATATAAGTAATGGCTTATACTTGCTATTGCTATATATCACAATGGCTTCCAACTGGACCCAATAAATGTCATTCAGTAGTATCTCACCAGAATCATTCATGGAGCCCATATGAACTATCTTGCACTCTTATTTTATGCTCTGCAACTACCCGACTTCTGCAATGTTTTTAATTCCCAAATTCTGAATATTTATAACTCTACCAATAAACAGTGCATTCATTCATTCATTCATTCATTCAATTTTTATACCGCCCTAACAACAATGAAACACTGTTTGTCCACTGCTCCCTTGCTTCTGGAAAGTTCTGGACTTAGAAGTACATCCCACTCTGTCCAATGTGCATGTGCAACAGCCTTCCAAAATGGCCACCGCGATGGAGGGCAGGCCTGAAACAGGCTGAAGACCATCCAAACTGGGCGATTTTGGCAGTAATGGAGGCCAGTGGGAGGAGGGGGGACCTCCAGAGGATCCCCTCCCCCGTGGCCTTGGAGAAGCACCCATGAGGGGGTAAGCTGGTTTAAAAAATTAAGAAAGAAAAGAAAATTGAACCCCAAGAAATGTTTGGAATACCGAACCAAACCCGGGGGTGGGTGGGTGTTCGATGTCAAACAGGCTGGGTGGGTGTTCGATGTCAAACAGGTTCAGTTCCGAACCTGTTTGCACGTCCCTAGACGACATGGCAACCAGGAGCAGCACTTCCCAGGAACTGGACTTCCCAGCGATTTTCTGAGCCTGCTCTTTGTGAAAACTGTGCAAAGAGAACTTTCTGAGCAACTCAGCATATGCTTTCAAAGCAAAATATCTGAACTGCTTTTAATTCCTTTTTAAAAAATTTACAATAAGAACAAAAATATTTATAGCCATTTGTGGCTTGATAATTTCCTACATGGGTCTTCTTAAAATTAATCTGCTGCCAAGGTGCATAAGCATCTGAAACCAGTAAAGCTTTTATCTCTCTCTGATGTTTTATTATTCCAAAACACACACAAAACAACTAAGTGGGGTTTTCTTTCATTTGGACAATTGTTTTCAGGCTGAGATCTCATGATGCCAAGTTTTGGGTTGGAACAGGCTGCTATGTTCTAATATTAACCTCCCTAACCCTTCCCAGGAGATCAGAGGATAATAAAGACAAGCCAAGACAGCAGCTATCCTGGTGCAAGTATCAGACTCCTTCATTCAAAGCATTACATTCTATAATTTCCTTGTTGGGAGTGTACATAAACATAAATGTCTGAGACAGAGCAAATCCAGAAGTATAACCAACTGTGCATAAGTATGCAATTATAAAAAATTAAATGGAGATGAATGAACATGCATATGACCAACTGTTTCAAACTTCTGACTGATAGGTTTGCATTAAAAATAAAATAGGCCTAAACATTGAATGTTTTCATACATACACACACGCTCTTCTAATACTGAAGTACACGATTCTACAGTTTACCATATATCCTTGTATTTGTTTCAATTTCAGCACCAACCCTTTATCTCTGTTAGTAATTAACTTTTAAAATAATCCATTACATGAATGCCAAGTTCCAAACACGCAGTATGCTCCCAGATAATTCTTGTAGTGTTGAATAATTTAAAATATCCTTGTCACACTGCCGCTTATAGCACAACCCTATTATCTATAGGATCAAGTAAATCAAACTTCTATTTGTGCAGCTTTTTAGCAAAATTAAAAAAAAATCACCTAGTATAGGCTATGTGACAAAACTGAAACACAATTGGGTAGCAGTGATTCTAGCCAGCACAGAGGACATTCCTAAACATATAGCTTTTGCATTGCACTTGCTCATCTGTCTCACTGCTGCCCTATCAGAGTACAACTAGATTTGACTGGGAGATCTGTGATTGGCTATCCAGCTGTTTTAAATAGCAGCCCTGGGTGGGTGGGTGTGCATGCATGCAAGTGTGTGTGTGGGGGGGGGCGGGCGGGGTATGCGTATGCAACCAGGACTTTAAAATTGTTAAGCATATAGAAGAACAGACTCAGCATGGAGAATCAGCATGGCTTCTGGAAAGGTAAATCCTACTTCACCAACCATATGGAGTTCTTTGAGAGTGTCAACAGGTGTGTGGATGAACATGATTCGGTTGACACAGTATAGCTGGACTTTCAAAAAGGCTTTCGACAAAGTTCGTCATCAAAGACTCTTGAAAAAACTTAGCAAACATGGGATAAGGGGATAAATTCATGTGTGGATTGGTAACTGGTTGAAGGACAGGAGACAGACAGTAAGAATAAATGGACAGTTCTCTAAATGGAGGGGAGTAAGAAGTGGGGTCCCCCAAGGATCTGTACTGGGAGAAATGCTCTTTAACTTGTTCATAAATTATCTAGAAGTTGGGGTAAGCAGCAAGATGGCCAAATTTGCAGATGGCACCAAACTACTTAGGGTAGTGATATCCAAAAGAGATTGTGAGGAGCTCCAAAAGGATTTCTCCAAAATAGGGGAGTAGGTGACAAAATACAAATGCAGTTCAATGTTAAGTGTAAAGCGATGGGGCAAAAAAACTCAACTTCATATCAGTGATATCTCTAACTTTTTTCATCTATGTATGGAATAAGTTTTGTTCTGGGCGGCAGTATCAAGGCAGCGATATTCACGTATATTCAGCGCCTTCCCAATTCAATCTGAGTGGGATCTAAATTTAACTGAGCGGACATCAAAAAACTTGTGTGCGCGTGCACATGTGCACAACTTAGAAGGAACACTGCTTCACAAATATACTGATGGGTACTGAGCTGTCAGTGACTGACCAGGAGAGGGATCTTCGGGTCGTGATGAACAGCTTGTTGAAAGTGTCGACTCAGTGTGTGGCCTTTTTCACAGCTGCCAGGCACAGAGTCGACACTGCTGCCAGTCCATGCAGACAATACTGAGCTAGATGGACCAATGGTTTGACGGTATATGGCAGCTTCCTATGTTCCCTCAAAGGTGAAATAGCAGTTATTGTGTGTGCGGGGGGTTGATTCAGATCACAATCAAGGTGGTGGGAAAGGGTTAAAGCCTCCCTCCATCCCCATCCGAGGATTAAGCCCCTCACAACTCGCATGGATGCACCCCCCCCCCAAATAAACCACATGGGGCCAAATGAGTTTATTAATATGATGTGTACATCTTAGAGCTCATCAAACAAATTGTTCAGAGGGGAACAATTTGGGGGATGAAAAGTCGAGAAGGAAAGTCATGTGTGGAAAGGCTTAGAGAAATGTGAATGCTACTCTTAGAAAAAAAGATTAAGAGGGACAGACAGCACCGTAGCAACTTTATATACTTTTTAGTCCTCAGAAAAATAATAATTCTTATTCACTGTGTTTTTAAAATGAGTGTTCAAGAAACAAAGTTATTAAAACCACACCATGGTAGAATTAAGGTGATTCTTGAGGGGAAAACCTCTCTATTAGCTTTAAGAATATTTCGGCAATTGGCCAAATGCTGAAGTCACCTTTAAGAAGGATGGTGACTATGTATATACATAAAGTCATCTGTCATGGTAGCTCTATGCCCCCACTACCCTATGCACTATTGACCCAGGTCCAGAAACAATGCAACCCAACAGCTGTTCATTCATTTGTGTATGTAAACTATGATCTTCCCAATGGACAAGTCACTCCCCCAATCACATATGGCTCCAGTTCATTAATGTCCCATACCACGTCAACCAACACTTTGCATCCAGCTCACCTGTTACACAGTCTTAGGACAGGTGCTGCTTTTGTGCTCAATAATCTGGGACAGACTATTTCTAGACCTCATCTTCCAACACATTTAACAAATTACAAGTGATATGGGGCAGCTGGACCTTTGGGTGTAATGTAAAATCTTGAGATGATTCTATCTCCAATGTGAAATAAGGTTTAAAAATAGCCTCTTTGCAAACAGTTACAGCTATTTAGTGCTGCAACGTCATACGGTGCTTTATTCCTGGCACCTTGGAAATGCAGAATTCTTGTCAAAAGTTGGGTATTTTCTCCTTCTTCGCTCTGCACAGCTGTTCTCAGGGCAAGAGATAATTAGGTATGACACTTGTATATTTTATTTAACTTTAGCATAAATTTGTAATCAGTATTATGGTGAGGTGGCAAAACACAAGCTCCTATATATTATAAAGGCAGAAGCCTCATGGATAAGATGTCTTGTATAAAAAGGCAACACACTATTTCCCACCAAAAACAGGTACATATGTACGTGCACACACACACACTTTCAGCTAAAGCTTGCACTATAGCATTCACCTACCTATGCATGTTTTTCCATCAGAATGCAGCACAAACTTCACATGGCAGCCACACTTTGGCCCTTGATCTGTATCGTCACAAGTGTGCTGGCAACCTCCATTACCATAGTTGCAGGTCACTGTAATGGGCAAGATAACAGGAAAACAATAAATGGCAGCTCCCAAGACCTATCATCACAAAGTCGTTACATAGAAAGCCTGGGTACAACACTAGAAATGTTAATTCTGATCAGAGTTAAGTAGTTTAAGCATTCCAAAATATTAAGCATTCCAAAATATACAAACTAGAGACCCCATTATCCTAGAATTCAATCAGCTTTAATTTAGTCCACTATCTTACTTTCACCCTAAGAGTGCAGCTGCATGGGAGATTGATTCCTTACTTTCCTGGCACATCTTATTACAACAGATGTTCAGGGAAGCAACTGAAGGGAAAGGTAGAACAGAACAGTTTTTTGCTTCCCAATGTCTGGTGTGCAGAGGGTCAGGGCCGGCTGTGCACAAGCACCACCCAGCTTGTGGGTCTTAGTTGATTCCTTTCTCCTGCCCTACCAAAAAACCCTCCATGTGGAAGTACCTGGATTAAGCCACTTTTGATTACTATGGCAGGTTCAGACACATGGCAGCATCTGAGATTCACATGAGCAACCACAGCTAGGGATGTGCATGAACCACGGTTCGAGCACTTTTTGGGCAGGGGGACCAGGATCTTTAAGAAAAAGGAGAACAGGGCCTTACCTGCTCTCTGCCACCCCATGCAGCTTTCTGCTGGGGTGACAAGCATCACAACAACCCCACATGGGGGTTATTGTGATGTGCGCGTCGTCCAAGCAGGAAGCTGCATGGGGACCTGCTCTCCTTTTTCTTAGAGGTCCCGGTCCCCCTGCCCAAAATGTGCTTGAACCATGGTTCATGCACATCCCTTACCACAGCCCCAGGAGTGAGTGCTCCACCCCAGTTCCATGCGAGTCCATACTTCCTGCCCTGGTAACAATATGCCATGACTGGTGTATTTAGACATCATGACCAGTCTCAGCATTTCCTGCCCTACTTTCATTAGTGAACAGGACATCATCATCCTCCTTTATTACAGTCACTGACCAGAAAAGAACCTGACACCTGTAACTGAGAGTCGAAGTAAGTTAAAGATGTTGGGTTCCATAATGGAAGTAGGGTAGGATATGCTGTGACTGGTGGGTGCAGATGTCACAACCAATCACGGCATATCAGAACCTGGACAGGAACTAGAGGCTTGTGTGGGGGTGGGGTGGAGTGTGCGCTCTTGGGGCTGCAGGAGCTTACATGAACCTCAGGTGCTGCCACACATGTGAACTCACCATAGTTACCTAAAGTAGCTTAATCAAGGCACTATCACATCAAGGGTTTTTCTGGGTAGGAGAAAGGAATCAACTAAGACCTGCAAGCTGGGATGCTTGCACAAACTTCAAGTGCTGCCATATGTGTGAATCTATCCTATTTCATTTAATTCAAGCTTCCAACCACCAGTGGTAATAGATCACATTTTAACCCAATAAAGGGGCCCAAGTGTAAGGAAACCAACAGAGCCACCCACCTCATGAGCACTCCACAAATGTGATCTAATTTACCCTAAACATGTAAAAAGTAATTAAGCAAAATGAGTATGTAACATATTTTAGACTTGGATTCTAAAAACTGCCTGGGGAGCTTTAATATAATTTCTGACAGAAATTAATCACATTTGCAAAAAGCCACAACAATCCTCAAGCAGGCAGCAAAAATGCAACAATTAACCCGCTTAAATGAAGGTGCATCCAGACTAATAGTATTTCATGTGATCCGATACACTGTATAGCGGGGAGGGATGTATTCTGTACGAAATCCTGTGAACTGTCCACTTTCTGGTTTTCTTGCATGAAAGCTTATACCTGCTTTAAAAAGTGTGCTGTATGAGTTATATGTAGAGAAGTCTTGATGGCCTTGATTGTTTTTTTAAGTGGTGAATTTGCACCAGTGTTCCTGCATACCTATTCAGATACCCTGTTTCATTGGGATACAGCATCAAAAATACTGAGATATGTATGGGCATCTGGGTACAACTGCAAATTATAATTTATTTTTAAATAATTAAAAAAAACCATAACCACAGTTTTGGTGAAACAACTTGTTAGCCATACATTTACAAAACAGTATTTGTGAGTCTTGATATTTCCTGGAAACTGCACAAATCAACTAAAAGGATATTAATCTTTTAATATCATCAGATATTAATGCCCTATGGGCTCACAACAGGGTCTTCAGGCAGGCACTTACACTTGCAGTCTCGCTGGTTCTTGGTGAGCTCAAAGCCAGGTCGGCATTCACAGGCAATGCCCCCCTTTGGAGTTTCCCGGCAAATGTGGGCACAACCATGGTTCTTGTTCATGCAGTTCATTCCTTCTAAAAGAGAAAAGAAACAACATAAAAGCTATCCATAAGATGCCAAAGCAAATAAGGAAGAGCGTACTCAGAAGCCAGTGTAATGTAATGGCTAAGAGACTGAGCTGCAAATCAGGACTTCCTCACTTTGAATCTTGCTGCTGCCACAAACTCACTAGGTGGCCTTAGGCAAGCCATGCTCTCTCAGCAGTCCATCTGCAGTATGGGCAGAATACTATTTACTTACCTTACAGGGATGTTATAAGGACTACAAGATAACACAAGCAAAGTGTTTTGTAGTACTCAAGAAGTACTATACAAATTCTTAGCATTATTATTACTCTAACTGTAAAAATATATGTTCAAATGACAACTTCCAGAGCTCTCAGGTTGGTATTGAAGTATATAATGGAAAGCAAAGGGTATGTTCTGCATCAAGGTACGTCTCTTTTGCTACTTCCGGCAAGAAGTCAACAGTTCCAATTACACAGTCCACATTAGTTCCTAACAGCAACCAAGTGGGCTAGCACAGGCTGAAGATCCCTGAATGACTGGAACTACTGAAACAGCACCCCTGATCCCCTTAATCAGAACAGTCCGGATGTTCCCAGAGTTGAATGCAAGGAAGTCTATGCCTAAAAGGAATTGCCAGCCTCTGGGTACTCTGCGGCCTTGGATAGCGATGAAAGCCTTCAGGAAGTCTTCAGGGAAGATGTGCCGAGAAGGCAGCAATATGGACAAGTACTCTTTAAAAAACACCAGAAAAACTACAACTTCTTCATTTCTTTAATCAAAATTCTTTTTAAAAGTATATCAATTAAAATACATACCACACACATAATATGCTAAAAACATAATACCAAATAGAGTAAATCCCTTCCTAACAATGTAATATATCAACCAAGTAAAGACTATATATATCAACCAAGTAAAGACAAAATGCTCTCAGCTAAATGTAGTGACCCTCCTGCAAAACCTCTTGTTAAGGATTCTTCCTAAACGCATGCAAAGACAGACTTTAGTGCATTTTCTTCTAGGATGGATGTTCCAGAGTGTGGTGATCCTATCGCACAAACACTTCTAGCAGAGCAGAGCATATATGCTATGGAGCTGATCACTCCATACCACTGCATTCCCTAGCATTCCATTCCATTATCACCAGTCAATGGTGCCAAAAGCTCAGTACTCACCCACTCCCACTATGCATCCCGCATCAGAACAGAATTTCTCTTTATTCTCCCTTCAGTGTTCACAGATCCTTGCAGTCATTACTATTAGTTACCCCCTTCTCTTCTACATACCCATGGCCTATATCCTCCTCCTCATTCCACATACCTGGCTTTAGTGTCCAATGATGCTGCAAGCAGCCAGCTCAAGGCCTCGGTGCTGTTCTCCCAGGAGGGGTCAAATGTCTTTCAGGCTCTCTCTGTACTGTAAATCTGCCAGAGGCAGCATTAGCTGCAGACACGACTGTCTGGCCCATCCAAGCTGCAAACAAAACAGGGTGCTGCTGACTCATGCCCCTGGATTGTTTACGCTTTGCTCTGGCACGAAGGACACTGAGTTCTGAGCCTGAGCATCCATCTCTCCTTGTCGGCCACCCACCACAAGCAGAAAGCAAGCCAGGAGGGCCATGCCCTCTGCGTCATGGCCTGAGAGGGCTGAAGCAGACTAGGAGCCATAAGGATAGGGTCGGTCTGTCTGCCTGCCTGCCTGCATTGTTGCACAAGGCAGATGTTATGATCTGAATGGGAGAAACAGCATTATTGGGTAACCTAGACCTACCACAGAAAGCTGAACCCAAGCTCAGCCTCTAAAGCTAAAATGCTATGCATTCGTGGAGGACAAGTCTATCAATGGCTACTAGTCTGAGGGATATAGGCCACCTCCAGCCTCGGAGGCAAGATCACTCTAAATACCAGATGCAGGGGAGTAACAGCAAGAGAGAGGGCATACCCTCACCTCTTGCCTGCGGGCTTCCTAGAGAAATCTGGTGGGCCACTGTGGGAAACAGGATGCTGGACTAGATAGTACTTGGGCCTGATCCAGCAGGGCTGTTCTTATTTGGGAGTGAGGTGCAGTTATTTAGGAGCATATTCTTCTAGAAGCACAAAGGCTATCTGAACAAGCAGTGTGCCCTGAATACATGTGAATAAGTGTTGTGCCCTAAATAAGTCATGTGGAAGACCAGAGAATGTCCCAACAATCAAAACTGGAAACTCCCTGGAAACTCAGACATGAGGAATATGGAGAATCTGCTATCCTTGAATCAAAGACAGCAAAAGATGGAGGTGGTGGTAATGAGGACCCACAGAATAACAACATGAGAGATCATAATAGGGTAAAGCAGCTATATAAATAATCTACTCCATTGAGCCAGATAATACACTAACATCAGCTATAGCAAAAGACTACCCAGTATCAGGGCTGGTTTCAGATTTCAGGGCAACCTCAGCAAACTGATCCCCATTGGCCCATTCCCACCTGAATGGACACAAAGATTGTCTCACAGATCAGCAGTGGGCCCTTCTAAGGTCCTTGGGTCCTTATCAGCTGCCTAATGATAGCAATCCCTGCCTAGTAGATCAGTGAGTAATAGCACCACTTATAAATTAAGCAGAAACAAAAGAACACTAGTTAGAATTGTGGGACAGAAGTTAGATCTGGTAAGTGCCGGGCATTAGATTGATGTGCTACAGAAATACCCTTGACAAACCATTGTGGGGGGCTCAGTATAAATATACTGGATTCACCCCAGTAAGTCGACCAGACGTCCTTATACCATCTATTAATTACAGTAGCAGTTTTTAAAAATCAGACTAAACTTAGTGTACAGGCTTACAAGCCTGGTTTATGTGACAAGAGCTACCAGTTTTACTAATGCTCTGACTGAACGTAAACTATTGGAGTTGCTGGCCAATGTGGCAAGCAGCCCTCATCCGACATTCACAACCACAGGGACTGTTGTGCAAGTTGAAATGCAGCCCCAATGACACCATTGGGCTATGCGACACCATCGGCCTTTCAAGTTGTGTAACAGCATCAGAGAGTCCCTAATGTCAACTGAGGCTGCCCATTGTGTCAGCCACTGTGTGTACACAAACATCTCTGTAAGAGAGCCCCTGTCAAGAACTGCCCTTCCCATTATGAGCTACCAACCTAAAAAGAGGCAATGGTTGCAAAACCAAGAGTTCCAGACTTGTAGAACTTTACTCCTCTCTGTTACTTCAGACATGTACTGAACCGGAACCTAACACTGCCACATCAAAAAAATTCCACATTTCCAGTAATCAGTCAATGCATCTATATGCTCTGGAAAACTATATGGAGGCATGCCCCCCACTGAATCCTAGTTTGTTTGGCCCCCATAATTTCTGTAAGGAAGCTTCTGTTCTAACATTAGGTTAGCAGGTATTTTCTACATTCTAGATTGATTATGTTCCATGTTCTCATAACCGTTTTTTGATAATAGTGACCTGTTGGTAGAACCTCTCCAAACAGCTCTCTTTTGGTCAACAAAAGAGTACATCACATAGAATTTTTCATCAGTAGAACAATGGAAGGTATACAGTTGAAAGGAAAAGCAGAAGAGGGGAAGAAAGGGAGGAAAGGTGCTCAAAACCACATAGCACTGCGTCAGACCAATTCCACATACATTATGTGGACTTCCTCCACCCTTCTTTCTTTCTGTTTTTCACCATCTAAGATCCTGCTTGCCATCTGCCTGTTTCCCCCCGCCCCGCCCCCCCACACACAGGAGCCTGTAGCGAGTTAATTCATGGGAGAGGAGAGATGTCAGTTTAATTCTTCTCTAATCACTGAACAACTATACTGGTAGGTGCAACAGCTGAACAAATTCCATCACTTTTTCATTCCATGTAACCTCAGGGCTCAGGAAGATCCAGTGGATACTCATGTTTCAAGTACAGAATGCAGCAGCAACCAGGACAGATTTCTGAGGACACTGGCAGCAATCTGGATCCTGCGGACAAGGCAATTGAAAGAAGGTTGAAGCCCTTCCCCTAAACACCACCCATCAGTAACATTTAATGGGTATAGTAAATCATCATAATCATCAATACCCTAACCATTAACAAAAAAGGAAGGGTGAGACCATGGCAATGCAGAGGGGCAGAATCTCTTCTCCTATCAAAACTAACAGCACAGTTTAAAGAAGCAAAGTTCAAAGGAGGTGCAAGCATGCAGTGTGATAGGACAAGGGGTGAGTTGTACTACATACACTACCGAGGGGTTCTAAGGGCACAAATGCCATTTTTGTTGATAGCTCCATGTTTCTTTAACATGGGCTATCCCATCATTTTATTAATAGCCAGTTTAAAGGTGTTTTGAATTGGCATCTGTTGGGAATTATAATTTGCCACTTAGTATTGCCTTTCTATACATTTGCTATTAGAAACTATCACTTCTGGTATTTGTTAAAAGACACAATAAAGGGTCAAGACTTATCACTGGAGCAAAACTGTGGCCAACATGATAGAAACAATGAAAGTTTTGAAGCAGTTGTGGTTTTAGGTAGTTGCATCACTGCACTCTTGAACACCACCACTTGGCTGGTTTTCATGTGCACAACAACCCTGGCAGGTTAGAAATGCCAGCATAAGGTCTGCATTTCAGTTCGTGATCTGTCACTATCCCATCCACTAGGGATAGTGGCCTATCCACTAGGTGGACTTAGGTGGTCAATTAGGGTGCCAATTCTCTGTGGGTGCAGGGTAGGCCACTCCCCACCTGCCCTCTGAATGGCAGCTAGGGTGGGGGTGGCAGTAAGGAAGGAGATTATACTTTTAAAAAATCTGCACCATACCCACTGATCACGTAATGATGTGTGATACATAGTGGCCATTTGAGGGGGTAAGCCAGCAATGGTGGTCTTATGGGTTTTAAAAAAGTATACTCTCCTCCCTCACCACAACCTACCTCAATAAACACGCATCGCCATGTAGGACCTTGGTGCCAAGACCCCCCAATTCAGTTAAATTATGCTCTGTACATTACAGAATATAATTTTAACTGAATTGTGGGGGGGGGATCATTCTTCACCTATGGTGCCAAAAACCCTAGGGCTGTCCCTCTCTGTCTGTCACATGGTCTGGCAACCTGTCAGCCACTGGTTCTTGCCATGTTGTTCTTAGATAAGGCAAGAACTTTTGAACCAGTCAGGAAGTAGAATGAAAATAGTGAGAGATCACGGACTGAAATGCAGACCTCATTTTTTCCTCATACAGGGTTCCTTTAAGGAGCAGATTGCAATAAATAAGTGAATAAATTTTTTAAAATGCACCCATAATCAGCCTATTCATGGGGTAATAGGGCTCAGCAACACAACACAATTGGCTCAGTGAGAACAATGTCTCATGGAAATGCAGCCTGCCTGTCCATTCATTCAGTGTGCTGGCAATAAGTCTGGAGTTTCACAAAATACACCAGGAAAGCTGGGAAGGCACCATTACAGCACCAACCAGACTGGAAAGAGGTGGGAGGGGAGAGGGAGAGAAAGCATATGAAAATAAGGTGAGTATGAGGAGGGCAATTATAGGCCTAATCACATGAACAGACATGCATACACAGAGTACTGTTTATCATCATAGACAAAACCAAAGTTATCAAGGGAGGGGACACCCAATGATTCCAAAGTAACAGCACCAACATAGGTCTGTTACTACAACATGTGACCCGGAAAACGAATGGCGCTTTGCCGCACAAAAATGCCAAAAACAAGGTGCATGAATACTCACTGTTCAGGATCCGTAATGCAAAAACCACCATGGAACAACAATGAAAAACTTTATAGGAAAAAAATTGTTTCATCTCAGCTGCCTTTTTGTCCCTACTCTACCTGGCCTGTTCCCCCAGAACCCCACCTCCCCTTATCCTTAGTCCTTTTTCTCTATCCTTACTTTATACTACAGCCTTGAGGCAATCAACTGAATGTTAAGCCTATTCCTTCCCCACCTGCCCTCTCTGGTTCCATTTGAACTGGAAAACCAAGGCTTTGCTAATATCCAGAGCCTGGATGCCTCACTCTCCTAGAAGACAAGGAAAAGTGATCTACAACCTCAGCTGTAAAAGCTGGGTTGTGTGGGTACTGAATAGCGCATTGAACAGATTTTATAGAACATTTAACAAAATCCACAGGAAGACGGGGGAATGGAGACAGCTAGTGTGGTCACACATAGCTCGATTCCAGTAAGAGATTGCACGCTGAATGCTCTGGCCCATTTCCTCAAAGAGGCATCTCATTTTAAGCACAAGTATCAGTGGAACAGCTGCTGTCTTGCTCCCTCTGGGAAACACCACATTGGAAGCCCAGGGTTTCTCAAGCTGTTTTACAGTGTGGAGAGGGGAACTGAAGCCACCGCAGCAGCCGTCTGCCCATTTTACAGGCAGTCCAGGGTGTAATCTCAAGCTTGCTTAGAAATGCTGTTAGTGCCTTTCAGCCAAAACTTAGCTGAAAGGCTGCATCACTTCAGAGCAAATCTTGGTGCTGAACAGGCCAGCTACAACAACACTGAAGGGTCCTGCTCGAATTACACCTGGAGGGGTAGAGAGCCAAGAAAAGACCCCCTTCAGTGAACATGGCACATTTAGTGGAGATGGGGAAGAATTCACAGTCTGAGGTCTTTTATGCATGACAGCTATTCAGGGGTCAGCTGTGCTCAGTTCAGCTACTGAGTCTCTGTTCTTCATCTTCTCCACAGCTTGAAAATGAGGAAGCTGAAGAAGTTTTGGATACCTTGTAAGAAAAGGTCCGTTTGCAACAAGGGTCTTTATTTGATAAAGCCTGGGCTAATTTTCCCACACACCCTGTGGATTTACTTTTGTGGGTCGTGGTGTTTTACCCTTTTGTAAGCTGACTCAGAACCTCCCTTCCACAAGAAAAGGTCACTGTACAGCAGCATATTGTCTAATGTCAGTGGAGCTCCTGCCTTTAATTATGTTATCTCAACTATTCCCTGGAACTGTGAAATCTGGATTTTCTTTCTAAGGTCCCATAACATATTCTACTCAATTGCACATCCACCATTCCTCTCTAGAGAAATGTAGCTGGGGCAGCAGGGGGTAAATCAATCAATGAAAGCCAGCACATGTCACACAGAAACTCAGAAAAGTAGCCGCAAACTGCATACAACACAGTCTTCCTGAACCTACTCAGGTGCTTCTCTGTCTAGTAGCCTCCTGTAGATTTACTGTTTCAGTACAAAACTTAACATGAAGAAAAAGTTACCATAAAGTATTTTCTAGAGGAAGAGTCCTCTAGCAAGACAAAACACCCAATTGGACACACTGCATAAGTCACACCCATCCCACTTTCAAATCCATTTGCACAGCAAGTGACAGGGTAGCAGGGAGAGGCAAGACAGACTGAGAATGGTTCACTGTAGAACTCAAGGGTCAGGGGTGCATCAGGTGTATCTAAAAAGCATGAAGAAGCCCAGCCTTTCACAGAACCAGGGATGAAAACATATTTGACTGATGTCATGTTCTGACACTGAAGCCCTATGCAGACATTATGCTGTACATGAGTTCATTTTAAATTGAACCTGGGTATAGGCCCCTCCAAATGCAGACTAGTGGTTAGAGTGCTGGACTAGGACCGGGGAGACCCGAGTTCAAATCCCCATTCAGCCATGATACTAGCTGGATGACTCTGGGCCAGTCACTTCTCTCTCAGCCTAACCTACTTCACAGGGTTGTTGTGAGAAGAAACTCAAGTATGTAGTACACTGCTCTGGGCTCCTTGGAAGAAGAGTGGGATATAAAATGTAAAATAATTAAAATAATACTGTATGTGCATTGAACATAGTGTTTGAATGCATACACTGTACACTGCACATGCACTGAACATAACCTTCGTGATCATGATCACCTTGTTTGCAATGAGCAGCAAATAAAGGGGCTTTCAGTTTCTGCTTTGAATACAACCTGTGTTATTACAAATCACATCCATTCAATCTAATGGCTATCCAACTGTGTGCGGGTTTTGGAAGAGCTTTCAGTCTCTCAGAATTAGCAGCTTATGATAAGTTTACATCATAAAAATTGCATCCTCTGCAGACCTTAATTGACCCTCCCCCCTTTCTGGCACTCTCAGCTGGAAAACAGAGAACTAAACACAGTGCACACAATAACAGGACTGAGGAGGAATGGTGAAATGTCAGTGGAAGAAACCTATTCATGAATTTTTATATTGACAAAAGTACTGGTGGGTAGAAAATGGGGCCTGTACTATTCCAGTGAGGTTTCTTTTTTCCCTGCAGGAGGATGCCAGACCACCTGGAAACCCCCAGAGGACACCCCGGACGATATGCCACCCCCCACCCACAAGTTGAGACTGAGTTCCCCTGCTCTCCTGACTTGGACTCTACCCTGGACTCTGTCCAGATTCACATACACGTGGAATCGAAGGAGGACTTACATACATTGGCGATGCCTTTCAGCTCATGACTAACTCAGGTGGACACTAATTTTCTTGTGGCTGTCTTGACCTGCATGTATGTATGTATGTATGTATGTATGTATGTATGTATGTATGTATATATGTATGTAACCTCCCGCCTTGGGAACGTGATCTATAACATATCTGCATGCTAAACGAACCATGCCAGCACAGCGGCTGACCACGCCAGGAACTCCTGCTGACAACACCCCTGGAGGACCCCCTGGACCTGGAGAAGACCCTCCACCATCAAGGACCCACGCCCAGAGGCTGCAATTGGCAGAAGACGACTGGCAGGGCCCTGCCGGCCACACGCAAGGTGAGGCTGGGATCTGTCCCTCCCTTGGACCTTTTGGACATTCCTCTCACTGAACTCTTTTAACTGGACTCTACCCAAACCCGTAGGAACTCGCGTACAGTGCTATATTCTTTCTACCATTGCAACCACACATTTGTTAGTACACAGCCGTGTTTTATCGGGAAATTCTATTCACTGTTGCTTTTGTAAACCATATGCTAAACATTCTCTAATAAAAGTCAAGCTATCATGAGTACAGAGACACAGCTGAAGCACACATACCTTTTACTAAAAACAGTGACTGACATTCACGCTTCTAGGGCTGTGATGGGAGCCCTTGTGGAATTCCCCCTATCCCCCTGTGTGAGTGCAGTTGCACAAGAGTTTTTGAATTCCAGAGTATTCCCCACGCTCCAGAAGGGCTCTTCAAGAAGAGCATCTAGGTTCCAAGTTCTTTCCCTGGCATCTCCAGGATAGGGCTGAGAGTGATTTCTGCCTGCAACCTTGGAGAAGCTGCTGCTAGTCTGTGTAGACAATACTGAGCGAGAGAGACTTATGGTCTGACTCAATATATGGCAGCTTCCTATGTTCCTATGTAAGAGCAAAAACATGTTGCTGATTCTCAGAACAAAACCCTATGAGAATAGAAAAATGGCAACCCTACATAGGAACAGTTAATTTCCTACTGGTCGCCACTGCTGCTGTAGACCTTGCTTGTGGTCTGTGTGGCTGAAATACACTGAAATACTATTGTCCTTGTGTGTGTAGGATGGATTCTTGGTTGCCTGTGGAAGACAACAGAAACATGGGAGAAATGATGCATAATTGGTAGCAGCTGCAATACAATAAAAGTAATCAATCAGTAACTGAGAAAGGGTGCCACCACCTAGGTACTGCTTTTTCACTTCTCATGCTTCAGCCAAGTTCCCCACTAACCAAGTTAGCATGCACTCACTTCATAGTAAGTGTGTGCGCAAAACCAGATTGACCGGATTGGTTCAAGTCCAGACTGGATTCGAGCTGGATCAGCCATGTTTGGTTTTCGGTTTTCTGCACCTCAAACGCCCCCCACAAGTGTTTTTTTTTTTAAACTTTGTGCAAACTGTGCTTTCACTAAAGTTCCTCATTGTCAAGTTCTCATTTCTGTGCTCATATTGCTATAGTCATGGCAGCTGCATGATGTAAAATCCATGCCTTGCATCCTGTTATGTGAACCGTGTTCTCTTGCTGGGGTATATATTCCTGGGGCTGTGCTGTGACTGGTTACAGAATTAATTGGTATACCATTTAATGTGGCTGGGAGGAAGGAGGTGGTTGGCACCTGAGGCTCTCCATAGCATGAACAACATACAGTATATAGTATCTACCATCAGATCCAATAATTGTTGGTGGGCAGTCTGCATGGGACTCACAGGAATCCATCAATTATGTGGACAACAGACGCAAGTCAGTCCTAAAGAAAGTGAGCTTGAATATGTGTGGAGTCCCAGACTGTACCAATTATTAAATGGATTAATTGAGTAGTGACCATATTCAATTTGTCAAAGTTGATAAAGAGTTCACTAAAATGCTGCCAGTAAATGAAGGGTGGTATAGAGCTTTGAGGAGCTGATGTTGAGTGTACTCTATTTCCAAAGAAGGTAGCGAAGCACAATATTAAGTTGCAGCAGAACAGCCCTGTTTCACAACAGCGTGGGCAGTTTTTTAGACACACACAGGAGCATGGGCAGTACTGACCTGCCTATGTTCTCTGAGCAATATGTGAGCCTCTGTTTTCTATACACTGCAGTAGAGCTAATGATCTGATATCTAGGATATAGCTGTAAGACAACTGAAAATATTAGTAAGAACAGAGGGAAGAAGGAGAGAGATAAATGATCATCATCATCATAATATCATCCGTGATGTTGCAAGCCAACGGGGGGGGGGGATCAAACGGCCACGAGGAAGAGTATAAAGAGTGAAGAAAAAGTTGGCAAGAACTGACACAACAGAAATAAAATTCAGAGCCTCGGATGAGCAAATATGGCGTCCTGGAAGGAAGCCCCCGACCAATCTCTCGGGAGTTTTTACTCCTGTTTGGTCTAATTATCTTCATTATTGGAATGCATGCAGAGCTTGGCCTCCCCCCGTGATAGGAGGGGAGTCTGGAGAGATTCCAGGCTTGAGAAAGTCTGGAGGACTCTGGACGACCCCCCCCCCCCCCGGAGAGACCTTTCTGCTTCAAGCATCAGGCTGAACGGGAGAGGTTTCCACCAGCCTCGTTAAGGATGACCTTGCGATATATATTCCTATCTACTTTCCTTTAATAAATCTCTGAGATGACTACGGCTGCGAGTTTGTTAGATCTATGGTTTTTTTATCGTTAATTTTTGCTTACTTTCTGCTATCTTCTATTTTTGAATCTTTCTATGGACTTCGTTAGAGAGCTCAGCACTCCAATGTTATCAGCTTTCAGTTTTACTATGAAGAATTTTAAAACGTTTGAGGCTCCAGCAATTACTTATTTTATCCTGATCGCTAATCCACTCGTACCATTCGCTGAGGATGATTATGGATTTCATATATTCTGAGAATCCCTCCTGAACTTTTCAGCAGCAATGTATGGCATCTGCAACGGAGAAGAGGAATGGAGAAGATTGGCTTGGAGAGAAAACGACTTTGATTACCATGGTTTCTGTGCTTGCAAAACTTTTGGCATCTATTCCGTTTTTCTCTTTGCTTTTCTCTATTTTCCTGTCTCCATTATTTTCTGAGCCTCCCACTGACTCTGCCAGAGGTAAATAGCATTAGCAAAGTGCTGGCTGAAGAGGAAAAGAAACTTTACATGAATGTCAGTGAACTTTAATTAGCTCTTATTTGCATTTTGAAGAACTCCTGCAAGTGGCCTTGGAAAACGTTGGATGCTCAAGTGATTAATTACTTTTTTTACAGCAGTTGACTCCCGGCACTGATAAAACTTTTTTTGACTGGTAATTAAGCTCTTTGCTTATTTTTTGCTTCTTCCCTCAGCTGAAATGAGGATGGAGAGGATGGTTTAAATACAGTACTACTTTGAAATTTGGCAATAGAAGTATTTTTTGGAAAGGGGTTCTTAAATCTAAGTCCTTGTAATTATTACAAACGATGATGATGGAAAATGAGGGAGAAGACATAATTTGGGATGGTTCGGCATTTTCTGGACTATTTTGTCTCTCTGCTTATTGGATGAACACATTACTGATGGAGTGCAAACGTCATTCAGCATTGTTAATCTTACTTAGAAGCCAGCCCCAAAACTTAACATCTGGAAATTGGAATAATTACACATAGAAGAACGAAGACTTTTTTCGGCTTCCCAAGGGTGTGGTGGGGGTGGGGGAGCTAATGTTCATTACATGTAACCCAATAACACATTTTCTCAAGTGCAAGTTTCTCTTTGTCTAGTCCCGGCATTGTTTAGTCTCCCTGCAGAGCTTTGATATCTATTGGAAATGTTTGTCAAAGCTCTCTTGTTAACCCCTTGGTGGTATTCCAAAGATTTTTAATACTATCCAATTTGATCTGATTTTATTTTCTGGAAATGAGTAACAGGGTTTTCTTTCCTTTGCCCTCCTTTGTAAATTCATTACCCTTAATATCTTTTTTTCTCAAGTTCCTCAAGTGCAAGTTTTCCCCCTCTTCAAATTTAATTTCCTGACTTTTTTACAAATTGCATATACCTAGGCTATATCAATTGATACACAACAACAGGCACATATGCCCCATCTGTTATTTTAGTTATTATTATTGTTTAGCTTATTCAATGTGAATATAGTCAGTTTCATTCCCTCTTATGCAATAGCAAATCTGAGATATTGGTGATAGGGAGATCTGTGTTTAAGGGCATATAGTTGAACTTTTTAGTTGAAATTATGAGGTTGAATAGATATTACTGAAAGTAGATTTTTTATCTTTCTTCTGCACTGGATTCCCTTTTATTATTTGCAGAAGTTTATAAAGACTAGGGAAATTAGTTTATATCGGTATACATTCAGTTTATGGTTATAATTACTGTTATATTACTGTCTTGTGCGTGTAATTAGTTATTTTCAATATGAAGATTTGACTTCTGTATTCCTGGTTAATTTAACAGCTGCTATCAAGAATTTAAGAAGAGGGAAATCTCCATACCAAAGGGCAATGTTTTTCTCTCTTTTTCTCTTTTTTTACTTTTATTTACTTTCTTTGATTTCTTTTTTTAATCATGGGTCAATTATCTGGTTTCTAGAAGATCAAGAGCCCTAGATTTCATATTAGTATTTTATAGAATTCCTTTTTCTCCTCTCTCTCTCTCTTTCTTTATTTTTTTAAACTATGGGTTAATTATCTGACTTTCAGAAGATTGGAGTCCCAGACTTTATATTAACATTCCATAAAACCCCTTTTCTCTTGGAATTAACTTTTTTCTCTCCTTCTTCTTTTTCCCCTTCCTTTTTAAACCCCATACTATTATTCATTTCTTCCATACATAACATGTTTTGGATACCAGTCATGAACATTTGTCAATGCGCTTTGCACTTGGGCCGCATGGGATGAGAATTCAACTATGGCCTCATGTCTATAGTATTTAAGCTTCAGATCTTTGCTGATCAGTCTTTTCCTCTTGGCAAGCAACTCTTTTCTCTCCTAAGCATAACTGGAGAGTCGGATGGGAGGCTCAAGATCCATTTTCCTATTTTTATATTATTGTCAGATTCATTTCTGTAGTTATTTCCTTTGTTTGTTTTTAGTGACATTCTTATAGATAACACCTTCTGAGCTTATAGATTTCAATATGATTATTTGCATTGTTGTTTCTTTTTCTGTGTTCCCATTACTTTTGGACCTCCCACTGAGGTTGGTTATGGAGAGGAGAGCCAATATGAAGTGATTAATGTGATCTGCCTAAGATTTTACATACAAAGTTCGATATTTATTCTATCCAGCTTGTGTTTCACTCAGATGGAATTATGAAAATTACATTCCTATCTTAGAGATTTTACAAACAGCATTGGATTTATGAATTTCTCCATCTGCTACTTACAGCATTGAGATAGTTGTATGTGAATTTATAGCTTTTTACTGCAAAAGTTTGTAACAGAAGCTTTTCAATGTCCTTGTCCCACCAGAATAAGGATTTCTATTGATACTGAATATTTCTGGGGGTTTTTCCCCTCTAGATTTTCGGATTCTTTTGTTATTATTTAGGATTCCATTCACCCATCAACTTGATGAACAACATAATTAAAGGAACTTATATTCATTACTCTGTATGGGACCTTTATTTGCTGTTCAGAGAGAAGTTGGGATGAAAAAGATCCTTGACTTTTTAAAAATCTCTCAGTTTATTTAGAATATTGTTATTTAGTATGGTAAAACTTTTAAAATTTACCTTTTTCCATCAGATTCATTAGATTTAGGATTCTGAAAGTTTCTGAGTTGCTTTTAGATTTCCCTCCCTCTTTTCTTCTCTTTTTCTTTCTCTCTCCCCCCGCCCCTTCATATAGGATTTAAATTAGATGAAAGACGAATTGGCAGTGGGGAAATTTATATTCTTTCTAAAGAATAAAGAATATAGTTTAATTTTTGTGATCGGTATTTTTACTGCAGAACACAACGGGTGTTTACCTAGGTTGAGGTTGGTTCTCCTGTCTCTGTCCGGCTGGTCCCTGGGAGGCCAAAAACTCTATATGGATGCCTAGATTTAGACTCTACATGGCTAGTTAATTGCATTTATTTTACTTCTTATATAAAATATCACTACCTTCTGTATCTTTCTTATGATTGGGGATTCTTTTTTCTTGGATGGATAAGATCTTGTTTGTAAACTTGAATTTTTGTCGAAATCTCAGAGATATAACGTTTCTGTTTTTTACTTATATTACTAATAAAAGCATTTTAAAAATCTTAAAAAGAAAAAAGGAATAAAAGAAACTTCAGAGCCACTGCTAAAAACAATTATTTTTATAAGTTTCTAATACAAGTACTTATTTAACCTGAAGATGACAGGGACAATCTTATAAAAGTCATCCTCCTCATTCACAGAGAAGACCTCTTCTATTTCAGCTCTGCTGCAAAATATACATTCACCATCTAAAAACAAAGGGCTTTCCCCCCCCCTTCATTCAAAATTATCATTTCAGGAGCGTAGGGAAGCTGGCAGCGGCCCATGTGTGGCTGCCGCCACCCCCCTGGCGGCGCCCCCTGACGTCAGACGCGGGGACATGGTCTCCCTCCCAAACGAAGCTGCGCGGCCCCGTTTGGAACCGAAATCAGACTGCGCTGCGTTGGCAGCATGGCTGGAGAGAGCTGTTCCGGCCACACTGCGGGCTGAGCTCTCTCCAAAACAGGGCTGCGTGGCCCCGTTTGGGAGAGTGATCGGCGCCGCTGCATTGGCAGTGAGACCAGGAGCGGATCTCCCTGCCTTTAAGGCAGGGAGAGTCACTCTGGCCATGCTGCCAACGCAGAACCGGCTGGTTTTGGTTCCAAACGGGGTTGCGCGGTCCCGTTTGGGACTGAAATAACGTCCCTTGCATCTGACGCCAGACACTATTTTTTGTAAAATAGAAGCGATTTTACATAAAAGCACTCTCAGAAGCTTGTAGAGGTTGAAAATCTGACTAGAGATTGAAAATCCTCACCTGATTCCCCTTTACAAGCATAGCCCTGGGAGCCGTTTAACCAGTCCACCATGGACCAGGCTTCATTCAGTCACGGACTGGCCTGGCTCTCCTGGAAGCCGGTCTGGTTTGCCATCATACTGTCAAAACAGCCCAATTCATGGTGGACCAGTTCGTGACTGAACAGTTCATGCACACCCTTAAGTGAGAGTAGTGTAGTGAAGAACAATATCTGGTCTATAACACTGACATTTCTCCTTTCCTTATCAGTGAGTCTGAATGAGGTTCTGATTACCATTGCTCAAAGAAGTCTTGATTTTCTGACCTGTGTTCCATATAGGAACAACACCTGTTTGCATGCCTACACAGAAACCAAAGAATTAGCCCACATTATACTCAATGCCTACTGTGGAAAACTTCCTGAAAATAGTAGCACAGCATCACATAGCCACCTATGTAAATAATATCCATATAAATATAGGCTTAAAAATTTAAGATTACAAAAAAGTTTGGCGTGGGAGCTGATTTCAAAATGCGGAGGAGGGGTATCCAATGATCAATCTAACGTCATCTGTGCAGGAATTTCTTGACTCCCATGGTGTGAGCTCTCCTGTAGAATGACAATCTAAACCCAGAAAAATTCTTAGCTCTCCAGTTGGCAACGTGCCAATCCGACATGAAACTTATATCGTTAAAGCAAGTTCACATCTAAGATTATGGATCTCAGCTTCATGCCTGCATAGTACATCGCCAAGTGGAGATTGGGGGAAATTTCTGAGTTTATACAATTGTTCTACAGAAGGGTGCACGCTATGGGAATCTCTAGATTCCTATGGAGAGACATTAAATCAATCATGTGAACCCTCCCTGTCAATTTTTAAATTGTTGTAATGTGTGTGTTCCACCCCCCCCATTTCTGTCTTAACGAATGTTTTATTTTGTTTTTATTCTGTTGTAAACCGCCCAGAGACGTACGTTTTGGGCGGTATAAAAATGTTTTAATAAATAATAAATAAAATTTACTTCAGAGAATATATGTCATCATATTTAGTTGTAATGAGGGATGAAGGTATAAAATTATATTTTAGAGGAGCTATTTCCTGTAAGTAGATTTGTAGTATGTGGGTCACCTCATAGGAACATATGAAAAACCCTGCTGGATCAGGCCCAAGGCCTATCTAGTTCAGCATTCTGTTTTCCATAGTGGCCCACCAGATGCATCTAGTAAGCCCCTCAAGCAGAAGACACAGACATGTCCCCTCGCCTGCTACTGTTCCCCTGCATCCTGCCTCTGAACCTAGAGGTCGCCTATAGCCATCAAGACTAGTAGCCATTGACAGACCTGTCCTCCATGAATTTGTCTGAATTCCTTTTAAAACCATCCAAGCTGGGAGCCATCACTACATCCTGTGGCAGAGAATTCCATAGATTAATTACGTGCAGTGTGAAAAGGTACTTTCTTTTTTTGGTCCTAAATTTCTTGGCAATCAGTCTTATGGGATGATGCCTGTTCTATTGTTGTGAGAGAGGGAGAAAAAATTATCTGTTTCGACAGCATGCTTAATAAATTTAATAATATCTCTATCATGTCTCCCCTTAGTCACCTTTTTTCTAAACAAAACACCTCTCATGATATCTACGGAAGCAATCAGTCTTAAAATATGGGCATATTTTGCAAGGAGCCGCAGACAATCAACAGCTCATCACTTTCTGGTTTGTGTGAAACATGGTTTTAAGCACTATTTGCAGAAACACACTAATATCTAGCACAAACATGCTTGAGGTTTGTTGAAATCACTAACACCTGGAAATTCTATTCAGCCACGCCACCGATGGTCCAATTCAGATGTTATACAAAGCCAAGATAAAACAATATTAACCCAAATTTAAATGTTGGGTTCAGATAGTGGTTTATTTTCAGACCTCTGGTTAGAATAAGCCATGATTACTTGGTATGGACATAATGACTAATCCTGGCTTATTTCCAGTCACAATCAAAAGAAGAATCCTCTAAGGCGCGCACTCTCTCTCTCTCTCTCTCTCACACACACACACACGAAGTACGCACACTCTCAAGAATCTGAGATACTGTGCAAAGTCAAGGTTTAGTCTTCATCCTGTGTGATGTCTCAATCTCAACCAGCCCTTTATTATTCCTAGTCTTCCCTAAGAGGTTCAGCTCGTTCAATCATATTCCATGTAAGATTCTTCTCCTTCCAAAGAAATCATTTTGTTTTGTTTTTGCATTAGAACCATTTCTTTTCCCAGGGCCTTTTTCTAGTACAAATTATTCTTTACTTCATTGCAAGAGTCTTGTTGCGGAAGTTCACTGTCAGCTTTGTACTCAACACTTCTAGGGGCCTTGCTGACAAGTACCCCAAAAGATAACAAGTAGTAGGTTACATTACCAGTTATACAGACATGAAATCAGCATTCCATGTGAGATAACATACTGTTCCCTTACCAATGCAAAAGAGAAGGGACTTGTCAATGGTTAGCACAGAAGTCAAAATAATGGAAAAGGAAAGGGACTCTCTAATCCGCTCTGTCAGTAATATCTGGGATTAAAAGGAAATAGGAGAAAATGGATCAGTCAGTTGAACTAATAGAATTGTACCAGGAGCCAAGTACTGTATATGAATGGATCTTGCATGAGAATTCATAAAGAACCAAAAGTTACCTCAATATACTATTTTAGTCAAAGAAGAAGAAAGGTGGGGGAGGGGGAGGAAATAAATCAAAACAGAATCCCATGCCAGCTGGAGACTGCAAATTTTGTGGAAAACAACAAGAATCTGTTTCTTGGCTTTTCAACTTTCCTTAGAGGTTATTCTTAGCAACACAAAACAAACAAGAATAAGATGGTAAAGCTAAGACACAAGAAACAACAAGAAAAGACAGGTTCTCTAGATAGTTGTAGTAAAGAGTCCTCCCACCCCCACTGCTATCTTTCACTTCAGTAAGTCGCTTGGAATATACATTAACGGCCTCTATTTGGCATTTTAGATGCTTTTGAAAGGACCCGCAATGTCTTTGATGCCTGGATCAAAACGCTTGTCTGGTTTTGCTGCAGCTTCTCTATGTGACATCATAGTCTCCAACAAAGCTCGGAGCAGCTTGTCTGCCTGAATCCAACATCAAACACAGATGCTCCTGCAAAGCTGGCATTAGATTCCGTCCATACACCATAATGGCTATAAGACTTAGTTACAAATCAAGAAGTCACTGATTCGAATCACACCTCTGCCATAAACTCTTTAGGTGACAAAGGTTCCTCTGCCTCAGACGCTGTTACCAGCAACATGAGGATAAGAATGATCTTTCTTATTGAGTTGCTGTAAGGATGACAAGAAGCTGATATAGGTTAAATCTGGAAAATTCTAGAGATGATCTATAAATCTCAAATGTTATTGTTACAGTCAACAGTCATTCTCTTACTTGGCTAATCCAGCTGACTCATCTTTTTACTTAACTTAGGCATGTAGCATGGTAGAGTTAGATACCAGGATGATGAACACAGTTCATAGGTCAGTTCACATCACCAGTTTACCGTGTTGATAATGTGGGATAAGTGGATCTGTACAGGCTTCAGCGTCCGGTGAAGTAACTATACAAAGACTTCCCCATACTTGCAACTTAACCCATATTCACTGCTGTCCCCCAACCACCTCTGTAGAGCTGCCCAATGTGGGTTGACCATGGTAAATGTGAGATACATTTTGATTTGGGTGTGTGTTATTGATGTAGTCACATACAGAACTATGCAGAGGTCAACTCAACTGGCATTCACATGCTATTAGGGAAGTGTATCCAGAACCTGGAAGTGTATCCAGAAGAAGTATATCCAGAACCTTGAGGCTCTGGATACATTGGGCTGAATTAGACAAAACTGAGAAGTAATGGTCAGGCGCCAAAATTTGATGTGTGCCAAGTTCAGTGCATAGGGTCTACAGGCACATAAGTAGAACAGTTTGGTCAAAAGTGACTAACTGAAAACTGCAGCTGCCACAAGTTGAAGTGATTATAGCAACAATTTCCCAACACTTCCACCTTAAGCCTACAGTGTCATAAGAAAGATTTCCAACACTGGATACCCAAGTACAAAGTAATTGGCACTTTGTATAAAAAGTCCTACTTGTAAATGGGTTAGCAGTAGTTAACAGACTATTAACAATAAGGCGTAAAATTTGTTCTTATAAGCACATCAGTAGCCAAAAGACAATTGACAACGTGTGGGATATTAAATGCAGAAAGTCTCCATAACTTCACTGTTTGGAGAGCCAGATTCTCTAACCAGGCCTATTACCAGATGTTAACTTGAGGCACTTCCAAGCAGAGGACTTTGTGGGCGACTGGCACTCTGAAACAACACCCGCAACCCATATGGGGACTGTGCCTGGTCCATCCCCATGCTGTTCACTATAAGCCAGACAAATTAACAAAATCAGAATGGGTGATTACCCTGCCTTACCCTACTAATTAGTACCTCTTACTGCAGATATCTTGTCCTTAATTTTCAGTTTGGTGCTACCAGTTCATCACTCATAAGAACAGCCCTGCTGGATCAGGCTCAAGGCCCATCTAGTCCAGCATCCTGTTTCACACAGTGGCCCACCAGATGCCGCTGGAAGCCACAGACAGGAGTTGAGGGCGTGCCATCATTAAAGCGATGTTGCGAAGTGCCCAGCCCATGATCCAAAGAGTTCCCAGCAGGAGTGTAGCAGCAGCCTTAATACGAATATGAAAAATATGTATATACTGCTTTTTAACAAAAGTTTCCCAAAATAGTTTACATAAAAGTAAATAAAAATAAATTTTCAAAATGGCTAAAATGGCTCCCTGTCCCATCTGAAAAAGAAACTTAAGATAGACACCAGCAACAGCCACTGAAGGGATGCTGCGCTGGGGATGGATAGGGCCAGTTGCTCTCCCCCTGCTCAGTAAAGGGTAGGTAGATAGGTATACTCTCAGTAAAGAATGTAACCATCCATATAAGAAGTCTCTTTCAAATGTGAGAACTCCTATTGACCACGTGGATAATATTTTCTCTTTTTTTCAATTGTCTAGTTCAGTGGAGTCAGAAAGCAACATATAGGGCAAGAAATATAGGCATTAAAGACCAACCTTCTGGGCGCTGGATGCAGGTGTGCTGGTTGTCACTCAGGAAAAAACCTTCACGACAGTGGCACTCATAGCTCCCCATCATGTTGACACATGTCTGCTGGCAGCCACCATTTCCCTCTGCACACTCATCCACATCTGTTCCAGGAAGCAAAAAAGAGAATGAGGAGAGTCTGATACATCACCTTATTTATACAACACAAGAACATCAGAGTATATAAACATGCATGATACTTATTTATTATTTTATTTTTTCAAATGTGTAGACCACCCCAAACTTCTGTCTATGGGCAGTTTACAACATAAACCGCATTAAAAATACAAACCTGAAAACAATTTAAAACTACAGTCAAATTAAAAAGCATGGGTGAAAAAATGAGACTAGTGACTTTTTAAAAGTAGTCAGAGATGGGGAGGCTCTTATTGAAGCAGGGAGCGCATTCCAGAGTTTCAGGGTGGCAACAGAGAAGGCCAGTCCCTGTGTAGCCACTAGATGAGCCAGTGGCAACTGCAGATGAACCTCTCCTGATGATCTTAACAGGCGATCATCTTCATGGTGAAGAAGACATTCTCGTAAATACCCAGGGCCTAAGCTGTTTATAGGTTATAACCAGCACCTTGTATTTTGCCCGGAAACTTATAGACAGTCAGTGTAGCTCTTTTAGTATAGGAGTAATATGGTCTCTCCAAGATGACCCAGAGATCAACCTGGTTGCCACATTCTGTACCAATTTCAGTTTCCAGACAATGTACAAAGGCAGCCCCACACAGAGTGCATTGCAGTAAAATCTGGAAGTTACCAGCATATGTACCACTGTTCTGAGGTCGTCTATCTCAAGAAACCGATGCAGCTGGCATATCAGTAGAAGCGGATAGAAAGTACCTCTGGCTACTGCCTGGGACAGGCTGGATCCAGCAGCACTCCCAAACTTTGTACTTGTTCTTTCTGGGGAAGTGTGACCCTATCCAGACCTAGCAGATAAAAATTGTCTCCTGAGTTCTGACCCCACATAATAAGTACCTCCATCTTATTTGGATTCAGTCTGTTTGTCATCCCTCATCCAGCCCATCACCACCTCCAGACAGGCAATTAGGTTATTCCTACTCCTGATGATGCTGACATGGAAAAATAGATTTGGGTGTCATCAGCATACTGATAATACCCTGAACCAAATCTCCTGATGATCTCTCCCAGCAGTTTCATGTACATATTAAAAAGCATTGGAGACAGTATGGAGCCCTGGGGGACAGCATATAAAAGCTCATGTTTCGAAGAACAACAGTCTCTAAGCAACACCATCTGGATTCTGCCTGAGAAGTAGGAGCAGAGCCATTGCAAAGCAGTGCCTCTCACCCCAAACCCCCTCAGATGCTCCATAAGGGTACTATGGTCAATAGTATCAAAAGTTGACAAAAGATCCAAAGGGACCAACAGTCACACTCCCTCTGTCAATTACTAACTGGAGATCATCCATCAGGCTGACCAAGGCAGTTTCTGTTAGAGGTTGTTGATTTTTACCCACAACAGGTAAAACAGCAGAGCACTAAGGAATGAGCACACACTCCAGTTACAGAGCAGGTAGCAGAGGATGGTTTGGATATTGCAGCTGTTTAGAAAAAAACACATGGAGATCCTTGTATGACTAAACACTAAATATGTATTGGTTAAATACACTTAGATAGGAAAGACCTATCTCTAATCTAAAGGACTACATAGTGGATAGGTAAGGGGAGAGAGAGATGTTTCCATCTGCTCTCTAGGAGGAAAGGAAGGATTGTGACTCTGCACAGGAAGTGCTGCAGAGTCAGTTCAGGGGTCATAGAGTAGGGACAGATAGGGAGACCCTGACTCACTGTCTCTACTCCCAATGCCCCTAGTGGTCATTAGGACAGTTGGTGCAAAAGGGCGATGCACTGGAAGTTCATCTCCAACAGTTTCCACCCCATAGCCCACCCTAAAGCCAGTTTGAAATGGGTCTACATAGTTTCTTCCAATACTGACTGTAGCTGGGAGGCCACCAGCCTCTCAATTACCTTGCCCAACCATGGAAGGTTGGAGACAGGCCTATAGTTGCTTAACTGTTAACGGAGGGATCCAATGCAGGCATCTTCAGAAGAGGTCTAATGATTGCCTCCTTAAGACAGTAAGGCATCCTGTCCTCCCTCAAAGAAACATTTATAATATCTACCAGGCTCTCTACAACAACCCCGCTGCCAAGAAAGTATAAGCCATGTTGGACAAGGGTCAAGGGAACAATTGGTAGGCTGCACCGTTCCAAGCAGCTGAGCACAGATCTTCAAAAGCTCTAGCACTCTCTCTAAATAAAAACACTCTATTTATAAAAGCCAGTTCACATTCCACCCAACACTTTAGCATGGCCGTGAAACAAAGTACAGGATGAAGTTATGTAGACAGCAGAAGGCATGATTCTGAATATTAGAGGCAAGGAAGCAGGCTTAGCCCCTAACTCAATGATGCTGTTGAATACACCCCTTTATTCTCCCCCCACCCAGGTTAGGAGAATGAATGTCATCCATTTCTATGGAGCACAGTAAAGTGCTATACTTGGGGGACAAGGGTTATGTGTGAACCTTCTTACTACCTATGGCACTGTGTCACAGCCCCCATTAACAGACACTCAATGGGAATGTAATACACAGGTCCTGCCTTCTCTCTCTCTCTCTCTCACACACACACACACACACACACACACACACCTTGCTCATCACAATGGCAGACAAACACAAATAACAAAACAGCCTTACAGAACACTGCTTTGGCAGCTGGACTCAGATGTAGTGACTGAGTGTGTTGGGTGGTGGTGACTGGAACTCTCCATCTCTTCCCCTCTCTCAAGCTTTAAGGGCCTCTGTTTATATTATATGTTACTAAACACACACCCCTATAAACTTTTCCTTCCCTGAGGAGTTTTTCTTCAGCAAGCTCTTTGAGCTCTCCCACCCCACCCCTTGTCTCTTTTATAGTCAGGGAATTCTTTTTTCTTCCAGTTTAACTAGTACTTCCATTAAAATAAAACTAAGGAATACGCCACAGCTTCATTTTATTGGGTGGAAAATTATGCGAGTTAAACCATTGGAAAAAAATGGAAGCTCACTGAAGTTAATGTGAGACAATAATGTACACTAATGACTGGTCCCCTCTCTGTCACTTCTATTGATTAACCTCAGTGAAGTCAAATACCCACAGCTCTATCTCCCTTATTTGCCAAAACAGTTCAATAAAGGCACTTGCACTGTCCTGGGCAATACTTAGCAATGAAGAAAGGTGCCAGCAGCAGCAAGGGCATTTTCAAATAAACTTTAGAACTTCTCTGATTAGTGCGTAAAACAGCAGACAATTTTGCAGAGATGCTCAACTTTGGCCCTCCAGCTCTTTTTGGACTACACTCCCATAATCCCCAGCCACAGTGGCCCATAGCCAGGAATTATGGGAGGTGTAGGGCAACATCTGCAGAAGGGCCAAAGTTGAGCAGCCCTGATTTAAAGCAATATTCAGAATGCATACTTTTGCAAATGTTGTATGCTAAGCTCCAGTCAGATGTACTTTAGCACCTATTGTTCTGAGCACGGTATTAAACTTGAAAAAGAATGAGAGGGCAGCAACTCAAGAAACATCACCAAAAAGAAAAAGACAAAAAAGACAAAAAAGACACCCAGCCATCATTCTGCAGTTTCCCTAGAATTTTTAAGTGTAATAATGCACTTAAAAACAAGAAGTTGAGAGTTTTGTTTTCATTTTTGGAGGCGCATGTTTTGTTTGTTTTTGTACGAGAGAGAGAGAAAGAGGATGAGAGAAACAGAGAAAAAACGTAAGTGGAACAGACTTTTAAAATCCTGGTCAGAGAAGCTTTCCAAGTCTTTCTGGCTTCTTTAAGGACCCAGAACAAACAGATGTTTTGTTATTTGGAACAGAGAAACCTCCACTCAGAGCTCATTAATTGGAAGGAGGCTTAAATCCCATCCGCTCTTATGAGCTGTTGTCCTCTTGCCTATTTTGGTTTAATAAAACAAAGATGCAAGTCAGAAAAATATAATGCTTGCAGCCTTGTTAGCCTGAATGGAAGGTTTGGTCAAGTACTTCCCCACACCAGTTCTCTAGGCAAGCAGGCAAGCATAGCTAGGGGCTCTAAAAAGACAGAAGCCAAGTTCCTAACATCATGATCACCACCCAGCAATAAGACTCATTCCAAAAACAAATGCAAAAAAAGACTTCCTCTTTGAGTTGTTCTACCACGTCCTTCAGCCCTGACCTAGAGGAAGCCACTTCGAAAAGAAAGGAGTATTACCTTTCCTTGGAAGCAAAGAAGGGAGAATGAAAGAAGTGTGTGTGTACTGGTGGCTATCTATGAACAGAATGTTTGTATACTCTGTAGTGGTATGCAGGATCCTCTAAGGTGTTTTTTACAGGTGATGCTAAGAATTTCCTTTTAGTCTGGAATGCAAATATGGGATTGAAAGTGGAAGATATAACATCTGAAATCAAATGTACATTCCAGAAAATTGAACTTTCAGAAATTTTTCAAATGAAGGAAATGCAAAATGTGATTTATGCTTCAGTTGTGAAATTGCCTAAGAAATGAACCTTCAGTTCTCTATTAATATTCATCCAGAGGACTGGCAGAACATTTTTACAAGTCACATTAAAAGTACAATCCTATTTACTTGGAGGTATGAATGACCTCTGGCTGCAGATGATGGGAGCAGTAGTCCAATAACATATGGAGACCCAAGTTAGAGAACCCCTGGCTTACTGAGTGTCCTTGGTTGAGTAACTGTTTCTTAGCCCAAAAAAGGCCAAGGGTTGTTGTGAGGGGGCGGAAGTGCAAAGGAGAAAGGAACTCCACCCTGAGTTCCTTAGAGGATGAGAAGGAAAAGGATTTAGAATGGGAAAGCATGTGACCAGATCAGGGAAAGTGGTCCCCACACCACTCTAACAACATTGGCTGACTAAGAAATTTATTCAAAGTAGCCCCATTGAAATTAAGATGCCAGATTAGGCATTACAATGCCTAGCTTGTCCTTTTAATTTCAGTAGACTACTCTGAGAAATTTTCCTTCTCATGTCAGCAAATGAAACGAAACATTCAGTATTATTTCTGAAGGTTGTTAACGTAACAACAGAAGCATAAACAGAATGCATGTACATTCTAATTATTATAGCTTTTACGTCTGATTTAAAGAGATGGGATGAAATGAAACAAAACAGAATAAAACACTATTTATGCCATATGGGAAAATAGTTGGATTATACTCCCCTAATTACAAAAACGGACTCTGAACTTCAGTAACTACTAACCTATACATTTTCTCTGATGGGACACCAGCTAACTATCATTCAAAAAATGAGGCAGTTGCTGGAAATGAGACATGCTTCCAATTTAATCCCATGTGGAAAGGCATGAAAAGCCTATGTAGACATTCCTCTTACCACAGAACCAAATCTAAATTTCTGTTATTTTATTATTCTAAGTAGTTCAGGACAAAACTGACAGCTCCTTTAATAACTAAAAGATCAGAAGAGTCATCCTGATAGTTCATTCATTCAATGTCTCCCTTCAAACAAGAAAGCAAATAAATAAGAAGGGAAACAGTGAACTCAGCTTATATTTTAAAGACGCATTGCAGAAGTGTGCAAAAGTGTCAACCAAGGACTCAGCAGGGTATGTTCTTTCACATCACCTCTGGGTCAGACCTGAACAGAAAAACCCTGTCAATGGCTAGCTGACCTACTATACCATGCTAATCCACTGTGTCCAAGGTATTCCAAGCTCAACACCAGAAAAAGGTCTGTTTTTCTCCACACACTTAGTGACCCTACTCATTGCTCTTTATCTTTCATTTGACCTTGCCTCAGATAGAGCTTTTCAGTCAGACCTCAGGCTTTTGCTTGAGCAATAGCTCATTCAGCTCTATGCTCATGTTTGGTTGATTTGATGTACTACATTTTTATTCTACCTTTCTTCAAGGAATTCACGGTCCTCATAACTACCCTGTAAGGCTGGTTAGGCTAAGAGAAAGAGTGACAGGCTCAAGGTCACTTAGTTAAATTCATGTCTGAACAGGGATTTGAACCTGGAACTCCCAATTCCTAAACCCTCTTCAGACAATTAAAAAAAGCAGGGATGCTCAACTCATCTAGAGTGCCCTGAGAACATGCCATGAAGCCCCACCAAAAGACAAACACTGTAACTGTGGACAGATTTTTGTGTGTGTGATTAGAAGGCTATGGCGTCTGAGCACATAAACGCAAGGGCATACGCACAAGGCCTGCTTTTAAAAAAAATCAGAGAGGGCTCTAGCATGATATGTTCCTAGTCTGTTTCTGCTACTACCCCATTTTCCTTTTTATAGATCTCACTGCCTCGTTGCTGGCACCAGTTGCTCCCTGGCTATGGACTGATGTAATCTGCCACCTGAACTAGACTCATAATACCAGTTTCTATAGCATTTACATACAGAGAGATAGAAAAAGGATAAGAATTTCACATATTACTAATGCAGTGTGTGGATAAATTATTTATGTACATCTTTTTATATTCCTCACACCCTGCTTGCTGACTGGAATGCAGTTGAACTCTCATTTTCAGGAAGCTATCCACAACTACTTTCCTGGCTTTTTCTTACGTGCTAGTCACTAACTGACTACCACTATCTAGTTTTTGAATTCTAGAACAGTTAAGTTCTCCCTAAAACATTTAGCTCCAACCAGGGCAGTAATTCAGCCTTTTGGGAAAGTCTGTTCAGTATCTTCGTACAATTGTACATGTGATTGGACAACTAGTGGCTTCACAAACTCACTTTCTCCTTTGAGTACTATGGGCAGGATGGTTGGATGAAGAGCTAAGCTGCTGCCCTGAACTTGTGGAAGATGCACTTTCTTCATCTCAGGATTCTTTATGTCTTGGATCCTTTTCTAGAGAACAGAAGAGAAATGCAACCAACCTCTTTTCTCAACACCCACATAGAGAAGGCAAGAGGCTCAGTGCCAAAGAAAACCTCCTGTGAACTCGAGCATTTCAAACCCAACAGCTAAGTGGAAAGCTGAGCCTCTTGGACATCAGCAGTGGGGCCATGGGGCGGACTCCGGAAAAGCCAGAATAGCAGGTCGATGACAGCATGCAGAGAGAAGGAATTCCAGATCAGACCTGAATACCTGAGCAAATGTCTAAGGGGCTAATTAAAACACACACACTGGCTCATATGCATAGAAAAACCAAACGTACTGTCATGCATGGCCTCTTACAGACAGACATCACCATTGCCAACTATTAATATTTTAACATAAAACACGACAATTTTAGCGGTTGCTTAAAATCCACAATAAAAAATGAGAAGGCCTGTTTTAGTTTCAGATAATTCATTTCTAGACCTAATGGCTTCAAAGGGAGCCTTATACAGCTGACTGTAAGCAAAAGACTTTGAACAGAAGAAACTCCTCACAAATTTGTTAAATAATAATATTTTAAGAAAGCACCATGATCCCCGAGGACTTGCCACATGATCTTTCAGGACTTGATACATATACTATATAAGTTAACAATTAAAAATCGAGCATATAGATCAGAAATAAGAGAAGGAGAAAACATCCACATAAAATGAGACAGCTCCACATGGAATATAAAGAAAAGGGGAAATGTTCCTTACAAATGTCTTCACAATGAGGAGTTCTATATTTTAGGGGTGCAAACAATAACAATTCAGTGTATTACTACCAGGGCTAAAACCAGACACCACAGTGCTGCTGGTGAACTAGCAGGTCTACAGGTGGGAGTGTTTGCCCATCCAGGCCAACCATGGGCTCTCCTTGACCTGGAAAGACTATAAAGAAAGGGAAGAGTTCCTGTTCAGCCTAGAACTTTTCCTGTGCAGCAACAGTGTGCCTGACTTAGTTCCATCTTAAGAACCAACACCGACAAGCTGTAACCATTACAGTCATTCACCTTTCTGACCTGTTCCATGGATAAGGCAAGGTTAGCCCAGAAGCAACTGGTACATGTAACAATGAAATGAACTATAGTAAGAGCAGGTATATATACTTTAGGTTCCATGTCTCTATGAAATTTTATTTATTTATTTATTTATTAAATTTATACCCCGCCCAAACTTACGTCTCTGGGCGGCTGTCCCACTTGTGTGGGACAAGTCGCATCTCTAAAACTGGAATAACAGTGATACTGCCTCACAAGGTTGATGTACTTGCTTAAATTATTAATAGTATTAGAAACCAGTAAAGAGATGGTTGGAGCATCTATAACTAGAAATCTTGTATTTGAGCAACAGGCCCTCCTGCTGCTTACCTTCCATCCAGATAACTCTCTTCTAAGTACACAGGTTACCACCACTTTTACTCTGTGCCTCATCTTGTCTTAGTGTTCAGTGAAGAGGATGGTTTCAAACTATTGTTGAGATGACTTACATGAGGGGAAAGCAGCTTGGGGTTGGGAGGGGGGGTGAGATAAAATAAATGAAAACATGCAAACTGTGAGGCTATTCACACGCGTGTGCAAAACTGTTTTGCACATGCGTGAGAAGCGCCGGGATAGGGCCTGATCCTTGCTTGTGGCACCATGGCAGCAAACCTGCCCATGGAACCACCCTTCAAAACAGGGTTAGGAGAGCGAGCACTCTCCTAACCCTGTTTTGTTTTGTAATCGTGTGTCAGCCACAGCTGCAAGGGAGGGTATGAGACTTGGGGAGGGAAAGGGGGAACCCCATAATGCAATGGTAGCTCGGGGGGGGAATGCAGAGAGCTGCATCCTAGCACCCCGACCCTCAGAACTACTGGCATCAACCAGTGCTCATGTGAGTGGGCAATCCGCCTGCCCAGGGATGTAGGACTGATCGTCTAGAGGGAGATAAGCTCTTCAGGGCTTCCTCCCTCCAAATCGGGTAGCCCTTTCTCACTGCTCACGAGAAAGGGCTCAAAGTGTTGTGCTCAGGAATCTCCCCTGTCCTTGGTGTGCCATGTATATATTTCCAACAGATTAAGCCGTAGTCAGAGTTAATCAAATGGCTGCGTCAAAGCAGGAACGTAGTGTGTGTATGTGTATTTTCTTAAAAATATGTTTTTTATCTTATGCAAGTACTCTGCATGCCAGCAGCTCTTTGCAAAATGCTTATTGATAACAAGACTATTACTAAATTCAGACCAAGACAGACATGACACTGGTTAAAACCAGTGGTTAAAATGAGACTGCAGACCTAATGCCTATTTTATTAAAGGAAACACAGACAGTCAGAAGCCTAAAGACCCCTATCTTTGATTTGAACAGCTCAAATTCCTGTTCTAGTTCAAAAGGTCACTCAAAATCTTATTAGGGATAAAACAAGGGATGATATTGGGATTTATTCTCGCAATAACCAAGTTCCAAACAAAATCCTATAAGTCCCACATGTTCTCCCCGCCTCCCCCCGCCCCGTCCTGCACATTACAGCGTATGAAGAGGAAGGTCAAACACAGCAGGCAGCCTGTGTAGGTTCCTGCTGCACTACGGCCCTTTAGCAGTGTCGAGGCATAGCTCTTCTGCAATCAGCCAGAAGCAGAATGAAAGCAATATTTCTACATAACATGGTACTATATTACCTATAATAAGCTTGCACTGCACATTTCTGTGGACAAGATCATAATATGCTTATTCAGAAGTAAGCACCAGTTGATTCTATGATACTTACTGCCTTGATAAGCATGTTTAGGATTGCACCCTTCAATCAGCAAATAACTACCTATTTGGTACATTTTAAAGTGGCTCCCACTCCTGGCTCCCTGCCCTTTAATTAGTCATTTCCTATTCCCTCCCAGTCACAAGCATGACAGTCCTTAAAGGGCTAATTGTGTCCAGGAGATAATCCTTTCCCATTATCTCCCAGCCACAAACAGCCTTCTAATTAGTAATTTCCTATTTGCAGTTCAAACAATCCTATAATTTGCTCATTCATTTAAAAAAAAATCATTTTGTTTTAATACAATTGCTTTTCATCAACAAACCAGAAAAAACACCACAGCACTTTTATGCATTATTTATTTATTCATTCATCTCCAATTTAATTCATTGACAATTTAATACAGGAATGAGATTATTATTACAGGTTGAGTATTCCTTATCTGGACTGCTTGGGACCAGAAGTGTTCCGGATTTCGGACTTCTCCAGATTTTGGAATATTTGCATACTGTAATAAGATATCTTGGGCATAGAATCCAAGTCTAAAACACGAAAGGTTACTGTACACTGTATTTAAGTTTTATTTAAAGTCTCTAGCGCCAAAGCGAGTGAGTGAGGTGAAGCGTTTTGGTTTTTGTTTTGTTACGAGGTGCTCAGCTACAAGTTGGTGCTGCGGGCACACGCCATGGTGGTTTCTGGATTCTGGAGCATTCTGGATTCCGGATATCCAGATTAGGGATACTCAACCTGTATTATTTTAATGTAACTATGGTGGAAGAAACCACATAACAGTGGAACCATGAAATGCAGTAACACATTTACATGAAATGCAGTAAATGCAGTAATCACCAGTGCAATCACTAACTGTCTCAAGGATGACTCCTCCCACCATGTGTATCAATAGTACTTTGCCAGGACAAATGGCACGATCACATAGGGAAGGAGAGAAGGTAAGTTTTGTACAGCCTTCCTCCCCTCCCAACTTCCTATTGTGTGAATACTCTTATTGTCTGCATTCTCTAATAACCGTGAGCAAATGGTGCCAACCCCTGCTAACTTGGCAAAGAGGCACCTTTTAACATGGTGATTCTGGGGGAGAGTAACTGGCCCTATCCACCACCAGCACAGTACCTCCAGTGCCAGCTGCTGGTCTATCTTATGTTTCTTTTTAGATTGTGAGCCCTTTGGGGACAAGGATCCATCTATTTATGTATTATTTCTCTGTGTAAACTGCCCTGAGCCATTTTTGGAAGGGTGGTATAGAAATCAAATAAATAAATAAATAAATAAATAAATAAATAAATAAATAAATAAAATAATTCCAGAGCAAACAGCTAGTATAGACTCAACTTAGGAACAAAGGAAGCTGGTTACACTGAGTCAGAAGGCCACTGGTCCATCTTGCTCAGTAATGTCTATTGACCGAAGCAGCTCTTCAAGGTTTCAGGCAGGAGTCTTTCCCAGCCCTACCTGGAGACACCGGGGCTTGAACATAGGATCTTCCAAATACAAAGAAGATGCTCTACCACTGAGCTATGGCCCCATCCCCAATGACCCATTCCCAATGTCTATACCACCACAGACAGAAATTTAGTAGCCAGTATCGTTTGTGATACGTATTGTTCAGCAATCTGAACTCTGTGTTTAAAAAATAAATTCTGCACCCAGGAAATACAAATTCTGTTCCAAGAAAAGCTGCACTTGTGGTGAGTATGGATTCTTCAAACTGAGCAAATTTGCAAATTTTCTTATCTTTTTTGCAAAATTTATTCTGCAATTTTTCCTATTTTATGCTATCCTGATTTTGTTGAGTGTGCAGCAGAGAGGCAAGGAGTTATGTAAGATTCTGAAGCCCTACCCCACCTGGAAATCTTATTCAGACACATCTCAATTATCTTATGTAGCCATAAGATCCAGAAACTTTCTTTTTTTAATATAAAAATAGTAGCCAAGATTATCAGGAAGTTGAATTCTGTGCCTGGTAGCACATGCTTTGCTCTTTCAGTACAACAAGTTCCTCTGTACATAAGTGTAGCATACACACAATTCTGGGGATGGGATTCAGTGCTAAGTCTCCTGGCTTGTTTGTTTCACCAGCTTTGCCATAGGCATCCTTATTGTCACTAGGCCATGTTGCAAAGAGCCTTGCCTATAAAACAGGGGTAATTATATTTCTCCCTATGTAAAAACTTCTACTGAAGGACCAGATCCTCAGGCGGAAGAAAATTAGTGTCACTCCCCTAATTTAATTCTATCTTTAATGTAGTACAGGAAACTACATTAGGGAGAGTGTAAGAAGTGTGTGTGTGTGTGTGTGTGTACGTACATGCATGCATAAGTATCCCCTGCTAAGGGGCAAAAATGCTTTCTAAAGGGGTGGTTCTCTTATATTTAGCAGGGGGAGAGCAATTCTCCCTATTTAACCCAGTATAGGATCCCTCCCAATGGCTGCTATTGGTGTTTCCCTTGTGTTTCTGTTTAAGACCATGAACCCCTTTGAGACAGGGTACCATCTTCTCATGAGAACATAATTAGAGCCATGCCAGCCCAAGGCCTATTAGTCCAGCATCCTGTTTCCCAGATGCTTCAGAGAAGCCTAACAACCAAGGCATGCCCCCTCTCCTGCAGTTGCCCTCTTGCAGCTGATATTTGGAAGCATCATTTCTTTTGCTATGAAAACTACTTTGAGAACTGTGTTGAAAAGCATTATATAAATATTTTTAACAACAACAGCCTATTGTTTGTGTGGACAGTATGGAAAGTAGGACCTAATGGCCTCACAGGACCGAATGACCCAGGTGCTTAATTCCTAGCCTAGATTTTAACACCTAGCCCAGATTTTAATCCTTCCCATGACTAAGTAAATTACTACCTTAGGTTAAAAAAAAATCCAAAGTTCTAACTCAGAGTCCCTAACATGAACTGTTTCTAGTCCAACTCTACAGGAGGCAGAGTAGTGGGAAATGGTGCCCACGTCATTGGAAAAGAATGTTGTCCCAGAAATGGAAACATAGCTACTAGTTCTCTCAAAACTGCACTAAAAATGTTTGTGGTGCATTTGACAAGAGGGAAACATTCTCGCTGGCAAGGGGCTCAAAAGCAAGGAGACAAGACAAGACAGGCAGGGATGCCTGTCAAAGCAGCTGTGTCCACAGAAACGTAAGGATTCCAAGGAACCTTCCTTCTGTGAGCAGAGAAAATGGTATGTGAAACAAGGGGCAAGAGTATGATATGTTTGAGGAGAAAGTCATATGAATGCAAGGCTCTTTCCTTCCTCTGCACCCCATTACCTTTTTCTCACGCATACTCATTTCACCAAATGAGGCACAGACATTTAACCAAACAGTTATCTGAGAAAACACACTAGAACCTCTAATGGGTACTCACAAAACAGGCACTGTTTTGTTCTAGTACTGTGGGTTCTAGTGTGTGGAGTCTAGTGTAGACTCCAAGCAACTCCTATCTATTTATTTTTACACTTATATCCCGCTCTCCTCCGAGGAGCTCAGAGCAGTGTGTATGGTTATTTTTATCCTCACAACAACCCTGTGAGATAGGTTAAGCTGAGAGCGACATGACTGGCCCAGAGTCACCTAGTGAGTTTCATGGTTGAAGGGGGATTCTAACTCGGGTCTTACCGGTCCTAGTCCAACACTAACCACTATGCTGTGCCTATGACAAGGACTCCTGCCTACCTCCTTCCAACAGCCAGGAGAGTATGAGCCAAGCACACTGCAGCCACTTGTATGGATAGACAATGGGCCCAAATCATATCACTAAGGAAAAGTGAACTGGGTTCTAGATACTGTTAGAGCAGCTTTGAATTTTGTACACAAGGTGGGCAAGGAAGCATGAGTAACTCATGGTGAGATGTGCTGTTCCAGGTACATGTGGCACTTGCGCATTTCACTGTGGAAAGAAATGCATGGGTTGCTGTTTTGAACCTTACACAGGAAATGCAAAATAGAGGAAGAGTGAGTCCCTCACATTTTCTCCCTCCCTATCTTGTCTGTAATGCACAATAATACTCAGGATGGTAGTGGGGAGGCAATACAAGAACTCAATTTCTCCTCCTTCCAATGTTCAGCTGAAACATTGGAGAGAGCCAGTGTGGTGTAGTGGTTAGAGTGCTGCACTAGGACAGGGGAGACCCGAGTTCAAATCCCCATTCAGCCATGATACTAGCTGGGTGACTCTGGGCCAGTCACTTCTTTCTCAGCCTAGCCTACTTCACAGAGTTGTTGTGAAAGAGAAACTTGAGTATGTAGTACACTGCTCTGGGCTCCTTGGAGGAAGAGCGGGATATAAATGTAATAATAATTAATAATAATAATAATAATAATAATAATAATAATAATAAATCCAAAGAAGGAAAAGGCAATGGGTGTCCAGCTACTCAACTGCCTTTCAGTATCACTGATCTCTTTGCCACTTCTTTCACCAAAGCCACCATTAATCTGGAACCAATGTAGTATTCACCAATATTCTTCTCAGCTTCCTATTTCTTTATTTCTTTCCTCTCCCCCACCCCCACCTTTTTTTTTTTTGTTGGCTCATCAGATCATGAGAAAGGAAGGCTGGATGGCCCCACCCTTGGCTACTGCCAGCTGTACAAACTGTAGAGCTTAAAGCTGAGATCTACATCCCAGGGATTGTGCTTAATGGAAAGCGTCTGTGAGAATAATCCCACCCCCCACAATAAACTCACTAATGATTCCTCCACATACACTAATTGGAGTTTCACTTTATTCCACGCTAGTCAGACCTCATCTGTAGTATTGTATCTAGTTCTGGATGGCACACTTTTAAAAGGATATAGATAAATTAAAACAGAATCGGAGGAGGGCAGCCAAGATGGTCAGGACTCCTGACCAGGAGTCTAGAAAACAAGCCCTATGAGGAAAGGTTGAAGAAACTTTGTATGTTTAGAATGGACAACAGGATCAAGGGAGGATCATGGGACACAACAGCCCTCCTCAAATACCTGAAGGGTTGCCACACAGAAGAAGGGAAAAACTTATTCACTGCTGCATCAGAGCGCAAAACTACATCTAATAGGCTTAAATTACAGGATGGTGAGCTGGCTCTCTTGTGCTGGAGGTCTTCAAGCAGAGGCTGGACAACCACTGTTGGAGATGCTCTAGCTCTGGATTTCCTGCATCAAGCAAAGGAGTTGGACTAGATGGCTTACACACCTCCTCCAACTCTATGATTCCTCTCCATTTCTGCCACTGTCCATTTCTGCAACTTCAAGAGGATTTGTGGTTCCATAATTGCTCTCACCCAATTGCTGCTCTTTGAAACGTAATAGACATCAACAGCTGGCTCCGGTGAGAAAGTAATATCCAGCACATAAGCAACCCTGAAGAATGCAGATGGAGGAAGGTTGTGTCTTAGAAAAGAGAGATCAATTGTTGGGTTTTTTAAAATACAAGGTTCACTCAGAAATTTGTTTTCAGTGAAAGGGCTCAACAAAAAGATGTGAAGCCAGAATCAAAGCTCTGAACCCTTGCCCAGACACTGAAACTACTACTATGAATATTTATATATCGTCTTTCAACAATAATTCTCAAGGCAGTTTACATGGGGTGTGTGGGTGAGAGATTGTTCCCTGTCCCAAAAGGGCTCATAATTTAAAAAAGAAACACAAGATACACACCATAGACACCAGCAACCACCACTGGAGGGATGCTCTGCTGATGTTGGATAGGGACAGTTGCTCTCCCCCTGCTAAATATAGCAGTATCACCACTTTAAAAAGGTACCCATTTTCTCAGTTAGGAGGAATAGCAAACACTGCTATTTCTCTCTTACAGCCCATATAGACCAGAATCTATCTTCAGAGGGAATGCGTATTATCCAGATGGCTTTATATGCTCAAGTTGCTTTCACAGCTACAATACATCAAAGGACATCATGGAATCCTAATCTGCTGTATCATGTATTAGCTGGCCTTATTTTTCTCAACACAGATTGAGGCTATTCATACGCATGGGCAAAACCGAGCTAGGAAAGTCCAGCCCAATTTTGCCGGCTCATGTGAACCGCCAGTTGCTGTGTGGCTCTCGGCAGCAGCACAGCAGCAAACCCTGTTGGGTGCCCCAGCTGTTAGCCATGGCGCAAGCATGCCTTAAACCTGGGTAGGATCGTGTGTTAGCTCCGCATGGCACCTACACATGAGTAGCCTCCTGACCAGCGTTGGGAGGCTCTCCATGATGCACCGCACACTCACGCCGTGCATGATGGAAGTTCCAGGGGCCTCCCAGCCCCCTAAAGCACCCGGCTGCTGGAAGGAGCCGGGAATCGTCTGGGTGAGCAATGTGCTCATTCAGCAAGGGAGGTCCATCTGCGGGGGAGGTAAGTATTTCAAGGCTTCCTCCCCTTGCCCGCTTTGAGCCCTTTCTCTGATCGTGAGAAAGGGCTCAAAGTCTCCCTGCAAAATAGTCTCCCTCCCTCTTTTTCTTTTAGACTGTGAGCCTTTTGGGGACAGGGAGCCATCTTATTTATTTATTATTTCTCTGTGTAAACTACCCTGAGCCATTTTTGGAAGGGCGGTATAGAAATCAAATTAATAATTAATTAATTAAATAAATAAATATCGTGTGCATGCTCAGAGGCACTGTATTATTATTATTTCTTGTTTACACAATCAGACAGGTGTTATTGACTGGTTTGTTTTATCCAGACATCGAGTCCTTCCCAAGGACCTGGGATGCCAGAATTTTATTGTCAATGGTTATAGATATAGTTGCAGAATATAGGCTGTTCCCAGTAAAGCTGCTTTTTGTAATTGGCTGATGGTGATTTCTGTGGCCCCTATGGTGTTGAGGTGCTCTTCAAGGTCTTTTGGAACTGCACCCAGGGCGCCAATGACCACTGGGATTATTTGGGTCTTCTTCTGCCACAGCCTTTCAATTTCAATTTGTAGATCTTTGTATTTGGTGATTTTTTCTATTTCTTTTTCTTCTATTCTGCTATCCCCTGGTATTGCTATGTCGATTATTTTGACTTGTTTTTCTTTCTTCTCGACTACAGTGATATCTGGTGTATTGTGTGGCAGATGTTTGTCTGTTTGTAGTCGGAAGTCCCATAATATTTTTACATCTTCATTTTCTTCAACTTTTTCAATTTGATGGTCCCACCAATTCTTGGCTACAGGTAGCTTGTATTTTTTGCAGATGTTCCAGTGTATCATCCCTGCTACCTTGTCATGCCTTTGTTTGTAGTCAGTATTAATTTACACAGTCAGACAGGTGTTATTGACTGGTTTGTTTTATCCTTGGGAAGGACTCGATGTCTGGATAAAACAAACCAGTCAATACCACCTGTCTGACTGTGTAAATTAATAATAATAAATAATAATAATAATAATAATAATAATGCCTCTTCTAATGCTAAACTGTCCAAGTGTCTCGCCATTGATTGTTAACTGTGTACTCCACATGCTCATTGCTTTTATATAGTGCCTCTGAGCATGTACACGATGACATAGCCAACTCCCATCCAACTGGATTTGCAGGAACAGAAAGTGGCTAATGTGACATGGGGTGTGATTTCCAAGCAAGAGTGAGCACCGATATCCCTTGTTTTTATATATTAATGACAATGTGGTGGCTCATACATACAGTTAAATGGAAGCGGCATGCAGGCTCTCCAAAGGAAGATGAAAGGTTTGCTTTGGCCTGGAATTTATTTGTACACGTTCTCCCTGTATTATGATTCTCACCATATTTGCTATTAACTCATTTGTTTGGGCAGATGTGGGGCTCACCCCTGTGTCAACAAAGCAGCAACCTGGGGCTTCTACATGGAAAGCAGACCTGTCCTTTCTTTTTCTTATTTTTTCTCATGCAGAAAAACTTGTAGGAAAAAGTCCAAGCTCCCACATACGCAAAATCCAACAGGAGGGCTACTAAGGCAGGCAATGTATGTTACATATTTATGTAATGCTAGCTGGCCCTGCATAGAACATCAGCACACTGGGACTTTACTGCTTTCCTTAAATTCCTGCAACAGCCCCGGCTTTATTGCTCAGTGTCAGCCACCTCACTTGCAGCCAACCTCTCTCCTCCTCCAGTCTCAGCCACCCCAATCACAGCCACCCCCTTATCTCCCCTCCCCCACTCTCAGCCACCCAATCACAGCCACCGCCTCATCTCCCCTCCCCCACTCTCAGCCACCCCACTCCTCCCCACCACCTTCAGACATCCCACTCACAGCCACTCCCTCTCCCCGCACTCTCTACCACCCCTCCACTCCCCCACCCACAGCCACACCTCTCCTCCCCACCATCACTCGCAGCCACCCCCTCTCCTCCACTCCCCTACTCTCTCAGTTCACCCAACTGCTGCTCATTCCCTCAGCTCCAACCACTGGCCTCCAATGCCCTGCCAAGTCTGTGTGAGGAGTTACAAGGATGATGGCCAAGCCAGGGCAGGAGAGAGTACCGAAGGCCATCCATGCAGGCCGGACGGGAAGCCCTGGCTTTGCCATCCTCCTCATGAGGAGACTCAACGAGGCATCAGAGGCTGGCCGTTGGAGCTGAGGAAGGGAGGGAGTGAGCAATGCCGCTGCTCTTTCTTTGGCCCTCCTGCTCCTCCTTGGCAAAAGCTGCCCCTCCAACCGCTCCTTAGCCTCATCCTTCTTGCCTTCTTTCTCCCTTGCCCCACAAGTGTTGGCAGAACTCTCGCAAGATGTACCACTTACCATACATCCTAAGGCTTTTAAATATAAAGAAGATGGTTCTTACAGGAAGTTGTCTTCAAGACAGGTCTAGGTACAGATTATCACTACTGTTTTGAAGCTCTGGAAATCTCAGCACTTTGACTCTACTGAGTGGTAATGTAGAATGAGGTTCATTGGTCTTAGTAGGACCAGCAATACCCAAAATCAACATGACTTTTTAAAAAATCATCTTTTTGTTCTGGTTAGAAAGAGGTCTTTCTATTCATATTGTATAATGTGCATGGAAGTACCGTTCTTTCCTCTTAGTGGGAAGTAGGCTTACTAAAAGTATAGGTTGGTTTGTTTTTAAAGTACATAACCTGGCAAAATATTATGAGTGAACATAGCTAATCAAAGTTATAGCAATATCAATTCAGTTATACCAGTAAAGGAAGAACAACAGACTTCCAAGTGTTCATTTTTAAAAATTTATTTAGAATAACATGTATACTACTTTTCAGTAAATAAACGTTCTTTTTCAAAGCAGTTCACATAGCAAAAACAAAGAAAATATGGTTTTCCTGTCCCAAAGGGACTCAAAATACCAAAAAAGAAAGAAATACAAGGAGACACCAGTCACTGCAAGGGACACTATACTGGAATGAATAGTTAGGAACCATAGTCAGGGGCTGTCCATAAAAACCTCTTAACCCACTTCGCAATTTGTCACACATTGCCTCCTTTTAACCAATGCTCTATCCCTCCATTGTCACAATTTTGCTACCGTTTCCCTTTGATAAGTGACATGTTTTATGTTACTCTGTGGGAAGAGTCAAAAGGCATGTGGTTAAAGGTTGACATAGCATACTTGGACTTCCAAAAAGCTTTTGACAAAGTTTCCCACCAAAGGCTCTTGAGGAAACAGCAGTCATGGGATAATGGGCGGGTTTATGTGTGGATTGGTAACTGTTTGAAGGACAGGAAACAGAGGGTAGGAATTAACTGACAGTTTTCACAATGGAGGGAAGAAAGAAGTGGGATCTGTTATGGGACTAGTGCTCTTTAACTTGTTCATAAATGATCTAGAAGTTGGGGTAAGCAGCGAAGTGGCCAAATTTGCAGATGACACCCAACTATTTAGGGTAGTGAAATCCAAAACAGATTGTGAGGAGCTCCAAAAGGATCTCTCCAAACTGGGTGAGTGGGTGACAAAATGGCAAATGCGGTTCAATGTAAGCAAGTGTAAAGTGACGCATATTGGGGCAAAAAACCCAACTTCACACATATATAATGACGGGGTCTAAGCTGTCGGTGACTAACCAGGAGAGAGATCTTGAGTCGAGGTGGACAGCTAGTTGAAGGTTTTAGTGCGCGGGAGTTGTGAAAAAGGCTAATTCCATGCTAGGGATAATTAGGAAGGGGTTTGAAAATAAAAATGCTAATGTTATATGCCCTTATACAAATCTATGGTGCGGGCACATTTGGAGTACTGCATGCAGTTCTGATCCTCGTATCTTAAGGAGAACATCATAGAACTGGAAAAGGTGCAGAAAAGAGCAACCAAGATGATGAGGGGCCTGGAGCACCCTCCTTATGAGGCAAAGAGAATGCATCTGGGGCTGTGCATCTACAGCATCTGGGGCTTTTTAGTTGGAAAAGAGGTGACTACAAGGAGACATGATAGAGGTGTATAAAATTATTCATGGAATAGAGCGAGTGGACAAAGGGAAATTAAAAGTCTGGGTGAACAAATGCATCTCGACTGCCTTTTTAAAAGCTGTAAGAGATGGGGAGGCTCTTATTTAGTCAGGAAGTGTGTTCCAAAGCCTTGGGGCAGCAATGGAGAAGGCCTGCCCCTGAGTAGCCACCAGAACAGCTGGTGGCAACTGCAGACGAATAATAACAAACAAGAAAGAACTGAGCCAGAGTGATATAGTGGTCAGTGTGCTGGACTGGGGAAATCCAAGTTCAAATTCCCATCACTGGGTGACTCTCGGACAGTCACTTATCTCTTAGCAAAACCTTCCTCATAGGGCTGCTGGGATAAATGTAACTATGTGCACCACTCTGGGCTTCTTGGAGGAATCACAAGCTATACATGTAAAAGTAAATAAATCTATATAAGCCACAGGTAAAGCAGAGACCAGCTACAAAGGTGGATAACAAATGCATTCTGAAGTTACAAGGGCCGCTCTGCCTGCCTATTTTTAAAATGCATACAGAAAAACCACAGGTTTTCAATTATGCTTGCTAATAATTGGAGAGGGAGATACTGAACAGCTGCTGAACAGCTGGGTGCCATTCTCTGCCCACCTTAGGTGTCCACCATTTAGCCTGGCTGTGCATCCCAGCAAGCAAAAAATGTTTTGTTAAAAAAAAAAACAACGGAGATCACTTCCTTAATCCTTGCCCAATGAACCATAACCCCCAACAGACATATTAATGTTACAGATACTTGCCACAATCCAGCAAAAACCCTGGTTAGCTCTCTGCATAGCAAATTGAATAGTATTTCTAGAAAGTGTTGGTGGGGCTAGGGAGAACATCAGCATTGGGGTAGAGCTTGTCAACAAACTCTTGTGGACACTGTTCAGGCTGAACAGGGCTTACATCTACATTTACTAGTGGCCAGATTGAGAGGGTTTTGCCCACTGTTTAAATAATTATTATGCTCAGTACTTAAGCAAGGAGACAAAGAATAGGAATTGCTTGTTCAGGGGTTACTTGATCTCATTAGATTATTCCAATTATACAAGGAAATTGTGGGTCTCAGGGATGGGGAATAGCAAGTCTCAACAGAGTTAATGTTTCTTGTGCATTTTTGCATTATAGGTCAAAGATTCATCAGAGGTTTCCAGTATCACAATATCTGAATTGAATGTATTCTACCAAAGACAACCAAAGGGCTCTGTGGTCGCCAGGAGTCAACACCGACTCAATGGTACACTTTAGTTTTACGAACATATCATGACATCTCTACCCTAAGAAATAAAATATACAATGTCATCAAGATAGAAGCATGCCACAAGCAGAAAATAAGAGGGACTAATGTATCCTGGTAGCCAACTGAATTCACTAGCCAGATGGCTCAATGAAGCAAGCTCACCCTGTCAGTTTCATATGAGGCCACCATCTTGAGAAGGTGTAGCAAGTCACTAAGAGAATGAGTTATAAATCAGAACTTTCCTGGTTGTAATTTTGCCTCTGTCATTAACTCACCGGATGGACTTGGGCAAGCCACTTCCTCTCAGCCTCAGCTCTTCACACTCAACATGGGGATAATACTACTCATTTACTGGATTGTAAGGATTACAAGATAATACATGTGAAGTGCTTTGCACACTGGAATGCACTATGCAAATGCTAATTATTATTGTTGTTGAAACAGGACTGTTCTGTTATGAAGTCAATGGAAACTACCAGGAAAATGTTTGATGTCTGTTTACTCCAGCATCACTTTTACAGAGGCCTATCCAACAGATAGCTCCTGCTAGCAAATCTCATTCCTGTGCCTTCACATGTCAGGTGAACCCTTTGGGAAAGTCCCTTTGATTTTGCCAGAAGATGTAGAGCTTTTGAGAAGCAAAGTACTCATCAGCTCACCTTCTGGCAAGAGAATCATGCATGGAGTACCCTGCTCCCTTTCCTAAATTGCGAAAGTTCCCAAGAGACAGAAAGGGTTTCCCTAACCCTTTGCTGAGACAGTCACTCAAGGCTTGAGCACCACTTTCACCCCATCAGTAGCTTTACTTTCACAGTTGTACTGCGCAAGCATAAGATTTCAAGGCCAGCTGCCTCCCCTGTCAGCAATTTCCCCTAAAAATGTGTATGAAATATATAACTTGGAAATCACAGTCTTTCAGCATGAGACCCTGGGGCAGTGAGGGTGGGAGGGGCAGCATTTCACTGATGAAATGCCAGTGTTTAAATAACTCTGAAGAATCCCAGCTGTTGCTGCTGTTTTTACTTAACTTGTATGTCCAGACACAACAAAAACAGTTAAATAACAATCTTTCCCCCCAATATACAGTTTGATATAGGTTGTAGCAGCAACCTTTACAAAACAGCGTTGAACTCAGCTACAGGAAACAGGAGGAAACTAGGAAGGAAGAGGTGCTTGAACATTTATTGCATTTTTATTCTTTCCTTCCTTCACGGAGCTCAGGGTGGTACATATGATTACCCCCCACACACACATACATACACACACACACACACACACACACACACACACACACACAAACTTTATTCTCCTAGAAAGTTTTGTGAGGTAGGATAAGCTGGGAGAGAGTGCAGAGTTACCTAGCGGGCATCATGGCTTACTAGAAATTTGAACCCAGGTCCCCCTAGTCAACATTCTCATGACTAGAACACACTGAAGCTATTCCCACGATCAGCTATTCCCACGATCAGCCTAGCCCGATTTCAGCTGATTGTGGGAACCACCGGGCTCGCAGGCAAGCCCGGTTGCCTCCCGGCGGTTAACCCACCAAACAACCCCTCCCCTTAAACCGGGTTTGCAGAACGAGCGCTCCCACAAACCCAGTTTTTTAAATCATGAGTAGCCCCCCACAGGGGAGGCGAAAAGCTGCCTCCAGGCTCCGGGGGTCTCTCCAGTATGCCCTGCGCACTCCCGCAGGGCATTCTGGAGCTTCCGGGAGCTGCGCGGCCTCCGAACTCCCCAGCCCCCACCGGCTCAGTCATGGAGCCGGCAGTCGTGTGGACGGCCAATCTCGACACCCAGGGCTCCCGCCCTGCTTGTGTGTGGGGAGAGCGGGCTTAGCCCACTTTCCCGGCAAAAACGCGTCTCACTGATCGTGAGACCCGCCTTACTGCCTCTCAATCAAGTGGGCAACTTGGGAATGAGGCTTTGCTGCAGAAAGTGCCTGCAGTCCACACTTGCAGAAGTAAGCCTAAACTTATCTTGAAAGAAGGAATGGAGTATTTGGAAAAGAAAGGAGGGAAGGAATTATTCACTCACAGCAAACATGTTACTAAACATCCTAGTATCACTGAAGGTCCATAATTCTGCTCTGTCTGTATACCTATATTTCATCTTTTCTCCATGGAGCCGAGGGCAGCTGCATACCCAAGATTCTCACTTCCTTCTAAAATCATATTCTGCTGAACTTTCCCATGGATGCCAGCTTTATTTTACTGTAAGGCTTGTGATTGTGTGCAATCTCATCATGCCAACAGTGAAGAGACTTTTGATGTAATCCGAACTATCTCAACTCCTTTCCCCAAGCCACAGTTTTACCCCATAGTTCAGAGGCAGAGCTCATTTTGAATGTAAAAGATCCCAGGTTCAATCTTAAGTATCTCAGGAACCTGGACTGGGAAAGATTTCTACCTGCTCGATGGGCCAATGGAATGACTCAGCATAAGGCCCCTTCACCTGCTCTGTACCCCTGCCATTTCACAATATATTTTTGATTTCAGAAACCTGCAGATGTAACTGATGCATCACTCCTAAAACAACATAAATCAAAAGGGGAAACAAAATAGCCTGCTTTAAAGCCCCATAATTAATCCCATTTGTGGTTGCAAGTCTAATGGCTTTGTGCAAGTGGCTCAGTGAGTCGCCCTGGCAGGCAAGCAGGCAATCCATTTGCCAGCTGGCAGTGTCCTGGGGCTCGCTGAGACTTGCTGCTGACAGGCAAAATTTCTAGGAATGCCGTCTGTATTCAGAAAAACCTGTAGCAAACTTGCACTGCTCACCTGCTAGAACAAGAGTCAAGGATAAGGAGTGTATTAATGGAAACTTCCAGATGGCAATGAGGCATGTTTGCCTGGTGGATGGGATCTTGAACTGGGTTGAGCAGGTAAGAGCTCTAATATAGGCTGTGCCTGCTAGTCCCTCTTTAAAGATGACATTGTTGATTCCTTTAGCAATGAGTAGGACTACACTGATTTCCCAGCCAATGAGTCAACAATTTTGGGCTTCAGGGCAAAAACAGTGCTCTTTTTTCCCCTTTTTTTTGGGGGGGGAGGAAAGGGAAGGAACACTTCCCAACTCCCCTGCCACCTTTGGGAGTGTGCAACTTTTTCATATCTGTTTGCAGCCACTGTTGCCCTGATCTCCTGCTTCTTATAAGATGCGAGCCTGCCCCCCACCAATCAATCAGGGATCTAATAGTGAATGTGATTATATCAGAGTGCCATCCAGCCAATCAGATTTGCTACATAACAACATCACTGAGGGCAAAGCCAACAGAAAATGAGGGCAATTCTTCTGAGATTGGTCACATGGGTGATTCTAGCCAGTGGGATCACTGCTTGCCCTCACTCTGAATATGTGAACATTTTTTCATTACAATACCTAAGTGGTGCCCTTTTTCACCTAAACAAATCCAGAAGCAAGAGTGATAACTTTCACTATTTCCAAAAACATATGCAAAATGTTGCACACTCTTCTTGCAAGGCTGATAGCTAGATAACAAGTCTGATGGCTAAACAAATATTAATTTGTATCTTTCAACAGCATGGCAGTCTTGGAACTAAGGAGCACCAAAAAAACCTGCAATCCAGCATTTGGTGTTATGAAAAGCCACCAAAGGGTGATATGGAAGAAGTTACAGCTTTGACAGCAGGCAGAATTTCCACCAAGTTTCATTCTGTGTTGACTGTATACTGTTGACACTGCTCACTGATCCAATAAAAGACATTATGTTACCTGCTTTGTGTCTTCAATGGTTTAGGAAGACAAATACAACACCAGAGAAAGATACCATACATCAAGGCAGAACAACTTTGGCTCTCCAGCTGTTTTTGGACTACAGCTCTCATCATCGCAAGCCAAAACGGCCAATAGGCAGGGATCATAGGAGTTGTAATGTGGCATTTGCAAGAGGGTCAAAGTTCTGCAGCCCGGCTATACATATTCCATTTAAAGAGATGTTATAGTAAGTCTTATTTTCATCAACTTCATTCCAAATTATCAATCAAACAAGCTTAGCCCCAAAGGAACAGAGGCTATGCAAATAGCTTAGTTACAATCACACTGCTGACCACCACCACTATACCTGTGCAAATGAATGTCCCTTTGGAATAACCCTCTAGACTGCCAGTATTGTCATCACCTTCCAACTGTATATATAGAAAACTGCTTTTTATACAACTTTGTTGGTCATGGCTACATTCGAAGAATTTCCTGGGGAGAGATAATGGCCTACATCCAGACTACTGTAGTATTAGCATAATCCTGCGGCAACAGTGCAAGGATTTAGAAGAAAGACATTACACAAAGAAAGAAATGCCTGTTCCAAACTTGTCCGTCCACTAGCAGAAGATGCCAGTACACTGCACAAGTGTGCACAAGCTTGTATGTGTCCTGTGGTTGCACATTACGTAGCACCACAACTTTGCAAAGTTCCATACACTTCTAAGTATATGCAACTTCTCTAATTGTGCTAGCATAACACTAGTGTGAGTCTATAATGTAGTCAAGAATGTCTCACTTCCTCAAACACTAAAAGCATACTAAGGCATTCCCTGTCAGGTTTTGCTTGTTGTACTGAAGCAGCTTAGCTCCTCTAATTAGCAAGAAGGTAGAAGCTAAGTTGTACCTGCTAAACTGACCAATCTTACACAGATTATTAGCAGCTACTCTTGTTCCTAATGCATTTCCTCACAAGCAGGGGCGTAACTATAACAGGGCAAGAGGAGACAGTTGTCTGGGAGCCCACTGCCTTGGCCCCCGCCCCAGAAGCAAGTCACATGACTGACTCCCCCAGCCGCGCACCCGCCCGGGCTTCCTTCAGTTGTATTCATCCTCCAAAACTGATGTGAGTGTTAAGACCTGGAGCTACCAGAACAACATGTTTTTCTCTAGTACCATTAAATGACTTGCATGGTCCACAATTTACAAAACCTTTTTAAAAATAATTTAGGATGACGTTATATTGTGGCACATAGGTGATATACTGTATATATGAATTTTACTATGCTTTTTGTTACCACTATTCAGCTTCATTTAAGATTTCATTATTTCATGAGCTGAGCTTCAGTGATGGGGGGCGGCATTTTAAAATCTTGTCTCTGGACCCACTACAACCTTGCTACGCCCCTGTTCACAAGATACAAACATTTCCCATCTTTTTTCCTACCACATCTTGCTTTTCCACCAGAACAGAGGAATTTTATTCATATCCCACTCCTCCGGTAAACTATAGCTCGAGCCGGCTCACAACATTAATAAAATAGATACAACATAAAATAATTAAAAAATAAACAAGTTAAAAGATAAAGCAAAAACCTCATTTAAAAGCTGAAAATTTTAAAAGTTTCAAATTAGAAGTAAAAAAGCCAAAACTAAGAACAATGGACAAATTGACATTTTTTTACCAACATGTTTTTTTCTTCAATGTGTTATTGGCAAATAAATCTGCCTTCTCCATCTATGTCACTAGCACCTTTGTCTCACTTTCTCAGTGTAATACCCTATGGTCATAAATATGACACAGGTGGGATTGAACACCTGAGGAACTGCTGGAGGACCTCCTTTTTGTTTATAATTTTACTGAATAGGAGAGAATGGGAGACTCAGCAGTTAATAGAAAGAATTCAACATTAGGATCCAGAACACAAAGATGCACATCTCTCAGAGCTATTGTTTCAGATCGCTTCAGAATTAAAAAGTCAACATAGTGTAATTTATACCATCAAACCCACAGTTATCATTTTCAAATGTGAACAAGCTTAGCAATATATGAAGCTCTTACCAAGGCAGTTATGGCCATCATGTGCCAGGCGGAAGCCATCATAGCAGGTACAACGATAGTTTCCTGGGATGTTGACACACTCATGGACACAGCCGGCATTGTCATCACGCTCACATTCATCAACATCTGCACATAGAAGAGTGAATATCAGTGACCTGAGGGATCTTAGAACAAAATATTACCATCTTCCCTTACATTCTATGCCATTAGAAGACCTTAGAATTTTCAGGTTTATTACACCAGTGATATTGTTGATAGCCAAATTTCTTAGGGTCTGAGTTGATCCACCACCCACATATCCTGTCAAAAATGGCCACTCATTTTCAATGTTTGGCACCAGTTACTTCTACTCAGTCACGATAATTGCATTTGTGGTTTTGGTGTCAATATGTTAAATAAGTAAGTAAATAAATAAATAAATGCAATGCAATGCAATAAAATAAAATAAATGCAAGATGGATGCATCACCACCAATATAATCCCAGAAACATAGATTTTTGTTTTCTTCTTTGATCAGATATTAGATATTGAGGCTGTTCTCATGAGCAGCCAAGAGCGGGCTAAGGCTGCCACGCCAACTCTTGGCTGCTCGTGAGAAGCAGCAGGAGACAAGCAGCTGCTGTGGCGGCAAACCCATCCGCGGAGCCCTCCTTTAAAATGAGATTAAGAGAGCAAATGCTCTCTTAAACTCATTTTTTGGTCATCTGCCAGCCCTGGCTGCTTGGGAGACTGCAGGGTCCCCGGCTGGCATCAGAGGAATCCCACAATGCACTGCGTACTCACGTGATGCATTTTGGGATTTTCAAGGGCGGGCTGACGCTTCCCTTCCCCAACCCTCTGCGCTGCTGGCAGCTACCAGCAATTGTGTGGGTGGGTGATCCGCCCACCCAGGAAGAGAAGAGGGCTAGTCTGTGGGAAGGTAACAGCCTTCCTCCCCACTTTCCCTCAAGCCCTTTCTCACCGATCGTGAGAAAGGGCTCATTATCTGATCAGGAATCCATATGTCCAGCGCCACCAGATAAATCTACCAAGAGCATATCCCTGTTTATGTTATTTGAGAGCTTAACCCAGTATCAAGATGGCCTTGATACAATGCTCTTTCATTGGATATAAAAGCTTTAATGCTAGCATTGAGACTGCCAAATTGCTTAATACGCAGTAACTAATGGGAGTCAAAAAAATAAATTCCAATAGTTCATCCCTCTTGCCCCAACTAAACTCATATGCAAACAGAAACTCAGTCACTTTTTTGATTCAGGATTTCAGAAACAAAGGACCAGAAAGAGGTGTCAGATAAAATTATATGCGGGGGAGGGGGGAGTGTGTGGAATGTCCACAAACATACACAGATATATCCCAATAGTAGGTATCTGTACCTCTTGCTCTGTGCTGTAGCATACAACTGGGAACACAGGAATTGTTTTGGAGAAAAGCAGATCTTTTCCCCCTTAGGATGCCCCTATAATTAGTTCCGGAAGTAAGCCATGTGGAATCACAGCCCACTGTGGTCCCACACAAAGTTTCTCTCAGTTACATTGACCAAGGAAGACCAGGGCAAATGGACTGTGTGGGCTGGAAATGTTGAAACAGTGCCTCCGGGTTCTCTGGGAGAATGAAAATTATCTGAGGGCACACTGTGAAAGCTAAGCAGTTATCTTCCTATCAACACCTGAGCTTGGGAACCCCATGTAAGGTACTGAGTTTCCCAAAGAAATAGAGGGATACAAGTGACATTAATAATAAATGTAGTTAGCTGAATAAATACAAGAAGAACTATCTGGAAAAGTTCTTAATTCTGACCACACTAGCCATTCTTGTAACAGAACACGTTCATATGTGTAAAGAGACACCCAAGTACTTTTATTGCTACCATCACATTGCTAATTAATATAATATCTGAAATGCAATATTTTAAAAAATGTAACTTCCCTGCCATTTGACAATATACATACAAACAAGTCTAGATTTCCTCACATCTTTGAATCTATGGGATAACCTACTCTCCCTACCTTTACAGTGCTTCCCATCCCCGGTGTAGCCAGATTTGCAGATGCATTTGTACAATTTGGGAGTGTTCTGGCAGATGGCGTCAATGTGGCAGTTGTCAGTCCCATCGACACATTCATCAATATCTGCAAATGAAGGGGGGAAAGTGACATCATAAAACCCTTCACTCTTGAGATTCATTGAATACACTGCCCCCTTTAATCCTAGTGAGCTTGGAAACTTAATTTCTCAGAGCAGCCATTATTAACACAGCATCAAAGGAATCTCCCCCATGCACCAGTGATGTGTCTCAGAAAGGTCACATCCTGGAGTGCTGGGTCAATTTCCAGAGTTCCTTCAGTGGCAGAGATTCCTAATGGATATATTCAATTTCTTAGAACCTGTTCTCACAACTATTTGCATATGCCACAGCAACTCAAAACATCTGTAAGGGTTGATCCCCAACCTCCAGTGAACATATCACGTGCCGTCAGAGCCACTTGGGTTTAACTTTTAGCAGATGCTGACAAGCACTTTTCTGGAGGTTGCCAACACATGTTGAAACCTGAATCTGTGCGTGACAGTAGATGCACAACCAGGATACTATGGGCTGAGAGCCACTGTGCAGGCTTTTCAGGCAGCTGCACCATTGCCTAAATATCTGAAGAACTATCCACTTGAACCTACTTGCTCTCTGAGATCTGCTGGGGAGGCTCTGGTCTGCATCCCACCTCCACCTGATGGTTGATTACATGGGACAGAACCTTCTTGGTCATGGCATCCTGGAACTCCTTGCCAGCCCCATGTGACCCCTTCCCTTTCAGCCTTTCATAAATTAGTGAAAACTGCTCTGTTTAGGTGGGCTTTTAGTTTGACTTAATTTTGTAGTCCCTAAATGATAGTTTTTCTTTTAGGTTCTGCTGATTTAGGTTTCATTGGGGCTCTTGCTCTTTGCTGTTCTCAAGATTTATTGATATTATGCTGTTTTATTGCACTTTAATCCGATTGTATGCAACTTTGGGGAATTTTGCCAAAAAGTAAATTCATATAGGACGTTAGGTAAAACCACAGGCAAAGTTCCATCCATAGCTCAGAGTCCAGCCTAAGGGCAAACAGGTTCTAATTGGCTTCCTGGTTCATAAGTGCAATATAGAAACTACTAAGTGAATTTTCCCTGGTCTTTGTTATGACCAGACTGAGTACTTCTGAGTACTTCTTGTATAGCTGCAAAGCAAGGGAGCAGATTAATACTTGTTGCAATGACTACTCCACCCTTGCATGTCATGAAAGAATTTTACAGAGGTTGGCAAATCTCAAACAATCAATGCCAACTGCAAATAAACTCAGAAATGAGGTGCCAGAAATGAAGTAATTGAATGAGAAAAACACATCAGACCTCTCCTAGCCAGAGCACACCACATATTCTTCCCTACCCCCTCAACCAGAACTATCCACTGCACAACTGAGTGTGCCTGACTAGAATAATATATATTATACAACTTGACCAGATATAGTGTGACCTTTTCTGTCAAGTCATAGTAATGCTGTTTACTGCACAGTCCAGAGGAGACAGAAGTTTTATCAGTCGCAAAAGCCATGCTGGCTAAATTACACAAACAGCCCAAACCAGCACAGAATCTCAGTCTCTTGGCCGAGTTGCGAATGAGGCTGCTACCCTTCATGGAAAGTAGAGCTGGTCTTGTGGAGCAAGCATGACTTGTCCCCTTAGTTAAGCAGGGTCTGCCCTGGTTGCATTTGAATTGGAGACCAGGAGTGTGAGCACTGTAAGATATTCCCCTCAGGGGATGGGGCTGTTCTGGGAAGAGCAGAAGGTTTCAAGTTCCCTCCCTGGCTTCTCCAAGATAAGGCTGAAAGAGATTCCTGCCTGCAACCTTGGAGAAGCCGCTACCAGTCTGTGAAGACAATGGATAGACCAATGGTCTGACAGTATATGGCAGCTTCCTATGTGACATAGTTTCTTCACACACACACACAAAAATAGGATTTTAATAAATGTATAATAGATAAAGAGTACCCTAGCCAAAAAATAATCCCATGCTCCATGATTTATTTCATTACATAGTGCTGGGTTGCAATACATTATTTCATTAAAACCTACAAAACCACAGTAGGTTCCTGTTCTGAAAAGCTTACATTCTAAACACTAAAGTGAGGCAATAGAGGAAGAGGAGGGAAATGGAGTCATGCTTAACAGGCAAAGAATATGCATTTCTTTCATTTACATGTACATATGCTTATTTACAGTGGGGTGTCCATTCTGGCTCCACTGGCAGCTCTCACTGGATTACCTGTCTTCTGGTCCTGCCTGTATGCCCATTGGAGGCCTCAGTTTGAGGGAGAGGGAGGGGATTCACCAACACCCTTTTCCCTCCTCTGCTCCCCAGGCAGCTTCTTCTTGGGCCTGGCTAGGTGTCTCTAATCCCACCTTCTGTCTTGTCATTTTCTTCCTTGGCCTCCTTAGTGTATCTGAAATAGCCGCCAGCAGAGCCAGCAATCTTCACATGCGCTCTAGTGCCTTGGAAGAATTCCCTGTACTCTCGAGAGCTGCTGCTGAAAGACTGAACCACTCTTAATTTGTCAGCTGTGCATGGCCAGCACTGCAGCACACATTTTCCCCATACCTTGTGCTGGATCCCTATCTCTCCTTCCTTACACCCACAAGGACCCTCTTGGATCCTTGAGGAAGTCAGTGAAGAAGGGTAAGGAACCCATCTCCTGACATGGGGTATGGGGACTAAGGAAACAATTTTTAAAAACCCACAATTGTTTTTATTGAAAATTCAAACTACAGAAATATACATTGTATTTCAAGATGTATCGAGACTAATGGGCTTGGTGCTAAGCAGGGCTAGGCCTGGCCAGTGCTTGGGGAGGTTACTCCTAAGAGCCTCATCTAAGCAGGGTGGCTCTTCAATTAGGTGAGATGAGATGCATATATTTTAGAAGCAGATATTTTGACATGCCATCAAGGTGGCAAAATGCCACTCCCCCAACCTCACCACCTGAGAAGCTCTTCGCAACCGAGTGCCACACTGCTTGGCAAAGAGCCATTCCAAACAGTACAGCCCTCCTCCAATCCTACTCTGTGAAAAGGCAGAGAGCAGAGCAGTGAAAGGAGCAGAAGAAAGGAGTGTGAGACCAGTAAAGTGCTAGCCTAGAGCATCTCCATGGAGGCTCTAGATCAGCATTCTACTCAATGGCTGAAAATGCTTCCATACCAGCGGGGGATTCAAACCAGCAACCTCTTGCTCCCTAGAAAAGCTACTTCCCCGCTGTGCCATTAGGTGGCCCTTTCAGAGGATACAGCCTCCAAAAACGAGGCAAATGTCCCTCGGCTCATCACTCACCACTTCCTGGGTAGGTCAGTCACACTTACAACCTTTGTCTGAAGCAATGAAGGCTGTGAGCATGGTGGTGGGCGCTTCCATACTTGGGAGGCTCAAGTGCCCAAATGGAGGTGGGGGGGAGAGAGAGAGATAGGAAACATGACAGGCTAGGCATGGGGTGAAAGAAGAGAGAAGGAAGGACAGCTGAGTGCACAAAAATGCACAACCCATGGACATAGATATGAAAAAAAAATATGGAAAGGGACTTTGGCTGGTGCTTTGTATACCACGGGAGGAGTCATATTGCTCTCCCATCTCAGGTGCAACAGGGACTTGGACTGCTACTGAATTTAAGTCACCTTGAAATCCATGATGGAAGAAAGATGAGATATAATAATAATAATAATCAGCAACATTGATAATAAAATCCAGCCATCCCAGGTCCTTGGGAAGGACTTGATGTCTGTATAAAACAAACCAGTCAATAACACCTGTCTGACTGTGTAAACAATAATAATAATACAAACATCTGCCACACAATACACCAGATATATCTGTAGTCAAGAAGAAAGAAACACAAGTTAAAATAATCGACATAGCAATACCAGGGGATAGCAGAAAAGAAAAAGAAATAGAAAAAAATAACAAAATACAAAGATCTACAAACTGAAATTGAAAGGCTGTGGCAAAAAAGGACCAATAATCCCAGTGGTAACTGGTGCCCTAGGTGCAATTCCAAAACAACCTGAAGAGCACCTCAACACCATAGGGGCCACAGAAATCACCATCAGCCAATTACAAAAAGCAACTTTACTCGGAACAGCCTGTATTCTGCGACGATATCTATAACAAATGCAACAACTCTGGCAATAAAATTCAGCCATCCCAAGTCCTTGGGAAGGACTCGATGTCTGGATAAAACAAACCAGTCAATAACACCTGTCTGACTGTGTAAACAATAATAATAATAAAAGAAGTGATATTAGTTGGGCTTTTCTTCTGAAAACCCATTTGGTTTATTGCTAAAATCAAGTTAGTACAAAAGAAATAGCACCTCAATTTGGAATATTTGCTTCAATTCCTGCTCAGTCATGCAAGGAAGCATATTTTGAGAGACTCTCCCATTGACATGATGTCTAAGCTTGATTAGTGAATGACAGGGCATCCTGACATCAGTATCCCAGAACTAATTTCTTTTCTCATAAAAGCAGAACCTGCTTTTAAAGCTCTCCTCTTTTTTGTCTCACATTTTGGCTTGTCAAACAAGAGTAAGATCACATGTCAGCTTTCTCCACATTCCGTTTGTTTTTGTTTTATCACCTTGTCTCTGAGTCTAATAGCTACTGGCTGCCATGGAGGTGCCAGGAACACCACCGACAATTTGTTATCACTACTATATCCAAACGAATGCTAACAGTGTCACAGGAGTGCTTAATAACAATCCTCAAAACATTACTCATGTGGCATCAAACCTTTACGTTTGCCAATTGCAGTAGTGAAATTCATGTGCCAGTTATACACCACATGAAACTTGTCCATTGTTGTCCCCCATCAATTGACATTCACAGTCACACTGCCTACAAATATGGAGGTTCAATAATGGCTATTTATTGATACACCTGTTCTCCATGAATTTGTTCAACTCTTGTATTTGTTTAACCCTTACCCAACGAAGTTGGAAGTAAGTTAAGAAGAGACATATTTCACAACAGCAATGTGGAGTATATATGTTTTGAATTATTATAGCAATGGTAGATTTGTATAGTTAATATGAACCGTGCAGACTGGTAAGCGGGAAGTCAATATTTACTTAATTAAATGTAATTGGATTGTTGAGATATTGTAAAAACCAATAAAATTTTAAAATGCAAGAACAGACATGTTTAACACATTCATTCATGACCCCAATTAATATTTTTTCTCAGATCTTACGTATCACTGAAGTCAAACTAGCTTGTCTGTAACTGCCATGTCATTTTATTTTTTCTCTATGAAATCTATTTCTCTTTATCATCATCAGGAAATGTCATTCACTCTCTAAATGCTTGCCTACGGGCAGTAATGAGCTGGATGAGGGATAACAAATTCAAGCTGTATCCAAGCAAAATGGAGGTGCTCATTGTGGGGAACCAGAATTTGAGGGATGAGTTAGGTCTTCCTGGGCTGGATGGGGTTACACTCCTCCAGAAGGAACAGGTACACAGCTTGGAAGTGCTCTTGGGTGGTATCTCAGGTGGAGACTATGGCCAGGAGCATTTTCCATAAACTTCGGTTGATTCGACAGCTGTGTCCATTCCTTGATTAAAATTATCTAAAAACAGTGGTGCATCAGCTGGTAACCTCCAGGCTTGATTACTGCTACGCATGCTACGTGGGGCTGCCTTTGTATGTAGTTCGGAAACTTCAGTTAGTCCAAAATACAGCAGCCAGACCGGACTCTGGGGTAACTGGAGAGACCGTATTATGCCTGTTGTAAAACACTGCAGTGGTTGCCAATATGTTTCCTGGCAAAATACAAAGTGCTGGTTATTATCTTTAAAGCCCTGAATGGCTTGGGTCTGGGCTACTTTAGAGAGCGCCTTCTCCTGTATGATCCTCATTGCATGTTGAGGTCATCTGGAGAGGTCTGTCTCCAGTTACCACTGGTATGTCTGTTGGTGACTCCTATCCTGGCCTTCTCTGTAGCTGCTCCTGGCCTATGGGATGCACTCCCAGCAGATACCCACAGTTTAGTTTTGCTGTTGGCCTTTAAGAAAGACCTAATAACATATTTGTTTGGCCTGGCCTACCAAGATTTTTAAATTGTTTTTAGTATTTTAATTGGTTTTTAATGGTTTTGAATTGTTTTAAGCAGTGTGGGTTTTAAAAGGTGTTTGTTTTTATGTCTTTTTAAACTTGTTGTGTACCACCCAGAGCCTTTGGATAGGGCAGTCTATAAATGTAATAAATAAATAAGTAAATACAGATACCCAAAGTTAATTGACTTTTTAAGAACTACCTTTGCTATTGGACTCACAAGTTCAAAAGGCAAGGTTTTGTTTTAACATTCACCCCTTCTGACTCAAGAATATTATTAACTGATTTGAACTATACATTCTTCACTTTCAACTTCCAGAGGAAGAGTAATGTTGGTCTGTTGCAGCAAAACCAATTAATTTTGTGTTATGAGAGAAAGAAAAAGCTTTCTCCATTCTTGTTTTCCACACCACTCATAAATCTCCATCATGTGCCCTCGCCTTAGATTACTTGTATTTCAACCACCATATCCTCCACTTAATTTGCTTAGATTTCAACCACACATCTGAGGTAATTCCATACATGAAACAACTATTTAAACATGGAAATCCTGGTATTAATTAGCATGATTAAGGAACTGGTTTAAAGCAAAAACAGCAATATGTCCTCCTAAAAAGCAAAGTATTCAGCTGAGGACACCCAACCAGGGGGAAAAGGTAAATAGAAAGTTTGGGGACCCATTTTATTTCAATAGAGGCCTCAATAATGTTAATACATTGTTTAATAAAATTTAATGAGGTTACTGGATCAGGAGATAGCATCTCTTGTGATAGGGACCAGAAAATTACATTGAATAAATCAGGTGACCCCCTTGGGCTGAACTAACAGAAATGAATTGAAAATAATACAAACTCTAAGATCACACTTTTGAGATCAATAACCACTATTGCAATCTAATCGTAATTTGCCATTTGAAAACAAAAAAGAGAAAAGAACCTGGGCACTCCAGCCGATAGCAACATGTATATAAGAAACCAATATGATACGGATCCAAAGAAGACTAACAGTGTTCAGGGATGTATTTAGGGCATTTCTGCTAAGTTTTGAGGATACAGATATGCTAGTTCCTAAAGATGACATGGAAATGTCTATTTTGCTTACCTACATTCTAAGATAACTGCAAAGAAAAGCATAGACAGATCAGAGAGAACATAATAATCCGGTTAATAACGACTTGAGATATAACTGTTAATCAATTTAGGGGTGTGCTATTTGCCCTTACCAGAGATGTTTATTTTTTAAAAACAAACAAAGCAAGAGCTTCATGCAGCCCAAGTTAAGTACTCCTGCTGAATTAACTGAAAAAAGTTAATGTGTCACTAAACTGCCCAGAGATGAAAGTTTGGGGCGGTGTACAAATTTGACAAATAAATAAATAAAATAAATGCTTCCCATTTAAATCAATGGGGCTCAAGAATGCTCAACTAGGAATACATGGGGGAACAGGAAGATGTTTAACAGATGTTTAATATGATGTAATATGATTATTATTAATTCAATTTCTATACCGCCCTTCCAAAAATGGCTCAGTCTACACAGAGAAATAAATAGATAGATAGATAGATAGATAGATAGATAGATAGATAGATAGATAGATAGATAGATAGAAAAATGGATCCCCGTCCACCCAAAGGGCTCACAATCTAAAAAGAAACATCAGATAGACACCAGCAACAGTCACTGGAGGTACTGTGCTGGGGGTGGATAGGGCCAGTTACTCTCCCCCCGCTAAATAAAGAGAATCACCACGTTAAAAGGCGCCTCTTTGCCATGTTAACAATATAATACACATTACACAAAACAAAAATTCAGAAACACTATAATGCATGTACCAATTATTCAAAATATGTAAAGAAGCAAGAAGCAAGAGAGGAGAGCTGGTCTTGTGGTAGCAAGCATGACTTGTCCCCATAGCTAAGCAGGGTCTGCCCTGGTTGCATATGAATGGGAGACTTGATGTGTGAGCACTGCAAGATATTCCCTTCAGGGGATGAAGCCGCTCCGGGAAGAGCAGAAGGTTCCAAGTTCCCTCCCTGGCTTCTCCAAGATAGGGCTGAGAGAGATTCCTGCCTGCAACCTTGGAGAAGCTGCTGCCAGTCTGTGAAGACAACAGTGAGCTAGATAGACCAATGGTCTGACTCAGTATATGGCAGCTTCCTATGTTCCTATGTTCACTTCTTTAAAACATCAAATTATTTCAAAACACATATAATCAAACATCTGCCACAGATTCTCTCTGATTTTGTATACAAGAATACCAATGCCAGAATGGTGAGAATGTAAAATAAACATCCAGTGTCCACCAGCTGAAGGTAGTCTGGCATCTACTGTGTTCATGGGAATGGCATGCAAATTACATGGCAACTACATATGCAAATTATCTGTGGTCTTATTCATGATGTGACCCTTAGCAGTGTGCAAAATTCCATCTCTAAACTAAAATTAGGTTTTGAACCATCAGAGAAGTACATTTTTTCCATCCCTTAGATTCTGAGTTTGCTTAGGGTTTAGAGAAGGGAGGTTGTCGCCATTTGGAACTGGACAGTATATCTGAAAGAAGTGAGGTTGATATGCTGAAGACAATTTCTCTCTTTGTTTGATGCATGCAGGTATATATGTTGCTTGCAACTTAGCTTAAATTCTCAAGTGCTGAAGGATGAAAAGAGATTTTTTAATTACTTCTGTTTTTTGCACATTCTTTTCCCCCCCACATGTAGCAAGACTGCTTGAGCCATCAGCTTATGGTACAATCCTATCCCTATATAAACTGATACATTGAAACATTCTGGTGGAATTGCAGTGGAGAGGAGTATGAGCTGATGAATTCCTGAAAATTGTGACTGGTCTAATTAAAGAAATACTGGATACACACAGCACTTTTTCCTGATGGAACACACCAGAATTGAGTTCTGGCACCTTTTTTGTCTGGCAGGACAAGCCGTTGCATTTCTTCCCTTCTGCATGTTTTTCTCCCCAACTTGGCTGGTTCCTTCCTTCCTCCCTGCGTGGGTATTTCTCTCCTTCCCATCTCACACATTGAACCAGAAGCGTCTTTTTGCTTCCTTCCTCCTGCCACTACCATGCTCCCCCACCCTGCATCAGGGTGGATACAAAACCACCCCTTCATCTATTCATATGCTTCTAAAATTAGAATTGGTCATTAAAGAAATACTTGACACTAGCCAACCCGCACAGAGCATCTGTGCGCTATTTGGGGCCGGCTGTTCCCCCCTCCCTCCCCTGCCCCACTCTCCCTCCCCCTCCCTCCCCTGCCCCACTCTCTTATTTGGTGAAGGGATTTTGGATACAAAATTTTATTTGAAGAACATTTATGATACCAGATATATCAAAGAAGAATGTCTTCTTCTTTTTTTGTCACTTTATTTAAAAATTTTCAACCAAAGCAAACCGATTTAAATCCATTAAAATTAATTGATTTAGGTGCACCTAACAACTGCAATGACCTGATATTTCTGCATGTCATATAAAGATGAAGTTCAATTTTTAAAAAATCATATGAGTAGGAGATCTTTCCTCCAAAGCCCCTTCCAGCTCTAAGATTCTATGGGGCTGCTGTGTATATTGCCATACTGAGCAGATGGGTTGACTAGAAGACCTTGAAGATCCCTTCCAACTCTAAAGTTATATAAATCTCTAGTAGAACAAATTCTGTCTTGTTAAAAATATCCCTTCTGCTCTATGTACTTCTGGCACAATTCGCTGTAGTTCTTTCCTGCTCTGGGTTTGTAGCATGCTACAATTTGATCTATCAACTCTGCATTCTTCTGCTACAGAAACTAATCTCAAGAATAATTCATATGGAGAATCCTGCTGTTATCCATGGAGCTGGACTAGATTATCTTTACAGCTCTTTGTGTGTGTTACAGTTATGAGATTTTAACTCAGAATTTTAGCAAATTAACTCAGCATGAGGCAGAACTAATGGTTGGTTTAATTACTGTGGTCTCTTCCATTGAACAGTTTTTTACTTCCTTCTGTTGAGCTTTGTTTCTAAGGTTGCTCACTTGACTTCTTCCAAGCCTCAGTAGTACAGTGACTAACCCTTGCTTTCAGGGCCTTTAGGAAATAACATGATTAGTAACAATTATTTGTTCTGCTCAGGATGTGGTTCAATTGGTAAATGCTCAGAGTTTTGGTCATGCCTGCCTTTGTGAGTGACAGTCTTTACAGCTTTTCTTTTACTGCTTGTAAATTCCAGCCCAGGCATTGTCTGTATAGCATGCAAGACCTCAGATTTTAAGGCACAGAGGGTGGTTAGAATGAAAGCACATGATAAAACTGAGCAGGTCTGGCCCTGTCCAGTGGGAAACTGCAGGGAAACCCTAAATAAGTTGCTCTGAACTCTTAAAAAAGGAATGAAATAAAGACTAATTAACATACATAATAAAATCATTGGCTATGCCATGGTATTTCATCATGGGATGTCTCTCATTTGACTGATCTGTGTTTAATATTATACTTGAAACACATGACATTGCACTCAGTAAGTTATCTGGATTGGATGTTGCAAATATATTTGAAAAGTTTGTACAGGAATGTGAATATAGTTTCTGGAAGCCAGATGTAGATAGCTAATAGACCAAGGAAGAGCACTGGAAGGACTTAGGCTCATCTTCCCAAACACAGCCCAGAATGGGTGGAAGTTCCTGAAGGAAAAGTTATTAAAGGTGTGGTCACAAACAATACAAATAAGAAATATGAGACACCTAAAGAACCCAAGGTAGCTACACAAAATGCATTTTAAAAGGACATGATGAATAAGTAATGGAAGCAAAGTCAGGTCACCAAAGTTCTATACAAACAAGCAGCCCAGGCTTTTAGGGCCAGTGGCTGACATCTTGGCTTAATTTACTTGAGGAACTCCCACTGAAATTTAAAAAGGGACAGGTTAGGCATATCTAACTGGTCTTTTTAGTTTCAATGGGACTTCCTTGAGTAAATTTAGTCAGGATATCAGTGTCAGGAAAGCTAAAGTTTAGAACAAGCCGAGACTGGCGAGGGGCACTAAGAGCAATGAAAAGGGTTTTTCCAGAAATGCTCAAAGTAAGTGGAAGGAAATGGTAGGCTCACTGCTCAGTAAGGATGGTGAAATGCTAATAGGTTGTGTTATATAAAGGAAGGGAAAGGCTTGTTCTTTGCCACCGCAGAATTCAGTCCTAGATCTAACGAGACTTAAGAGTACAGATTTTGACTGAACATTGTATGAAATTGTTAATAAGGGTAGTTTGACAATTGAACAATTTACCTGAGGTTGGGGGTAGGCTCTCCTTTGCCGAAGGTCTTCAAACAGAAGCTGGACAGCTATTTAAGCTTTTGGAATTCCTGCACTGAGCAGGGGGATACAAGACAGTCTACATGGTCTACAAGACCTTCACCAATGTGGATAAAGTCTTAACACTTTCCCTGTCTTCAAAGTTAAACTTTTGGCTTTACCAAAAGTGTGCACCAACTCTATTGTGGTGTGTTTTACCTAAGAAAAAACAATAAGAGACTACTCAAAGGCCAACAGAATTTGAGAAAATGCGAGGACAGAACAAAATTATTCCCTAACTCCTCCCAGATTTGTACTCAGTGCATCTAGTTTCTAGAAAGTAACGTGTGTATATGTGAACTCACTCTTAACTACTTATCCCCTCAGGTTAAGTAAACATCTATGGAGCTGAAGATCTTATAAGGTGCTCTGCTTTGATCTCTAAACTTGAGGTGCGGCAAAACTTATTTCATTAAGCTTGAAGGAAAACTGAATTGTAACGTGTTTTTGTGCTGTTTTGCAAATCCAACCCTTGAAAATATTGCTTTAATAGCCTCTAGGAAACCTCAAGGAAGATTAAACTAACCAGAGGAAAAGCAAAGAGGAGAGATCAAATTTCAAAGTGGGTAGGTGGAATAGGGATCAGCCCTAAGGACAGTGGAGAACTTGGAACTCATAATAATCTTCAAGGAACAATACCATAAAAGTGTCAATGACAGAAATGGAACTTTGAAGAAAAAGAAAAGAAACAAAAGTTCTAAAACCAAGGCTATAATTGCCAAAATCTACCTAAATTGCTTATAAAGGAGAGCATTTCTACAGTGATGGCTAAAAACCACAGACCTTGTGTTTAGGGACGTGTTCCATCCCATGGCCTGTTTATTTAGGAACCACTAACTGTGTGGGTTGGGTTTCATGGTTTGCTGTATGCAGCAATAAGTCCCAAGGATTATAATGGTTTCTTCAGCCATAAAAATCTATTCATTTTTGTCCATCTCTCCCCTCACTCTGTCACAACAGAGTTTCTTTGTTTTTAAAGCTGCATAACATACAAAAATTCAACCGGTGAACATTCCCAGGCACGTTAGCCTAATGGTTCAATACAAATTTCTGCCCCTACCAAAAGCTAACATTGTCCAACATAAGAGATCCACAGCACAATTATTAGCTTGATAGCTTTTTACAATAAGGAGCTATAAAACAGCTTCCAAAAATGTAACTAACAGATGTTATAAATAGATCACATAGTCTTCTATTCTTCTTCTCATATTTCCAGTATATTCTAAGAAGCTTTAATTTGCATCAGCAATGCAGTACATACATATGTACTGTATAAACATTTACACAATGTATTCATATTTGTTATTTTACATTCACCACAGCCCAGGGTAACCGCCATATCCATGGGTCATCAATCAAGAATTAAAATCAGACCCAAACCACTGGAGACATGAAAAGATTTATGATAGGGCAAGGAAACAGAATCCAACTTTTTGTTCGAAGACTCACTTCCTGGTCTGGTGGTAAAGTAGCATTGTGCAATTGTAATTTGGCCTGATAACATGACTAGACTGCTAAACTAGCATGAACCGATACTTGGCGTTGCCAAAATTCATCATTTTATCTGATGATTTAGTTTGGCTTCAATATGTATATTGAAGCTAAACTAATAACAGGGTGAAAATATCTGCATTAAGGAACGCTGTTTTCACAAGTCATGCTTAAATAGGTTTTGCATTTCCTGGATCTGGATTTAGGCTTAAAACTATCCTGGCTAAAAAGTACAACTCATTTCATTTTCTATCCCACACAATTGACGCATTATAGATTTAAAGGCATTTTTAATTTCTCTCCCTGCAAGGCTGTAATCCTAAGCATATTTACATGGAAGTAAATATAGTTATGATCAGGCTGTATGTCTTCGAGACCTCTTTATAAATTAGGATTATCCTTAACAGCTCACAAAAAGAATGGAGGAATTAAGGAAACAGTGTACTATTATTTTGGTAATAATGTATACAGGCTTCCCCACAAACTGTTATACATGGTTCGAGTGTCATGGTAATGGAGAACGTATCATGGCAATGGAGAACATGTATGTATGTATGTATGTATTTTTTAATCTTCACTTCTCCAAAAGGTCAAAATCAAATGAAATACTTTATTACAGTCACAGACCAGTTTGACACATTCAGAACGAAAATATAGTACTTTTGGACTTGAAAAACTATATCTAAAAAAGACACTCATATTACTGCTTATATAACAATTCTAAGAATTTTGTTTTGTTTTTTTCCTTTTCCCCTGTATCTAAAATATATAAAGTATTAAAAGTATATGCTCAGCAGTAAGGATTGTTAACATGAAAATACAGATACATAATTTTCATATGTAACATGAAAATACAGATATGTATCACGGAGCAGCCGACATATTCCAGTATATAATCTAGTTGTCGAATACATAGTCTGAGATTATTGCAAGTCCTGATCATTTGTTTTAAAAGGAAATCAGTCTTAGGATATATCTGGCAATGAACCAGAATTACTTCATCTAGGCACATCAATTCTTTCAGCTGACTCTAGGAAGCCCTATCTCAGACTCCCCAATGCAAGGGAACTTCCTAAACCTCAAAGACCCAAGTTACAAATCTATCAGAGGCACCCCCATATCCTGATCTCCTCAGGCACAGGCTCTGCAAAATACAAATGTACTAGCTAATCCCACACAGAGCATCTGTGCGGCAGTACACTCCCCCACCTTCTGTCCCAGTCCCCTCCCCCTAAGCCTTCAGCCCTAGTCCCCTCCCCTAAGCCTTCTGTCCCAGCTCCCTCCCTCCTCCATTTCCCCTTCTTTCTCTCTCTCTCTCTCTCATTCATGCTCCCCCCCCCCCCGCCATCACTTTTTAGCTTGCTTGTGTTTTCCCCACTGGCCATTGCCGCCTCCTCCTTCCTCCAGCCCCTGGTGCGCCGGGCGGCCAAGCTTCGGCCGGCTCCTTCCTGCACGGCCCTCCCTCTAGCGAGCATCTTCCGAAGCGGCCAGCCATTTGTCTCTGCCCAGCCAGGCTCCACCGCAGTCCGTTCAGTTCTCCTCTCCGCTTGCCCGCTTTCCTTCCTTTCCTTTCCTCCTCAAGCGGCCACTTCCCTACGAGGCCAACCGCTGCCCAGCCAATCTGCTGGGTTGCCAGGACGCATCCCCACAGAGGCACGTCTACGGGAATTAATATGATAGAAAATCTACAGTGCTGGAGTACATATCTGGCTTTATTAATGTTATACTTCTAACTTGTAGCCAGGAACAACAGGTTGCTTACCTGTAACTTGGGTTCTTCTAGTGGTCATCTGTCCTCTTACACAAATGGGTTTTGCACATGTGCGGAGACCATGCCAGATTCTTTCAGCTATACCTCTTCTGCTTTCTGACAGGAACCCTGCCCCAACCTCTACATGAGGCTGCGCCACTCCTCATCCCCTCAGTCACGGAGTCCGCCTTCAGGAGACCCCTGTGGGGAGGTTGAGAGGGCATGCAAAAGGACAGATGACCACTAGAAGAACCCAAGTTACTGGTAAGCAACCGGTCGTTCTTTGACATGGTCTCTGTCTTTTACACAGATGGGCATATAACAAGCTCCCTTACCTGGAGGTGGGTCTAATCAAAGATAGAATGCAGGAGATGCAGGTTTTGGGCAGTATAGAAATATTTAAAATAACTAAAATAAAAATTAAAAAAATATATGAGGCAGTGCCCCTTGCCTGTTGACATAGGCCTTGGCGGTGGTGTTGTCTGTTTGGATGGTGACTGCTGAATCTCAGAAAAGAGGTAAAAAGCCTTTGAGGGCGCTGCAAATGGCTAGGAGCTCCAGGTAACTGATGTGCTTTTGGAGCTCCGCTGGTGTCCAATGGCCGATGAGGTAGAACCCATCCATATGCATTCCCCTTCTATGTTCTGATGTGTCTGTAGCAATCACCCACTCTGGCAGGGGAGCATGGAAAGGATTGTTGTAGGTCAGGTGAACAAGGCAGTCCACCAGGAGAGGGGATGCACAGACCTGTGCTGGCGGGTATAAGAAAAGATATGGCCTGCTCCTGTGGGAATTGAATGCGTTGAGACACCATCTCTACAGGATACACATTCGAAGTCGAGCATGGGGAAACACATAAGTGGTGGCAGCTATGAGACCAAGTAAATGTTGAATGGTTTTCACCCGGTGCTTCATTCCCAGCATCACATGCTCTGTCCAAGAGGCCAAAGTGTATATACGAGCCTCTGGGAGAAAAATGCGGCCCTTTCCCATATCAAAAATAAGGCCTATATATAAAAGCCTTAGGTGGTACGTGGCAAGCCCTGCTGGCCATGCAACGCTAAGCACATGTGAGGTGAGAGAGAGCTGGGACAGCATGATGGTGGCGGCTGAAGCAGGTGGCTCAAGAATGGGTGAGGAACCAGAGGAGCCCAACAGGGCAGCCAGGGAGGAGGAGGAGGAGGAGCAGAAGGGCGGCTGAGAAGGGAGGCCTGAGGTGGAGGCAGCACAGGGAGAAAAAGCACCGGGATGGCCAGGGACCTGGAGGAGCCCAACGGGGCAGCTGGCACCACCACCAGAGACAAGGAGGAGATCAAGGAGGAGCAGGAGGGCAGCGGAAGAGGGAGGCCCAAGGACGAGGCAGCACAGGGAAGGCAAGCAGTGCTGCTGTTGCCACTGTGTTGCAGGGTGAGGGGGCTGTCGGGGGTGGGTGGGTTAGGAGAGCAACTAGCATGCAGATGCTCTGCACCAGTCAAACTAGTAAACTGTACTCATCTTGTTGGAACTAACTGAAGTTTCCCACAGTTCACCTGGAGACCCAAAGAATCCAGAACATTGATGGTTCATTCTACTGAATCTGACACTTCTTGGGGAGAACCTGCAGCAATGTGCCAATCATCGAGTAATAGGAAGATCTGGACTCCCATTTGCTGCAGGAACACCACCATTGGAATCTTCGCATTTCATGAAGACTCTTGGAGCTGAAGCAAGGCCAAATGGGAAAGCCTTGAATAGGTATGTCTGGCCTCCCACCTTGAAGAGTGGATAACATCTGTGCTATGGTCTTATGGAGATGCAGTAGTAAGCGTTGCACAGATCTAGCGATGCCAGGCACATATGACAGTCCAGAAGTGACATGATGGTGGGAACAGAAAATATGTGGAATATGCTTGTATACAATGTACTTGTTCAACACTCTGAGGTCCAATATAGACCTTAGGCTGCTGTTGTGCTTTGGGACTGTAAAGTAATGGGCATAAAAACCTGGGAAGTGTAGGTACCAATTCTATCACATCCTTGAGTAGGAGGGCTTGAACCTCCTTCTCTAGGATTGGAGTAGATGGTGTGATGATTACTCAGGAGTAAGAGTCTGCAAAGAAATTCCAGGGCATAACCTATATGGATGATGGTCAAGATCCAGTGGTTGGATGTGATGGAGCCCGAAATGTGAGAATATGGTGCCAGATGGATGGCTGTCAGCCAGATGCTGAAGTCATTGTTTCTTTGGATATTGAAGGGGCCTCTGCTTCTGGGAAGAGGGCTTGGAAATATGAGAAGACGGCTTGGTACGGGGTGGAAACTTAAGAGGATCAAAAGGATCACTCCGAAGCAGAAGGTTGAGAAGAGGAGCAAGAAGACTGATAAGCTGTCCACTTACTCTGTCTTGGTTGTTTGGATGGGCCGGATGGGAAAGATATAGAGTGGGCAATGCATTTCATCTTCTGGACTTTTTGAAGAGTCTCATCGATTTTCTCTCCAAAAAGTGCCAGTCCCTCAATTTTGCTACACACATCATATGTAAGACTGGATGATCTCAGCAAAGCATGGCGGTGCAAGGCTACTGATGTTGCCATAACCTGAGCCGTGCATTCTACTGAGTGCCTAGCAGAATAGAGCTTCTGCTTCTCTAACTGAGCAGCTTCTTCAATAAAATTCAGACTGGGTTCCTTTTGTCAGAGGGAAGAAAATTCAGACAGGGTTCCTTTTGTCAGAGGGAAGTCAATAAATGGTGCAATCTTTTGCCCTTTGCCCAAGGAAATGGTTGTACCTGGCATTATAAGCCTTTTTCAAGTGCAGTGCAGCAGCTGAATAGGACACACCTTCCAAAGGCATTTTTCCCTCTCTGTCACCAGGTTTGTCTATGGATCTACATCTGGTTTTTGTTAAGGTTGCCTTGACCACAATTGAGTTAGGAGTAGGGTGTTTCTTTAGAAACATGGCACCCTGTAAAAGTTGTCCAAGAGTCTAGAGTGCTGAGGTAAAAATGATAGTTTCATCCAATAATTCTTGATAATATCCAAGAGCAGTGGAAGAGATGCAGGTACTCTGGCATCTGCATCTATTAACCTGAACAAAGGATCTAATTCTCCCTTCTGCTGTTGATCAAGGCTAACGCCTAGGGCTGTCACGGTCCTGGATACATAGTCCAAGTATAGCTTGAGATCTTCCAAGGATGAGATTGCCTTAGAGTCCGAAAGCATTGTGGAGATGAACCTAAGGAAGTGGGCTCTGAAGCTGGAGAGCGTGGTTTCTCATGTTCTGAATCCTCTTCCTCACTTGAAGCTGAGTGACCTGGTTACACAAGGTTAATCTCTTCAGGAGCAGAGGGAAGTTGAGTGCCTGCTGATACTGACGGTGATACCAACATGTATCAAAATTTCCTTTTTGCAAGTAAAAGGGATTTAGAAGTCTAGGTTCTTTTCATGTCTTGACTGCTAAATGATCAGTTAGGATAAAAAACAACAACAGATCAAACAAGAAATCAAAAATTTATTCTCATCCAAATCTTGACAGCAACAGCGGTACAGCAAATTTGAGGGGGGCAGATCTAGAAGCCTAGGAAGGGCTAATTCTGATGGCCAGCTTGATCAACCAGCTTGACCAGGGCTTCAGGGAAATTTCGGCTTTTCAGGCCTGCAAGCAAGTAGTGCTCTCTCTGTTTTTAATGCTTCCAGAAGCAAGATGCTTTTTGCTTTCTGTATGTGGATGGAGTACAGAGCGACAAAAAGAAGGACACAGGAAAAAGAAGTTAGCAGGATGCAAACTGCAGAAGCTCCTTATAGTTCGAAGCTACAGGATGGCTTCTGAAGTAGCAATTTACATACTGGTTGAAATGGAAAGGTGATATGCTAATACAATCTGTGTCAATACAGGATGATTTGCTTAAGGTGATGGGCATTTTACCAATTACCATTTTACCAATTTACCCATTTCAAACTGGCTTTAGAGCTGACTGTGGGGTTGACACAGCCTTGGTCTGCCTGACGGATGACCTTTACCGAGGAAACAACAGAAGGGGTATGTTTCTGCTGATTCTTCTGGATCTCTTGGCAGCATTCTATACCATCGACCATGGTATCCATCTGGATGGCCTGGGGGAGTTGGGAATATTATTATTATATTTATATCCTGCTCTTCCTCCAAGGAGCCCAGAGCGGTGTACTACATACTTAAGTTTCTCTTTCACAACAACCCTGTGAAGTAGGCTAGGCTGAGAGAGAAGTGACTGGCCCAGAGTCACCCAGCTAGTATCATGGCTGAATGGGGATTTGAACTCGGGTCTCCCCAGTCCTAGTCCAGCACTCTAACCACTACACCACGCTGGCGAGTGATAGGAAGCACTATCAGGAAAGGGCATTATTCCCTAAAAGTCTGTCTATAGGCAGTAATGGGCTGGAAGAGGGATAACAAATTGAAACTGAATCCAAGCAAGACAGAGGTGCTCATTGTAGGGGTTCAGAATTCGAGGGATGAGTTAGATCCTCATGTGCTGGATGGGGTTACATTCCCCTGGAAAGAACAAGTACACAGCTTGAGAGTGCTCTTGGATCCAGGCCTCACCCTGGTATCTCAGGTGGAAGCTATGGTCAGGAATGCTTTCCATCAGCTGATTGGACAGCTGCGTCCATTCCTTGAAGAGAACGCCCTCAAAAGAGTGGTTCATCAGCTGGTAACCTCCAGGCTTGACTATTGCAATGCGCTCTACATAGGACTGCCATTGTACGTAATTCAAAAGCATCAGTTAGTTAAAAATGTGACAGCCAGATTGGTCTCTGAGATATCCAGGAGAGACAATATTATGCCTGTCCTTAAATAGTTGCACTGGCTGCTGATATGTTTCTCGGCAAAATACAATGTGCTGGTTATTAACTTTAAAGCCCTGAATGGCTTAGGTCTGGGTTACCAAAGAGAGCAACTTCTTCTGCATGATCCCCACCACACGTTAAGGTCATCTGAGGAGTTACAACCAGTACAACTGGTGGCAACTCAGAGGCAGGCCTTCTCCTGGGCTGTGTAATGTGCTTCCAGCAGAAATCTGTAGCGTGAGTTCATTGCTGGCCTACAAGAGAGCCCTTAAAACCTGTTTGGCATGACCTTTCAGGGTTTTAAAGCTATTTTAAATGTTTTAATTGTTAATGGTTTAAACTGTTCTTAAGATTTGTTCGTATTGATTGTTTTTTAAATGATCGATTCATGGGTCTTGTTTTTATTATTGTGCACCACACAGAGCTGTTTTGGATGGGGCGATATAGAAATGTAATAAATAAAACATTATTTCAGAAATATTGGCAAATCATTATTTGATCAATAAGAGTTGAACTAATTAGGTGAAAGGTGACTGAAAGGAGAGTATAAAAATGGAAGGCACAAAGGTTAAGGCACTTTTCACTCAGATCAACAGCTAGCTTCTTCCCTTTGATATTTTAGACTTTTTTAGTTTATTCAAGAGAATAAACTTTTTGGGTGAGAATATACTTTTGATTTCTTAACTATCTGGTCTGGTCTTGGATCTCAACTGGTCATTTAACAGCCAAAATATGAAAAGTACCTAGACTTCTGAATCCCTCTTCCTGACAAAAAGGGAATTTTGATACAATAACTTCTAACACGTGGAAGCAGTAGTCGTAGCTGCAGCTACTACAGTCGGTGTCTTTTTTGCATGTGTTTGGCTGGAGGAAGTAGCCACACAGCAGTTGGGAGACTTGCTAACTGAGCAAAGTGGCACCTTTTAAAGTTATAGTTTTCTTTATTGAGCGAGGGAGAGCAACTAACTCTATCTAATGCCAGCACAGCTTCCCTCCAGTGGCTGTTGCTGGTGTCTACCTCATGTTTCTTTTCAGATTGTGAATCCTTTGGGGACAGGGATCCATCTTTATTTATTTGTTTTTATTTATCTGTGTAAACCACTTTGGAAACTTTTGTTGAAAAGCAGTATATACATATTTGTAGTAGTAGTAGTCTGTTGTTCTGGACATCCTAAGTGATGGGACTTGCGAGCATGGTCCCATCACCGGGATTGGGATCGGGAACAGCAGCAATGTAAGTTTCCATATCTGTCTATGCGGCCCCAGTCGTACCATTCATCTTGGTACCGAGCATCATCTCTGCACTGATCCGAGCTGAAGCACGAATGGTAACAGTCATAGTCAGAATGGCGGTAAGCATATCCTTGGCGGTCGAGATCCCAACAATAGACAAACTCCTCCCAGCCAGCTGAATACAGAGTCTTGGGTGAGCTTTTCTTGCACTTGTCCATGTAGTGGAGTGCATAGCTTTCCCAGTCCCATGTGTGATGTCTGTCAGAGGAGCCTGCTCGGTCCCGATGAAGATCCACATGATCCCATGCTGGTAAGCGTTGGGGCAGTCTAACAGGCAGAGGAGTTATTTCTCTATGCTTCCAAGAATAGTTGCTCGTACCTGACAGTGGATAGGCAGGTTCCCGGTGCTGCTCTTGATCTGGAGAGAGGGGCAAGTAGGCCTACATTCCAGTGACATCGGGGACTCAGAGACATTCCATGTTAGTGTGGTAGTCTGCCTCATAGGAAACATAGGAAACTGCCATATACTGAGTCAGACCATTGGTCCATCTAGCTCAGTATTTTCTTCACAGACTGGCAGCGGCTTCTCCAAGGTTGCAGGCAGGAATCTCTCTCAGCCCTATCTTGGAGAAGCCAGGGAGGGAACTTCAACCTCAAGGTGGCTTGCTTCGAAGTACCCAGGCTCAAAGTACCAGGTGGCATCGGGGGAACTTCAACACCTTCCTGTCACTTTTTCTTCTTCGGTGCAGGAGCGTCGGCCTCAGTAGCAAGCTGCAGCATTTTCTTAGGTATGTGCGGAAGGTGCCCTGTAGACAAGGAAGGTTTAAGATGGGATACCTTATTTTTCTTTTTCATTGTCGGTGCCGAGGCCAAACTCTTTGAAGCTGAAGCTGCTGGCGCCAAGATCTACGAGATAGGCCTCAATGGCAGCAGGGCTGACTGGGCCAACATCAAGGCCATCAACAGCACACTGGGTGTCAATGGCACAGGGGTCTTAGTATCGAAGCTATAGGTATCAACATCAAGTGAAGTGAGGTGAATGTGGGGTTGCCAGATCAGCACTGGAGCTTGAAGTTCCTGCAGCCACACCGCTTGACATTTTGGTGGCCTCTTAGAAGCCAAGTTCCGTGAAGAAGCAGATTTCAGGTGGGAAGTCCTGTTCTTACGGGCCTGCTTAGTAAATTTTAGGCAGTGGGGACAAGTCTCCACAATGGTGGCCTCACCCAAATAAAGAAGGCATCCGCTGTGAGTGTCTGTGGATGGCAATTTGTTCCCACAGTGGACACACTTTTTGAACACTGTACTGCTTGCCACGCGACAGGAGAAGAACCAAAGTCCTCCCGGACCAGCCAAGCTTAGGCGGGATGTTGGTGGGCAGGATAGGCTGAAAAAAGTAGAACACTAAACCAAAAATGAAACTACATGAAGAAATTAAAGATGAGAAAGGGTAAATGGAAGAGGAAGCAGTAAAAGAAAAAATAAATTAACTAGGGTTTTTCTTTCTCTACTTGCAGCTGGAAGATCCAGCAATGCCAACTGAAGCACAGACAAAAAAAGACTAAGGGGATGAGGAATGGTGCAGCCACACATAGCGATTGGGGGCGGAGTTCCTATCAAAAAGCAGGAGAGCTCTAGCTGGAAGAATCCGACATGGTCTCCGTGAATGTGTGGAGGAGCCCATTTGTGTAAGAGTCAGAGACCATGTTGAAGAAGACAATGGCAGAGTTGAGAAAATTTAGCTTAGGTTAAAATAGGACGTGACAGCAGCAAACCAGTTTCTTTAAATCTAGGCCTGCTCCAATCATGTATAAAGCAAGGGGGAAGGGTCTGATTTTTAGAACAAACCAGGTATGAGGATCTCACACCCACTGCTTACTTCCCAATAACTTCTCCCCATTAGCATTTTTCTCCTAGCTCAGTTTACGTCTAGTATCAAAGTTCAGGTGAGGAGAGAAGAACCTGAAGGGGATAGACTGAGGGGAATAAAGGATTTAGTATTCTCACCTGTACACTCCCTTTGCTCTAAAATTCAGACTTCCCCCACATGAATCATATATAAATTTGGGGGTGGGGCAGGGGAATGATCCAACAGTAGAATTTTCCATTCTCCAGCTTGCATTTCTGTAGTCTTGGAGAACAGAAGCAGGGCCCTTTTCTGTGACAGTGAAAAAAACCAGGAAAGAAAACTATCCATTGCCCTTGCAAATCACTTGCTGGAAATTACATGAATTAGGAAACTGCTCTGATTTGCATAAGATCCAAATCATGTTGCCCAGCTTTAGGGATCTTAGATAATGGCAAATCTAATTACAATCCAGGAGGAAAATAAATTATCTTTTCCTCCAAGGCAGTTTTTAACACTGGTGTAAGAAGCTCTGCCTCACAGACCAAACTGATGCACATGTCTATACCTGGCACACCTTCACTGACATAATTTTTAACATTTTAAAGTGTGCAAATAAAGCAACTGAGAGAAAAAATGGCAACAGCCTGCAAGAAAGTAAATTCCACCTTGAGTCATGTTTTCTTACTCTTGGGAATAGATCTGGGACTTCCAAACAAGACCATACAGAAAACTCTGTGACCACATTTTCTAAATGAGACTAGGGGTTCACCGAGAGCCTGCCACAAAATGGGAGCAGCTCCAGACCCTTGGAGATATTAGGCCAGTAACCCATGAGTAAGGCTGTGGTTGAGGGTTCATAAGTTAAATACTAAATGCTCAAAGGAGGATACGCAGCACCCTCTAGCCTTTTCCTTCCGCTTCAAAGCGGTTGCTGCTGCCCACATGTAGCCACAGGCTCCACTTTCTGGTGCAATGCAGATTTAGGGCTTCTGCAGACTTTTGGCAAAGGCCTTAATGTGGACAAAAGCATCTTGTTCCCCAGCAAATCATCACTGGCACAGAGTACATCCTAGCTGCAGGTACCACAGCCCTAGGAACAAGCCTAATCCCACCAAAGATAGTGTTTAGATGTCTCACCCCTTTTTCTCTCATTCAAAAGGGCAATTTATGGGATCATGAGGCTATAATAATTTGACATTGCAGCCATATCAGTTAAACTAGTAAAGGAATATTTAACTTTGGGTAACCTTTTGCATCTCTTCTGCAAGGACGTTAAGGACAGTGGGCCTCACTTCTGGTTGCCATTCTAACCTTCCACAGACTAAAGACATTCACTAGAGGGAAAGGTAGAAAAGCATTAATTTCGTTTGAAAAGATGAGAAAGGCAAGATGAAAAGATGAGAAAGGCAAAGAAAAGCATCTGATTTTCAAGAAGGCACACATAGATGCATTTACCACTGGAGTACATAACCACATTATGGCTACAACTGAAGAGCCATAAAAAACTACAGAGACCTTTTGACACCCTGACTTAACCTCTACCTTACAGTTTCTTTAGCTGTGCCTCTGTGAAATTCCCTGCAATCAAGCATCACTAATTTAAAACAAAAATAGTTTTAATTTCACAGCACTAATTATTATTATTACCACCAATTATTGTTAGTTTGGATGGCAAATAGATCAAAAAAGAAAGGAAGATGTCATGTGCCTTCAAGAGTGATAATGAGATTTATGGTGAACAGGGGAGGGAGCATAGATATATATGCCCACACCCCACAACCCCCCCACAACCCCCTCCCCCCCAATGTCAATTTGTCTTTCCAGCACTGATCATCAAAAGGGACAGGACACACAGCCTCCTCTGTTGCATTCACTAGGCAAAGGTTCAGGCAAATATAATTTCTTGTATTAATCAAGGCAGCATATCTTGGAGAGAACGTCTCCCTATATGGCGCCCCTCGCTAGGATCTAGGAAAGTGGCTCTGCTATAGATTCCTTCTATACATTCAAGTGGAAAGACCCACGAGTATGCAGGACAGGTTCTTTTTTAAAACAGCTCTGCACAGACTCATACCTTATAATGAGATAAAAATACAACAAAGCACAAATACAACCTCTTACATACATATTTATAGTATGCAGATAAAGTTGGTCTGATGTTACATGCTGGTCCTCAATTTCAGTGGGAATACAATTTGCATCCTGATTCAAAATCTTCCAAACAGTGATAGATTTTGACCAGTTTGACTTACTCGTGTGTCATTAGGGTGGTACAAGGTCTGCACTTATCTTAACTGGAGACTAAACTTCAAGTTATCTCTACTGTGCTAAAGGTAGAGTGGCTCTAGGATTTTCCTAGTGTATTGAGTTTGGAAAATATTGCAGATTCCTCAGGAGGCAAAAATGCGGAAATCTTCCTCACTGACATTCTTATCTTTGACACTGCGTTACAATCAATCATATATTGCAATGTACCCTTATTACAGTTTTGGGCTGGGGGGGACTTAAAAGCAAAAAGTTTTGAGAATACACACGAGGACTACATTTGCCCTAAGTAAAAGGAATTTTCAAAGTGACTGAGGCAAACGGAAGAAATGCTCTTTTCCATTTGATCCCACCTTGGCTAGCTTTGGAAAGTCAAACTCTTTTGGACAGAGGCTCTCCAGAACTCTGTGTACTTTAAACATACGGCCATCGCAATATGAATAGAACTAGGAAAACAAGTGCAATACCAAGCAAATAAAATTACAGTACAGCAGTCTTGACCCATATACCTATAAGACGGAGAAATTATTTTAAAAGGCATGGGAGACACTTAGACTGGGACATTTAACACTTGCTTGTAGTTACCTGGGGAGTGTTTGGGCTGCTCTTGGTGAGAAGGATAGCACATCTAGTCACAAAGATTCTATGGGGAAAAAATAAATAAGCACCCAAGGTTCTCTCTGTTCCCACTCTGTGGCCACCTTTATGCATGTGGCAATGCAGTGTGTGGCCATTTAAACTGCGATCATATAGTAAGCTATTAATGTGAAGTGGTTCCTCACACAGTAGTGGGGAACTGTGTCAGTTCCTCAACTGTGTCAGTGCAAACAGCTATGATGGGGTGCGGGGAGATAAATTCACATGAATGCCTTACTATGTGGAGCTGTAATCATATAGCTGTGGTCCAAGTGGCCATTATAGAGATGAATGCACCTTGAAACAGTGATATATATGCAGGCAACCTCCAGGCCTGACTACTGTAATGCACTCTACATTACAGAGTGCATTACACTAGTGGGGCTGCCTCTATATGTAGTCCAGAAACTACATTTGGGGCACAACGCAGCAGCCAGAATGGTATCTGGGATAACTCCGAGAGACCATATACAGGAGAACCCTGTTATCTGTGTGGGTTCCGTTCCACTCGGGCGGGGGGAGGATAGCAAAACTACAGGTAATGGGGCATTAGGGCAATGGGAATTGGGGAATTAGGTTCCTGGGGCAGTGGGAAAAGGGACAAAAAGACAAAGTGGGGGAAATGGGGGAAGGACCCTGCCAGCTTAGTGTCCCTCCAGCTGTCCAGCAATGCCCCCAAAAGTCTGAAATCACAGGTTTCCCCCACCATGAAAAATCACATTCCCCCCCCCCTTTTCTTTTCCACAAAATTGAGCCACAAAATGGCTCCTGCCCTTAAAATGACAGGCAGAAATGAGCTTGGAGGTAATTACTGCCCATCCCCAACCCGCAGACACGGCTTTAACTGCCAGATTTTGTAAATAAATAGATAGATAGATAGATAGATAGATAGATAGATAGATAGATAGATAGCATATACAGAGGTCAGGTGGCAATTAGCCAACCGTGGATACACGAAACCGTAGATGCTGGTTCTGCGATTAACGAGGTTTGCCTGTAACACCAATTTTAAAATAACTGCACTGGCTACCAATATGTTTCTGAGCAAAATATAAAGTGCCGGTTATTACCTATAAAGCCCTTAATGGCTTGGGTCCAGGGTATTTGAGAGCACACCTTTTTTGTCATTAACCCTCCTACCTGTTAAGATAGTCTGGAGACATTACAGTTGCCACCAGCTCATTTGGTGGCTACTCAGGACTGGGACTTCTCTGTGGCTGCCCCAAGGCTTTGGTCTGCCCTGGCCGCACACGAAAGGGAGACTAGAAGTGTTTGCACTGTAAGATATTCCCTTTAGGGGATGGAGCCGCTCTGGGAAGAGCATCTAGGTTCCAAGTTCCCTCTCTGGCATCTCCAAGATTCTGAGAGAGATTCCTGCCTGCAACCTTGGAGAAGCTGCTGCCAGTCTGTGTAGACGATACTGAGCTAGATGGACCTATGGTCTGACTCAGTATATGGCAGCTTCCTATTTCCTATGTTTATTTATGTATTATTTATTTTTCAAAGTAAACCACTTTGAGAATTTTGTGTTGAAGAGTGGTATATAAATATTCATAGTAGTAATAGTAGTTTCTCCATCTCTGGCTGTTTTTAAAATGACCCTTAAGACACACCTGTATTCTCAGGCTTTTAGCTAAATTAATTAATTTTAAATTGCTTGTTTTATATCATAAAATTGTTTTAATAGCTTTATACACCGCCTAGGGATATACATATCAGATGGTCTATAAATATAAAATAAACACATATGTGAATTGATCTAGGACAGTCTATGATCTGACTTTTATCTATGTACGTTTTTTGTTACGGTCGTAGACCAGCACACAATAAAAATATCTATGTGCTAGCTCTTCAGAGTTGCCTCTTCATATGCAAAATTAACTCTGCTGAATACCACTGTTCATTACATTCCAATGGTTCCCTGTGCATTTTTCTTCCCTGCTAAACAGCATCACATTTTCATTTCCACCTCATAAAGAGGGAAATTTTCTTCTTATTAATGAACCCTAACTTAGAACTCAAAGATCTTACCCTGGAGATATTGCTCCCTATGGGACTTCAATGGCATATCTACTCCCTTTGTGTTATGATAACACCAAGGTGATCCTCAAGCACTGTATTACTGATATGGAACACCTAAGCTGGGCAGCAAGCTACACGAGGTTTGGAACTGTTAAGCCTTTGTAAACACCAGCTAAATATCTGTATAAGCTGACATACCAAACAAGCAGAAGAGTCCTGACATTGGCTCGGATGGATGTGGTATCGGAGGATAGGTTCAGGAGAGTCCCCTATCTGGAGAGATTGTGTCTTTGTTGGAACGGGGATGTTGAGACACTTGGGCATGATCTCTTGTATTGTTATTTTTATCGTGATTTATGTTTTAGATATATTACTCCTCTTGTTTTTAGATACCCAAATAATCCTGAGTTTTACATAAACTGACTTCTCCTGATGAACACACCAATGTCTCACATAAGGTACGAGATTTTATATGGCTTGGATTAAGATCCATTCATGGTGTGTTAGAAATGGTTAATTTACATTTTTTAGTTTGTTTCATCTTATTCTATTTTATTTTACTTCTGTGCAGTAGTTACAGGGGTGTGTGTGTGTGTGTGTGTGTGTGAGAGAGAGAGAGAGAGAGAGAGAGAGAGAGAGAGAGAGAGAGAGAGAAAACACCAATATTCACCCCGAAGGTTCTTTTCAACTGAATTTGGACTAAAATTTGTATATTTGATTCAAGATCACAATAAACTGACCTGAACCCTAATTTAGCACACACAGATCTTACCCTGGAGATATTGCTCTCTTCTACAAAGTAACAATGTCTTACAAAGTTGTATGTCTGTCAGGATCTGCCAGGACAGGACCAAGAACCTACAATTCTGTGCACAGCTGCCCCAGGACCATAGGCTGGTGAAACTCCCCAAGAGGTTCCCATCTACTGGAGTGGTTCCACCCACACACTCTGGTTTTTAGCTCTCCTCAACAGGAAGGAATATAAGGTTCACTTGTTCGGGATGGGACTATGCAAGAGCAATGATAGCATTTTCTGATTTTTGGCTTGTTCTCTGGTTCTGACTTCCAGGATCAGACTCCCTGGATTGATCCCCAGTCCTGGCTCTGACCCTGGGCCTGTCTCCCAATTCCCACTTAACAGCTGCCTACAACTAGCTCTCACAGTGTCATATATTATTAGGTTTTCTCCAGAATATGCTGGCACTTCTACGGAGGACTCATTTACACAACTTATCATATCAAGAATGGGCATTGAGCAAATCGAAGGAAGATATGGCATACATGCTGAAGCTGTAAAGCAGGGGTTCCTAACCTGTGGGACTCCAGAAGTTGCTGAATTACAACTACCATTATCCCCACTTACAATTTATTGCGACTAATGATGATGGGAGTTGTATTTCAGCAGCACCTGGAATTCCAAAGGTTGGGATCTCCTGCAGTAAAGTAAATGAGCATTCATTCAGCTTGAATTCCAACTCACAATTACTATATTCATTACAAAGCAGCTCAAAGTGGGTTAATCAGTAGCAGGACAACTATGGGTTGAGTTGCAGGTTGGACATGTGCTGAAGCAATCACACAACTATTTAGGCATGTGCTGAATAGCATACAGACTCTACCCATATCCAAAGCAAGTCAATTTGGCTGTGTGAACTGATCTTTCAACTGCAAAAATTTACAGAACACTAAAACCAGTGATTAAAATTTGCAATCAGTGACTCTAAATGAAATAAATTTGCAAACGTGTTGCAAATTTGCCAGCGTTAACAGTAAGATACAGGTGAAACTAAAAAAAATTAGAATATCGTGCCAAAGTTCATTAATTTCAGTAATGCAAATTAAAAGGTGAAACTGATATATGAGATAGACGCATTACATGCAAAGCGAGATAAGTCAAGCCTTAATTTGTTATAATTGTGATGATCATGGCGTACAGCTCATGAGAACCCCAAATCCACAATCCCAGAAAATTAGAATATTGTGAAAAGGTTCAACAGTCTAGGCTCCAGGTGTCCCACTCCAATCAGCTAATCAATCCATAACACCTGCAAAGGGTTCCTGAGCCTTTAAATGGTCTCTCAGTCTGGTTCATTAGGAATCACAATCATGGGAAAGACTGCTGACTTGACAATTGTGCAGAAAATCATCACTGACACCCTCCATAAGGAGGGAAAGCCTCAAAAGGTAATTGCAAAAGAAGTTGGATGTTCCCAAAGTGCTGTATCAAAGCACATTAATAGAAAGTTATGTGGAAGGGGAAAGTGTGGAAGAAAAAGGTGCACAAGCAGCAGGGATGACCACAGCCTGGAGAGGATTGTCAGGAAAAGGCCATTCAAAAGTTTTGGGGACTTTCACAAGGAGTCGACTGAGGCTGGAGTTAGTGCATCAAGAGCCACCACACACAGACGGATCCTGGACATGGGCTTCAAATGTCGTATTCCTCTTGTCGAGCCGCTCCTGAACAACAAACGTCAGAAGCGTCTTACCTGGGCTCAAGAAAAAAAGAACTGGTCTGTTGCTCAGTGGTCCAAAGTCCTCTTTTCTGATGAGAGCAACTTTTGCATCTCAATTGGAAACCAAGGACCCCGAGTCTGGAGGAAGAATGGAGAGGCACACAATGCAAGATGCTTGAAGTCCAGTGTGAAGTTTCCACAGTCTGTGTTGATTTGGGGAGCCATGTCATCTGCTGGTGTTGGTCCACTGTGCTTCATTAAGTCCAGGGTCAACGCAGCCGTCTATCAGGAGATTTTGGAGCACTTCATGCTTCCTTCCGCAGACGAGCTGTATGGGGATGCTGACTTCATTTTCCAGCAGGACTTAGCACCTGCCCACACTGCCAAAAGTACCAAAACCTGGTTCAATGACCATGGGATTACTGTGCTTGATTGGCTAGCAAACTCGCATGACCTGACCCCATAGAGAATCTATGGGGCATTGCCAAGAGAAGGATGAGAGACATGAGACCAAACAATGCAGAATTGCTGAAGGCCGCTAATGAAGCATCCTGGTCTTCCATAACACCTCAGCAGTGCCACAGGCTGATAGCATCCATGCCACGCCGCATTGAGGGAGTAATTGCTGCAAAAGGGGCCCAAACCAAGTACTGAATACATATGCATGCTTATACTTTTCAGAGGTCCGATATTGTTCTATTCTTCAATCCTTGTCTTCTTGGTTCCATGTAATATTCTAATTTTCTGAGATTGTGGATTTGGGGTTTTCATGAGCTGTACACCATGATCATCACAATTATAACAAATTAAGGCTTGACTTATCTCGCTTTGCATGTAATGCATCTCTCTCATATATCAGTTTCACCTTTTAATTTGCATTACTGAAATTAATGAACTTTTGCACGATATTCTAATTTTTCGAGTTTCACCTGTATATGGTTCTGGACCCCTCCTGCTCCCCAGAAGACTGGATTTGATAAGATACAGAGATGTCTACAAATTCTATTCATTATATTGAGGGTCATACGACCCTCAGGGATATATTCCTGGTAGGGATGTGCACGGAAACGGATGGCCCAGTTCGGTTCAAGTCTGGACCAGACTCAAACCTGACTAGACCAGTTCGGTCCGGCACCCTTAGAACCAACACCCCCGGGGCGGTCCGGTCCGGAGGGGGGCGAGGTTTGTGAAGTGTTTTTGTTTTGTTTTAAATTTTTAAAAAACTTTTTTTTACCTCTAGTGTCGTAAACCTGTCAGGCTAATCAAGAGCTATATATCAGCAGACGGAGCGTGAAGCAGGCAAAGTGTCACAAGGAGAATGTCAGAGCCAAACAGTAAGCTATGTCCAAACCACAGCCAGTCTGAGTCTTTACAATATCCAGTCGGTCAAACCAAGGCCAAGTCAAATTCCACAAACAAAGTCCAAACAGTCTGGAGTCAAAGCACAGTCAAACAAGCAGGAACACAGCTGGGTAGCTCACCAAAGCATGAAGCTGCTACCAGCAATGCGGCTGAGGCGAAGCCATCTTAAATAGGCTGAAGCCATGTGCTCTCAATCATGGGTCCCTGACTCAGCAGTTGTCCTTGTTAGTCAAGCCGTTCTGTGTGTGCATCTCCTTATGTCCTCCTGTCTCTTCGACTGATGCTTCTCTACAGCTGAGATCGGCTGCGCCTCCTCCACAGGAGCTGTTGTACTAGGCTCTATTTCTTTTTCAACATCCTGTGAGTTGGTCCTGCTTGCCTCTGCAACTTCTTGCCTTTGAGGTAGCTGCACTCCCTATTCCGCTGTCACACTGCCTGCCTCCTCCTCATTCTCAGAGTCCGACAGCATGTCCATAACATCTAGCCCCTTCAGGGGACTTCCTCTAGGCCATGGGGGGGTGGGACCTTGGACCGAACCCAACCCCCCCCTGACGGTTCAGGAGGGGTCACAAAGTTAAAAAAAATTAAAATAATTTTAACCTCTAGCCCCTTTGAGGGGCTTCGCCGGGGGGGGGGGGGAGTTCCACAAATGTTCTCCTCCCACCGCCAGCCTAATTTATCACCGCTGTGGCCAGTTTTAAGCCCTTTTGGGCCCATTTGGGCCTTGGTAAGTTGGCATGATGGCCATATTGCCAGCCGCACATACGCAAATGGCCTCTGCAAGGCCTGGCATGGCTGAGGGCCTCGCAGAGGCCATTTGTGCATGTGCAGCGGCCATTTAAAAAATAAAAATAAAAATTGGCTGCCACACACGCACAAATGGCCTCTGCAAGGCCCTGGGCTATGCCAAGCCTCACAGAGGCCATTTGCACATGTGCAACAGCAGGCAACATGGCCACTGCACCAGCTTACCAAGGCCTGAACAGGCCAAAAAAGGGCTTAAAACGGGCCGCAGTGGTGATAAACAAGGCCGGCGGGAGGAGGGAGAACCTTCACGGACACCCCCCCCCCGAAGGGGCTAGAGGTTAAAATTATTATTTTTTTAACTTTGTGACCCCCTCCCGAACCATCGGGGGTGGGGGGGGTTTCAGTTCTACCCAGGAACCGTTGAACTAAACTGGTTCGACATAGAACCCAAACCCCCAGCCAGTTCCATGCACATCCCTAATTCCTGGCAGCAAAAAATGCTTTTGGAAGGAGGAGAAAAAATTGCCTCCCCTTCCCTGTCCACCCTCACGGGGCTGCAGAGCAAGGCTTCAACACAGCTAGATTCCAGTTGCTCTGCAAGGGCAGAGGCCTTCTTCTGTCCATGTAGCACTGCAGGCCATTGGTTCCCTTTACATGGCCCAAAACTTGCATCTCTGGGCAGTTTAAAATTAAAATCATTTAAAACATGAAATCAATTAACAATTAAAATAATTTTAAAACATTAAAAACCCTGTATTAAAAGTATTTAAAACTATAAATCTAATTAAGAGCCTCACTGAGTAAGTGTGTCTTCATCAGTGCCTTTTTAAAAATTGCCAGAGATGGGGAAGCTCTTATTTTAACAGGGAGCGCATTCCAAAATCTAGGGGCTGCAATGGAGAAGGCCTGTTCCCGAGTAGCCGCCAGATGAGTTGGCGGCAGCCTCAGGCAAACCTCTCCAGATGATCTTAGCAGGCGGTGGGGCTCATGGCAAAGAAGACATACTCTTAAATACCCAGGGCCTAAGCTGTTTAGGGCTTTCTAGGTAATGACCTGCACCTTGTATTTTGCCCAGAAATGTATTCAGAGCCAGGGCAATTCCTTCAACACAGGAGTAATATGGTCTCTCCTAGATGACCCAGAGACCAATCTGGCTACTGCATTCTGAACCAACTGCAGTTTCTGGACTATGTACAAAGGCAGCCCCACATAGAGTGCATTGCAGTAATCCACCCTAGAGGTTACCAGCAGATGTACCACTGTTTTGAGGTCGTTCAGCCAAAGCTGATAAAAAGCACCTCGGGCCATCGCCTCAACCTGGGATACCAGGGAGAGGTTCAGATCCAGAAGCACCCCTAGACTGCGTACCTGTTCCTTCTGGGGGAGCATGACCTCATCCAGAAATGGCAGATCAAAATCATCTCCCGAGTTTCAACCCCGCACAATAAGTACCTCCGTCTTATCTGGATTCAGCCTCAGTTGTTATTCCTCATCCAGCCCATTACTGCCTCCAGGCAGGCATTTAGGGAGGTTATGCCTTCTCCTGATGATGTCGACATGGAGAAATAGATCTGGGTGTCATCAGCATATTGATAACACCCTGCACCTAAATCCCTTGATAATCTCTCCCAGCAGTTTCATGTAGATGTTAAACAATGTCGGAGACAATTTTAGAGTCAGATGCAGAGTCAGATGATCAAAGGGGTGGGGTGAATCCAAACTTGCACACATAAATGCCCGATACGGATCTCAGAGCCACTATCTCCTCCAACTCATATAGCATAGTCTTCCATAGAGGCAAGGAGAGATGGTTACCTCAAATGCCTGCTTCTGCTGCCCACAGCCATCCAGGCAGATCTCTGCCAAGCAGTGGCTATTTATATACCACCTGATTGATATATATATTATATATATGAAGTGTACACAATTTGAAATGACAAATATATAACAGAGTAAAAACAATTAAAACAATTTCACAGAATAAAAAAAGACAAGACAATTTCATGGGTTTAAAACAATTAAACAGTTTAATTTTAGTTAAAAGCCTGAGAGAGCCTGAGAGTCTTCCGAAAAGCAAACAGAGATGGAAATGCTCCTATGTTGACAGGGAGCATATTCCAAAGCCCCGGGGCAGCCACAGAGAAGGCCAGGTCCCAAGTTGTCACCAAATGAGCCGGTGCCAACCATAACCAGACTTCTCCAGATGATCTCAATAGGTAACAGGGTTCATGACAAAAGAAGGTGCTCCCTTAAGTATTCTTGTCTCCCATATTCTACTCCCCTTTCAGCTCCAACCCTCTTTCCATTATCAGCCCAGCAGCATGCAAAAGAAGAAAAAGGTGTGTGCGCCAAGACAAGCAGCAGCAGCTATTGCCACCAGGAAGGAGGAGACAGGTAGGGGTGTGTGTGTGTGCGCACCCACACCCTGAGTCAAGCAAGCATCAGCAGAGGAACAGATGGAGAAGACTGCACACGTGGGGAAGACAACAATATCTGGCACCCTGACTCAGGTGCACTGAGGTCTTGGGCCAACACTAATTACACAAAAGAGGTCAGAATAAAATATACAAAGACCAATCAAACAAATACATCTGTAGGCAAATACTGTATTTACCTTAATCCGAAACTAGCCCCCCCATCCCACCCCAATTATCTGATGTTAGAAATCGGGGTCATCTTAAATTCAGAGTCCTCTTCCTTTGGGGTAAACAGGGGTATAACCTGTATTTAACTTCTATTTTTTTAAGGGGCTCATCTTAAATTCAGAGTCATCTGGTATTTGGGTAAATACGGGACATATACTAAAACTTCTTCAACTAAGCCATTTAATGATGACATTTCTGGGGTGGCAAGATGGAGCAGTAAAGCTGCAGAAGTCTTCTTCTGCAGAGAATCTGAAGGAGTCTACCTCACACATAACCCATAAGCACCATTAGATCCAAGTTGGATTCAGAAACTCATATTTTAATTGCTGTACCCAAATACACACACAAAAAATTATCCCATTCAACATATTTCAACTCATGTTTAAAGGACTATGAAATATCTGGAATTTGCATACATATGGACCACTCCCACCTTATCTATTTAACTCCTGTTTTTTTAATTTAAAGCTCCAGTCAATTATTATAAAGAGAGGTGTGGGGTATGCGATAGGAACTGAGCAGCTAGTAACATAAAACAGTTAGTATCCCCTGATAACTAGGCAAAGTGGCACCTTTTAACATGGTGATTCTCTTTATTTAGCAGGGGGAGAGTAGCTGGCCCTATCCACCTCCAGCACAGTACCTCCAGTGACTGTTGCTGGTGTCTATCTGATGTTTCTTTTTAGATTGTGAGCCCTTTGGTGAAAGGGATCCATCTTATCTTATCTTATTATTTATTATTTCTCTGTGTAAACCGCCCTGAGTCATTTTTGGGAGGGCGTTATAGAAATCGAATGAATGAATGAACAAAACAAAACAAAACCAATCCATAATGTTCTTCACTCTCACAGAATTTCATGGGTTTTTAAAAGTTAATTTTATTTTTAACATAATGTGCATTACCAGGTTATTTTTAAATATTTAGTAAATGTGTATATGTGTAGCTGTTGGCAGCCTTGCAGAATTTCCACTTGCATTAAAGCCAAATTAAAACTTTATAACTTCAGTAGCCCTTTTAACCAGCACACTAATAACCACCTCAGACACTGTGGTACAGTTTGTTTGGCTCATAGCACTGCAAGGCAGAAGAGGAAGGAGCTTGCTAAGGCAATTTGTATTGCACTTAAGGAGTCTGGTCACAAGACAACACTGCTTTGTACACAAAATGATGGAAGAGGTTATCAGAAATACTGGAACTCCTGCCTTCCCTCCCACCTGAGTTTAAATAATTTGGGGAGCATTCACACAGCATCCCAAAATAACCTGGATTGCCATAGCAGATTTTCAATGCAGTCAACATCTTTGGAATTATTTCTGTGTGGCTTGAGAGGCGAGGAAGGAATATTTAATAATATGGATACATCGAATATTTATATACCACTTTTCAATAAGAGTTCCCAAAGTGGTTTGATTGATTGATTAAGTGTCGTAAAGTCAGTGTTGACTCTTAGTGAACACGTAGATAGATTCTCTCCAGGATGATGTCTTCAACTTAGCCTTTAAGGTCTCTCAGTGGTGCATTCATTGTAGTCAGAATCGAGTCCATCCACCTTGCTGCTGGTCATTCTCTTTCCTTCAACCTTCCCCAGCATTATGGCTTCAAGAGAGCTGGGTTTTCACATAATGTGTCCAAAGTATGATAGTTTGAGCCTGGTCATTTGTGCCTCAAGTGAAAATTCTGGATTGATTTGTTCTATGAGCCATCTGTTTGTTTTCCTGGCTGTCCATGGTATCCTCAAAAGTCCTCTACAGTACCAAAGGTCAAAAGCATCAATACTTTTTCTATCTTACTTCTTCAAAGTCCAGCTTTCGCATCTTGACCTCAAAACTGAGCCTGTTTGTTTGTACTGACTACGACTGTGTTCACCCCTGATCCTGACATCTGTGGAATTCCCGGTGCAGACTTTTGGCAATGATTTTGGACTATGCTCTGTCTCTGTTCCTGTTGGACTGCGTCTGGCGGATTTCTCGTCCCCTCTGAAGAGAGCAGTTCTCAGCGGCTGGGCAGTTGGCCAGCAGGTCATTACAATTATATTCAACACATGCATAATTTGTGTAGTATACACACATACAGATGTGTACTCAGAGGCCTGGAGCATCTTCCTTATGAGGCAAGGCTACAGCATTTGGGTTTTTTAGTTTGGGGGGAAAGGCGACTACAAGGAGACATGATAGAGGTGTAAAAAAGTTATCCATGAAGTAGGGAGAGTGGACAGAGAGAACTTGCTCTCTCTCATAACACTAGACCCAGGGCTCATCCAATGAAACTGAAGGCCAGGAAATTTAGCACTGACAAAAGGAAGTACTATTTCACACAATGCATAATTAATCTATGGAATTCTCTATCTATGCCACTAGCCTGGATGGCTTTAAAAGGGGCTTAGACAAATTCATGGAGGACAGGACTATCAATGGCTACTAGATCTGGTGGCTATATGCCACCTCTAGTCTCAGAGGTATGATGCCTCTAAATACCAGTTACAGGGGAGAAACAGAAAATGAGAGGGCATGCCCTCACCTCTTGCCTGTGGGCTTCTCAGAAGCATCTGGTGGGCCACTGTGTGATACAGGATGCTGGACTAGATAGGCTTTGGGCCTGATCCAGCAGGGCTGTACTTCTGTTCTTACAGATCTGTATGCACAGTTATTCACAGATTATATTCAACTCATGTACAGTAGTACACTTACTAGTTTCTTGCATATACAGAAATCTGTGCCCAGTTCACTTTTAAAATGAAGACATGTACAGTCATTCACAGAAAGGGCCAGGATGGATGATGCTTCATCCACTAGCCAACCACAGAGTTTAGTATTTGAGCTGTGTGCATAGGAGTGGATCAGATGAACCACTCCCTCAGGTGCTCCGGGAGGACATGCACACTCATAGCACTCACATGTCCTTGTTGCTTGTGGCTGGCTGATGCATGAAGTGTCATCCAGATCTGCACTAAAATATGCACATGTGTACAGCCCAGGGTTCTCTCTAATTTTTTTCATCTGTGTGCGGAGTGAGTTTTTTTTTCTGGGCAGCAGTGTGCACGCACATACATTCAGAGTGGAGCCTTCCTGATTCAACCTGAGTGGGATCTAAAATTAACTGAGTGGGCATCAAAAAACTTGTGAGCATATGCATGTGTGCACACCTTAGAGGGAACACTGGTACAAACATCTATACTCACGTTTGTATATGTAACAGCTAGTCAAACATCGTGTTACATTCCAGAGTGGTCAGGAAACATAACCCTTTCCAGGATTATGCAAATAGGGACCAGTTTGCTTTTCAGTGGCCCCACTTATGGGACAAAGTAAATGGGCTGGAATGCAGTTGGGCAGAGTGAAGAATGAGGCTAGAGGAACGACTGTAATTCTTTATCCTCTCTCTCCTCCATTCATCAAACCTGATGGGCTTTAACACAGTAATAATCATAATGGGAGAACAAGTAGGGTAGAAAGTGTTCTTCCCAAAGCATCCCAAAGCATGTTGCTAAGTAAAAGGTGAACATATTGTGTTGGGACATGCCTTCCTCCTTGTTAGGCAGATTACGTAAAGAAAGGTAATTATACTGTATGATTACACTGAGATAGCATACTCTGTATGCATATATCATGAGACAGCATTATATTGTTGGCATGACTTTGAAGTCCATTAAAAAAAGAACATGATGTATAGTTTTTCTCCCTTTAAAAAGGACACAATGAACTAGTTCCACTCTTATTTCCACTGCTGTGAATAACCAGTCATCAAATGAAGCCCTTTCATTAACAATACTGTCATATATTAGTGTTTAGACCAAATTAGATGGGCTTGAACACCCCTAAACCACACAGAATCAGATGTGAAGATTCACTGAGTTCTGTTGGAACCAAAGGTTGCACTAGGAATGGTGCACTGAGAGAGTTTCTACCTTAACACCTTGCTGTCTTTTCAATGTCTCTTGTTGCTTTTTATAAGCAGATGGCATTCCTGTGGGTTAACACTGCATTTCTAGCCACTATAATTGGGCTAGGCAATGCCAAAATGCCTCACTGCAGCTTATTTTATAGATTTCGCTACATTGTTTTTTCTTCCTCCACATGATCCAAGATAGTTTTTAATATTTTTAACTGATTTTCATGGTATATGGACTCCTCTAGAAAAAGATAGTTGTATCTCTCGGTCCCATTTTAAACTAGCATGGTTATAAGTTACTGAGTATTCCTGACTTGCCCCAGAAATACTCAACAACTTGGGTGCTATATCAGAAAAACAAAGGTAAATTTGCTAAATTAAGAGTTCAGGCCTCTGAACTCAAAAGAATTTCTACATAAACTTATATCAAATTAACATTTGAGTCTAATAGGCTAACTCCAATGGCCTTTGTTAAAATAAATATGAATATTTGTTTCAGTTGGTATTATTTTTAACTAGTTACAATCCTCCTTACGCTATTAACATGCAGCTGAAGAAAGCAATAGTTTCATGAACTCCAGTATGGGAAGAAGCCCATGATGTTTGTGCATAAGCTGAAGACCAGCCAGCACACTGAGAGTAGTTTAAGATTGTGAGGACAGAGTACACTTTATTTACCATCACTGTAAGCTTCACCTAAGCCTCTCTGGGGACTTATAACTTTGAAAATGAAGGTTAAAGTTATTCTGGAATATTTTCCTATGCAGATTCCTCCAGTGTAACTTCTTGTAAAAACAATATAACCTCTTACACTTTAGAGACAGTAATGCACCTCAGGACAAGATGATTCAAGATGTCTGAATCTTTAAACTTTGCCTTTCTGATTTAAAAAAAATTGTTTACCGCACCTCCACCACCACCCACCCCACTTCAAATCTAAGTACAGGCATGTTAGATATCTTCAGTCAAAGTTCTCCTTTGAACTATAGCATGTTGAAATGTGTATGGTTTTATATTTCATATTTCAGAGGTGCAAGAGACAATAATTCTCCACGATTTTTTGTGTGTGAGAATTTGCAGAGAGAACACAGAAAGGCAGTGTAAAGGAAAGGGAGAGAGGTTTTACTAAGAAGTAGCAAAAAGGGAGGGGAAGAGATCGTCATGTATCTGCAATCAAGTGAATTATATTCTTTAAAAAATCCCCTAGTTTTAGGCCCTGGAGGTGCATTCTGACTTTAAAAGAACCCAGCCGATTATCTCCCAAACCCATCAGTGCTCTACATCATCTTTCTCATAATCATACTCTACACTGTTGCCTCTGGGGAGATATGGATTGTAATGGAACACTAAGACCTTTTAATTCTATTGAAACGTGATCCACAGAAGTGTTAAAATTTTAGCATAGTCAGATTAATGATTTTTATTGCAAGTTAACAATTATTTGAGATATTCACTCTGTTTAATGCTCATGCTTCACTGCATCTGACACAAGATCTGCATCCGGAAGACTTACAAACAAACTGGCATGTGCAAAGGTACACTTAAGAGTTGCTAGCAGAACATTTTCTTTCTGAACTCTAGGTCAAAGGGTAAACCCAATGTAGTGTTAACTGCTTTTCAATATATGAAGGCTGCCACTGCGTTTTTTGATTTGACCAAGGTCTAGAGGAGAAGAGTGCTTACTTAAAAAAATAAACACAACTGAGTCATTGTTGTTACCCACCTTACTACTGAGTACTTTCACAAATACAAAATAAAATCCAGGCTAGGTCAGTAAGGGGGATAAAATGGTGATTGAGTGGTGGGAAGACAGGAAATATCACTTTAGATTTCACTGAATTATCTTCAGCCCTCATCTGCCACCTTATCAACATTGTGCCACATGTGTGACACCTAGCAAAGACATAATGCACAGAACAGGATGAGAGCAGATATTGCCTCTGAATATCTCAAGTAATAGCTACTTTAAAACAGTCGATGCAGGAAGCAATAGCAAAATAACAAGACCACAAAGAAAATTCCTCCTAGCTCCCAGCAGTTAAAGGGTGGCTTTTATTTCTGCCCTGCTGCTATGGGCAAAACCACATTAATTGGCTTATTAAGCTTCCTAGATGGGCATAACATAGCTAACTGCAAAAATAAAGATTGAAACATTGATATAATTATTTTTTTTTTAAGTTCTATCCGTTTTAGCCATTCCTAAATGGGTTGACACTGATCAGAGTTTCACATGAATCTTCTGGGTGGCTCATAAGTCTACCATCAGAGAGAACGTTGGTAACAAATTATTCCAAGTGGGTAAGGGGGGTTCACTTTCAGATCCGGGGATGGTGGTGGTAGGAATTGATTGACAGGTGATCCCTAAACAAAGGCAGAATTTTTCTGGTAAGTTTCATTGGTAAACCGTGGAAACAATGGATGTTAGACATTTTCCCTTTCTATATTCCCAAGTATTTTGTCTCTAAGATTTGTAGATTTATTGTCACTGTACTCACTTCTAGTTGAGGCTTCAGGCACAGAAAGACCAACTCCATAGCCTCAAGCCACTTACTCTGGAGGCATCCCCAGTGACAGCTTTGGTCAAAGAATTACAGTCTAATTACACATCAAATATGTGATGAAGCCTGAAATACAGACTTTGCTGGCCAATGGGCTCTAGCAGTACTTACTACAGCTATGAATACCCAAGCCAGTTCTACCTTCTGAGGAGTTTGTCTCCAAACATAAAGAGGAAACAGAACGTGCTGGCAATTTGTCACAATCCTTGATTTTTTAAAGCACCTTCCATTGTCTGTTTATGAAATCCAGATCATTTGGATTTATATTATTAATTCTGCCTACCCTTCCAAAACTGACCCAACTAGTTTAGCAGGGTCCCAACCATTATTGTATAACCAGGCTTCTCTAGAAAAAGGCCTGGAGGATGACTGAAATAAATCTGCTTCTTTCTTTCAGACTAAACTTCCAAAGAATCATTCATAATGTCATTATTCATGTCAGCAAGGACTAGCTCAATATTCTCAATGTCAGAAAGTCATGCAAATGCAGGAATTCATTTTGTTAAAATGTAGGTAAGCCCTGTAACATGTAGTTAAGATGTTTTCAGCTTTGCTGTGATGGTAGGTGAAAGCTCTGCAGAGACAAGTTTTAAAACCCTGCTCATCAAGAAATTTTCCCAGAGGAAACATGTATGGATGGAGTAGAGAATGGTGAACCAGTTTCTCAGTCACCATTCCCCAGAGTGGACTGCTGTCAGGTTTCATGGCCACTGCTGTTCCTCCTTCCATATACATTGTGGCATCTGGGCTGACAACTGGTATGCGGCATGAGGCCAGATCTGGCCCAGGCCAGGGGTCCATATTTTTTAGAAGCCACATGCCCTGCTGTTGAGCAACAATTACAGGTAGCACATATTCATTTATACTTGGTAGGAATGGCTCTCAGTGGTATTATTCAGAATGCTGTAGACCTGCAAAAAAAAAAGGTTAACTGTGTATTTTGACCCTACTTTTTTGTTGCCCTCCTCCCCATTTTTTCCTACAAATTAAACAAAACATTGGTTTAATTTCCAGTATTACAAGCAAGCCTGTGAACATATTTTGTGGAAGGAGAAGAAAGGGGTAGCGCAAAGAGAAGAAAATGCCTCCCCTCCTTATCCTCCGTCTCCACCTCTCCATATTTTCTTGCCCCATTCAGCTAAGGAGATCAGCAGGCTAAACTGACTGTGCATCCAAGTGCAGATGTGAACTATCTCCATGGCATTACTTTCAATATAATGCATATCCAGATGTGTATGAAGATACACATCCAAATGCATATCCCAATGACAGCAACAAAGTGAAGATATGCTGCATGCACACTTGGGTGCACATTCAATTTACCACCTCCACCTGGTTTCAGATCCAGCAAGTAATATATGCACAGAAGCATGCTTCCACATGCAGATCTATTTACTTGGATTGTGGCATGTGGCTCTACAGAGGAAGCATGGAGCTGGGAAGAGCTGCTGAAGCACCTCTGATTGACTTCCCTCTTTAGGCCCCAGCCTGAAGGGTAGGAAGCAGTTTCCTTCTGTCTGCCTATCCCCCAGCCTTACTAACTGGCACCTGTATGCTGCTCTCTGCTGCCAGTCTTCAGGGACAGCCTGAGGGCCGAGGGCAGAATGAGGGCAGCATGTGCATTCACTACCTTTGGCCCTTTTGAGGGGGAAGTAGGACTCTTCAAAAAACAGGAAAGATTTTTCTACATACTTTTTTTGTTGTGGGGGGGGCACAGAATGCAAGAATTCTCTCCGATTCTCTTTCTGGACTCATTTGGACACCCATCATCCACTTGCAACACACCCACGTTACTAATAAGGGCTGTGATATTCCCAAAAGACAGAATGTCCCTAGAATACTGATTTTAAACACTAGTTTTGCTTCTTCTAATGGTAACTTGCTCATTCAGAAAAAATTGATTACTTTTTTCAATCCATACATATATCAACCATTCCTACATTCACAGTCAACTTTGTTTCTATAAAACTCCAGAAATCTCTGTGTGTTCCTTTCTACACACAGTTTTCATTCATCATTACCACACTTTCCAGAAGAACACAGAGAATCAAGAGCTCAAGTTCAAACTTTTTTTGTGGCCACTGCTAGCATCTCTCTTCTCTGATTTTAATAAAAAAAATCATTTCCAATAACAGTTTGTATTGTGACCAATAGAAATACTTTTCCCATCCTAGAGCAGCGGCTCCAGCTTCAGGTGAAATGGCTTGAGCTTAATACATCAGTATTTTAAGTTAAAATGGGAGTTTTTAAAAAGTTCAAGATTCCCAGCTGATGTAAACCAACATGATTCCACTGAAATGCCATTTCAGTTCTCCAGACAGATACAACCAAGACATTTTTACATGCTAATTTTCATCAACCAAGAATCTAGCCCAAATTCACATCATGCTCCCTCCCCTTCTTTCCCTGAAGGTATCCATCAAGTCTCTACAGGATGGAATTTTGCTTTGCTATTTTAGCATAATTCTGGCCAGAGCTTCAATGGAATTTGAAACCAAAAGACCTTAATAAATAAATATTATGATAAGAATATGAAAGCAATACATGCACTGAAGATAATTGGAGAGGGGAGAAAAACCCAAGAATTCTGTTTTAAGCTAAAAGCTTTACACGAAACAAGTTCCTCCTCACTTTATAGAACCTGCAAAAAATTAAAAACAAACAAAACCCTCTTGTACTTTTCCAGTCTGGCCTCCCTCTATTGTTTTTTTTTAAACACTTTAAAAGAGATAAGACAATAACCATGAGATTATCCCCATGGGTAAAATATATTAGCATTATAACACTTACTTGGGCTCATTTAAAAATCTATATTTCTAACATATGCTTATCCATCTCATCTTTAGGTGACATGCTACTATTAGAGCAAAGGGAAAGTTATAACAAGATCGTGTATACAACTCTGTTAAAAAAATAATGGGAAAGGGCTACAAGATAATCAGGCAGTTTACAGGTAGAGGTGTGTAAAATATGATTCTGCACTAAAAACATTTGTGACTCAAGCAGCACTACAGTGTATACAGACTTATTCAAGAAATCTAGGCATGCACATGTATATCTCATCAGCATTTTAAAATTATTTCGAAGAGTTATTAATATGGTAACAGATGGAAGAAGCCAGTGGCCGAGGAGGGGGTAGGGAAACTGTAGATAGCAATGTTCTTGTTTCTAGTTCGGGGTGGGGGGGACTTTCCCCCCATACCTATCCTCCTTTTCCCCAACCCCATTCTTTTAACAGCAATTCTGAAATCCTAACAAATACAATTACTAAAAGCAGGGTAGGGACAGATTCATGACTGCAGATTCAGCAATTACTTTACTAGTGCTTGTTAATTTCAGAGACTGGGCTAAAGGTTAAAAACTAGAGGAATGGTCGTCTGTAGATGCGGGGGGGGGGAGAGAAAGATGGATGGGGAGGGGAGATTCTTCTTCTTACCTTGACTAGCTTTAGCCATGGTGTTGCCAGAGTAGAGGAGAAAGGAAAGCATGCCCAGTCCAAAAATCTCCAGGGCCCCCATTGCAAGCGGCTTGTGAGCAGGAGGATCGGAGCAGGGGTGGGGGTTTCTTTGATGCTTTTAAAACAACACACTGAGCATGCAAACTTTAACAAGATAGGAAAAAACAACAGAAAGAAATCGCGTTCCTTCTGGTGTGTGAAAGTGGTGGCTGCAGAAGAAGAGTACTGGAGGAAGGATGGCCAAATCTGGTCAGGATTCAATTTGGTTTCCTGATGCTACGAAATAGGAAGGGAGACCCGCGGTATCTTTATGTGGACTTGATCGCCCTCCCTTCAGCGACTTCCTCTGATCCTTTTCCAGGAAAGAAGCCCAGCCAGCTCCAGTTTAGTTAGAGATCAGTATATATATAATTTTTTTTAAAGTGCCTTGGTTTAGTGCTGGGGGACCTGTGAAGGGTCCATCCAACCAAGCAACGCCCTTTTTTCTTTCTCTCTTTCTTTCTATTTGGCTTTGCCTGCTCCTTCTTCACTCCCTCCCACCCGCCCGGGCTCTGCTCAGCTCTGCCTGCAGGAATTTACAGTCTGCCACTGGGGGAGTAGGGCCAGTAGCCATGGAGACAGCTTCCCTGGGAGCAAGGAGGTCAGGCAAGAGACCATGTGCAATCAATGGATCAATGCAAACTCCCGTGCGAGCTCCAAACCCAACAAGCACTTTGCCGTCTCTTCCCCCACACTTTGCCGGGCTAGGGAGGAAAGAGGGGAGGGGCATGAGAAAGGGGATTGTGTTCAGAAAGGAGAATTAAGAAGAAGATTTTAAAAAAAACAACAACAAAAAAAACTCCCAGTTTGCAGATGCCATGACCTGCCACACTTTTTTCCCTTTTTTTTTTTTTTTTTTTTTTTTTTTTTTTTACTTTTTGCTGCCTGGTCTGAAGGCGAGAGACGTGCTCTCGGGATCAATGCAAACTCCAGATCAAAGAGCCTTCTCTCTCCCTTCGGCTGAGCGGAGGGGGATGGGTGGGATTGCGGGGAGGAAGAAATTGAAAGGGTGGGGGGACTCTCTGCAAATTATCTGGAGTCTTCGCTACGTTATACTAACCTTCCTTCTGAATGAGCCCCCGGCGATTTTTCTGTCAGCTTCTCCCTAAAGTGAGATCATCCCACTCCTGTGCATGCTCCTGGACTGGCAATAATTGATATAGCTTAGCTTATTAATCAAATGATGTTGCTGCTGCTGCTGTGTTGCTATTTTTAAAGAGCAATCTTGTTTCTTGGAAAACTCAAAAGCGTTTGAGGAGGGGAAGCGCGTCAGATACGACAATAGGAGTCCCAAGATTACACATCAAAGCACGGGAGAACCAGATGTCGATTTCCTAGAATGCCTATTCATCAACGTTTAAAGTAGATTAAGGCTCTGGCATCCGTTTTCGGTGGCAGGGTACAAACTTTAAAATGTCTGAAGAAGAGTATATCTAAGCATGTGCAGAATGCAATTCACTTACTTTTATAAAAGCACTCTGGTCCTCCCTGTTTGGTTTGGGATTGGTTTCCTCATTGGCTGATGTTTCCTGGTAGGCTCCATCCCTTTGTCGAAATTAACTCCTGCCACACCTGTTTGGTTCTCCTCTTAGTTGCCCCCACCAGTCTGCTCTAAGATGGAAATTGTTTTCTTACATCTCAACAAAAGATTGCTTGCACAGGTAGGACTCTGGGCTATGTTGATGTGTTTATTTTAAAGAACTCTGAAATAATTTCCTCTTCATACAAGTGTGCAGAATTGATGTTTGTGCCCCCAGGGGAAGATATTTCATCTAAATTCAGGGATGAAAAACTAATCTAGGCCTTCATACATGTTGCTAAAGGTGACTTTGCCATGGTTTGTGTGTGTGTGGACTGTTGCTAAGGTGGGACAGAATGTGGAAGAGTTCTTTTAAAATGTCTAGCCAATGTATGCTTTGCATTTTGATAACAAGTGCGATAAATCCAAAATGCCTCATCCATGTCATGTTTGACCTATTTTGTGTCAAAACATGAGGGCCCAGGAGGCTTTAGGGGCCCCAAAACAGCCCTTGGCACCCCATTTCACTTTGTACACACTGTTCAGCCATTTTCAGGGCTAGAAAAACAGTGCCTAACAGGCAAACTCTGGACTGACTCTTGGTGTGAACTGATGCCTATGTTCCTGTTTCTTTTTGGATATGAGAATATTTGGTTCTGGAGTTGCCAGGGCACAGAGAAAATGTATGTATGCATAAAACCATTAGTTTTATTAAAGAAATAGATGATAGATGGCATAATATGTTCAGAGCTACAGGGAGAAAAATTTTATATATATATATATATATATATATATATATATACACACACACACATATGTATCAATTTTTAATGTCTAACTGAGATGGAATCAATTGGTACAAAATCTGGTGGTCCCCTACTGCGCCACCTGAGTTTGACACATGTGCCATTGCTGCAACATTGCTAGAAGAACTGTCATCAGTAATTATAACAGTATCCATGGTAAAGCAAATGAGAAAGTATTCCTAGCCCAAAATAATTATAAAATTAGTCAAGGTGGGGTCAGGAGTGTTGTGCCCAAGATCATGTAGAAGACTAACAGCAAAATGAGACCAGCCCACTTGTTCCCTCTAAGGCATGCACACATGCATGCACTCACAAGCTTTTCAATGTCCGCTCAGTTCATTTTAGATCCCACTCAGGTTGAATTAGGAAGGCCCCACTCTGAATGCATGTGCACACATAGTGCCTTGTTACTGCCGCCAAGAACAAAACTCATTCTACACAGAGATTAAAAAAATTAGAGAGACCACTGGATCAGCAGCCCCTGGTTTCCTCAGGCCTTGCTGAATGCCATGTTTTTCAGTCCACTTATCTAACAGACCAACAATATAAAACAAGAACCACTATTTTCAGTGTTCCTCAGGGCGCATCCCAATGACCGTTTATTAGGTTTCAAACTTCAAATTGAGAATGCAGAAAATAACCTGTGAAAAGACAGGTGCATTTCCCCAAGACACTAAGGTCTATTTCTCAACGTGGTGATAAACCTGAGTCTGGGCTGCACACAGCAGGTGGAGACTGATTAAATGCTCCTCCATACCAAAAATAAAAAAAATAAAAATACAACGAGCACAGAAGAAACTAGTGTTAGGGATAAGATTAAGCTAGAACCTTTCTCTTGGCAACTAATATTCTATGTGAGGTGAAATTGGCTGATGATTCAGCCATGCTAGCCTCCACCTGCAGTCTGGAGTCATTTATTACCTCATTGAGAACAGCAATATTCATAATTTTTACTAATATCTTATTATTTCCTGGAAAGATAACTTGAGAAAGCTCAAAGTTTTGTAGCACTTACTTAGCAATAGCACTTACATTTATATACCACTCTATAGCCGGAGCTCTCTAAGCGGTTTACAATGATTTAGCATATTGCCCCCAACATTCTGGATACTCATTTTACTGACCTCGGAAGGATGGAAGGCTGAGTCAACCTTGAGCCCCTGGTCAGGATCGAACTTGTAACCTTCTGGTTGCAGGGCGGCAGTTTTACCACTGCGCCACCAGGGGCTCAGCGTAGAGCTTGATGGAGAAGAATAGATAATCCAGGTGAAGAGTGAGAACAGAAAGGAGAATATGATTGGTTGCCTCTTAAGGAAGTGAACTTCTAGTCCTGAATTTTCCCAGCAAAGAGTTGTAATTACTGCAGCTTTTCCTCCTGATAGATGAGGAGGAGTATGCAGCTGAGTAAAACCCACTCCACACCTTCTCTAGCGGCCACTAGACACAAACAGCTGCTTCAACAGAGAGGCAAATCCAGGCGTTTACAAGGGTCATGAGGAGACATCAAGTACAAGTCAGGGATGTCTCTGAAAATAAGGGGTATTGACATGGGTCCGATCCGATTTAGGGCACTAGATGTGTTGTTTCTGTACATCTGTTCCTGCAATATGATGCTTTAGTCCATGTCGTTAACTTGCTGGTCCACCTGATGTACAGGTGCAGGCTGAGAAGTCCAAACAGCTGACAAGAGCCCTAGTTCTATATCCATATTTCCATATAATGTTCTATACCCATAGTTCCATGTGAGGACAGCAGCACCTGCTAGACTCCTTATTGTAACTATTTGTTTACAGCTGACTGAAAAGGTCTAGGGTAGAAAAATTGGTGAATTAACAAGTCTCATTTATCTGGTGGACTGCCTCTGGTTCCTGATCCATCGGAGCAGAGGTCTGTTCAAGCCTCTGTTCAAGGCTGAACCATTCACAAAGATCTCTACTGCAAAAATTAAAACTAGTTCTTCCACACATGGTCTGTCTCATCCTGAGGTTTTCTGAGTTTACCACTTGAAGAGGTAGTACACAACAGGTTGTAATGAAGACTTTTCTCTCATGTGTTAGCTTGTGATTATAACCATGAGAGAACATTCAAACATGTGATTTCACAATATGCATATCTGAGGTGATATATAGCCATTTCCAAATGTTTGGGAGGTTCTGAGGAAGGATATAATTCTCTTCTACCCCCTTTCAGTAAGTGTACGCTCACATGGCATTGTACTGCTGCACTGTCTGCGCAGCAATACAATGTCATCTGAGCCCCTTAATTAAATCTGGGCCTAGTAAATACTCTTAAGTACCAGCACCAGCCAGCTAGGGACAGTCCCTTGTGAGAGTAAATGTTTAGGTTGTCCTTAACTTCTAAACATTTTCATTTTTTTCAAGATCCACTATCTTACAAGAGGACTCCTAGCCTTCTCTTAGCTTTTGATTACTTATTTCATGTCACTGTTTACAGCAGCACAATACATCAAGGATCCAAGAAACTATATATGTAATACAGTCTTCCCTTGCCAACTGTATCCACGAACAGGAAATTGTGGCAGGTCTCACCAACTGCGACCTGAGTATCTGCAGTTTGGTGAGTTTTTCCCCTAATTGGGTAGTGGTGTTGTTTTTGCTATTTCCAGGGGTCATGGGGGTCATTTCGGTTGGCCTGGGGGGGTCATTTTCGGGGGGGCCCTTCACTCCTCTTACTGACTCCTGGTGATCTGGGGGTATTTTTTCTATTTTTTTACAGTATTTTCCGGTCTTTTTTCAACCACGATTCCCCTAACCCCGTTTGCCATTGATTTCAATGGCTCATCTACCACAAATTCATGAACCGCAAGGTTTTCCCGGAACGGAACCCTCACAGTTGGCAAGGGATGCCTGTACTGTTATACTCGTATGTAAAGTTTTAATGATATTGCGTACTGTAGTGATCAGACTCTCCTCCCTTTAAAGAGTTAACAGGAAATGAACCCTGTCTTGACTGACAGGCTGGTGAACTCAAGGGTTCAGTCAATCAGCACATCAGGTGGGTGGGACTTAGAGAGCTGTTGCCAGGGAGAAGAGAGGTCTTTGTTAGAAAGAAGCTAGGTGGGAGGTACATAGGAGGACATATGGCCATGGAAGTTGGCTGCAGGAGGATGACTGCAGCTCTTGAAAGATAGAAATGCAAGGGCTTGATTCTCAACTGGAGTTTGGGGAGTTGAAGGAAAAAGGAAGCCAAGGCTAGTGGCTTTGGAAGTTTAGGGCAGGAGAAAGTGGTTTAGTAAGAGTTTGTGTTAGAATTTCTATTTCTTTTGTGTGTTTGCTTTTTCATATTCCTGATACTGGTCTATTAGTGTTTACCTGTAACGTAACTAATAAGAAACACTAGCCTCCTCCCATCTTACCTAGGGTGTTGCAAAAGACTCTATAAACATTTAAGCGTGCATTAAGACAACCTATTTTTGTAACTTACTAAGTATTTTTAACTGTATTTAAAAGCTGAGAAAGCCTCATATGGAAGCAGTCTGTAGTAATTGATTAAAACAGGTTTTGTTTAGTTCTTTCCTTTTTACAAGCCTCTCCGAGTTGATTTTTAACTCAGGAAAAAGGCAGGGGGTGGGGTTGAGGGGGGTGTTCTCTAGTGCAAACACATCCTCAAATGTTCAGCAGCTATCAGTTTTCTCACCACATGTGGGCTTGCACATGGAAGATTTTTGTACTTATCCAATAACAAAATAAAAAAAGTTTTCCCTGGGATTCCACCCCAAGCCCAGGGAGGTTCAAGCTCTGTAAACAAAAGAGGTGGTGGCGGCAGCATTTTGAACCTACTGATAATCCATGATAGTTTTAGGAGGAGCCTAGCCAGACAGCTCAAGCAGGGATGATTCAGCATTTCTTACCCTCATGTGAGCGTGTTCTGGGACAAAGGCTTTAATCCGCAACATGTACAGAGATCAATTCAATATACTACTGTAGTATATGCATCCTTACCAAGAGCAGAGTTGCAACATTCACACTAACTATGCTCAAAAATGCTAATTATAATCCAAAATATCTAAAATTCTATATATAAATAATATATAGTTATATCACAGTGTTGCTAAAGTGGATCTTTCCATACAAGAACAAAGAGAAAAGTCTCTGTTGGATAAAATGGCCACTGCTAGAAGATGGTAATGTACTTTTTAAAGAGAGATACTTCATGTAATCTTTAGAGGAGCGACATGCATTTCAACCATGGGCTGGTCTTTCTCAGTGGCTAAATTGATGAGTTTCAATCTCCCAAGAAGACATCCAATGTCAAATACAAACAAAGGGGTCACCTCTCAATTAATATAAATACTCCAAGCAGCAATGTGCACGTCGATCCTGCCTGTAGGCTGTATGTACCTATGTAATGATCAAAAGGGACAAGCAATACAAAACCCCTCCTCTAGCTGTGAGGAGTCCCAGGTAGGCTGCCACCATCCACTTTTTTAAATGAGCAGATTCACCCTTCCAAGGAAATGTTCTGAGAGAGTCGTGGAAAATCCTTCCCTACAGAAAGGCTTGAGCAGTCTTAGGCCTTCAAGAGCATGTGACTAGGGCAGGACCCAATAAGGAGTGACACTTTATAACATCAACAAGGATTTATTAATAATTAGATGATCAGGTAAACTATAAAGGCATTAAGAATAGCTGCTTCCATTCAAGTAAAACCCTTTTCCATTCAAGTAAAACCCATCTGCAGGAACTACAAGAACCATGCAGACAGATCCAAGCAAACAAAAATAAATTCCCTGATGCATCTAGCTAAACTGGCCCTTATTCTTCCTACTTCCAGGCAAGGAACTCCCAGTTGATTCCCAGCCCAGGCTGTTACTCTCCCCTTTTCCTACAGTAGTTGCTGATCAGAACTCCTTCATGAACCTTCAGGGAAGAACTGAGCTCTCACACACCCCTCCTCTATAGGCCGTTGTCTAGTAAACCCTGTCCCTCACTCTGGATTGGGCCATCGGGATGTGATTCTCCCCAGGGTTTCTTCTTTATTTGGAAGAAGTCCTCCCTCAAGCCTGACTATCACTACAACCCACCTATATACTGTGGTGATATATAAACTACCTATATACTGTGGCAAGGTGCAGTTTTTGCAGCTTGACTGTAGCAATATGTGTCCACTGTATTACATGGGGATTAAGAGCTATGATTTTGACAAGGCTTGTTCATAGAAAGTTTAGTGCTCTACATTTCAGTGTTTGAAATGTTTCTCCCCCTTATTTTAGAATGTAGGGGTTACACGGTACAGCAACGAGAATGTATACTGTAATTCAGGGCTGCTCAACTTCAGCCCTCCTGCAGATGTTGGCCTACAACTCCTATAATCCCTGGCTATTGGCCACCGTGGCTGGGGATTATGGGAGTTGTAGTCCAAAAACAGCTGGGGGGCCTAAGTTGAGCAGACCTGCTGTAATTCATTTTTTGCTTCTGTTTAATTGCTGTCAGAATTTATGTATTCCTGCTTAATCAAATATGATCAGCTGTATAATCATGTGGCACAAGAATGGGCTGGAACACAACATGTCATAAAGAGGAAAATCAATACTATAGACTTTGCTGCCAATCAGTCAGCACCAGATTTCAGAACCTGGATACTGGGAAACCGAGGATCGTACACAAATTGCTTCAACACTAAGAAACTGTATTTAGCTTCAGGCCAACTTCAGATCTTTAGCATCAATAGCAAGGCTGTGCAATATTATTAGAAGAGAATCCTATGGGACTTGAGACCTTGATGACAAGTGTGGAAAAACAAATTAGCCGGAGGAGAGAAAGAACAGCTTTCAGGAAGAACTGGGGCAGAGTGTGGGGTGGGGGCAAAGTAGCATTTGGACTCAGAGATGAGTTTTCCTGCAAAAAAAAAAAAAAAAAAAAGTTATATTTTTGCAAAAGAGAGCCAAGGTTTGGAAGTCAATGGCGCATGTTCTTTCTTTGGCCTTGTTGCAGGTACTTCCTAGTGCCATAATGAATGCATGCATTGTTTCATGCACAATAGGGACTCATGCACAACAGCTCCTGAACCAGTGTCAAGCAATTGACACTGGTTCAATTAACTGGACACAGTTATAGTCTGGTCGCAACATGTTCTCTTTCCAGATTACATGGACCAAATAGGGAGGGAATTGCTGGGAAAATGCAACCCCCCAAAGTACTCCCTCCCCATCTATTGCATATTTGGAATGCTATATGAAATGTGGCTGCATGCATTAGTTTGTATTTTCTGATCAAAGTCACACCAAGGTATTGCAAGGCAGCTTGAAATATAAAATATTTTTGATACAACAAATATGCATTGATACTATCTATCTATCTATCTATCTATCTATCTATCTATCTATCTATCTATCTATGTATCTATCTATCTATCTATCTATCTATCTATCTATCCTTACAACAACAAAAACCAAACAAAAAACTTCAAAATTGCTACAACAGCATATGCATCAATATAACGCCCCCTATTGGTTAGTGCCCTTCCTCTCCATACTTGTATCATCTTAGGAAGTGTTTAACAGGTTTATTGTATTTATAATGTATTTGTCTCTTGTTGTGAAGCTGCTTGCTCTCCCTTTTGTCAACAAGTCCAAAGGCAGAACATACACACTCACTTCTGGAATTTGACTCTTTCTACCACAGAATATCTCAAAACTCTTTTTTCCAGCAAAACTCCTCTCTACTTGCAAATGTTACTTTGCAGCTCCTCTTCCTGCAAGAATATTCACATTGCAGTTTGAGTGCTAGGAAACATAAAATGAAATCTCTCACAACAGATGGGCTACCGGAGAGAAAGATGTTGGGATCCTAGCAACAACCAAATAACATCTGCATTATTTGGAAAGATCCTGAACAACTGACATCTCAGCACACTCCCTGACTCTGACCAAAGTCAAGTGTTTACAAGGTTGTGTTTGCTCCACACCCATTGGTGCTTGTCCATGGCTACTGACAGATATAGAGTGGAAATCTCACAGTATGGTCTATCTCTAAATACTTTCTAGGATTTGAGTTCTGAAGGTACATGCAAGCATCCTAAGGGCAGTGCAGAAAATAAAATGTGTTTTTCCACATCATTCATAGCTAGTCAGTAAATTAACACCTCATTACCAGAAGATTTAATTAAGACCAGTAGTTGACCAGGAGGAGATCAGGAGAAAATTATTTGGAGTACAGATTTTGACATACCTGCTCCTAGAAGTCTTTCCTATTATAAAAGATAGTACTTATTCATAGGATACATAATTAGCATATGAAATTCACTGCCATGAGATGTAGTGGCAGCCACTGGCTTAGATCACTTGAATGAAAAGAGGATTAGACACACGGATGGAGGAGAGAAGTCTATCAACAAAAAGCTATTAAAGCTAAAGGGAATCTTAACATAGAGCAGGCCTGCACAACTTAAGGCTAGATTCGGGCCGCAGGGACTGGTCCCCAGGTATCCTGCAGCAACACAGGAGCTAGAGACTGCCTTGTAGCACCATCCTATGCATGTTTTCTCAGAAATATGTTCCATGGTGTACCCAGTGAGGTTTACTCCCATGTAAGCATGCCTAGAATTGCAGCCTGAAAACACAGCAATTTAGTGCAAGGAGAGGAGTTGACATGTATTTTGGGATGGCTTGCACTCCAGAGGCCCCACTGATCAAGCAGGTACAGGACCTATTTTCTGGCCAATATTCTTGGGTCCATTGACGGGGTATAGATCCACAAGTAGCTAATAGTATTTTTAATTTTAATGTAGTAATGTACTAAAAATTGACCTTGGCCCCTGCATGACAACTTGTGGATGGTTCCGACCCACTAGAGCATTTGAGTTGTGCAGCCCTGACATAGAGGCACTGGGCTTCTAAATACCAGTCCTAGGAGCAGGGGAGGCTATTGTCTTCAAACTTTGCTTGTGGATGGCCACTACTGGAAATGGGAAACTAGACCAGATAATCCTTTGGTCTGATTCAACAGAGCTCTTCTTATATTTTTCTTCCAATTTCCTTTCAAATGGTTCAGAGTCCCCCATAAAATAATAGCCAAAACCAAGAAGTGTATAGTACAAAGAGCCAGGGATGCCTTTTAATTCTTTCTGCCTCAGCTCTTAGCATGTAATCATTTATGTACAACTTTGTCATGTGAGAAGAAACAACCTGTTTCACAAAGGGAAAACTGATGCCAAGTGGAGGCAGGGTGCAGTTTGGATGGGGAAAAAATTCACACAGTCACCCCCAGCTATATGGTTGCATTAGTCATGTTTACTGCTGTATGGTGTGGAACTACAATCTTGGAGTATGCCCTTTCAGGTATAAAGGGAGGAGTCCTTTAGAATTGCACATACTCAGTGGGGCTTTGTGTATTTGGAGCATTTTATGACTTTCTTTTGCTTTGTACTTGTTGGCTATGGAGTTTCATGCCTCTGCCTTCTGAAGTTATTTTTTAAAATAAACTAATAAGCAAACAAATCTTGAACAGCTTGGTTCAGGTAAGCTAAATAACTGGAGATTTAAAATGGGGCACAACAATAATATTTTCTGTGCCTGTTTGAGTTTGCATATTTTATTTTTATTTATTTATATTTTACATTTTATATTCTGCTCTTCCTCCAAGGAGCCCAGAGCGGTATACTACATACTTAAGTTTCTCCTCACAACAACCCTGTGAAGTAGGTTAGACTGAGAGGGAAGTGACTGGCCCAGAGTCACCCAGCAAGTATCATGACTGAATGGGGATTTGAACTCGGGTCTCCCTGGTCCTAGTCCAATACTTTTAAGAGTTCTCCTTCCATGTTTTACTCTTTTTGTGTGTCATGCCTTGAGGAGGGGCAGCTGGAGCTGGATGGTCTCCACATTTACAGGACAGAAGAGACTATGATGAATTTGCTGTTAGAGTGCTGGACTAGGACCGGGGAGACCTGAGATCATCATCATCATCATCATCATCATCATCATCATCATCATGCTTTATTTATGGTCTTTGACCAAAAAAACCTGAGTTCAAATCCCCAATCAGCCATGAAAACTAGCTGGGTGACTCTGGGCCAGTCACTTCTCTCTCAGCCTAACCTACTTCATAGGGTTGTTGTGAAAGAGAAACTTAAGTATGTAGTACACCGCTCTGGGTTCCTTGGAGGAAGAGCGGGATATAAATGTAATAATAATAATAATAATTAATAATAAAAAAACCCCAGTGAGGCACTACCTTGGTGTGGTTGTGGGGCTTGCGTGCTCTGAGGAAGGTGAGAGCTTTGCCAGAGGTCCAACCAACTGGACAGGTCTCACCAGAAGAGCCAGACAAAGAGTGCCTCTCCCATCAACAATATGGTGAGACGTAACTTTAATAAATCTATACCGGATCGGTCGTCGCCCGGGTCAACAAGGACCGCGCCAGGTGCTGTAGTCTTTGGACATCTGGTGGCAAGTGGGCAACAGGACTCAGGATCTTCAGCTGAGCAACCAGGGCTGGAGACTGCAAGGTTACTGGAAGAAACGTCGCTTAACTGAAAAAAAAATACGAAAAACGCCAACAAGGAAATAATGATCTGCTATTACAAGTCTAGTCCAACTAGAAGAGGTTATTTTAAAAGGATGTACCAAATTTGGAAAGAGAAGCATCCAGATACAGAAATAACAGAACAAAGGCTAGCAGACCAGAAAAGATTCATAATAAGAAATAAAGTATTCACAGGAGTTGAGCTGGAAGAACTGCAAAGAGCAACACAGGCTCAAGATATGGAAGAAGAATTACCACCAACTGAAGAAGTTGCTCAGGCGCAGGTGGAGGAGGTATTGGAAATCGAGGATGCCACTGTTGCTGAACTGTTTCAAAATCAAAACCAGGCAACCTCGCCTTTGCCTTCACCTCAAAAACCCAAATGCCTTTAACAGAAAAGCAACAAGAACAAAAGCAAAAAATAACTGAGCACATGAACCAAACAACCACCAGGGTTCGACTTCCAGCTCTAAAACAGTTGCCAAAAAACAACTTGCTCAGGCATTAAAAGATGTCAATGCTGCACTTGCAGAAATAACAATCAATAATTTGCAAGAAACAAACCAACTAATGTACAGTGTAGCAACAATAACAACACAAGAGCTCAGATAGAAGATCAGTGGACCTGTCAAAAAAGAAAGCAGTACATCACCTAAATGGAAGATTAGAGTAGAAAATAAAATCTGCAGGCTTAGATCAGATGCTAGTAAATTGAAAGATATGAAAGACAAGAAGCTGAAGAATGAAAACACCAAACAGTATCTGATCCAAAAATACCACCTAGATTCAAGGAGAATTGTGTAATTCTGGCTTCGTATCTGCTAATCTTCTATGACACTGCTGTTATTTGCTACTTTATTATTTCCAAGACTTCTCTAAGTCCTGGAAATAATAAAGCAGCAAATAACAGCAGTGTCATAGAAGATTAGCAGATACGAAGCCAGAATTACACAACACAGGCAGAATCTCCAATTCCATTCGAGTCAGAGACGTTTCTACCAAAGCATAGAAGGAGAAACTGCAAGAAACTTAGAAAGACCAAATAAAGAAGAAACAGTGCAATTCTGGGGGAAATTATGGGACAATCCAATAGATTATCATAAAAAAGCAGGCTGGATGAAAGAGGTCCAAAAATGTAACCAACAAATGCAAGATCTAATAATAACACCAGAATTAATAAGTGAAAGAGCAAAGAAAATTTAAAAATTGGACTGTGCCAGGCAGAGGCGTAACGATAGGGGGGGGCAGGGGGGGCAGGTCCCCGGGTGCCATCTTTGCGGGTCACGTGGGGGGGGGGCGCCATGACCCCCGCCGATCCCAATTTTTTTTAAAAATTTTTTTTTTTTTAAATAAAAATTTCTCCGGCTCAGCAGCAGCAGTCAAGGGAGCACGTCGGCGCCCCCTCCCCCACGAGCAGTCCCTTCCGCGCCCGTTCACTGCCAACATTCTTTGACTCGCCTTGTACCCGTTTATCTCACTGCCTCCTCCCGCTACCCAGTAGGAGACAACCACTTACATTTCAACCCCCCCCCCAAGGTTTCACTCTCTCCTCTCCTCCCCCGCCTGTTTGTTTATTTATTGGTTTAAATAATGCGCGCACTGATGTCACGCGGGCGTAGTTTCTGATGAAGGCAGGATGGAATCAAGTCAGTCAGTGGGCGTAATAGTAACCACCTTTAAACATTTTCATCCGGGGTTCTTCTCCCTTCTCTTCCCCCCTCCCCTCACTTTCTGCTATCGTCCCAAATGCTAACCATCCCCCCGCCGGCTTCTGCCTTCTTCTTTTTGCACATGCGCTTCAAGTGCACCCCCTCCCCGTTCTTTCAGAGACCGAGTGAGAACTGTTGCACATGACAGAGAGAGCGTGGGTGCGCGCGAGCCGCCGAGCGAGACTCAACAGTTCTTCAGTTAAGGAGGTGTTGTTGGCTTTGAGGCAGCGTGCGGGCGCGGGCGAGTGAGGCGCTGCTGCTGTGTGCGGGGACCGAGGCGGTGCCTGTGGAGCCTTTTTGGCTGTACAAACAGCATCAGCATTGTCCCTGCCTGGAGGAAACCGAGGCATAGAAGCCGAGGAGGAGCAGGAGAAGGGAAGCGCGCGCAAGGTGGGTGGGCGAGCGAGCGCTTATCTCTTTTTGAGGACTAGCTTGCCTTAGTGTATCTGCAGAGGGGCATATTTACCACACACACACCCTTAAGCCCTTGACTGCTGACAACTAGGCACTTTTAAAGCATACACACGCATCCCTCCTTTTTGGTGGGGTGAGTTATCCTCCCCCCAGTCCCCATACACACACTCTTTTAACAACTGTACTGAAATATTTTGAGGAAACGATAAGCGCAGTCCTCCTCTCTACAGTTCTGATATTTTAAAAAACCTCCATCCATCATCAAAAGCCCCCAGGATGGGCTGGGCTGCAACCTGAGCACAGAGGACAAGGCGGCGGTGGAAAGCAGTAAGATGATCGACAGAAACCTGAGGGAGGATGGCGAGAAAGCGGCCATGTATGTTGGGGGGGGTGGGGGGCATGGCGGGGGGGTGGGGGGCGCAACTTCAGTGCTTGCCCCAGGCGCCGTTTTCCCTAGTTACGCGTATGGCGCCAGGTGATGATGAACTGCATGGCTTTTGGCTTAAACACCTAACAAGCCTTCATAAACAACTATCAAAACAGTTCAATCACATTTTGCAAGGTGGTGATATTGGACAATGTCTAACAACTGGGAAAACTCATCTCATTATGAAAGACCCAGCAAAAGGTGCAGTTCCAAGTAATTATAGACCGAAAACCTGTATGCCAACCATGTTCAAATTATTAACTGGAATAATAGCAGATGAAGTGATGCAACACTTATTAACTAACAAACAGCTTCCAGTTGAACAGAAAGGAAATTGCCCGAACACCAGAGGCACAAAAGACCAGCTGCTGATTGACAAAATGATTTTAGAAAATTGCAAGAGAAGAAAAACAAATCTAAGTGTTGCATGGATTGACTACAAGAAAGCCTTCGATTCATTGCCTCACACATGGATACTAAACTGTTTAAAAACAACTGGTGTCAGCAAAAACATTCAGATATTTATTTTAAAAAGCAATGAGCATGTGGAGTACACAGTTAACAATCAATGGCGAGACACTTGGACAGGTTAGCATTAGAAGAGGCATTTTCCAAGGGGACCCACTATCCCCTCTGTTGTTTGTAATCGCCATGACCCCACTTTCACAAATACTAAACAAAACAGGCCTCGGATACCAAACATCTAAAACGTCAAGTAAAATCAACCATCTGCTGTACATGGACGATCTGAAGTTGTATGGAAAGTCCCAATCAGAAATCGAATCACTGCTAAACACTGTCCGTATATTCAGTAGCGATATAGCAATGGAGTTTGGACTAGACAAGTGTGCTGCATTAATAATGAACAGAGGGAAAATAAGAAAAACAGAAGGAATAGAACTGCCCAATGGAAGCAAGATCAAGAACCTGGAAGAGAAAGAACATGACAAATACTTGGGCATTCTCCAGGTTGATGACATCGCACACGCTGAAGTTAAAAGAAAAATTGGAAGTGAATACATCAGGAGAGTTAGAAAAATCCTAAAGTCCAAACTTAATGGCGGGAACATCATACAAGCCATAAACACCTGGGCTATACCTGTTATCAGATACACTGCAGGAATAATACAGGTGAAACTCAGAAAATTAGAATATCGTGCAAAAGTCCATTAATTTCAGTAATGCTTATTAAAAGGTGAAACTGATATATGAGACAGATGCATTACATGCAAAGCGAGATAAGCCAAGCCTTAATTTGTTATAATTGTGATGATCATGGCGTACAGCTCATGAAAACCCCAAATCCACAATCTCAGAAAATTAGAATATTACATGGAACCAAGAAGACAAGGATTGAAGAATAGAACAATATCGGACCTCTGAAAAGTATAAGCATGCATATGTATTCAGTACTTGGTTTGGGCCCCTTTTGCAGCAATTACTGCCTCAATGCGGCGTGGCATGGATGCTATCAGCCTGTGGCACTGATGAGGTATTATGGAAGACCAGGATGCTTCATTAGTGGCCTTCAGCAATTCTGCATTGTTTGGTCTCATGTCTCTCATCCTTCTCTTGGCAATGCCCCGTAGATTCTCTATGGGGTCAGGTCAGGCGAGTTTGCTGGCCAATCAAGCACAGTACACTGTATACTTTTCAGAGGTCCGATATTGTTCTATTCTTCAATCCTTGTCTTCTTGGTTCCATGTAATATTCTAATTTTCTGAGATTGTAGATTTGGGGTTTTCATGAGCTGTACGCCATGATCATCACAATTATAACAAATTAAGGCTTGACTTATCTCGCTTTGCATGTAATGCGTCTGTCTCATATATCAGTTTCACCTTTTAATTTGCATTACTGAAATTAATTGACTTTTGCACAATATTCTAATTTTCCGAGTTTCACCTGTAGACTGGACCCAGGCAGAGCTAGAGATGCTAGATCGTAAGACCTGGAAAATAATGACTATCAATCATGCTCTGCACCCCCGCAGTGATGTAGATAGGCTATACTTCCCTTACAGCTCAGGTGGAAGAGGAATGCTGCAAGTCCATCAAACAGTAGAGGAGCAGAAAAGAGGCCTTGAAGAATATATCAAGGACAGTGAAGAAGATGCTCTTATAATGGTCAATAACGAGAAACTATTCAACACCAATGAAAGAAAGCAGGCCTACAAGAAAGAACAAGTCAAGAACCGAGCAGAAAAATGGATAAATAAGCCCCTGCATGGTCAATATTTGCACAATATAAGTGGAAAATCAGACATCACCTGGCAATGGCTTAAGAATGGCAACTTGAAGAAAGAAACAGAGGGTTTAATACTGGCTGCGCAAGAACAGGCACTAAGAACAAATGCAATAAGAGCCAAAGTCTAAAAATCCACAACAAACAGCAAGTGCCCCCTTTGTAAAGAAGCAGATGAAACAGTGGACCACCTAATCAGCTGTTGTAAAAAAGATCGCACAGACTGACTACAAACAAAGGCATGACAAGGTAGCAGGGATGATACACTGGAACATCTGCAAAAACTGTTGGAAATTATCTGTGGTGAGAGAATCCCTTTCTCATTTTAGCAGAGTGCACAGAGGCACAACACAGCAGATTTAGTTAGGCATGCATGTATGCTGAGAGTAAAGTAACTTGGAGCCAATTTATAGTTTCAAATCAATATATAAGGCATTTATTAAGGAACTCCATTCTAGATTGGAAAGTGAGGCGTTAAGATCTCTAATCTATCTATCTAGCTGGATGCAGATGGATTCTGCATCTTCTCTGCACACATGGTGCAGGGAGAGAGGCTTGCCATGTTGCAAGGTAGAAGGGCAGGTAGGGAAGAGAGAGAGGAAGGAAGTTAATCCCTGAGATTAGCAATCTACATATCAAAGGGATAGTGTCAGAGCAGTGGAGAAGGTGTGACCTATGTCTTGACCCTCTAGCCCTCTGACTCACTAGTCTGTCCTCCAATGTCTGAGACAAGAGACAATGCAAAGTCCTTTAACTTCCAACAAAAAATACAAGCTACCTGTAGCCAAAAATTGGTGGGACCATAAAATTGAAAAAGTTGAAGAAAATGAAGATGTAAAAATATTATGGGACTTCCGACTACAAACAGACAAACATCTGCCACACAATACACCAGATATAACTGTAGTCGAGAAGAAAGAAAAACGAGTCAAAATAACCGACATAGCAATACCAGGGGATAGCAGAATAAAAGAAAAAGAAATAGAAAAAATCACAAAATACAAAGATTTACAAATTGAAATTGAAAGGCTGTGGCAGAAAAAGACCAAAATAATCTCAGTGGTAATTGGTGCCCTGGGTGCAGTTCCAAAAGACCTTGAAGAGCACCTCAACACCATAGGGGCCACAGAAATCACCATCAGCCAATTACAAAAAGCAGCTTTACTGGGGACAGCCTATATTCTGCAACAATATCTATAACAACAGCAACAACATTGACGATAAAATTCTGGCATCCAAGGTCCTTGGGAAGGACTCGATGTCTGGGAAAAACAAAATTACACCTGTCTGACTGTGTAAACAAGAAATAATAAGAATAGTAGTAGTAGTAGTAGTAGTAGTAGTAGTAGTAGTAGTAGTAGTAGTAGCTGGCCAACTCTTTTTTACTTAGACAGAGCTCTGGCCAATAGTCCAGGAAGCCATTGGATGTTTCTGAATAGGGCACCAATGACTCTGAAGTATCCTGATGGGAGAAGCCATCAGAGCCTGGTAAAATGTCACAGACACATCCGATGACAAGAGTTGATGTGAAAGTGTAAGGTGCCTCTTCCTCCTTCTCCCCAGTGGATGTGGGTATGAGTATGTGTGAAGAAAAGTAGCAGCATGGAAAACAGGCTGGGTGTGAGACACAGACTGACTTTGGAAGGGCTAGATTGGAGAAGCTAAGGAAAGAACTCAACTGAAGTGCATTAGGATGCATGGTTTCTCTTTGGTAATCTGATGTAACCCATTACTGTTTGTAAGAGTGCTCTGTTATTTCAACTGTAACTAATGCTCAATATGTATATTTGTCAAGAAGAATATTTGTCAAATATTACAAAGGCACCATAAGCCTCCAGTGGTCTCTCCTCCAAAGGACACCAGAATCTGAGAAGTGCTGCATCCTGGAACTTCTCACTGCTTTGGGAAGTGCAATAACAATATTATTTACTTATTCAAAGTATGTATGCACTATCCTTTAGGACCAAGTCCTCCCAACTTGGCTAACAAAATTCTTTTAAAAATACAGAAGACAGCAATTCCACAACAGCAGTAAAATATTATTAGCAGCCTAAAGATCAAAGATAAAATCAGCAGTTAATAAGGTTTGTAAAACAGATAAGTCTTAACTGCCTGCTTAAAAATAGAGGGGCTAGGGGCTTGCTAAATATCCCCAGGAAAAGAGTTCCAGAGCTGAGGTGCCATGAGAAAGAAAGTTCTGTTCCTGGTGCCTGCTAGACAAATATGTGTCAGAGATGTGCCGGGAGCAGGGATTGAGAGGCCAGTTACAGGGTCCCAGGTAGGCTCATATGGGCGAAGGCAATCTTGAAGGCAGCGGTGCACAACTCAAATGGGCCGAAACTGATGGTGACTTGGCTTATTGGGGCTGAGGTCAATTTTTAGGGTGCTGATTATTAAAGTAACACTTAAAATCAACCAATTAAATCAAATTAAAGTGAAATTAATTAAAATGAATTAAATTTAACTTTTGAAGTTCTGGCAGGCCAAGATTAATTTATATTAAAATACAATAAATTGAATTAAAATTCATTCTAATAAAATAAATACAATATAGTTTGTACAAAATACATAGTGATAAAATGCATTGCTCTTCCTTTCCAACTCTGCCAAATCATTACACTTGTAAGGAAAAGAATTTGAGAAGTTTTTCTCTTAATTTTTGATAAAAAGTACACATTGATCCTTCACCACACAGGCTTTTATGAGAGAGAGGCGGGGGGAGAAGGGAGAGAGGGAAAGGATGGGGCAGGCTTGGCCTGATGAGAGAGTGGGGCTGGGGATGGTGCAGACTTTTACGAGAGGGAGAGAGAGAAGGGAGAGGGGGGAAGAAGAGAGCAGGCTGGCAGGGAAACAGTCCAGAAGGGGAGCAGCAATTGTGGAGAAGAACTGGTGGGGTGGGGCAGCAAGTATATATTCAACGGGATTCACTTTCTCACCAGACAGTGCTTCTCCGTGGTAGCTCCCATGGGGCTCACTTCCTCCCTCCCTCTCCAGAACTTCTCAGCTATCGGAGCCCTCCACGTGGCTCGGGAGCTTTCCCCCACCCACTCATTTCTCAGGCCTCCTGAGCTGTGCATGTGGCTCGCTTCCCCCCACCATCACCTCCCGAGCCCTCCACATGGCTCGGAGCTTCCCCCATGTGCTTACTTTTCAGACAGCTATCGGCTGCCCTTGCCTACTGAGCTCTACATGTGGCTCGCTTCTCCCTCACTTCCCCTCTGTCGCCTCCCAAGCCCTCCACATGGCTCGGGCGCTTCCCCCACTCGCCCACATCTCCAGCAACTATGGGGTGCCCTTGCTTCCTGAGCCCTCCACGTGGCTCACTTCCCTGCTTGCTTCCGAGTGCCTCAGCTGCCACCGGGGCAGGAGCTTCCTGGAAATGAGAGTGCATTTAGCACACACATGCGCCCTGTACGCCCTTCAGGGCAGACGCACGGCCTCGTTTCCAGGAAGCTCCTGCCTTGACAGCAACCGAGGCACTTGGGAGGGGAAAAGTGAGCTGCATGGAGGGCTCATGAAGCAAGGGCAGCCAATAGCTGCCGGAGAAGAGGGCAGGCGAGGGAAAGTGAGCCCCATGGAGGGCTTGAGAGGCAAGTAGTAGACCAGGGGTTCAGGAGAGAGTGGCGGGCCAGGAAGAAAGGCCTCACGGGCCGGATGTGGTCCGCAGGCCATATGTTGTGCTGGCCTGCCTTAAGGTAATCCAATCTCGGACTGCATAGGACTTTAAAGATAGATTACATAGGAGCATAGGAAGCTGCCCTATACTGAGTCAGACCATAGGTCCATCTAGCTCCGTATTGTCTACACAGACTAGCAGCGGCTTCTCCAAAGTTGCAGGTAGGAATCTCTCTCAGCCCTATCTTGGAGAAGCCAGGGAGGGAACTTGGAACCTAGATGTTCTTCCCAGAGCGGCTCCATCCCCTGAGGGGAATATCTTACAGTGCTCACACTCCTAGTCTCCCATTCATATGCAACCAGGGTGGACCCTGCTTAGCTAAGGGGACAAGTCATGCTTGCAACCACAAGACCAGCTTTCCTCCTCTACATGTGGAAGTTGAGATGATCAGTACCATCTGAGGGGACAAATACTCATTGTGATTTTTGACAAGGTCTACATCCCTGGAGATGGAAACAGGTGACAGCACTGCAATACTTTCAGTATGTTATCATGCATTTATTGTCCTGACCATCTGGCCTGCAGTGGCCAAATTTGCAATGGTGATTTAAGAGCTTTTAAAAGTGTAAAGAACAACAACAACCTACTATAAAAGTGTATCAGTGTTGTCAGAGAAATTGACATGAAAATTGGCAGGAGTGTCCTCCAAAGATTACTCCATGGAAAGAGTATAATAATTTGTTAATTTTTACCCTTTCCCTAACCCTTTCCTCTGTGCAAAAATTATTGCAATTTTACTCTAATTGTTTGGAAGTAAGGGATAAAAGGGGGATGATAACACACAGAAAACTGTAAGTGCAAGAATGCTGTTACTTATTTTCCATCTCTAGGAGGATAGATGTTGCCAAAAATTGCTATGAGCATTCATCCTCTGATGGCTATGAGCCATCCCCCACTGATGTCTAAAATTTGTGGGCCTGGCTCATAGACCAAGTGCTTTAAATTGGGCCTGGAAACCACCTGGCAGCCAATGCAGCTGATACAAAATTGGCATACGTGCTCATGGCACTTCACCGACATGAGCATCCATGTGGCAGTATTTTGCACCAGCTGAAGATTCTGAATTGTCTTTAAGGGGAGCCCCACATGACAGCTGTCCAACGTGATCGCTGCAAGCATAACAGGTCAGATCAATCTTCTCTAGGAAGGGCAAAAGCTGGTAAACTAGCCAAAGCTTGTAAAAAGCACTCCTAGCAATAGACAAGCACCTAGGAATCCAGAGAAAACACCAGGTCCAGGAGCACTCCCCATTTGAGGACTGATCTTTTAGGTCACCACTATCCAGGTCAATGGAATATGAAACAGAAACCCTATTCAGGCATTACATAGCCTGTGTGTACAGGTGTCTGTATGCAGGTACAAGTTTTTCTGTGAATCACTGTACATGAGTTTATTTTAAAAGCAAAGTCCTCAAATGTAGGGTACAGATAGAAGTGTATCATTAATTCAACATAAGATAGATCATTATGCATAGAAAATAATGTATACAGATCTGTGTGTGCACTATACACAGATTGTACATTCATTTAACATGTGAATGGAACTAGAGAATAATGCGATCTGATTGGAAAGTCATTAAGTTACTTACATTATTATTGCTAAGCATCTGAAAGAAGAAAAATTGTATACCAGTAAGACTTTCAGGATTTCCAAAGTAAATTAGTTTATATTTCTGTTTTGTATACCTGCAAGAGATTGTGAGATCAATAAAATATAACTATTAGTATAAATGTGCACCTTAAAAATTGCTTCTTGCTTTAATATTAGTTTTTAACACTTGGATATTGGCAGAATGAAAGAGAAGGCTTCAGGACCATACCATGTGGAAGTGGCTCCTTTGTTGCTGGATGTGTATCTAAAAAGGGCCATCCTGGTATGCATTTCAAGTGAGATGCAAATATGTTCAGTTTACAGGATTTTTAGAATGGCACAGTTGGGCTAAGAAGCTAGCTTATCCTTGCAAAAATGTCACCCCACAGCTGGGTCTGAATAGGAGAGGCATGTTAGCTTAGCTAGATCAATCCGCTGGGTCTGTGACAACTCCACAGAAAAATCCAGCTAGGAAGCTTTTCATTGTGCAAATATAACATTTTCTGACAAACTGTTGCCCCTAAACTTTTGGATCAAAATACTCATTCTTCCTTTCACATGAACATAACTTCACTGTTACTGATGTCGGTTGTTTGCTGCTGCTGTTGTAGGTCAGTCTACGGCTCCCTCCATGCACCGCAACTAGAGGAAAACTAAACAGTTGTTTTTTTAAAAAAGAAAAAAGTTTATTCTAAATCTGGAAACAGACTTCAAGGCACAAGGGACAAGACCTTTAACTATGTTGATTTATATGCTGAAGTTATAAATTACACATTTACACACTAGTGTAAACACTCATAAACCAGGCTTATATCCACAGTATTACATGCAACCAAATGTCAAAACACTAAACAGCTACATATATTACAATTAATAGGAAGATCAGGGCGTTAGCAATGCATTCCCCAATCAAATTTAGACTCAATAGCTGCATTGGCAGAGCCAGCTGCCACCCCATTATGAAGTATATAGGATTATAAATATTGATTCTAAATAGGACATTCTGAGCCCATCATCATGTTATGCTAATTGTCATAGGAACATAGGAAGCTGCCATATACTGAGTCAGACCATTGGTCTATCTAGCTCAGTATTGTCTTCACAGACAGGCAGCGGCTTCTCCAAGATTGCAGGCAGGAATCTCTCTCAGCCCTATCTTGAAGAAGCCAGGGAGGGAACTTGGAACCTTTTGCTCTTCCAAGCGGCTCCATCCCCTAAGGGGAATATCTTACAGTGCTCACACTTCTAGTCTCCCTTTCGTATGCAACCAGGGCAGACCCTGCTTAGCTAGGGGACAAGTCATGCTTGCTACCACAAGACCAGCTCTCCTCTTTCTGGGTCCTTAATGCACCCAGAAAGCAATGGACCTCTCTGTATTTTGTGCAAATATCTCAGAAGGAATAATGGCACATATGAGTTGCATATCCCATTGCTTCTTTTACCAGTTGGAAGAAAGATTTTGCTGTTCATTTGTGGGTGATTAGGAGGAGGAGCCATAGCTAAGTGATATAATATATCCTTTGCAAACAGAAGGTGTGAGGTTCAATCCCTGGAGTCTGTAATTAAAAGGGCCTTAGGTAATAATGCTTTATGGACAGGTTCCTGTGCTTTCAAGAGTTATGCGACAGACAGAAATTGAAGTGCTCAGCCAATACCGATGATGAGCATAGGAAGATAGGAAGTTGCCTTATACCGAGTCAGACCATTGGTCCATCTAGCTCCGTATAATCTACACAGACTGGCAGCAGCTTCTCCAAGGTTGCCAACAAGAGTCTCTTCCAGCCCTATCTGGAGATGCCAGGGAGGGAACTTGGAACCTTCTGCACGCAAGCATGCAAGTGCTCTTCCCAGAGTGGCCCCATGCCCTATGGGGAAGATCTTACAGTGCTCACATGTAGTCTCCCATTCAAATGCAAACCAGGGCAGACCTTGCTTAGCAAAGGGGACAATTCATGCTTGCCACCGCAAGACCAACTCTCCTCAGGTTTAGATAAAAGGGCTGGAAATGACCTCTGCCTGGGACCATGGAGAGTCTCTGCCGGTTAGAGTATTAGGCTGAATGGACCAATCATATGAATGTGTCATATTCTCCTAAAAACATTTCAATCTCTTTCAGAATGTTTAAAGGAGAAAAAAGATTTACAGACAATTCTATCTCTATTGCCATTAGTCAAGATATGGAAAGATGCAATTATGTTTATGCAGCCCCCAGACTTCTGACTGAATGAGGTTAGGTCACTTTATTTAGAGCAAGGGTTGCTGACCACACAAGGGTTGCTGACCATGCAAATGGTGCCCATGCATGCATGGGTGCCATGTGTGCACTGGCGCCTCACTGGGAGTTATTGGGCTGTGTGCCACCCTAGCAGGAAACCGCATGGGGTGGTGGAGAGCAGGTAAGGACCTGCTCTCCTTTCTCTCAGAGTTCCTAGTCTCATTTCCCTAAAAGTGCTTGAACCATGGTTTGTGCACATCCCTAGGATGGCCAGCCTGATGCTTTTCAGATGTTGTTGGACTACAACTTCCATCAACCTCAGCCTCAATTTATTGTAAAGATGGAAGACTTTATGCAAAATGGGAAAGAAGGCCGGAGTCATCCGACTAGATCAGTATTTGGCCTTATCATAGTAGGCAGTTCAGATACTCTAGATCGGGGTGGCCAACCTGAGGCTCTCCAGCTGTTATTGGACTACAACTCCCAGCAATTTGTGGCTGGGGATGATGGGAGTTGTGGCCCAACAACAGGGTACAGGTTGGTCGCCTCTGATCTAGAGCAGTGTTTCTCAACGTTTTTGGAGTCATGGACCAGTACATTATTCATGCGCCGTTTCCTGGACCAGCAGTTACTAAGGGGGTCGCCCCCCTCACCCCCACCCCCACCCCCAGGCACCCCCCCCCCCAGCAAAATGATTTCAGGCAGCTCTCTGGAGCTCATTCCCAGGCAGCCCTCACTGCTGAATAATGTCCATTTCCAGGAAGTGGAATGAACATTATCCAGCAGTGAGGGCTGCCTGGAAATGAGCTCCGGAGAGCTCCCTCTGGCCCCCAATTATTATTTTTTTGGGGGGTGATTTTTTATTAGTGATGCCTCACGGACCGGTACCCAACACCTCCGGTCCACGGACCGGTGGTTGAGAAACACTGATATAGAGTATCTGAACTGCCTACTATTCTAAGGCCAACTGCTGATCTAGTCTGACAGTTCTGGTCTCCTTTGCCATTTTGCATCATGTCTTCCATCATTACATGAGAGGTGTTTTTTTTTTTTAAAGGTCTGCACATACAACAATTAACTCTGATATTAAAAAAGAAAAGAAAAAAAGAACCCTCTCTATGGAAGAATGGAAGCATATTGGTTTTATATTACTTTAACCGCCACAGCTTTCTCCAGAGAAACCCAGGACTGTAGTTGGTGAGATGCTGGGAATTTTGTCTTTGAAACCTCCAGCTTCTCTAGCCACAGAGCTACAGTTGCCAGGGTTCCCAAGGAAGAAGGAATGACTGGTAAACCAATCAAAACCTGCAGTGTGGAAGTGCTCTTTTGTCTTTCACTAGTTATGAGACAGTACTGAATTGTGAGCCATGTTAATAGAGTTACCTTGGTACATTCTGGAGCCAAAAACTAAAGGCAAACATCCCAACAGGCAAATTAAAAGGAATGGGGGAAGGCACATCCACAGCTAGATGAAGAGGTTCCATATCCACAGATCAAAGCAGATGCTTCCCTCTGTTTTGAAGAAGCTTCTGTAAGTATAAAAATTTTACACTGAAATAAACACTAATGTATTGTATGGATGTAGTCTAGGGATGTGCACAGACCTGTTCGTTGGCCCTTTTATGGACCTCCAAACAGGTTTGAATCCCGGGGCTGGTTCAAAGGCCCCAAGGGTGGTGCTTTAAGGGTGGGGGGAGGGTGCATTTGTCCCTCCCGTTGCTTTCCCCCCACCGGCATAATTTTTTTGTAAAAGCCTTCAGGGCAGCAGCATCCTTCCCTGCCACCCCATTGCCCTCCTCAGTTGAAAGTGGCTGGAAGTACTGTGCGTGCACACACATGCGCCCGGTACTTCAGGCTGCTTCCAGTCAAGGAGGGCAACGGGGCGGCAGGGATGGGCACTGCCTCCCCAAAGGTTTTTACAACAAAATTACGCCAGCGGGGGGGGGGCGGCAGGAGGGGTAAGTGCGCCCTCCCCCCATCCTTAAAGCACCACCCCTGCCGCTTCTGAACCTCCCAGCCACGGTTCCGTGCACATCCCTAATGTAGTCTCCTCTTTTGAATGGGTAGAATAGTCCAAAAGAGGACCATAAAGTCACCCACGCTGTCCTCCTCATACCACAAAGTCTTCTGGGCAAAGTACAACTCATTTTATATTAACTTTCAATTTTTACAGAAGTTGTTTTCCATGCAGGCTTTAAAACTTGTTAAAAGATCAGGGAGATTATGCAATTATGACTCTGCATTTCCCTTTGAATCATAAGGGTTAATGTCCAGCAGATCAGTGTTAACAACTAAGGCTTGGTGGTGAATGTAATTCTGAAATGAAGGCATTCACCTGAGCACATGCTGTGAATAGAAAAGAGACTACATTCACAGCCTGGAGAGGTGTTTTAACCACACAGTTAGAGAGGGAGGAAAACTGGTCCAGGAATATGCAAGTGGATGACTTCTTCAGGCCAGACAAATATAAGCTAAATGGATCCATATAAACAATCGTCCATCAGCACACCAGGGCTCTTTCCAGACTAGCTGCTCATTAGCAGCAAAATGCTTCCGTTTGGGCAAGTCGCATTCGGAACAGAAACAGCAGGGGGAGAAGTCTTGCAGCAACTAACAACCCGACAAAACAGCAACTTTTCCATGTCAGATGTACAATGTCATAGCTCCATTTTGCTGCAATTAAATTTGAAACAAGGCATTGGACATGTGAACGGCACCCTGCTGTCCATGTAGGGACTGTAGTGTCAGGACGTAGGAAGTGTGGAAGCACACTTCCAAGATGCATCCTGACCTCATTGCAGGGTCTTGTCTGGAAAGCACCCAGGTACTACATTCAGGACTTTATTCTGAAAAATCTGCTCTAACGGCCTATTGCATTTTATGCTCGCAACAAAAGGGCAGCTTTTTGACCAACCTCCCTCATTCCTTCTTTTTAAATTATTGCACTTTAGCCTGTTGAATTATAATCATTTGAAAGGAAGCATCTACATAGACTACATTTGAATCCTTTAGTACTATGCAGAAGAGGCTGAACTAAAGCGGAACACAATAATGTTGAATATGTAAAACTGTCTTATGCTGAGCTAGACCATTGGTCTCTTGGCTGGTAGCAGCAACCCAAGGACTGAGGCAGAGGACTTTCCAGCCAGCTACCCAAGATCCTTTTAACTGGAGACATCAGGAATGGATTTGGAACTTTCTGTATGCTCATATGATCAAATTCAGTTTTGGCTCTTTGCGAAATTCAGAAGCAGGTAATTACTGAAACCACTGAGCCATGTTTTCCGAGGCTGTTGCCATGGTTGCTACTAGGACCACTGCAACAATTCTATTTGCACCTCAGCAAACTCATGAGTAAAGTTGTTGCTACACTGCTTCAGCACAGCACACACACAACTCAAAAGTGCATGTGGTACCTATTATGGTAGTACCCCCTTACAGTTAATTTGTGCACCATCACTTAAACCTCTGTTGCACAGATGGTTGCGATGCTCCAATTTTAAGTTATCACACTTTCCCAGATGATCTGAAGTTTTTCAGGTTAATACACTTTTAGTGGGGGATAATGATGCAATTTGCTACCTTAAGTGGCGCAGCAGGGAAATGCTTGACTAACAAGGAAAAGGTTGCTGGTTTGAATATCGGGCAGCAGTGATATAGGCATCATCTCATACTGTATGGGAGGAGGCAATGGTAAACCCCTCCTGTATTCTACCAAAGAAAACCACAGGCTCTGTGGGCAGAGTCTAAATCGACTTGATGGCACACTTTTACTTTAATGACGCAGTTACTTTTCAGGTGGCCAGATTTTGTTGCAGCTATCTGAATTAGACACAATCAGACTGGCTTTGATTAAAATTGGCTTTGTTTGTTTTATTAACTTTTGCTGTATATGGTACTATATATTATATATGTAAGATCTGTTGTTGCTGTATTTGTACTGTATCTGTATTGCATTTGAATTGTTATTGCTGGTCTATGACCGAAATAAACGTCTAATTTAATCGCCAGTTTGAAGAAGGGCCTGCTTGTAGATTGCTATTAATTTAATTCAGCAGTCAGAGCTTTAAAGCAAAGCACATGCTTAGGCTGTGGGGCAGTTCAGCATAGGGTATGTGTCTGATTCCTGTCTTATTTCAAGTGAAATTGAAAGCTGACCACACTTCTGAATGGGAGCTTGCAGACTTCATCCAGGTTTGCTTTCCGATCTGCCTGGAAGATAATCCCTTTCAAAAGCGGCTCATGAATCAACAGTTCTTAATGGCTTGTGGTCAGAAATTATAAACAGTGACTGAAAACAGCTAACAGAATGCTTGTTTGCTTACATAGGAGACAGGACTGTTATTAGGTGTTGAGTGCAGGATTGCTGACTCTGAGTGTCCAAGAAAACATGAGTGAGGCCCATGAGATTGGTTTATCGATATGAGATTTTTAAAATTAAGGCTATTTGCTTTATGGTTTCTGAAACTTTAGGGCCTCTCTTCAGTCATAACTTTTAGCTTTTCTGTTAAGGCAGGAAGGGTAGAAATGTGGGGTCATAAACACCATGAGATTTATTCAAGGGTGTGTTTAGGGCTAGGGCCTTTAAAAAAAATTTAATGAAAGCTGAGCTCTTGTGAGACTGTCTCTAAGAAACAGCTAAAATCCTCAAGATAAAGTCATAGGAGCTGGTAACCCTGTAATTTGACAAACCAAAAATTACATTTAATCAGCTAGAACAGACAATCTGTAGAAAAGCAAATGGCGTAATGTGGCTACCCCTAATTTTCAAGTTTCCCTGTTTTGCTCTAACATTACATACATTCTAGTCACGTTTGCCAACATTTTCAAATTAGGTTCTGACCTCAGTTTGACCTGAGAAATCAGACTTCCTCTGCACAAATTTTAATGTACTCTTTAGGCAGATATGTAATAATTGTACCTAATGCTTTCCCAAATATTGAGATGTAAATGGGGGATGGGGAGAAACTTTTCCAAAGGTGACCTCACCACATAGTCTATATATGGCTAGCCTGGGTTCCTTATGCTTTGCCACTTGTCTTGTTACAGAATCTGTTGCAGTCCCTAAAACTTCAAACCTGTGCAAATTACTTGAGAGCAAAATCTATTGCACTCATTTGGACCTACTTCTGAGTAGACATGGACAGGATTGGGCTGCATGTAACTGAGGGTGCTAATCCCAAATTTTATCATAGTGAGCTTCCATAAACCAAGATAACAAATGGTTAATGATCACAATGAGCCTCTCCAGAGAATACTAGGATTTATTGCATGTTCATAGGATATAGTGTAGGACTGCATAACTTTGGCCCTCCATCTGTTGTTGGTCTACAACTCCCATCATTCCTGACTATTGGCCACTGTGGCTGGGGATGATGGGAGTACGCCAACAACAGATGGAGGGCCAAAGTTGTGCTGCTCTGATCTAGTGTAATAGCAGTGCTGTGTGTATGCTGAGATCCTATGTAGGCACGAAGCACCAATTAATTTCCTGTATATTTCATTTTTAATTAGAAGGTGCAGAAAGAAGGGGAGCTTCTAGCCTTGGGAGATGTGAAGACAGATTTGAAAGTGTTTAAACAATGTCCGGTCATTGGTAAAACTGTAGAAGTCAGTAGGGTCTGCTGAGTAAGATTTTCAGGGATGAAGCTTCAGTACCCTATATAGCACCTTCCTATGATTTGTAGGAGCAGAATAAATGAGAGATTGTACAATATTTAAACAGATTGCACACTTAACTTTCCTTGGTATTGAATTCTGTTGTTCTGAGGTGTGTGTTGTTGTTTTTAAACAGAGTACATACAGCTCTGAATAAAGGTCTCCGTTCTAGCATGAGGAGACAAACCATCTGCTTGCAACAATGCTAGACCATGATTGCTATTTTTCTGGTGGGGCTCGTGTGCCTAGAAGCAGTTGTGAGACAAATAAGCAGGAATTCAACAGGTTTCGGTCTAATTAAAGTCCTGAAGGAAAAGATGAAGAAGAAAAAGGTCTGAGTGGGGTAGTCCACACACTGTTAATAGGAAATGCTGGATTCAGAAAGGGGGAATTGTTCTTATAATGGTGCGGTGTTGATTTTTGGAAGCAGATAACCTTGTAAAAAAATTTTAAAGGGCTACATTAATGCTTATGCAGCTAAGTCGACATTGACATATCCTTTACATATATGTATATATTTAAAATGTGCTATCCCTAGCCTGGGGTAAATGGGAAAGAACAGATTACTCCACACTAGTGATGTTGTGGGTACTATCTCACAGGTGCTTGTGAAAGCCATACGGACATCTGTTGCAACAATTCTAGTTGCAGATTTCTTTCCCCTCCACCCCCCCAAGTACTGTTTGAAGTGGTAGTAAGAACATGAACATAAGCAACAAAGGTAATGAGAGCTTTAGAATACTGCCTTGAATTTTCTGAAATGTTAGTGTCTGTATAGAGTTCTGTGTCTATCTGTGCATTAAAAAGATATGCATCTTTAATGTTTTTTTTTTTTTTTTCCATTTCCCATGCATTTTAAAACCGTATAGGAAAAAGAAACATGGGAAATGGCCCTCAGACATTCTGGAAGACATGATCAGCATAATTCCATTCAGGATTGACTCCAAATCCCTAGGAGAACTATTAATTCCTGAGTTTTCTCACCCTGTAGAAAACCTGTGATTTCATTTGCAAATGTTGTGTAATATGTCAGACATTTTCCCCTTGCGTTTTCCTTCCTCACCTCTATACTATTTAACAAGACATCTGTTTATTTCCAGAAGCCCTGGCCAGGACTAAAGCCAACTGCGTAAATATTTTGTCACTTTCACAAATGCCACCACTAGATTCAACATTCAGAATGGAGTTATTAGAGGTTGGGTTTTATTTCCAAACATGGTCTCTCCAAGATGATGTATGTACAGCCCTTAGAAAAACAGTTACAATAAAACCCTTTCAACTACACTTACCTAGGCACTGAGACAGCACTTTAAAGAGGAAAATGCTACCTGGGGGCATTGACCTATCCCAAAGCATTCATTAATAAGCTCTTCTATGAAAATTCCTCAGTAATAGTGCTGGAGCGAACTGATCCAGTCTATTTCAGGCTCTATGAGGAATCCTGCTGTCTCTACTGAGCCCTAGATCTCAGGGGTTGAAAGTGTCAGATTATGGAATCAGTGCACTTGATATTTACTTACTTACCTATTTATTTTATCAAATTTGTACACCGCTCCAAACTTTTGTCTCTGGGCAGTTAACAAAAGCATAAAACAAGTTAAAAACATCTACAAAATCTTAAAACAATTTAAAAATTTAAAAATAAACTAGAGATTAAAACCTAAAAAAAAATAGGAAGCTGAGAAAGCTTGGGTGAAAAGATGAGTTTTCAGGTATTTTTTGAAAATTGCCAGAGATGGCGAGGATCATATCTCAGCAGGGAGCGCATCCCACAATCTTGGGGCAGCGACCAAGAAGGCCCGTCTCTGTGTAGCCACCAAACGAGTTGGCGGTAACTGGAGATGGACCTCCTCAGATGACCTCAATGGGCGGTGGGGCTTGTAGTGAAGAAGACACTCTCTTAAATACCCAGGGCCTAAGCTGTTTAGGGCTTTGTATAACTAGTACTTTGTATTTTGTCCGGAAACCTATTGCAGACAGTATAACTCCATCAGTAAAGTGGTCTCTCCGAGATGACCCAGAGACCAACCTGGCTGCCGCATTCTGAACCAACTGAAGTTTCCGGACTGCATACAAAGGTACAAATTTGCGTTCCAAATGGGCACTCGGCTGATTCCCATGATGCTTGCAGCTGGTTCACTTCTATTTCCATGCTAGATGGTCACTCCGTTTAGGAGTTCCTTTTCCTTTCCTTCCTGTTGTATGCCACAGGTAGTGGAGACTGGGCTCCACCAAGGATTTTCAGAACCTTCCCTGAATTTTCCGTGTTCGTTAAGGACATTATTGTAAAAAGGTAGCCTTTTCCCTTGGAGACATAGGAGTAAAAGTGTGCAGGCAGTATTCTATCCAATTGCTCACTAAGAAGTAATACACTTAAATAACTTTAAACTTATTCGACTACCATACCAAAAGACGTCTAGAGCACCGCTGGAGGAATACTAAGACAGAAGCCGACCAAGCACAGTTGCTTGCCCATGTTTGGGAGTATACAGTGGTGATGAGGGCAGCAAACTCTACTAATTTCTCCGTGCTTATTGCATCAGTGAATTCTCATCCGGTGGCCCTTTTCCGACTCACCCGTTCTTTGCTGGTAAGGGTTGATTCTGGTGACCTTCCATCTGGCTGCTGTGACATGTTTGCTAGATTTTCCACTGATAAAGTTGCTCGCCTTTGGTCAGAGTTGGATTCCAATTGCTCAGTACTGTATCTGTTGAGGTAATAGAGGCTGAGACTTGTGATACTATCTGGGATACCTTTGAGCTTGTTGAGGCAGAGGATGTGGACAGGATTCTCACCAGTGTGGGCACAACGACCTCTAGCCTGGACTCTTGTCCCTCCTGGCTCATTAGGGCTGCAAGGGGGAATGTTCTCTCCTGGCTTCGGTAGATGGTTAATTCCTGTCTTCGGGAGGGATTTGTTCCATCAGCCCTTAAAGAGGCAGTGATCTACCCTCTTCTGAAGAAGCCTTCTCTCGACCCTGATAATCTGGATAACTATCGTCCAATCTTCCTTTTCTTGTTAAGATTCTGGAGAAGGTGGTTTGTGCTCAGTTTATGAGAGTCCTGGAGGAAACCGATATCCTGGATCCTTGCCAGTCAGGTTTTAGACCAGGGGTGGGGAACCTTGGCCCTCCAGTTGTTGTTGAACTACAGCTCCCATCATACCCAGCCACAATTATTGTGGCTCTGGGGATGGTGGGAGTTGTAGTTCAAAAACAGCTGGAGGGCCAAGGTTCCCCACCCCTGTTTTAGACCACAGCACAGCACTAAAACGGCACTGGTCACCCTGTTGGTTGACCTGTATCATAATCTTGATGTGGGAAGCACACCTCTGTTGGTTCTTCTTGATCTCTCAGCAGCCTTTGATACCATCGACCATGCTATCCTTCTGGAGCACTTAAGTGGGCTGGACACTGGAGGCACTATTCTTCAGTGGTTCCGATCCTACCTCACTGGGCGATTCCAGTCGGTGTCGATTGGGGGTGAGTGTTCTGCGCCCTGGCCCCTTTCTTGTGGGGTTCCACAGGGCTCAGTCCTTACTCCCATTCTCTTTAACATCTACATGAAGCTGCTGGGCCTGGTCATCCATCAGTTTGGGGTAAGTTTTCATCAATAAGCTGATGATACTCAGCTTTCTATCTCTACCCCTGGGCAAACAGGTGATGCCATCCATATGCTGGCTCAGTGCCTAGAGGCTGTCAGGACCTGGATGGGCCAAAACAAGCTCAGGCTCAATCTCTCCAAGACAGAGTTGCTCTTGTTCAGTCTGTGATCTGGCCAATTGCCGTGTGTGAGTTTATCTTTTGATGGGGTTGCGCTTCCCTCGAGAGGGTTCGTGATCTGAGAGTCCTTCTGGAGTTGTGGCTCCTGCTTGAACATCAGGTGGAGGCCGTGGCTAGCGGCCTGCCTTAGTGTTTCAGGCCCTGGTGTAGTGCGTCGTGCCTGGGCCCGTAAGAGGGCCTTCTCTGTGGCCACCCCTCTTCTTTGGAACACTCCCCCCCCAGATTCAGTCAGCCCCCTTCCTGGCTGCTTTTAATACCCTTCTTAAGACCCACCTGTTTTGCCAGGTGTTTGCCCTTTGTAATAAATAAACAAGCAAATAAATAAATATTTGAATAAAGCATTTACCATATTTGACTAAACATATTTGAAGGTTGCTTAATTATGTTAGGCTTTAAGCTGTACAAAATGTACACTGTACAGGTTATAGTGCAGGGTAGAATTGGGGATGGGCCTGTAGCTCAGTAGTAATGCACCTGAAGGTCCCGGTTTCAATTCCTGGTATCAGCGTCAGCGTGGTGTAGTGGTTAGAGTGCTGCACTAGGACCGGGGAGACCCGAGTTCAAATCCCCATTCAGCCATGAAACTAGCTGGGTGACTCTCTCAGCCTAACCTACTTCACAGGGTTGTTATGAAAGAGAAACTCAAGTATGTAGTACACCGTTCTGGGCTTCTTGGAGGAAAAGCGGGATATAAATATAAATCATCATCATCATCTTCAAGTAGGATTGGGAAAGATCTCATTTGAAAGTCCAGAGGGCAACAGTCAGTCACCATAGACAATACTGAGCTAGATGACCACGAATACAGAGCTAGATGACCACAAACTGTTAAGGCGGCATCCACACATGTCCGTTTGAGCCAAAGTGTGTGTGTCATGGATGGCAAAAAGCTCCCTAGACTCATGGGCCTCTTGTGCTGAAATGTGGCTGAATCAGTGGTCTGATTCATTATAAGGCAGCTAAATAGATATTCATGTTCTAGAACATCTGCATTGATTCTCTGTCCCCCAGGGGTGCAGATCCTTCCCTAAGCATTTGATGAATGCCACCCCCACATTTTACTAAACTCTGGCCCATCAAACTTAATAACCCACATCTTCAGACTCCAAAATATGTTCTCCCCCCGCAAAAACAAAACAACCCTAAATGTAGGGTTGCTCCTCAAACTTTTCCTCTGTCTGCACCCCTTATCTCCTTAAGCCTCCTCACCAAAGAATTTCTGGCTGTGGACTGGGACACAATACTTCTCACTAAATGCTCCAGTAATACTGAACTTGTATCTTTGACAGCTGTATGACAAGCCAAGGGTTTGTAGGTGAAGCTTTTCCCAGTATGCATTTGCTGCAATAGGAAGACATGTCAAATTCTGCACTTCTGCTTGTCAGCTATTAAAGCCATTTTCTCATACGTGTTACTATGCCAACACCTTTGAGAACTTCTTTTCTTGGAAAGCAGTATATATATGTTTTTATGAATAATAAGCCAAAGGAGCCCTGCCAGATACTGTTGGCAGTCCTAGGATTCAGTCTCAGTTTTGCACAGTTAAAACCCGACATGCATTGCTTTGTCCCATGCAGTAGGACCCAGTCTGCTGAGTTCTGAAAAGCAGGCCTACTCAATATTTGGCCCACCTTCCTCTCCTTTTACTTTTGTTTACTGTCAACTGCTTAGGACAGGGGTTCTCAAACTTGGGTCCCCAGCAGTGGTTGGGCTACAACTCCCATCCTCCTCAGCTGATGGGAGTGGTAGTCCAACTACATTTGGGGACCCAAGTTTGAGAACCCCTGCCTTAGGCCTTTTCTATGCTGTAAGAGAATCAAATGATAGAATGGGCTGCACCATATCAGACACGCTGTAGGTGGGGGGAATAATAATTTGAATGTTTCTCTGTGTTTAAAACTCCCCACAAACAGTAAGCTAGTACAGCAATTATAGTACTGGGCTAGCAACTTTCTCACTGATGTGCTAGTTTCTGTTTAAAGGCAGTTATATATATTGGGGCCAATCAAAAGTGGTGTTCGTTATGAGTAATCTGAAGTTGTACAGTTCATTCTACCTGCAACCTAGTTTTGCTGTGATTGCTAACACCTTGTTTTTATGAAGACATTAACCTCACTTTTTTAGTACTCAAATAAAATGATCATACTTTTTGGGTCCATTGCTAGATTAAAGATAATGGGAGCTTTTTTTCTTTTACCCTGCTCATCAACCCATCCCCAATCCACTCTTCTAATGGTGCTCAACACAAGGGCACAGAAACAGTCATACAAACTTGCAGACACATTGACATACTTCCCCCTTGTCCTGTTAATACAAGTCCTGATTTATGCCACATACAAAAAAAACCCCAAAACGTAACTCAGAACAGTAGGTCTGTTGCTCACATAGCTGGTATTTCTATTTTTCCAAGTAAATAACTCATTCACCATTCCTGTGTTATGTGATGGGAACAATCACCATTTTCTGAAGTCATACAGTGGGGGAGGGGGAGACAGGGATTCTGAAAGCAGACATTGTAGAGAAAGCTTATTTCCCACAATTTAGTGTTGCCAGATAATTGCATTATTGCAGGGTTCCAGTAAAGCTGAGGCAGACTCTATAAATATAGATGATGGGTCAGACAGAAGACACTTTACTATTGCCAAAACTCTGATAGAGACTAGATTTGGGTTTCCTGCCTCATCTAAGGTGACCAGTTGGAAAGGGGGATGGCTTATATCCAAACGTTGCCTTCTATGAGTGGAAGAACTGCTGATCACACGAAGGCAGGAGACAATTTTCATTATTCCTGCTTTAGACCCCTGTACTTCCCACAAATTAACTCCTGAGGGCTGAGGGATCTCTGGGAACAAACAAGATGGTATGTAGCACAGGGGCTGGAGAGGAAAGGGGACTGGCAGATATCACCCCTCACTCTTGTGCAATTGTGAGTTCTTCCATTTGCAGAATACATCATTTCAGTACAACTTGGGATTGCTCCTGTATCCTGGCCCACTCCTTGATGGCTAGGTAGTGACTATGACTCTGACTCTCCTGATGTATTCACTTCCAATTTTTCTTTTAACTTCAGTGTGTGCGATGTTATCAGCCTGGAGAATGCCCAAGTATTTGTAAGGTTCTTTCTCTTCCAGGTTCTTGATGTTGCTTCCATTGGGCAGTTCTATTCCTTCTGTTTTTGTTATTTCCCCTCTGTTCATTATTAATGCAGCACACTTGTCTAGTCCAAACTCCATTGCTATATCGCTACTGAATATACGGACAGTGTTTAGCAGTGATTCGATTTCTGACTGGGACTTTCCATACAACTTCAGATCGTCCATATACAGCAGATGGTTGATTTTACTGGATGCTTTAGATGTTTGGTATCCGAGGCTTGTTTTGTTTAGTATTTGTGAAAGTGGGGTCATGGCGATTACAAACAATAGAGGGGATAGTGAGTCCCCTTGGAAAATGCCTCTTCTAATGCTAACCTGTCCAAGTGCCTCGCCATTGATTGTTAACTGTGTACTCCACATGCTCATTGCTTTTTAAATAAATATCTGAATGTTTTTGCTGACACCAGTTGTTTCTAAACATTTTAGTATCCATGTGTGAGGCAATGAATCGAAGGCTTTCTTGTAGTCAATCCATGCAACACTTAGATTTGTTTTTCTTCTCTTGCAGTTTTCTAAAATCATTTTGTCAATCAGCAGCTGGTCTTTTGTGCCTCTGGTGTTCGGGCAATTTCCTTTCTGTTCAACTGGAAGCTATTTGTTAGTTAATAAGTGTTGCATCACTTCATCTGCTATTATTCCAGTTAATAATTTGAACATGGTTGGCAGGCAGGTTATTGGTCTATAATTACTTGGAACTGCACCTTTTGCTGGGTCTTTCATAATGAGATGAGTTTTCCCAGTTGTTAGCCATTGTTCAATATCACCGCCTTTCATAATGTGATTGAACTGTTTTGATAGTTGTTTATGAAGGCTTGTTAGGTGTTTAAGCCAGAAGCCATGCAGTTCGTTGTCGCCTGGCGCAGTCCAATTTTTAATTTTCTTTGCTCTTTCACTTATTAATTCTGGTGTTATTATTAGATCTTGCATTTGTTGGTTACATTTTTTACCTCTTTCATCCAGCCTGCTTTTTTATTATAATCTATTGGATTGTCCCATAATTTCCTCCAGAATTGCACTGTTTCTTCTTTATTTGGTGTTTCTACGTTTTTTGCAGTTTCTCCTTCTATTATTATTATTATTATTACTACTACTACTACTACATTGGGACCCATGTCCTTGTCACCTGTTATTGGACTATTGTAACATGCTCTGCATGGGAGTGCCTTGTAGAGGCCATTTGGAAACTTTCATTGGTACAAAATGCAGGTGTAAAAAGTCCTAGTGGATGCTAGGTTCTCAGACTGTATCATTCCACTACTTTATCAACTGCACCAATTACCTGTATGTTTCTAAGTGTGATTTAAAGTGGTGGTTATTACCTTTAAAGCCCTAAATGGCTTTGTACCTTGATATTTGAAGGACTACTCATCCCCACAAGAATCTGCCCAGCCCATAATATATTCCACACAGGCTCTCCTCTGCATTTTGCTGCCATCTGAGGTTTGACTGGTGGTGATGCACGGGTGGATCTTCTCTGTGGTGGATTATGCTCTCTGGAAGTTCAGTATTCATATACTCCCTCCTATCTGCCTTCAAGCATCCATTCAAGATGCTCCTTTTTTGGAAGGACTTTTAAGATTTGTTATAAATGAGTGGCCTGCTACTGAATCGATCTTATTTCCTGCTACTTGTAGATAGTATGAATGCTGTTTTTTTATTGTTTCCTTGACTTTTGTTGTCCTTTTTTGTACTACTTTAATTTTTGTCAGCTGCCTCAGTTACACTGGGGTATAAATTCCTCAGTAAAGAGAAGAAGAAGAAGAAACACCCTAGGGCCCCTGTAGCTTTATCGTGAGTTGTGCAGAAGAGGAAATTTCAGCAGGTGCAGCTTTTCATGCCATAGTCCTGCAAGGATGAGAAATTTTGCACATGCGGCAGTTCCTCTCCACAGCCATTTGAGGCATCTGATGAAGTGGGCTCTAGTCAACAAAAGCTTATGTTTCAATAAATGGATTTCTCTTTAAGGTGCTCCAAGTCTTTTAGTTTTTGCTGTAATACAGACACCCCTCTGAAAATTATTCTAGAGGCAGAAGCTCTGTCTCTAGCATGTATTCACCCTAGCATCACCTAACTTCTTCAGGTATAGGAGAAAAATTGAAAACAACTCCGTTTGTGAAGCTTCCACAATCGTTCTGTAGAGGGAAACAGAGCCACCTTCAGCTTGAAAGAGGTATTTGAACAAATCAGAGGGTTGCTGGGAGCAAATATTAATGCTGACCCCTGATATTCTGGCAAGGCTCTCATGCCTTTAATGACTGCTTGTATGACAGAGGGAAGTTCAAGAGCTCCTGGCCTTAGTCCTTGAGCCTTCATCCTCTTAGTCCTTGCGCATTCACACAAACCTTGGCCATTGGTACCATCTCAGGGGATGAATGCTCATCGTGATTTTTGGTAACCTCTACCCCCCTAGAGATGGAACATAGGTGATAACATTGTTGCACTTAACAACTTATCACCCCTTCTTTATCTCTTCCTCCAAAAGATTAAGGTAAAATTGCAGTCATGTTTGCACAGAGGAATGGGCTAGGGTAGAGTCAGGATAACAATGAACAAAGTATTGTATTCTCTCCATTTTTACCATATCAAAACTCACAATGAACATTTGTCCCCAAAGATGGTACAGATTAGGGATGTGCATGGAACCACTTTCATGCACACCTGGTAAGGTGGATCGGGGTTTCCTTTAAGGGGCAGGGGAGGCGCTGTGTACCTGCCAGTCCCTGCTCCACCACTTCCCCCCCCCACCAGTGCTCTCGTAAAAATCGGACGCATAGGGCTGCAGTGTGCCTCCCTGCAGCCCTGGTCAGCGGTGCCCCAAAAATGGCTGATGTGCGTGCATCCAGTTTCTGGACTACCTACAAAGGCAAGCCCACATAGAGCACACTGCAGTAGTCAAGTGTGGAGGTTACCATATGTACTACTGTTCTGAGCTTGTTTATCTCAAGAACTGGACACAGCTAGTTATCAGCTGAAGCTGGTAGAAAGCACCTTTGGCCATTGCCTCAACCTGATATACTAGGGAGAGCTTTGGATCCAGAAGCACTCCCAGACTGTGTACAGTATCTGTTCCTTCTGAGGAAGTGTAACCCCATCCAGAACCAGCAGACCAAAATTGTATCCTGAGTTCTGACCCCACACAATAAGTACCTCCGTCTTATTTAGATTTGGTGTGTTATCCTTCATCCAGCCCATCACTGCCTCTAGGCATTTAGGGAGGTTATGCTTTCTCCCGATGATGTTGACATGGAGAAATAGATTTGGGTGTCATCAGCATGCTGATAACACCCTGCACCAAATCTCCTGATGATATCTCCCAGCGGTTTCATGCAGGATGTTAAAGAGCATTGGAGAGAGTATGGAGCCCTGGGGAATGCCATATGAAAGTTTATGTTTTGAAGAACAACAGTCTCCAAGCGACACCATCTGGAATTTTTCTGAGAGGTGAGAGTGGAGCCACTTCAGAGCAGTGCCTCCCACTCCCAACTCCCTCAGACGCTCCAGAAGGATACTATGGTCGATAGTATCAAAACGGCTATGACTAGATCTTTACATCAGGATAGTGTTCAGGGCAGAAATTTGTGGCTTACTCTCAACAACTCTTTGCATTGTGAATATAGTGTCACTTTTCACAATAGAATGGGAAACGAGAAGATGTGGGCTCTTCCAAACTTGTATTGGGACCAGTGCTTTTTAATTTGTTCATTATCCCTAGAGATAGGGATAAGCCATGAGCTAGCCAAGTTTGCAGATGACACCAAACTGTTCAGGGTAATGAAAACCAAAGTTAATTGCAAAAAGCTCCAAAGTGTCTCCCCAAACTAGGTGAATGGGCAACAAAATGGCAAGTGCAGTTCAGAGTAAAAAAGTACATTGTAGTAAAAAAGTGTTAAAGTACATTTGTAAAGTACATATAAGTGTTAAGGAGTTATGTGCAATGGGGCAAAAAAAATAAATAAATCCAAAAGTCATATCAGACACTGATGGGGTCTGGAGTCTGAGCTGTTGGGGTGTAGAGTGGTGGAATCTTGGAGTGATGGTAGACAGCTCAATGAAAATGTTGACCCAGTACTCAAAAACTGTGAGTAAGGCTACTCCAGATCCAGCACTGCTCCTGGATAAACAGGGGGCTGCCATGGTCAGGAGTGCTTTTGCAAAGCTTCAGCTGCAGCCATTCCATGAAAAGGCAGATGTGATCACACTCACCTATGCCTTAGTCACATCACAACATGTTTTATGTGGATTATGCTGCTCTTATGTAGTTTATGCTGCTCTTGAGAAGCACTTGGACTTTTCAGTTGGTTCAAGATGTGGTGGTCAGGCTCTTGTCAGATGCTGCACTGAGTGATATCATTCTGATTTGGAAAGTGCTGCACTGGCTTCCTATTTGCTTTGAGTGCAATTCACAGTGCTTGTTTTGACCTGTCAAGCCTTATTTTTAAGAATATGTGTATACCATTTTTCAATAAAAGTGTTTAGAAAAAGGGACAAACAGTTTGGGGTCCTAGATACATGAAGAGCCATGTTCTCCAAAGTGATTCTGCCTGCCTTACAATATTTTCTGTGGGAGCTCTGCTCTGTGTTCTGACAGCCTTAGAGGGCATGCCATTGACCTGTACATAGGACAGAGCCTTCTCAGTCATTGCATATCCCAGATTATGGGATACCCTTCTGATGGAGATGGAGATTTGCATTGCCCCCTCTCTTCTGACTTTTTGAGGGCAGTTGAAGACTATTTTATTTACCCAGGCCTTTGGTATATAACTGAGAAGGTTTGTGGGTAGTTAACCCTTAGTTCTCCTCTCTCCTTGTTCCCGGTGACTCTCTAATCAGACTAATTGGTTATCCTGTAGTCTCTCCTAATTTTTATAATCCAGTGGATTTTTATTTTTTAGCTCATTATAATTTTATTATGGCTTATTTATATTTAATGCTCTTCTTAAAATGTTTGCATTAATGCTGCAAAGTGCCTTGGGGTTCCCTGCTAACTGAGGCACCTTTTAATGGAGTTATTCTCTTAGCAGGGGGAGAGCAACTGTTCCTGTCCAACCCCAGCACAGCATCTTTCCAGCAGTTGTTGCTGGTGTCTACTTTATGTTTTCTTTTTATATTTTGGGCCCTTTTGAGACAGTGAACCATTTTATTTATTTATCTGTATAAACCACTTAGAGAACTGTAGTTGAAAAGTGATATTAACTATTCCAGTAGTAGTGGTATATGGACAAAATATATCCTTTGATATCCTTTGCTATTTGTATTGGAACAGATGGGAAGAGCAGGAGTCCCTGATTGTAGAATAAAATGCAGCCTTATAGCATCTGTTTCTGCAGCAAGCTACAATGTCCACATGATCACTCTAGAGGAATTTGGCTTCACTTACTGCAGTTGAGGGTGGGGGGCAGGGTGGGATCTGTTATAGCACATAATAAAAGCCACCATTCCATGTTATTGAAGGATTTACTCTAATCACCTAATCAACATACATTAGGCTGGAAGCAATTTGGAAGGAAGATAGAAGGGAATATTTTATCATGCAGAAACGTATAGCCATTCAATTTGTCAATAGTGACTTTAAAATCTTATCCTCATGTAAAGTAAGGGTACACAAATCAGGAGGAACACATAAAACTTCCACATTCTACTCTTTCCAAGACCAGTCTCGTAATGTGGGTGTATGGCATTGAATAGTGTGAGACTCGGAGCTGCTTCCCTCGTAAACACAAGAGAACCTTATGTGGATTTAATGAAGACTTTATTCCAGAAACAACTCAATATTCTCCTTTTAGTTTCCCTCCCTTTTCTTTCTGACTCCACCCACATACACACTCTCTACAGCAGGGGTTCCCAGATGTTGCTGGACTACAACTCCCATTACCCACAGTCTTCAAGCACTGTGGAAGGGGACGATGGGAGCTGTAGTCCAACAACATCTGGGGATGTAAGGTTAATAATCCCTGCTCCACAGGATCCGCACTGGGACAAATTTCCAAACAACAAAACGCAAAAGATTACTAGACAGAATACAACAAATAGCCATGGTATTTTTAACTGTTCATTATACTATGTGCCCCTTTATTCAGAACAACACATATACTACCAGAAAAGTCCAATGTCTATACCAAGAAAACCCTTATTTGTGACCAGTAAAATGAATAATATATATTGAACGTGTGTGTGTGTGTGTGTGTGTGTGTGTGTGTGTGTGTGTGTGTGTAGATAGATAGATAGATTTCTCCCCGCACCCCCCCAAAAGTTATATGATACTGGAGCAATGTGGATGTTGGTTCCAAAGTAGAAATCAAATAAATAATTATAATAAATAATAAAGTGATGGAAGCATGCCATTTTGGTTAAATCTCTAGGGAAAAACCAAATGGGTCAGTCCACTAACATGGCACCTTCTCATACCAGTGTTATCTGACTGGAAGAATAGTATGGATTATTAATCGTCAGGTAGAACTACATGTTATGAGGAAAATACTGCATTTACCGAAATCGATGACTACTCTGAATTTAAGAGGACCCCTTTAAAAAGCAGAGGTTAAATACAGATATCTGCATTTACTCAAAAGGAAAAGGACTCTGAATTCAAGGCGACCTTCTTATTTTTAATATAAAAAAACTTGGGGGGGGGGATTTTTTGGGTCAGATTCAAACTTTTTGAATTTGACTAGTCCAATTCAGGTAAATACACTATGCTTCCCAACCCACCTTTGTCTAGTGGACATACTTCTAGTTCTGGGGGGAAACATAGCGGGATTTGCAGGGAATAACTGCTGCTGCAGACTTGGAAGGCAGCTCTGACACTCTTAACAGCATCAGGACTGCCTTCTGAGGCTACAGCAGCTCCTGGGTGCTACGTTTCGCTTCTGTAACACTAAGCATCGCATCATTCAATAATAATAAATATTTATATATTCCCGTTCAACAAAAGCCTTTTATTGTGGTTTACATACCAAAAGATAAGAGGAAATTGTTTCCTGTCCCCAAAGGGCTCACAATCTAGAAAACACACAGGAGACAACAGCTGCAGGAGAAATGCTATTCTGGGCTGAACAGAGACAGTTGCTCTCCCCCATTAAATACTGTACAAGAAAGTCACAACAAAATGTGCCTCTTTGCCGAGTAAGGAAGGATCTAAATGATTTCTTGGCTGTAAAGCTTTCAAAATCAAACTTTTAAACTTTCTGTCAAACTGATTAGTGCCCCAGCTTTTTTGTGTTTTGTTTGCTTTCCCTTGTAGCCTGCTTATTTACTTGAGTAATTTGGAGCTATTTATTCTTGAAGCATCTTTCTGCAGCACTGTGATAGAACACTGTTGCCGCATTCATATATTATCTGAATGGCATGGAGCCTGCTGTGGCATGGCTCATTCCCAAGAAAATCAGTCACATGGGGAGACAACTGATATGGTTACTTTCCACATCTGTATTATCGCTCCCAGGAAAGGATGATACTGATATGAGAAGTAATCACATCAATCAGCTGACTCCTATGATTGCTTCCCCTCAGATTTTACCCAATTGGAATGAGAAGGAAAGCAGTCCCACAGCCCTGGGCTAGCATGCCTTTAAAGTGGCCTGGATTGCACTGTTTAATCACTAAGGATTTGTAATTTTGTTTTTTTTAAAGGCAGCCCAATGTAGAGAGCATTGCAGTAGTCAAGCCTGGATAATACCAGCATGTGTACCACTGTATTAGTTGTTTAATTTAAGTTTATATTTAAATTTTAAAAGGTCATTTCTCAAGAAATGGATGTAGTTGGTTTATAGGCCAAAGCTGATAAAAAGCACTCCTGGCCATTCCCTCAACCTGAGATAGCAGGGAGAAGTTTGGGTCCAGAAGTACTCCCATGCTATGTACCTGATTTTCAGGGGGAGTGTAACCACAACCAGAATAAGCAGATGTAAACTACTTCATGGTTTCGTAGGCCTCCCATAACAAGTGCCTCCATCTTGTTTGGATTCAACTTCAGTTTGTTCTCCCTCATTACCACATCTAGGCAAGCATTTAGAGAGTTTAAGCCATCTTAATAATAAATAATAAAATAATGTATTGTTTTGCTTTCAGTGTTGTAAATCATCTTGAACACTAGATTTTGGAAAACTGGGGCACAAATGTAATAAATAAATAAAATGGCTGGCCTTACTTTGGGGCAATGGGCTTGACCAGGTGGCATTTTGTCCTTTTTCAAACTCTCCCAAGAATCATTAAGAATTGTAGGAAATGGATGGGTTGCTTAGTCTTTCTGTGTCCAATTATTAGGGGGTGGATTCTTACAAATTTAAGACTCTGAACTTATACATAGAGAGGAAGTGTATAAGAGAGGAGAGAGGAAACCAAAAGGAAGACGGATATCTGAATTAAATCTGCATTCACAGTGTGTAATAGTACTGACATTGTGCTTGTGCAAGGACACTGTGCTAACACAAGCCTACTGCTCTAGCTACTTGTGCTTTGTCTGGAGTTTGCATTCCTTTGGCATGCCTCAAATTTTTTAAATGTAAAATTTGCACAATAGTGTAACTTTGAAAATCCCTGTGCCTTCACACAGCTACAAGATTTTTATTAATGTTTAACATTTATTCCTGCTCTCCCTGCAAGGAGCCCAGAGCGGTATGTATATGTGATGATGTTTATCCTCACAACAAGCCTGTGAGGTAGGTTAGGCTGAGAGATACATCCTTGCCAGTGCAACTTTTGTGCAAATGGACCATTAATCAAAATGTTAGCTGCTGCCTTTTCTTTCCTTGCTTAATCGTGATGGCTTTAATCTTAATCCAATGAAGCTCCTATGTCTAATCAAATCCTGAGAGTTAACATCAAGCCTCGTTTAGTAGAAGTGTAACTGGGTACATCTCCATTAAACTCCACTGAATTTAACCTCTGCTGGTTCCACACTTGCAGTTTTGTTTTCTTTGTTGCTGATCATCCCTGCTGATCCCACCGTTCCCACCAGCTGTTTCAAAAAAGAGGTTATTGTCAAAGCCTACATGAGCATGGTATTTAGAAAGCCCTGGTATTAGCTGGAGCCGAGACCTGGCTTTCTGTCGGTTTGCATTATAAAGCTCTCAAACAACTTCAGCCACTGAAATTGCTCTTGAAAACTTCAAAATCCAAACGCAGGGTAATTCCTTTATTAGGACCAACTGAAATATCGCAAAAATAATGAGCAAGCATTTGAGCTCTCTAGAACACTTCCTCAGGCGGGGGGTTAAAATGGGGGGTGGGGTGGACAAAATTGCAAGCAAGCTTAGGTAACCCTTCACTTTGATTAGATTTCACTTCACTGAACCAAAAAAGCTCTGCAAGGCTCCTTTCACAGATATTTGCCCGAAGTGGAATAATGCAACAAGGAGACACCTAATTTAATGACTGTTGGGTGCACTTAAATCTTTTGCTCAAGGAATTTTGGAAGGCAAAGAGAGGATACCGGGATGGGAATGATTTGTGTAAGAGACATCCTTCTTTCCAAGGCTTAGCTTTGAACCTAGGATGGCCCTTAATCCTTGCAGAAATAAAAGACAAATTTCCTACATCTCTGCAATCAAGGACGGGTTGGAACAAATTGATCTATTTTAATATAGTATAATAATAATTAGTAAACTTCTGTCAACTGTCCTAATAATCAGAGCCAAAATGAATGTTAAAATATATATTTACAATTCTTAGCTTGCCAATGAGAAGTCTAGCGCTAAAAAAATGCTGTTTTAAAAATTTAATTGATTTTAATGTTTTGTTTAGTGTTTTGTTGTGAACCACCCTGAGACCTTGGTTTAGAGTGGTATACAAATACACTAAATAAACAAACAAACAAATAAATAAAATAGTAGTGACGCAGAACAACTCAAACTAGGAATGTGCCCCTAACTGAAAAAAATTGCTCATGATGTGAAGGTGAAAAGCTTTATTGTTTTAATTTATTTATTTTCTATTTGAATATTTGGGTTTGGGTATGTGTTTTTTATAATTTTGGATTGGATGGTTGTCCCAAGGCACTGAAAGTGACTGTCAGAGCAACTCTGAATGAACTAAATTCTGGGTTTACTCTATAATGAAATAATGAAATGCAAATTTAGGCTAATTAACATAAGCTGACATAACATAATTAAATCTGAATGACAGCATTGTTTAAAAATATTTCAAAGGGCTCACAGTCATTGTTTATGTGAACATATTTAAGTAATTATATGCAAATATTAAATTATAAAATATAATTTAAATCCAATAAAATCAAATCATTCAAATTAGTAATAATTTAAGCACTTGTGACAGAAATAGAAGCAGACATTCAAACAGAATTGTAGTCAAGTTTGTGCACTCCTAAATTTTATTTTATTTTGGTGGGTATGTGTAGCTTGCCCTTCCTCTAAAAGCTCAGAGGATTTCAGGGCCAAATTAGGCATGACATGGGAAACCTGTCAATATGGTTTTTAATGTTTAATATTAATTAAAACCTTTTAAATTCAGATTGGTGCTGCAATACTGGGGCGGGGTTGTGTTTTACGGGCAGAATTTGTATTACTTTGGTGAAGAATGCCCAGTGCTTGCCAATGGTGAGGCTCTGTGCCTGGGGGTCTCCTCCTTCCTTAGGAAAATGAAAGAGCTTTATCACAGAACTTGAATCTACCTTTTAAGATTAGGGATTTATTGTTATGTTTTGATAAAACTGATCTTATGTATGAACATATGAAGCTGCCTTTTACTAAGACCATTGGTCCATCAAAATCAGTATTATCTATACTGACTGACAGCAACTTTCCAGGGTTTCAGCAGGTAGGGATATTTTCCAGCTGTACCTGAAGATAACAGAGACTGAATCCAGCACCTTCTACATGCAAAGCATGCGCACTACCACTAAGCTACAGCCCCTCCTCAAACGCTTATAGCATCCAGGCTAAATTAGTCATGGAACTCATTGCATTCATAGAACTTAAACTGGTAAAGACTAACTTCTCATTGATTTCAGTGGTATGTAGTGTGGATACTGCAGCTGCTAGTCACAGTTATGTGAATTGTACCCTATAAGCATTCACTCCCTTCCCTTGCATTTGATTGGCTGATGAAGTCGCAATCACAATCATTTTCCTAAGAAGGGTTTGTCCTTGTCAGTGGATGCTACAAGGGCAAACAAAACCCCTGCTAACAGAGCAAAGAGACACCTTTCTAAAGTGATGATATTTAGCTAGGGGAGAGCAACTGGCCCTATCCAGCCCCAGCACAGCATCCCTTCAGTGGCTGTTGCTGGTATCCACCTTATGTTTCTTTTTAGATTGTAAGCCCTTTGGGGACAGGGGGCCATCTTATTTATGTATTATTTATTATTCTATGTAAAGCGCTTTGAGAACTTTGGTTGAAGAGCAGTATATAAATATGTGTAGTTGTAGTAGTAGTAATTAATGATTTGGGTTAGTGAACAGTGCAGTGTAGCTTTAATTTGTTGTGGGGGAGCGTTCTGATGGTGAAAACCTATGGTTTTCACACTAACATTGGACTGATTGGTTAACACTGGTGTCCCATTGTTTCTACTAAATGCTAGTCATGTTGTCCATTTTCCACAAGTCTTCTATTAAAGTAAGTTGCAATCATCTTTGAGTATTTGTGGCATAGTGTAGAAAGTGTTGGACTTAAAACAGGCAAACTGAGGTTCAAATGCCCATTCACCCTCCCTCTCTCAATCTCACAGGCTTGTTTTTATGTATTTATTACATCGATATCCCACCTTTCTTCCGTCAGGGAACTCAAGGCAGTATACATATCATGCTCTGAGTTCCTTTGAGGAAGGGCATGATACAGATGTGATGATGATGACCTTTGCCTCTGCTATACTGCATATACCTCTGCCTTTGACAGAAGAGATCTTCAAAAGAACAGAACAACAGGAACAGCCAGGACACATCTGTTATTACTACTCCACTCACATTTGTTTGATAATCACACACACTTCTTGAAAGAAAAGCCACTTTGGTGCTCCCAATTCTAAATATATTGGCAGCAGTGAAATATCAGTGCATGCAAAAAAGCTAAATAGTCAAAAGATTTCAGCACCTTCAACAATGAGCCACCACTTGTCAACTGATGTCTAAGACCAGAACCTCTTTGCAAACGGGCTCCTAGGATTCCCAACCCAGGAGTCCAAGCAACAGAAAATGTAGCTATCATAGGATCCTATCACAGAGTGCAATTCATCCCTATATGCTATGCTGATAGCCTGGGAACACCAGTACCACCCAGTAACAGAGCTGGTATACTGTAGTGAACTGAGTGTCAAACGAGGGCCAGCAAGACCTAAGTTGAGTTCTTGCTCAGCCATAAAGCTTGCTGGGTGACCTTGAACCAGTTGCTATCTTTCAGCATAGCTTACCACACAGAGTTTTGGGGAGGATTGGGTGGGTGGGGAAGAGCTTTCCTTGGAGAAGGGGAAGGATAAATTTGTAATAAATAAGAATTCAGGAGGTTGACAAGCTCTGTTCTGTGCAAAGGGAGAGAATGTTGTTCTGCAAATGACATGCATGTTTAGTACATCACCAAGCAGACAAGTAGGGGCATAGATGAGGTGCCTGGTTACAAAAGGGAAAACTAAACATCACATGTAAATTATAGCCCCATGCTGAAAGCTGTATAGCATTTAAGATGAGCTATCTGAGTCAATTGTGTCAACTAAGTGAGAGGAGACAACATGAAATTACCTTCATCAGTTAATCTGAGCTCCTTAAACAGTATACCCCCTGCTATCTGAGCAAATCTGTACCTTTTATAAGTGGTGATTCTCTTTATGAGCAAGTGGGGAGCAACTGGCCCTATCTAGCCCCAGCATCCCTCCAGTGGCTGGTTTCTATCTTGTGTTTTTAGATGGTGAAACGTTTGGGGACAGGGATCAATCTTTATTTTTATTTATCTATGTAAACCGCTTTGGGAACTTTTGTTGAAAAGCATTATATAAATATTCACCGTCATATATAAACTTTCCTACTTGCAGCTCTCCAAGGATATCTTCCTTTACTGCATCTTAAAATCATGAGGGAACTACAGAGGAATTGGATTTCCTTTTGGGCAACCTGCAGGAAACACTTTTTTTTAAAAAAAAGGTCAGTTGCAACTCCTAATGTTGTCAGCCACAGCAGGAGAGGATGGATGTGCTGCAAATACATGTACATTTATATATGCAGTCATGTCCTTTGGGATATGTGCCTTGAGGATTTATAGACTGAGAGGTCTGGGCTTTGGAACAGAGGGAACTGAGCTCAGACATGGAACTGAAAGAGAAGCCGTCAGGGCAAGATTTATTCAAAGCTTTGTCTTGGTTTATTTTAACATTAACCTTGCCTCTCACATTCACACAGAGCTGACAAAAAAGGCTTTAATGCCACAGCTGAAAGAGCTCTGGAACTGGGCAGTGCATGTCTCAGTCTGGATTAATTCAGGTGGGCACCTGTCAGAAATAATCTGGGAAGACGTTTCTCTCCCTGCAAGGTTCACTTAAATACAAAGCACTGAACAATAACATGGTACAGGCCAAATATTCAAATGCTGGCACCTCAGTCCTTTGGGTTTGTTAAGGAACAGCAGCACAAGCTCTGAGTTGCCAAAATCCAATATGGCTAGTAAGGCAAAATCACCCATAGAATACTGTGCAACAAAATGTCCAAGATGAAGCCATGGCTTGCGGGCGTAGAGCATATGCATTGCATGCAGATGGGTCCAGGTTCATTCCCTTAGCATTGCCGCTTAAAAGACTTACAGCTGCTCTCATGGGAAAGGCATGGCCTGAAGCTACATCATAAATTCCAAGCCACTTTGGTGCTTAAAAAAAATTAAAAAGTCATAAAACTGCTCAAGAATTCTGGAGCTAGTTAGTGCCTTGATGGGAGAGTAGCTGAGGGCCATGTGCGACCAGAGGGCCAATACCAGATTGTACAAAGCCCTGGGACAAGGCCGTGTGTTGCTCCCCGCCACCCACAGCTTATTGGGAGGGCAGTGGCAACTACTCCCCTTCCACCTTTGGTGGGCAGGGGAGAGAGGAGTTGCTGCAGCCAAATCCTTCAGAAGCAATTCCTTCCCTCTCACCAGCCAATGAGCTTTCTCCCAAATGCCCTGCAACCTCACAGGGTCCTGTGGGAGAAAGTGGCTGGTGGAGAAGGTGGGAGAAGCTGCTATGCAAGCCTCCCAGTCTCTTCTCCATTTGCTCTCCCCACTGGCCGATGGGAGCACCTGTCAGCAAAGACAGCAGCAGCATGAGTCTGTTGGTAAACCCACACCACAGCAAAAGGTCAGCAGTCAAAGACTCAAAGCCCATGCCCAACCTCAGGCCCAGCGAGGAGTCAGTGCTATGTATGGTGCCTTGCATTTCATGATGGAAGAAGAATGGGATGTAAGTGTAACTAATGAAATATATAACAGGGTTGGGAAGAATCCCTGCTGGAGAATTTGGAGGGCTGTTTCCCAACAGGATGACAGTACTGAGTTGCACTACATTGGCTAGTCAATCAAAACCATCTCTCCCATGATCCCATATGATGCATTCAGCTTGTCTTCATTGATGGTGGTACAGAGCTTTACTAAGGCAACAAGGATGGTGTGTGTGCATACCCAAAATGTGTGTGCATACCCAAAAAAATAACCAATACAGAAGGAGCTCTTGCAATCATGTCCTCTTGGAGAAAAAATTGTCAAAGTTTCTCAACCAGATCCAGGATCTGAACTATGTGAAAGTAGCCAACCCACTCCTCAAAATTATAGTTCTTCAAAACCAACATGAAAATGAAGGCATGTTGGCTCAGCTAGGAATCAGATAGCAGAAGTCTGTTCAGAAATGACTTCTGCAATAGCTTACAGGATGCCTGTAAGATATTTTATATTTTCTGCCTTCAGAATATGATGGAAATCAATGCAAATAGTCTCCAGCAGATCTAGTATCTGGAGTTTCTAATCATGAAACTTCTTGTCCAGTCATCAAACTTCTTGTCTTAATATGAAATATATGAGAAGCTTGCTTTCTCATTCTGTCTATTCTTCCACACTATCTTGCAACACAAGAATTGACCTTTCTGCTGTATTAATCAAAACCTTGCAGAGTTCCACACTGTGTATCTCTGTATCGGCAGAATGAAGGACTTACAAAGATCTAGCTAAATGAATTAACACTAAGAAAACATAAGTTACAACATACTTCTAGGTGTAGGTGCATAGCTAGGGGAGAGGGGGCCCATGTTCTCCCTCTCTCTGGCAGGCCCCCAGAGTGAGGGAGATAATGAAGAAAATAGGGAGGGGTGGATCTGGGGGGCTGGGTTCTTTGAACCCACCCGCTCCATCCCTGTCTAGGTGTACAAAGTTTAGCCATGCCAGCTACCTATAGCAAACTTTGAGGATTGTTCCTAGTTAAGGCATATTTCATATCAGGCATACACACACTCCATATAGACTTTAAAGTTACAGTGATTTTCCCTTGGGTCTCCCCACATCCTGTTGGTTTCAGTTTCTTAGTCTGGAAACACCAGGAACTGTTCCAGTTCCATCCCTAAGGTATTGCACTCTATATTTTTGGAAAGTTTAGCAGAATAATCATCAGATTATGTGTTGCTACTGGAGATCCCCACCTGTAGAATGAATTCATTTTATGTCAGTTCCACTGCACTTGGAAACTGGAGTTCTACAAACCAAGTTTATCTTTGGAAAAGTAAGAAAATATTACTTGCCCTTTTAAGTGAAACCATATGTTTACTTAAATATTAGGAGTATGGAGGTCATTGTTAATACCTACTCCTAGAATAGGCCTCTTCTGGTTTGGATGGGGATTAACACCTTGTAATGCTGAGATTATAGGGGCAGCTCTGAGGCTTTATTGCAAATCCAAGGAAATTACCTTTCTACAGATACCTGGTATGACCTTCTATTCCAAACACTCAAAGGCATTGGATCTTAATTCATTGATATTTCCTGGAATGGCAGGCTCCATAAATGCTGCCAGAAGGTAAGCAAAGAAATAGACCTCTTGACACTCAGTGACAGGGAAGCTGTAGCCATTTCTATACACTAAAATCTGTCCTTGTAGCTAGTTCACTATAAATAATGAGATGGGATTCTTGGATTAATTACCTATCACCTTTTGCTCTCACTAGGAACTTTTATGTCAGGGTTGCATAACTTTGGCCATCCTGCAGATGTTGCACTACAACTCCCGTCATACCTATTGGCCACTGTAATTGGGGATCATAAGAGTTGTAGTCCAAAAACAACTAGAGAGCCAACGTTGTGCCGCCCTGCTTTGTGTTTTGTTGCCTGGTATACCTCCATGTCTCCATGTAGCAAAAGACTCCATATCCTTCCTCTACTTCTAAAGCAAAAAAAAAAAAAAAGAGTATGGTTCTGGGAACAGAAAGTCCTCCTCTATTTCTCCAGCAAAATTATTGCCTTTTACAAATTGCTATCCCTGGTGGTCACCTAGGCACTGTCTACAATAATTAGAACTAGCTTAACCTGAGCAGAGCATCTGAATGCTAGTACTTGATTGCTACCCTCACCCCTGCCACAGCCCCCATCACCACAGAGATCTCTCCACCCTTAGCTGAGCTGCACTCCTGCTCCTCCTCCTCCTCCATCCAGTTGCTTTCATCCCTCTCACCCCTCTTGGTCACTCCTCCATCCCTTTACTCCACCCCCTCACCCCTCTTTGTCATGGCTGCACTGTTGCTGGCGCCTATTGGCCAAGCTGCAGCCCCCTATCCCCAGAGACCTCCCTGTTGGAAATTCTCTGTGGTGAGAAAATTCCTTTCTCAATATAGCAGAGTGCACAGAGGCACAACACAGCGGTAGATTAGTTAGGCATGCGTGTGTGCTGAGAGTAAAGTAACTTGGAGCCAATTCATAGTTTCAAATCAATATAAAAGGCATTTATTAAGGAACTCCATTCTAGATAGGAAAGTGAGGATTTAGGATCTCTAATCTATCTATCTAAGTGGATGCAGTTGGATTCTACATCCTCTCTGCACAAATGGTGCAGGGAGAGGAGCTTGCCATGTTGCAAGGCAAACGGCCAGGTAGCAAGAGAGAGAGGAAGGAGGAAGTTGAATCCCTGAGATTAGCAATCTACACATCAAAGGGATAGCATCAGAGCAGTGGAGAAGTGATGACCAATGTCTTGACCCTCTAGCCCTCTGACTTACTAGTCTGTCCTCCACTGTCTGAGGCACAGAGACAGCGCAAAGACTTTATCTTTCCAACACTCCCCACCCTCACCTGAGCCCCACTCCTGCTCCTCCCCACAGGAGCAACAGTGGTTGACTGGGCCCTTCCTCACCATGGCTGCTCGTTCCCCTCAGGCCCCGGGCCTGTCCCTTACCTGCCTGCCTCCCTCCACCAATGGCCTCAGTAGCCCCAAACAGCAGCAGTGGGTTACTAGGCCCTTCCATGCTGCCAATAGGCGCCACCGTGGCCGCACATTCCCCTCAGGCCGCTGACAGGCTCAGGCCCATCCCTTACCCTTTCTTCTTTCTCTATTCCCCTCCCTTCTTTCTCTCTCTTTCTCTCCCTTCCTGAGTTAACAGATTTTGTTCATGTTGTTTCCTCATCTAATTCACAGAATGGCAGCCTCCTTCTTCTGAAGGGGCTCTTTCCTCCCTCATAACCCCTTTCTTCGCAGATCCCTGCCCACTATCCTTTTATATATGTATAGATTCCTCTTCTCTACAATCAAGAACATCTTCCGACCAGTAACAGTTGCATTCCAACTGACCTTAACCATCACAGACTCCTCCTCCCTATCTGCATATGGAATCCCCAATGCCCAATCAGGTGCTTCTGCTCGTGAATTCTTGCGAGAGCTGCTACACATGGGATTAGCCACGGGTACGCCTCAGATTATATATATATACTTTTCTTCTCCTCTGGCCAGGTGTGGCTCCAGTGCCCATCCAGCCAGGCTCCTCTCAGCGGCATGGCTCCGCCGGCTCCCTCCTCTCAGTTTTCCCTACTTGCCCATCGGCAGTGCTTTCCTTCCCTGCCGGGCGCCACCGCTTCCTCTCCTCGCCACTTCCCCCCTCCCTTCCGCCCCAGTCTGTTCCCCGTTGTTCCATTCTTGCCGCCCTCTCGGCGCAGTCCCCATCCTTCTCCTGCCACCAGCAGCTTTCCCTCCCTGCCCCCCAACAGCTCTTTCTCTCCCCACCAGGCTTCCTTCCTCCCTCCTTGCCATTTTCACCACCTGCTCAGCCATCATTGGCAGCTTGCAATGGCTCCTCCTCCTCCTCCTCGGGCTCCCTCCCCACCATTTTCACCTGCCCACCCGCTGGCCATCTCCTCTGCCAGGGCCGGCCGCCACCTCCTCCTCACCCCGCCGGCCGCCTCTCACAGCGCTCTCAGAACTCTTGGGTGCTCTTGTGAGATGTTGCCACACAACCGGTCCTCCACACGCGAAGCATCCAGCGGACCGTCTTAGAGAATTAATTTAATATAATACTAATACATACACACACACACACACGCTTAACCCACGCAGAGCATCTGAACAATAGTACTTGATTGCTCCCCTCACCCCGTGCCACAGCCTCCCTCACCTCAGAGATCTCTCCACCCTCACCTGAGCCGCACTCCTGCTGCCTCCTCCTCCATCCTGTTGCTTCCATCGCCCTCACCCCTCTTGGTCACTCCTCCATCCCTTTACTCCATCCCCTCACCCATCTTGGTTGCAGCTGCAATGTTGCTGATGCCTATTGGCCAAGCTACAGGCCCCTATCCCCAGAGACCTCTCCACCCTCACCCGAGCCCTGCTCCTCCCCACAGGAGGAGGACCAGCAGCAGCCATTGACTGGGCCCTTCCTTGCTGCTGCCACCGCCATGGCCGCTCATTCCCCTCAGGTCACTGACAGGCTCGGGCCCATCCCTTGCCTGCTTGCCTCCCTTTGCCAATGGCGTTGATAGCCCCAAACAGCACCAGTGGTTGACTGGGCCCATCCTTGCTGCCAATAGGTGCCGCCATGGCCGCTCGTTCCCCTCAGGCCACTGACAGGCTCGGGCCCATCCCTTACCTTTCCTTCTTTCTCTCTCCTCCTCCCTTCTTTCTCTCTCTCTCATCCACTCGCTATTCCCCTCTGTCTTTCTTCCCCTCCCTTCTCTCTCTCTCTTCCTGAGTTAACAGAACTTGTTCATCTTGTTTCCTCATTTAATTCATAAAATGGCATCCTTCTTCTCCTGAAGGGGCTCTTTCCTCCCTCACGACCCCTCTCTTCACAGACCTCTGCCCACTATCCTTTTATAGATTATAGATAGATTCCTCTCCTCTACAATCAAGAACATCTTCCAACCAATAACAGTTGCATTCCAACTGACCTTAACCATCACAGGCTCCTCCCCCTATCTACATAAGGAATCCCCACTGCCCAATCACCACAGTGCTTCTGCTCACAAACTTTCACGAGAACTGCCACACACGGGATTAGCCACAGGTATGTCTTAGAGAATTATATAGATAGGTAGATAATTCAGCCTTGGATTCACCTATAATAATCTGATCCTTATTTCAGTCCTTTAAAAAACATTTTGATGTATCCCTTTCCCAGGCCCAATCATAGCTGTTTTATGTGTCTTTAAGCTTTATGAAGTGATGTCCACACTTCACTTTCTCTCTTGTAGCCTAGATCAGACATCACTGCCAAACCACGGTTTGGCCATTGGGATAAACTGTGGGTTTCTGTGCTCCTTCCTCTCCTTGCATACAGTATGCCAGTTTTCTATCTCACTTCCTTTTTCAGGGTAACCATAGTTTGCCATGACATCTGAACTGGGCAAACTATGGTTACTGCAAACAACAGTTGGCCAAACCAGAATTGGAAACCATGGGTTTTTGGAGCATGTGAAGCTTAAGAGGATGTGTCACATTTCTACATTTGTACAAAAGGAAATTTGACAGAACACATCTGGAAAAGTAGCTCGAGTTTGCTATGACTTTTCCTGTTTCCCCATCACATCATGAGGAGCCACATATCCTTTGTAATCACATCAATCATGCTACTGCTTCTGCTGAACTTGCCAATTGCAAGTAGTGTACTTTTTAAATTTTTATTACCATGGTATCTCAGATTGGTATATTTATTTCCTAGGTTAGGAAATAATTAAGAAATGAGAGCTATTTAATGGAGATAAAGAAAGAGATGCTCAAGAACCTACCTGTACACATTTGTATGAGATGAGGAAGATGAAAGTGCATCCTGCATTCCTTAGCTCAGTGGGAAAATGTTCAAAAAAAATATAAAGGGCATAGCCATTGCATCCTCCATGATCTCCCTAGCATTCAAGATTTATTTTCACTCTGAGATCTGGGGTTAATATCCTTGGAGCTGACAGGCACTAAGCCGAGGCCTTGCACAGGCTTTAGATGCAAAAACAATCAGCCATCCACTGATGCCCTTACTCCCCCAGACTATAGAGTGTGGAGAAATTCTTGCCATTCCACAGAGGGTGAGGGGACTTGGACGGGGTGACCTTTTGTTCAGCTCCAGCTCTGCTTAACCAAGGGAGCAGCTTCCAAATGATTTGTGACTTCCATATATGAAATGCATTGTAGAGAACTGAGGAGGGAGACTTGGGAGTGTCAGTAGATTGCTGAGTTATGTGTTTTGCGAAGGCAAATTATGTAGCTTATACAGGAGAAGAGACAAAAATGAGGAATGGAACTAGATTTATGACTTTTTCCATTAGTGTTTCTTTTGATGTTCCCATGCAATTATAATGGGAACTAGACAAGACTCAATTAAATTATTAGAAGGAAAGTCAAACTTATAGATAACCTTCAGGTCTGCTTTCAACGTGCTGGTATATAATGGTAGATTCCCAAATACAGAATCAGAGAAAGGATAGCAATGATCAAGGATTTCAAGGAACACGCTAAGCTAACCCCTGCACTGAGGCAGGCTCACCCCATTCTCAGCACTCCTGGATGACTGTCTACTAGAGCAGAGGTTCCCAACCTGTGGTACTCCAGATGTTGCTGAACTACAACTCCCATCATCCCCAGATAGAATTTTTTTGTGGCTGGGGATGGGAGTTGAAGTTCAGCAGCATATGGAGTACCACAGGTTGGGAACCCCTGGAACGAGAGGAATGCAGTCTATGATCAAGCCAAATTATAGTGAATCACATACTGTGCAGTATACTGCCCAAGAAAAGGAGATGCATGCACACACACAGTTTCTGAAACAGCTAACAGCCCATCCCTGCTCCTAGCGGGGATAGGAACTGCTGTGTGTTCGAATAAGCCACGTTTCTTCCCTCTTGCACCACTCCTGCCATTAGCAGTGGGGATGGGCTCTCAACTATTGCAAAATGTGCGGGTGTGCATCTCCGTTCCAAGGGCAGTGTGCTGTACAGTATGTAAACCAGCATGCCATAAGCAGACAGCAAGGAGGAACCAAGATGCATCTCTGGAAAGCAATTTTAATATGAGAAACTCAGATTACTGAATTGTAAAAGCCACTTTACATATAAGCCAAGTATACGTGCTGCTGTTGAGAACTTTTCTATGGCTAAAAACCTGCATTTGTAGGCCTCATTCAGACAACACACCAACCCTCAGTTACACTTACCAGAGGTTGGTGCTTCTTATTATCTGAATGTTGGAAAATCCCGCAACCGTGGTTCTGCTGTCACCTGCAAACCACAGATCGAATCATCGGCTTGAAGTTGAGCAGGTTGCTGGAACCAGAGCTATACTGACTCCATTGTGCCATCTGAATGCAGCAACCCAGGGTTTGTGCTGAAGCTTCTTCCACGAACAAACACCCCCGCCCCATTTCACCACCAATGGTTGCTGTTTGAGTGATGCACTTGGCAGAAGAGGGAGGGAGATCACTGGCAGAGGCAATGAAACTGGAGCTGCCAGATCGTCTGCGGCATGATTCTTGGCTTCCAAAGTTAACCTCAGGTAAGGCTACCCACGGATTTGCCTGTCGTCAGAATTGGGCCTTAGATTGGTTTTAGGATATTGTATGCAGAAAAGGTTGCTGCCATCTGCTGGCAAGTGTAAAACAAGCTTTGGAAGATATAAAATATAAAAGATACAATATAAAAACAACTTTAAGACATTTCAAACCTATTTAAAACCAATTAAAATACTTTAAAACAATTTTAAAACCTTGGAAGGCCAGGACAAAAAAGTAAGTTTTTAGGGCTCTCTGAAAGACCAACAGCAAGCCTAAACTGTGGATATCTGTCAGGAGTGCATTCCATAGACCAAGAGCAACTACAGATAAGGCCTGGTTCTGAGTCACCACCAGACATACCGGTGGTAACTGGAGACAGACCTCTGAAGATGACCTCAATGTGTGATGGGGATCATACAGAAGAAGGTGCTCTCTAAGGTAGCCCAGACCCAAGCTGTCCAGGGCTTTAAAAGTAATAACCAGCACTTTATATATTGCCCAGAAACATATCGGCAGCCACACTACTGTTTTAATACAGGCATAATATGGTCTCTCCAGGTTACCCCAGAGACCAGTCTGGCTGTCGCATTTCAAACTAATTGAAGTTTCTGAACTATGTACAACAGCATAGAACTATCGAACTGAATTCCTTGTTGTTGAGTACAACAATTCTACGCAAATGAAACAGACCCTTTAACGGTTACCAGAACCCCAGGATTAATGTAGAGACACATTCTTAATGGCCCATCTCTACTCCGAAACTCACCTCTGCTTGAGCTCATGTATCTTCAGAAAGTGATGATGTAAACCCTTTGGGGGCATTTTGTGACAGGAGATGAACAAGAGGTTCTTGGTGACCCTTTCTCCCTCCACCAACAATAGTTTTGAAAAATATGGTGGCTGACATGACGGGTAGTCACTGTTGATGCAATCTTGAGGCAGAGAGCCTTCAGATAAGTTGCTCTGCAGGCTTGATGGACAGGCAGTGCACAGGGAGGGAGATCAGGAAACAGTGTTAGCTTCTCTCACGTCCTCACAAAAGCACTGTGAGTTGCCAGAAATACATCTGTGAGGGCTGCATTGCTTTTTCTCACATTTCTGTGGAAGGAAGGGTGGCAACTGGGTAGCTCACTTCCATCTCCTTCTCCCAGACAACAGTTAGAAAGGGAAGGAAGGTGGGTGGGCAGGAGTGGCATGTGGGGTGACATTGGGCCAGGATCCTCTTTCCCTCTTGCTGTTGCAGCACAGTAGCTGAGCCTGCAGGAGGAGGAACATCTTGGATGAGTGAGTTAGCCAAACCCTCTGCAGCCTCAGATGCAGCAGTAGCTGCTGCCAGGACTACCAGTCTCAGTGGCAATGTGAGCCTGAGCCTCCATTGTTGCCTTCTCCTCCTTTAGCCCACAAACCAGCAGCCACCCAAGAGTCTCCCCTCCCACGGCAAGTATTATAAAGTGAAACACAGTTGTAAAGTTGAAACAAGATGGCAATTTGCAAACATCTCAAGTACTATTTGTCTTTATTCAGAGAGTCATTTTGGAATAAACCTCTTCTAATGCCTTTAATACTTATGTAAACTGTTACATAACCTCCCCTAAAGTCCTGCTGTGCTGCCTCATTGTGGCGGGGGTTCCTGGGAGGGATGAGCGAAGTACGCCGGGAGGTATACTCCCAGTAGGGTCACCCAAAGCACGAAGGTCATCCCAGATGCCCAGCTAAAGCAAGCAGGCACCTGTATTGGGCAGCAGCGATATAGGAAGGTGCTGGAGGCAGACGATCACTTCCGTGACAACGACAAAAGCATAATTTCATACTGCATGGGAGGGGGCAATGGTAAACCACTCCTGTATTTTACCAAGAAAACCACATGGATAGACAAAATAGAATGATTGTCAATGTAGTGCCGGATAATGGGCCCCTCAGGTTGGATGGTACTCAACATGCTGCTGAGGAAGAGCTGAGGATCTCTCAAAGTACCGATGATGTTTATGACATGGTTAGACTAAAGCCTTTTGGACATCTAGCGGCTGATGTTGCCATGCGGGGGGGGGGGGATCTGAAGCTGCAAAGACAGAATTACAATGGGAACGTGGAATGCAAGAAGCATGAATATGGGAAAGCCAACACAGTGAAAGATGAAATGAATCGACTACAGATTGACATCTTGGGCATCAGTGAATTAAAGTGGACTGGAATAGGACACTTTCAGTCAGAAAATCATACTGTTTACTACTCAGGACATAAGAAACAAAGAAGGAACAGTGTTGCTTTCATAGGAAGGATATCACAATGACAGTACTTGGATACAATGTGGTCAGTGACCAACTAATATCAATTAGATTTCGTGGACAACCCTTTAACATGACAGTTTTCCAAGTCTATACCCCAACGACTGATGCAGAAGAAGAGGAAGTTGATGAGTTTTATGCTCACGTTTAGTCTGAAATTGACAGATCATGCAAGTAAGATGTGCTGGTGGTGGTTGGAGCCTGGAATGCCAAAGTTGGAAAAGATAAGGAGGAAAACACAGTCGGCCTATATGGCCTAGGAAACAGAAATGAAGCAGGAGAATGACTTATTAGTTTCTGCCAAGCCAATGATCTCTTCATTGCTAACACATTCTTCATACAACCAAAGTGGCGCCTATACACATGGACTTCACCAGATGGAGTACACAGAAATCGAATTGATTACATTATTCCTGCAAGGAGGTGGAAGAGCTCAGTTATAACAGCAAAAACGTGGCTGGGGGTCAATTGTGGAACAGATCACGAACTGCTCATGTGCAAGTTCCAAGTCAAGCTAAAGCAGAAAAACAAAGCTATCAAGCTTCCATGATATTATATTGAGAATGTACCCACCATTTTCAAGGAAAACATCAGGAACCGCTTTGAAGTTCTGAACCTCATTGATAGGGAACCAGAGTAACTGTGGAATGAAATCAAAGAAGTTAAGGACGAATGTGAAAAGAGACTGCCAGATGTCAGAACAGATGGTGGAAACTGCCAAGAAGAGGAGAGAAGCCAAAGCCAAGAAAGATAAAGACCCCAGGAAGGAACTTAATAGGGATTTTCAGAAAGCTGTTAGAAAAGACAAGGAGCAGTACTATAATCACATCTGTGAAGACCTTGAGGATGGAAATAGACATGGAAAAACAAGGAAAGTTTTCCAAAAGATCTCTGAACTCAGAAGGAGGTTCTAATCACAAATTGGTATGTTAAGGGATGCCAAAGGACAGATAGTAACTGATTCAGAGAAGATCAAACAGAGATGGAAGGAGTATACTGACAATCTGTACAGTAGGGACGTCAGCATCCAAGATACTCTGGAAGATATTCCCTAGTTGCAAGAACCTCTAGTACGGGAAGATGAAGTTAAATCAGCACTCCAGTTATTACCAAGTCGGAAGGCTACAGGAACTGATGGAATAGCTACAGAAATATGGCAGGCAACAGAAGAAGAATCAGTCAAGGCTCTAACGAAACTATGCCAGCGAATTTGGAGAATGTCACAATGGCCAACAGATTGGAAGAGGTCAGTCACATACCCATAGAGTGACTACATACCCAAGAAATAAATAATTTCTTTCTTACCCAAAGAAAGGAGATGTAACAGACTGAGCAAACCATCACACAATATCCTTAATTTCACATGCTAGAAAAATAATGCTCAGGATCATCCAACGCAGATTAGAGCCCTACGTGGAAAGGGAAATGCTGGACATTCAAGCTAGTTTCAGAAAAGGCTGAGGAACAAGAGACATAATTGCTGATGCACACTGGATAATTGAGAAAGCCAAAGAATACCAAAAAGAAGTCACTATGTGCTTTGTTGACTACAGAAGAGCCTTTGATTGTGTTGACCATGTCAAGCTGTGGAATATCCTTAGGAAAATGGGTGTCCCAGAATGTCTCATTGTTCTCATGAGAAACCTATACACAGGACAGGAAGCCACAGTCCAGACGGAACATTGTGAAACAGACTGGTTCCAGATTGGCAAAGGAGTAAGACAAGGCTGTATACTTTATCTTTATTTATTCAATTTATATGCTGAGCATATACTGGGAGAAGCTGGATTGGAAGAAGATGAGTGTGGTTTTAAAGTTGGAGGAAGAAACATCAATAACCTGCGCTACGCTGATGGCACCACTCTGATAGCTAAGAATGTGGATGATTTGCATGCTCTAGTAATGAAAGTCAAGGAGCATAGTGAAAAAGGGGGACTACAACTAAATGTAAAGACGACTAAACTAATGACAACAGGTACAGCAACCATCCCCAGAATTGATAATGAAGACATTAAAGTGGTGGATAGCTTCTGGCTTTTAGGATCTACCATCAACAGTAAAGGATCCAGCAGTCAAGAAATATGCCACAGATTAGCACTTGGTAGGGTTGCAATGAAGGCCTTGGAAAGAATATTTAAGGATAAAGAAGAAATGAATAAATAAATAAAAATTTAGATGCTGTGATTTTTCTATGCCTACAAAGATTAGAATCGTTCGGACAATGGTTTCCCCCCTGACATTCTATGTATGCGAAAGCTGGACTTGAAGAAGACAGACAGAAAAAGCATTGACACTTTTGCACTTTGGTGCTGGAGAAAACTTTTGAGGATACCATGGGCAGCCAGGAAAACAAACAGATGGATCATAGAACAAATCAATCCAGAATTTTCATTCGAGGCACAAATGACCAGGCTCAAACTATAATACTTTGGACATATTGTGCAAAAAACCAGCTCCCTTGAGAAGTGCATAATGCTGGGGAAAGTTGAAGGAAAGAGAAGAAGAGGACGGCCAGCAGCAAGGTGGAGGGACTTGATTATGACAGCAATGAATGCACCACTGAGAGACCTTAAAGGCCAAATTAAAGACAGATCATCCTGGAGAGAATCTATCTAGCTGGTTGCTAAGAGTCGACAGTGACTTGATGGCACAGGCACTTAATAAATCAATAAAAAACCTGGTACTTTCTCTATTCTGAATAAACAACAAGGCAGCAGAATGGACACAACTCTTCCGGAGTTCTGTTCTATTAACTGTGGTGAGAGTAAAGAACAAGCTTCATATAAATCAATGCCTTTGTGGGTTTTCAAGGATCATCGGATAAGGCATGGCTGAAATAAATTCGACAGGGGCAGATTTTACTTCTAAATTTAAAAAACACACAACAATTTAGCACACAATATTAGTCTCACAGTTTTCCCACAACCAACACACGTGGAGATTAAACCTTTGAGCACTAGATGGCGCTGTTGCCCTCACCTATCGCGAGTGACTAATTGTCTCAGACCGCCCTTCGATGATTCCATTGAAGATGAGAAAGGGAAGAAGTATTACGATAATGAGATATCTAACTGCAGCACAGGGGAAGATTAGATTAAATACCATACCAAAAAAAGCGCACAATAATGATTTCTTACAGATATGATCTCTAGTGAGACCTCTGCATAACGCTTCACAAGGAATAGTAATTAAGAATCTCTTCCCGATCTTGCGGCAATTGGTTCGGACCTCATAAGCGTTACCCTCGAGACTGGGGGCCGTTGATGAAGGAAAATAGGGGGAAACAAGCTATCTTATTCTTAAGGAATCTGGAGACAAGGAAAGGAAAGTTTATGACTTCAGGCCTATCCCGGAGATGGCAGAACAGTTTTTACAATTTCATTTGCAGAAAGACGAGTGTTTTTCCTTTTCGCCCCCTCTTGGTTTCATGTGGGGGTTTCATGTGCCCCCCGCCCCGGCAGGTGGTTGGTTCTGTCCCGTGTGACTCTACCTGGAGGGAGGGGGAGGCCTCCTCACCAACGAACGCCCTGCTGGAAAGAGCGGCAGTTGTTTGGAGGCGGCCAAGAAACACCGGCCGTGTTGCCCCCCTCTCCCTTCGCCACTGCTGCCCGGCCCCGCTTCGCCTCTCTCCCTCGGGAAAGGTGAGAGGGCGCTTCTTCGCCCCGTCGCCCTTTAGGCATCCGTGGCGCTCCTGCTCGCCATGATTGGCTCAAGGCTCGGCGGCAGGAGGAAGGAGAGGGCTCGCCCGGGCACACTCCGGCAGCGCTATTCTCCCCCAGCCAGACAGGCTTAGTTATGCCTGTTGAATACCTGGGCCAGGGTCGCGTAACTGAGGCGGCCCAGGCGGGTTGACTCACCCCCGCGCCCGTTGCCCCTGGTCACGCCCACGCTGCTCTGCTTGAGCAGTTTGCAGAATAAGGCTGCAGGCCTGTGAACTTGGGAGTAAAATAAACCCCCAGAGAACACAGTGGGACTGACTTCTACGTAAACGTGCATAGGCTTGCTGTGCAAGCGATGTATTGTGGCATTAGCTTTGGAGAATTACATACGTGAATTACATACGTTGCTCTCACTAGGCAGGTATGAATCTAAATACACGCACAGGGCTGTCAAATAAGAATAATTTAAAACATCAGGTCTAAAAAAGCTACAAACCGGGAGAGCATTTTTTTTAAAAAAATTATTTATTTATTTATAGGAGGAATGTCACAAACAATATGTGAGAATACAAAGGAACTCTAACTCTCTCTCTCTCTCTCTCTCTAAACTGGTATCTTGTATACACACATGCACAAAGTCAAATAGGAATGTTAATTGTTGGAAATGTGGATAGAGTAATGCAGATTTTAAAAACCCAAACCATATATGATGGGATTGTAATACAGAAATACTGTAGATCAGTATTAACAAAAGAGAATGACTAATGTTGAGTTGGAACGTAGGAAGCTGCCTTACAGACGACTGGCCCATCTAACTCATTATTTTAATTGTTGGAAATGTGGATTGAGTAATGCAGATTTAAAAAACCCAAACCATATATGATGGGATTGTAATACAGAAATACTGTAGATCAGTATTAACAAAAGAGAATGACTAATGTTGAGGTGGAACACAGGAAGCTGCCTTATACCTAGTCAGACCACTGGCCCATCTAGCTCATTATTTTCTACACAGACTGGCAGCAGCTTCTCCAAGGTTATAGGCAGTCTTTCTCAGCCCTATCTTGGAGATGCTGCTAGGGAGAGAACTTGGAACCTTAGGGACTCTTTACCCTAAGATAGTGGTGTTAGAATATAGTAACCTATTCACAGTATAGTATAAATCTTAAATAATGATTTTTTAAACAGATGTCCAAATGGTTATTGCTACAAATCTGAAGAATGTAAGATCTCCTACTACAAAAAATTTGATTGGGAAAGTGTGACAAATAGTATAAAAACTGCCATCACATAAACCAACAAACTGTCAGTTAATTGTGCTGAGTGGCAGCCCTTTGTTGATTGATTATTAGAAGTCTCAATATAATATAGATATTTATATTTCTAAATGTGTGTTTTTCAGAATTGTAAGACCAATATATGTGTTTATGCACCTGTTTACTAAAGAGATTGCATATTTTAATGTTGATTATGATTAATGATAATTCTAAAGTCATAAAATTAGTAATTTATAGTATACAGTATGTGGAAAAGTGTAATGTGTTAATGTATTTGCAGTTTAATAACATATTTTTAAAAGGCTACAAACTGCAAAAGATATAGTCTGTGAGACATCTTGCATTTCCCTGGCCTTATTATTTTTTATTTTTTCACGTGTGTGTGTGTGTGTGTGTGAGAGAGAGGGGGGGGAATATATGGGAAAGGTGGAGAGAAACTAGGGAAGACTGATCAGTAATGCACTTCAAGTTATTTTTCCAATAGAACAAAATCAATCTGATGGATACCCCCTTATATCCAGTGAGGTACTGATTTGCACCAGGGTCTAAAGAAGCAGGCCAGGATAAGAGACAAAATACAGATTGCATTATTTGTGGTACATAGATCACAGGAAAATTACATGATATGAGTTGATGGCAGTGGCTTGTCTTAGTAAGGAGTACCTTATATACTGGTATACTTGTTTGCCTAACTTGGCTACAGTACAAGTTATCTTTCCTAGCCTTTAAAGATTGCTTTGATAGACCTTTTTGTTTCCTTAAACCTTTGTTTCCCATTAGGGACAAGATGCCTAATACAGAAAAGACCACCAAAAATGACAGCAGCAAATCAGAAAACGGAAACTGTAATCCCAGAAAAGCGAGAGAAGGCGAAGACAGCTATGGTGGAGACATGCCCAAGCTCTGCCCACCTGACATCCCAACTTGTATGCTCAACTCTGTTAGAAAAACCATCTGTCCTTGATATATGGGACAAAATACCACACCTCAAGCAAAAATATTCCATTAGGTGTTTAATGGTGTGATCTGAGCTTTTCATTTGAAATACTTTGGTAACTGATCTGTAATCAGAAGTAGATGATAAAGCTGCTTCAAAGATAAATCATACAAAGAGTGTGCTACCTTATGAGATCGTGTAGGCTTCTTGAGGCAGCAAGTATTGTTTATTTTTTTTGTACAGTCATTCATAAAGTAAAGTATCGAGCAAAAAGTCTAAATTCAGCTGGCCATATAGCAAAGTTCAGAACATGTGTTATGAGAATCACAGGAGTTTTGGTGGTTGCTATTCCTCCCACCTTTATTAAACAAAAGAAAATACATGGCATAAAAGAAGAGACTGAGGGTGGGTAAAGTTTGTATCAAACTTTACAAACAATCGACAACTTGCTTTCCCCCAATTTTTTTTTACTGTTTTGTAATTATTATTTTACTTTATAATTGTCAGTCACTTTGTATGACTTGGGTCTAAAAGGCAGGATATTCATATTTTACACATTATATTTGGACCACCTGCCTTATGCTAAGTCAGACTGCTAATTAATTTAGGGTAGTGCTGGCTATTCTGACTAGTTTAAGTTCTTCAAGGTCTTGGGCAGAGGTCTTTCCAAGGCCTGCTACCTGAGATTTTTTACTGGAGATGCCAGAGAAAGCATGTGCTCTGTTCACTGAGCTATGTTCCTTCCCCATATCATTAGGCCATTTTGGCCAGCAGCTTCTACTCTGACTAGCAGCACCTCTTAGGCAGAGGTCTTTTCTAGCCCTCCTATCTTTTGCCATCTACTAGTGGGTGGGACATTGCATTTTGTTTCTTATGTACGTTTTGTGACCATAGCATCTAAAATATTTGCAATGGAATGTTATAATCGAGGGCCACACTATTTGTGACCCACCAAGCCACACACAGTCCAGCTGATAAACCTATTTCTGCAGCCTGCTAGAACTGATTGGTTTGGTGAGTCAAATGTTGGGCATGCTTTTAGAATGTATGAATTTTAACTTAGAATGTATTAATTTTAATTAATAATCCTGCATGAGGAAGTCCGTCTGCAGTAGCCACTGGCCTATTTGGTGGCTACTCGGGGATGGGCCTTCTCTATTGCTGCCCCAAAGCTTTGGAATGTGCTCCCTGTTGAAATTAGACCCTCCCCATCTCTCAGCTTTGAAAAAGTCTTTAAAGATACATCTATTCACCCAGGCTTTTAACTAAATATTGTTTTAATAGTTTTAACATTGTTTAAAATGTTTTAAGGTTTGAATTGTTGTAGATACAACAACTTTTGCTGTATCATTTACTTTGTTTTAACTGATGTTTTAATGTTTGTTATTTATTTTAACTAATGTTTTAACTTTTTCTGTTTCTTTGTTTGCTTTGTTGTAAACCACCCAGACATGTGAATTTTGGGTGGTATAAAAATGTGTTTAATAAATAAGAAGAAAATTGCATTTTTCCATTCTTAGTTAAAGTGCCATTATTTTTAATTTTTATTCAGCCAGCTCTCCCCACATTCTTTCCATGCCCGAACTTCTGGAAACAGCCAATGAAGTATCAAAAATGACCATAGCGCATGAAATCGTAGTAAATCGTGACTTCAAATTGCAAGAGATGAATTTTTCACCCACCAGGTAGGTAGTATTAATTTCCCCCATGTCACAACCAGTTTCCAGTTACTAAGAAGGGTATATATGGGCATCGTTGTATTGGGATTGAAAAAATACTGATTGATAGAAGTCCTTTATAACTGTTATTTTTGAAAGTTATGTTCCAAACTACTTGTCTACAACTACAGTGAGTAGTTGTAGACAAATACAAAAGTATACCGCTTTTCAACAAAAGTTCCCAAAGCGGTTTACATCAATCAATCAATCAGTTTTTATTACAGTCACAGACCAGCATAAAGACTAAGCTATCCTATGATAGGGAAAGCCCATGAAGACCTGAGAGAGAAGAAAAGGACATTCCACCAGAGTTAAACTAACATGTTATGCTTGGACTACTTAGAAATGTAGCCACTGACAGATAGTCAGTGCTACCAGTTACTTGAGACAGCAGGAATGGGAAGACTTCTGCCCTCTGGAGCACTGAGAATGGAAATATATGGTATCTGGGGTGAGGCAGTCTTCAATACTGGAATGTAGACTAGCAGAACATTTGTGTAGGTAGGAAAACAAACATATGAACTTGACACATCCTTTTTAGAGAATTCCTCTCCCAAAGGCTGCATCTGCAAAGGTAGGGGAGTCAGTGTGGTTGTACGTTAAGTACATGGACTGATTTCCAGGTAACGTCCTTGCATGCTGACTTGATAGAGGGACAATTTCTAAATGAGGCAGAAATGGTGGTACCCCATAGTAAATGAGCCATGAGACCTTCTGGTAGAGTACAATGACTGAAGGAATTTGCAAGGAAAATCAACTGTTTAATCCACCTGGAACCTCAAGAAGAGGAAACTGGACCCCAAAGATGAAGGTTTGAATGAATGATACAGACAGACACACTCTGTTGTTACTCTTGGTATGAAAAACATTAAAGTTAAGTGCTCTACTCACATCTGAATTATGTCATTTTAGAGAGGAAAAGATTGGGGCAAAATGATGGGAGAACTATCACTTTGGACTGTTGAAATAAGGAATCAACCTTAGAAATGAATACGGGATCAATCCTTTTAAAAAATCCAGTTATTGTGAAAGGTAAAGTGTGTCATCAAGTCGGTGCCGACTCCTGGCGACCACAGAGCCATGTGGTTTTCCTTGTAGAATACAGGAGGGGTTTACCATTGCCATCTCCTGCACAGTATGAAATTATGCCTTTCAGCATCTTCCTATATTACTGCTGCCCGATATAATTGTTTCCTATAGTCTGGGAAACATACCAGCAGGGATTCGAACCGGCAACCTCTGGCTTGCTAGTCAAGTCATTTCCCTGCTGTGTCATAGGAAGATACCTAACTACTAACTGTATGACCTGGCAACAAACAATTTTGTTCTGTCAGAGGGGGAGATGCCAAGTTGGTCACAGGTTGGAGTTTTAGAGGTGATCTATCTAATTAAACAGCTTAAGCGAGGAAAAGCGCCAGGTCCAGATGCTGTTCCTCCAGAAATTATTATGAATAACACAGAGCGGTGGGCCCCTATCTTAGCATCCTTATTTACTGCTGTTGACGCTACCGGGATAATTCCCTGTGATTGGGGCCTTGCCGTCACCATTCCTATCTTTACAAAAGGAAATAAAGCCAGCCTTGCAAACTGTCACCCCATAAGCCTTTTAAGTGGGGTTAGCAAGATATATGCTAGACATCTTTATTGAAAATTGAAGGATTGCTTGGAGCGCGAGGGTGAATTGGCTGATGAGCAGGCTGGTTTCAGGGAGGGTTCTACGATTGATCATTGTCATATTTTGCAACAGTTTATTGAGAAATACACCTCTCAGAGATTGGCTTCACTATATGTGGCCTTTATTGATCTTAAGGCTGCTTTTGATTCTATTTCTCGAGGGAAGCTCTGGATTAAACTTTACAATTCACCGATAGATCAGTGCTTTTTCTTCTTATTTGAGCTAGGTATACTGATACCGCACTTAAGAGTCCGCATTAGCCCTCAAGGCCCTCTGTCAGCCTCTGTTCCAATCTTGAAGGGAGTGAAAAAAGGGTGTATTTAGCACCCTTGCTTTTCAATTTTTACATAAACTAGCCGACCCCGAACAGAGCATCTGTTCGCTCTTTGGGGCCAGCTACCTCCCCCCCCCGCCGTGCGCTCTTTGGGGCTGGCTGTTCCCTTCTCCCTCTTGCCCCACTCTTCCTCCCTCCCTTCTGCCCCACACTCTTGCCTCTCTTCCCCTCCCTCCCGCCCCACTCTCTTTTGCCCTCCCTCACCCTCCCACCCCTCCCTCTCACCCTCCCCTCCCCTCCCCTCCCTCTCACCCTCCTGCCCCAGTCTCTCCTGCCCTGTCCCCACCCCCTGATCCTCTCACCTGCCCTCCCACTGCCCCACTCACTCTTGCGCTCCCCCTCCCCCTCCCTATTGCCCTCCCCCCTGCCCCACTCCCTCTTGCCCTCCCCCTCCCCCCTGCCCCACTCCCTCTTGCCATCCCCTCCCCCCTGCCCCACTCCCTCTTGCCCTCCCCCTCCCCCCTGCCCCACTCCCTCTTGCCCTCCCCCTCCCCCTGCCCCCTCCCTCTTGCCCTCTCCCTCCCCCCTGCCCCACTCCCTCTTGCCCTCTCCCTCCCCCCTGCCCCACTCCCTCTTGCCCTCTCCCCCCTGCCCCACTCCCTCTTGCCCTCTCCCTCCCCCCTGCCCCACTCCCTCTTGTCCTTCCCCTCCCCCCTGCCCCACTCCCTCTTGCCCTCCCCCCTGCCCCCTCCCCTCTCCCCCTGAATTTTAAATAGTTCTACTTACTGGGCTGCTGCCGCCGCTGCTCCTCCCAGGCGGCAAACAGGAGAGTCCCGATGCCCGTGTCCCTCTACCCCAGTCTCTCTCCCTGGGCCCACCGCATGGCCACCGGCCACCTCACCGCATCAGCTCTCGGCTGGGCTCGCCACCGCATCGCCGCGGCTGGGCCGGGCCAGGCCCGCAACCACCACCCGTCGCCAGGCCAGGCCCGCCAGCGGCCCTGGCTCATAGCTGGAGCCAGCCACCTCTCCCCACCCCTTATGCCCCGGTATTGGGGTGCGCCGCCCGGCCACCTCGCCACATCAGCCCTTGGCTGGGCCCACCACCGCTTCGCTGCGGCTGGGCCAGGCCCGCAACCACCACCTGTCGCCAGGCCGGGCCCACCGCCGCCGCCCGCTACCCGGGCCTGCCGCCGCCTCACCCGGCTTCCCCCGCCGCCTCCTTGCCTTGCCCGGCCAAGCCCGCTGCCTCGGCTCTTCAGCCTGTCCTCCCCGTCACTGCCAGGCCGGGCCCGCCAGCGGCCATGGCCGCCGCCGCTGTTCTCCTGGGTGCGCCAGCCAATCAGGCGCCCCCGCAGCCCAGCCAATCAGCTGGGCTGCCGGGACGCACGTTCGAAAGGCACACCCAAGAGAATTAAATATATAGATGGGATTGTTACTAGATCTGATAACCCAAAGTATCCTCCTCCAAAATTGGCAAACAAGCATATTTCCATCCTTTTATATGCTGATGATGCTGTTTTAAAATAAAGTTCATCAGTAGGGCTTAAGAGGGCTTAAAATTTTTTTGCAGAGTTTTGTTTGGAGGGTAAGTTAGAAATCAACTATGGTAAAACAAAGGTAATGGTCTTTGCTAAAAGACCTAAGAACGTCACTTGGTCCATCAATGGTAACGTCATTGAACAAGTACCTGTATTAAAATATCTAGGAGTTGACATTCATGCCAGGGGTAGCAGGAAGGCACACAGGGACATGGTTGCTTGCAACACACATAAGAGCACTGCTGCCCTTTTGAGATTTCATTTTACCAGGGTAGGCCAATTTATTCCAGCCTCAATTATGTTATTTGAGGCTAAGTCTTCAGCCCAGATTTTGTATGGAGCCCATTTAGGTCTATCCCCTAATATTGGAGGATACAGTCAACATTTCTGAGGACTATTTTCCAGGTCCCATGTTGTGTTTCTAATGTGGCCTTATGCTTAAAAGCCGGCTTGGTGAGTGTTTCTGCTAAATTTTGGTTAATTATGCTAACTCATTGGCTTAAGCTTTCTCTTTCCCCAGTTGGTCTTGCGCCCCTGATACTTGTTGATGACTTCTGCCCTTCTTGGAAAAGTGCAATTCAATCTAAGCTCTCTTTACTAGGATTTTTATCCGTGCAGCTTCTATCTATGGGGCTGGAGAGGGCTAAGTCATTACTTAAACAGCATATACTTGATGTTGAGCATCAAGTGGACTTAGCCACAGTTCCTTCGCTGCCCTTACATGAGTGTGTTAGATACCTAGTAACCCCTGTGGCCCATCTCTTCCATCTGCATCTCCCTCACCATCATAGAGTGTTTTCTTTCTTTAGCAAGATTTAATGGCCTGCCTTCTGCTCTAGTTGAGGGTAAATATAAAAAACTAGCTGACCGGGCGCATAGCATCTGTGCCCCTAGTTCTCCCTGACTATCTCCCCCGCATCAGTGCCTTCTCCCTAACTCTTCCCCCAGGTGTCTCTGACGTCTGCCTGGCCCGCTTCTCCTCCCTGCTTGTGGTTTCTGGCTGGCTTGCTGGCCCATTTGCTCCTGCTGCTGCCGCCTCCTCTTCCTGGTGGCCTAGTAGCCTCCTGACCCCGGCGGCCACGCAGGGCCCACCACCACCACCTCCTCGCTGTGGCTGGTCCCGACACCCGCCACCATTTCCCCCGGCAGCAGCTCAATGGATTCCTGAGTCCTGCTCCTTGCAAGCCTCCGCCGCCCAGCCAATCTGGTGCCTCTGCCGCCCAGTCAATCTGCTGAGTGCTGGGATGCATCCCCACACATCCAGGACAGGCACGTCTACAAGAATTAATAATAATGATTTGCATACCATCTGCTTCTCTGCCCTTGTGATGCTAATCAGTAGAAATGTTAGAGCATGTAATTCTTTGCTGTAAATTTCGTTTACTTACTTACATTTATATCCGCTCTTCCTCCAAGGAGCCCAGAGTGGTGTACTACATATATGAGTTGCTCCTCACAACAACCCTGTGAAGTAGGTTAGGCTGAGAGAGAAGTGATGGTCCAGAGTAACCCAGCTAGTATCATGGCTGAATGGGGACTTGAACTCGGGTCTCCCCGGTCCTGGTCCAGCACTCTAACCACTACACCACACTGGCTCTATATAACAATGTTAGGTTGACCTTTCTTACACCTTTGTTGAGTGCATTTGGGGAGTCTGTCCAAATGATTGAATTTATGTTATCTGATTTAAGTCCTTATATTACTCATCAGGTTGCTAAATTCTGTGCAGCAGCATTAAAAATAAGGTGGGCTGCAGTCAAAATATTTGCTAATTGCTAATTTCAAATAAGTATGACTGTCTGTAAGCTTGCTTTTATCTTGCTTTTTTGAATTCTCTTTTATTACATATATTGTACTGTAATGTATAAGTTAATGTTTTATGCTTGTTTAAAACTGCAATAAAAGATTTGATTTTTGATTTAACTGTTAGACTGAAAGGGTATCCAGCTGTGACATTATGGGCTGAGGTACTACTACTACCTACAAATATTCATGTACTGCTTTTCAACAAAAGTTCTTAAAGTGGTTTACATAGGAAAAAATAGATAGACTAGTACAAGTTAAGGCTGTAGTCATAATTGTCAGCTCTTTGTGTGGGCATGTGACTATTAGCTTAAAAGGCAGTTTAGTTAATGCCACATTGAGATTCTCAATTATTCTCAACCTGTGGGTAATGGACAGATTCAAGAGCCAAACCCGCTTGAGAAACTTCCAAGTATGAGTGTAAGGATAAATAGTTGCCCGTCATGTTATAGTATACTGGGAACGAGCTACTTGACACCAATGTACTCTGATTGAATCCCTTACCTAAATCTATTGAACAATCAAGAAGGGATGGTACCTTGACTTTCGCTGAAATTACTTGTTTATTCTCATACTACTTAAAGAGTCTGCCTAGTGATGATGTACACTGTGCTAATAAACTGTGAAAAGCAATTATATTCAAGTTTCCTGCAATGAGTAACCCAAAGTAATGGTGGATAAAAATCAATGTATAAAATATATATATATTTAAACATCAGATTTTTAAATTTTCTTAAAAGAATTTGTAAAAAAACAAAAAATCCCTAGGTCAAAAGTATAATCATGAATAGTAATCACAATTTCTAATTATATTCGATGAACATACTTATTATAACAGCAGTATATGGAGATAAGAGATTAGACTTGATCTGTCCTATTCTGCAAGTGGTGTAAATACACACAAATACAATCAAGACCTTACCTCTCTTTTGTGCAAAGAGAAACAAGGTCCATCAGTAGACCAGGGGTGTAGCTAGGGGAGAGGGGGCCTGTGTTTGTGTTCCTCCCCGGCAGCCCCTTGGAGTGAGGGAGGTAATGAAGAAAATAGGGAGAGATGGAGCTGGGGTTCTCTCAGGAGCTGGAGGACTGGGTTCTTTGAACCCATCCGCTAAATTATAGCTACACCCCTGCAATAGAGGATTTGGGGGAATGACGTATATCTGAGCAAGGAGAAGGGATCTAGATATAAATGCAAGGGACAAGGGAGAGGAATAGAAAGTGAAACAAAAAGGCTAAGGGTAGCCCATTCAAGAAATATGTTTGCTGATGAAGTGTGAAAGGAAGTCACACCAGTGAACTGGTGAAAGTAACTTCAACATTTGTTTGGAGATTACTGAAGTGGTAATCCAGCTTTTATCAGCAGCAGCTTCTTCTACAGAGAATTCTTGCTTCTTTTGGACTAATTCATTCTAAATTGAGAAATAATTTGGGAACTGAACAAACAGGAAAGGGTTAAATCAAATCCGCCCTGCCAATTGCCACTGCTCACCTTCATGCCATCAGCGGAAGCGATTGCAGCTGTGAATGACCTAGTGGGCTTTGTAACCAGTACATCCCACGTATTGGAACTGAGCAGGGAGGCTGAGATGATAACTTCAGGAGGACAAGGAACCAAGAGATCTCCTTGGCCAGAATGATGCCACGAAGCAGCATTTACTTGTTGAAACTTGACCATTTGGATTGCCTGTAGAACCAGCTTCATAGGTGGGAGGGCACACAAAAGACTCTGCAGCTGTATAGTGGCTAAGACATCTACTCCCCAAGCCTGAGGGCAGACTGTCTGGATTGTGAAAGGAAAAGAAGAACTTGGTGGTTTTCCAGAGAAGCAAACAGATATAGTATAACCTGAACCAGCTACATGTCTGCTTGAAAGTCACTGGACAGAGTTCCCATTCTGTATGATGCAGAAACCTGGTATATCCTAACCTACAAAGGAAGTAGGAATGGGAGTGTGTGCTCCTGGGGCTGAGGGAGGTCATGCAAACCTCTGGTTCTGCATTAAGTGTGAACCTGCCCTGTGGTTCTTCTTCACTTTTCCCTAGAAAAATTGCCCTCCACCCTCGGAGATTTTGGCCACTGCTGAGGTAACTAAATCTTGGATCTCTTTAGTAGCACTGTGCTTTAACTCAAGCTAATAAATTAAGATGCATCTTGTTCTCTGACAGTTGGGCTTCACTAAGCAGCAAATTGCCTTTAGAGCAGCCCTCAGTACTCACTATCTTTTGAGGTGCACAGGCATTGAGCAAGTCCCCAAGATTCTTGCATAGAGTACTATTATCTTTGATTTACTCTTTTACAAAGACCAAATTGGCAGCAGTGTGATGGAATGTCCTGCAAGCCAACCAATGTGTTCTGTGAACAAGTTCCTTTAGCCCTTTGCCAGGCCCAAAGGCAGGGAAGTGGGGACAGATGCTGTGTGTTCTGGAAGTAGTGCTTGCAATTGTTCTTGTGATGTATTGCTGTTCAGGCAGGAGGTGAGAAAGCCGGATATCAGGTGGGGAGTATCTGGCAGGTTGGCACTACATTCCTCTGGCATCAGATTGAGCAGGGGGGTTTCACCAGCCCAAATCTCTGCATAAGATGGGCGAAGGAAAGCAAAAAGTATCTTCTCTTGCTTTATGTTTTTAACATGTGCTGCTAGCACAAATATGCTCACTGGCAAGACCCTTTCATCTATTAATCAGTCACAATTATTCTGGGAGAGGGAAGCCCCTCTCTCTCAACATTGCATCAGCTCCAGGCGGTCTTGGAGAAAACTGATAATCTAGACCCATTTCAAACTGGTTTTCGGGTGGGCTATGGGGTGGAGACTGTCTTGGTCGGCCTGATGGATGATCTCCAATTGGGAATTGACAGGGGAAATGTGACTCTGTTGGTCCTTTTGATACTATCGACCATAGTATCCTGGAACATCTGAGGGTGTTGGGGGGGCACTGTTTTACAGTGGTTCCGCTCCTGCCTCTCGGACAGATTCCAGATGGTGTTGGTTGGAGACTGTTGCTCTTTGAAATCTGAGCTTAAGTATGGTGTCCCTCAAGGCTCCATACTTTCTCCAATGCTCTTTAACATCTACATGAAACCGCTGGGAGAGATCATCGGGATTTGGAGCGGGGTGTTATCAGTATGCTGATGACACCCAAATCTACTTCTCCATGTCAACTTCTTCAGGAGATGGCATAACTTCCCTAAATGCTTGCCTGGAAGCAGTAATGGGCTGGATGAGGGAGAATAAACTGAAACTGAATCCAGATAAGACGGAGGTACTTATTGTGCGGGGTCAGAACTCTAGAGACGATTTTGATCTCCCTGTTCTAGATGGGGTCACACTTCCCCAAAAGGAAAGGTTCGCAGTCTGGGAGTACTTCTGGATCCACACCTCTCCCTGGTTTCTCAGGTTGAGGTGGTGGCCAGGGGTGCTTTTTATCAGCTTCGGCTAATACGCCAGCTGCGTCTGTTTCTTGAGATGAATGACCTCAAAACAGTGGTACATTATTATTTCTTGTTTACACAGTCAGACAGGTGTTATTGACTGGTTTGTTTTATCCAGACATCGAGTCCTTCCCAAAGACCTGGGATGCCAGAATTTTATTGTCAATGGTTATAGATATCGTCGCAGAATATAGGCTGTTCCCAGTAAAGCTGCTTTTTGTAATTGGCTGATGGTGATTTCTGTGGCCCCTATGGTGTTGAGGTGCTCTTCAAGGTCTTTTGGAACTGCACCCAGGGCGCCAATTACCACTGGGATTATTTGGGTCTTCTTCTGCCACAGCCTTTCAATTTCAATTTGTAGATCTTTGTATTTTGTGATTTTTTCTATTTCTTTTTCTTCTATTCTGCTATCCCCTGGTATTGCTATGTCGATTATTTTCACTTGTTTTTCTTTCTTCTCGACTACAGTGATATCTGGTGTATTGTGTGGCAGATGTTTGTCTGTTTGTAGTCGGAAGTCCCATAATATTTTTACATCTTCATTTTCTTCAACTTTTTCAATTTGATGGTCCCACCAATTCTTGGCTACAGGTAGCTTGTATTTTTTGCAGATGTTCCAGTGTATCATCCCTGCTACCTTGTCATGCCTTTGTTTGTAGTCAGTCTGTGCGATCCTTACAACAGCTGATCAGGTGGTCCACTGTTTCATCTGCTTCTTTACAAAGGCGGCACTTGCTGTTTGTTGTGGATTTTTCTACTTTTGCTCTTATTTCATTTGTTCTTAGTGCCTGTTCTTGTGCAGCCAGTATGAAACCCTCTGTTTCTTTCTTCAAGTTGCCATTCGTAAGCCATTGCCAGGTCTTGGTGATGTCTGATTTTCCACTTATATTGTGCAAATATTGACGATGCAGGGGCTTATTTCTCCATTTTTCTGCTCGGTTCTTGACTTGTTCTTTCTTGTAGGCCTGCTTTGTTTCATTGGTGTTGAATAGTTTCTCATTCTTGACCATTTTAAGTGCATCTTCTTCACTGTCCTTGATATATTCTTCAAGGCCTCTTTTCTCCTCCTCTACTGTTTGATGGACTTGCAGCATTCCTCTTCCACCTGAGTTGCGAGGGAGGTAGAGCCTATCTACATCACTGCGGGGGTGCAGAGCATGATTGATGGTCATGATTTTCCTGGTCTTACGATCTAGTGTCTCTAGCTCTGCCTGGGTCCAGTCTATTATTCCTGCAGTGTATCTGATAACAGGTATAGCCCAGGTGTTTATGGCTTGTATGATGTTCCCGCCATTGAGTTTGGACTTGAGGATTTTTCTAACTCTCCTGATGTATTCACTTCCCATTTTTCTTTTAACTTCAGTGTGTGCAATGTTATCAGCCTGGAGAATGCCCAAGTATTTGTAACGTTCTCTTCCAGGTTCTTGATCTTGCTTCCATTGGGCAGTTCTATTCCTTTTGTTTTTGTTATTTTCCCTCTTTTCATTATTAATGCAGCACACTTGTCTAGCCCAAACTCCATTGCTATATTGCTACTGAATATACGGACAGTGTTTAGCAGTGATTCAATTTCTGACTGGGACTTTCCATACAACTTCAGATCGTCCATGTACAGCAGATGGTTGATTTTACTGGATGTTTTAGATGTTTGGTATCCGAGGCCTGTTTTGTTGAGTATTTGTGAAAGTGGGGTCATGGCGATTACAAACAATAGAGGGGATAGTGAGTCCCCTTGGAAAATGCCTCTTCTAATGCTAACCTGTCCAATTATTATTTCTTGTTTACACAGTCAGACAGGTGTTATTGACTGGTTTGTTTTATCCAGACATCGAGTCCTTCCCAAGGACCTTGGATGGCTGAATTTTATTGTCAATGTTGTTGCTGTTGTTATAGATATCGTTGCAGAATATAGGCTGTTCCCAGTAAAGCTGCTTTTTGTAATTGGCTGATGGTTATTTCTGTGGCCCCAATGGTGTTGAGGTTCTCTTCAAAGTCTTTTGGAACTGCACCCAGGTCGCCAATTACCACTGGGATTATTTTGGTCTTTTTCTGCCACAGCCTTTCAATTTCAAAGTGCTTGTCTTCATCCTATATAATAAAATGGTTGGGTACCTGCGTCCGTGTCCGTGAGGATAGTGAATCCCCTCGGAAAATACCTCTTCTAATGCTAACCTGTCCACGTGTCTCGCCATTGATTGCATTATTATAATATTATTATTAATAATAATTCAATTTCTATAACGCCCTTCCAAAAATGGCTCAGGGCATTTTACACGGAGAAATAATAAATAAATAAGATGGATCCCTGTCCCTAAAGGGCTCACTATCTAAAAAGAAACATAAGATACACACCAGCAACAGTCACTGGAGGTACTGTGCTGGATAGGACCAGCTACTCTCCCCCAGCTAAATAAAGAGAATCACCATGTTAAAAGGTGCCTCTGTGCCAAGTTAGCAGGGGTTAATTTATTTATGTATCTATCATATTTTTATACCATATTTTTATACTTTTATACCAAGTTAGCAGGGGTTAATTTATTTATTTATCTATCATATTTTTATACCACCTGATATGTACATCTCTAGGCAGTGTACAAAATTTAAAATATTTAAAAGTCACAGATTAAAATACATGACACAATAAAAATAGAATAAAATAGTTATTAAAACAAGTTTTTAAAATTATTAAAATTAATTCTAATTAAAAGCCTGCAGAAACAGTAGAGTCTTGAGGTTCTTCCTGAAAACAAACAGAGAAGGAGATGCTCTTATTTCAGCAGGGAGCATCTTCCACAGCCCTGGGGCAGCCACAGAGAAAGCCCAGTCCTAGGTTGCCACCAAACAAGCCAGTGGCAACCGTAACCAGACTTCTCCAGATTGTAACAGACGGCAAGGATTATGACAAAGGAGGCGCTCTCTGAAACAAATATTTCATTTACTTGAAAGAATTTTACCCCACCTTTCACAAGGGTCCAAGGTGGCTTCAAGAAACAAAAATATACAGTTAAATATATTATTTGACTCAGAGAAGAAATACATACAAATCAAATATGGATAATTCCGTATCAAGCTGTAGGTGGAGAAACGTCAATAGCAACTGCTTTTGTCTTACTACAGTTTGGAAGGCAAGGTGAAGGAGACATTGCACAAAGCTTATTGGGACAATCTGAGAGAACAGCTGTCCAAAACCCCACCAGACTATTCTCATGCTATTAAACTACTTCGGGAAATCAAAGAGGTGAGTTTAGAAGATTTTCTGTTTTTAAAAAATAGGCCTTTCCTGTTATAAGAGGACATGCCCTCTTCTCTTCACTTAAACAATCAACATTTGCCCATAGTAAGTGTAAAGTGTGTCCTTGAGTCGATTTTGACTCCTGGAGCCCACAGAGCCCTGTGGTTTTCTTTGGTAGAGTACAGGAGGGGTTTACATGCAGTATGAGATGATGCCTTTCAATATCTTCCTATATTGCTGCTGCCCGATATAGTACCAGCGGGGATTCGAACCGGCAACCTTCTGCTTGTTAGTCAAGCATTTCCCCACTGCTCCACTTAAGGGGGTTTGCCCATAATAAATAGTAAAAAGTAGCTTGGCAGACCTCCCACTCAGGCTGGTCTTTGACCTATTATCTGTAATCCGGCTGGTAAACCTTTGGAGGTTTACCAGCCCATGTATTTGAATTTTTGGAACTTCAAGATTGCAGCTCAATGTGAATATTTGCTTGTACAAATGGCAACATTTTATTCTTGTGTAGACTTTGCTGTCCCTGCTCCTGCCCCGGCAGGCCCGTTTGCGAAGTCAGATTGAAGAAGCTCTGGACATGGAATTAATGAAGCAGGAGGCTGAGCATGGAGCTCTGGACATCCCCAGTCTAACCACTTACATCTTGGGCACAATGGCAATGCTGTGTGCACCTGTCAGAGATGAGGAAGTACAGAGACTACGTCTCATGTCAGACCCAGTTCATCTGCTCAGGTGGGCACCATTGGCTTGGACAAAGGTAATACTATATAAAGTAATATAGTCTTTACCAAAGTTATCCCAATGGAAGATGTATCATATAGCAATCCTAGAAATATATGATTCTACCTTGCTGAGCTTGAGATTCTGAGTTTATGAAGGCTGTCACTTCACAGCTGTTTCTAGGCGAGGGAAAGTATGGAAATATGTAACCATGAAGCCATATGTACTTTAGAATTTTCAAGGCATAGTAAACCTCAAGCTTCAGATAATTATCCTTATTGCTCAAATGTGTAATAGAATCAGAGGAAAAAGAGGGGCTGTCCAACTTTTAAAAAGAGAAGTAGGCCAGCAGGGAAACATCCAAATACATGGTGGATGATATCTTCATGTCATCAAGCTTTTTGCTGTGTCTAAGCACTTGGAAGTCAGTCAATTCATTTACCAAGCACACTCAGTCAACTGATATCTATATGCCACACATCTCTGTAATGCAGAACCAAGTAGCTTTGTCAAGAAAACCCCACCAAAAAACAAACTCATGTCCCTTTTCTTCAGAGCATACATTACCATAGATTTGTGCTCACCTTTTGAACCACTACCCCGTTTTTATGCACCACTATAACTCATAGGGCACAGCAGCAGCCTAGTGTGCTTATGTATGTTTATGGGTATTATTATTATTTACATTTATATTGTGCTCTTCCTCCAAAGAGCCCAGAGCGGTGTACTACATACTTGAGTTTCTCCTCACAACAACCCTGTGAAGTAGGCTAGGCTGAGAGAGAAGTGACTGGCCCAGAGTCACCCAGCTAGTTTCATGGCTGAATGGGGATTTGAACTCGGGTTTCCCCGGTCCTAGTCCAGCACTCTAACCACTATACCACACTGGTTATAAAAGGTCCTAGTCGAGCACTCTAACCACTACACCACGCACGTTATAAAAAGTCTATACACACATTTTGCTATGGGTATGTGATTGCTCTGTGATATAGCATTATGTCTTCTTCACTAATAAGTACGGTACATCTCTTCAAATATAAGTTAAGTACATTCAGTCAAATATTATTTTGGCATGTCTATGTATAGGAACACACTCTTGTCTTTGAGCTGATCCTATCTATACAGTCCTACTTGTATAATGAGTAAGATCAGTGATCAGAAAGAAAAGCAGCCTCAGAAGCTTTTTAGTGGAACTTCCTACATTAAAAGAGAACATCTTTGTGTCATTAATTCAATTAAATCTAGGCAATGGCAGGGAAGATATTGAAAGCTTAAAAATGGTTAATTTAATCATTTAATGAATCCTGGACATTTTAGCTAAAGTAAAAATGTCCTTTCTCCCCCTTGTTTGCTTGGTAGAGAGATCTTCCGAGTTCTGGACCTAATGAAAATGGATATGGCAAATTTCACCATACAAACCCTTCGACCCCATCTACAGGAACACTCTGTCCAATATGAGAGAAAAAAATTCCAGGAGCTTCTGAACAAACTACCAGGTGAGTACTTGAGATGATAGGAAAACACACATACATTCAAAAAGGAAACACTGGAGTAAACATATAGTTGTAAAAAGTTAATAGTTTCTGAAAGTTATGAATCCTACTTTCTGCTTTTGCTGTTACTACCATATAAAAGTTTACATATTTATTTGAGCCACTACTTAGAAAATCGGACAATCTGTACCAAGACTGGGGAAGTAACTTTTGGAGATTTCTGGAAGAAAAGGGGGCAAGATTCTAAGATTAAAATTCACATTTCTCTTTTTTATAGTTAAACGTCTTATTTCTGTGAAGGTGGCTTACCCAAGAGTTGCCTCTTTCAGCTTCCCAGTGTTTTTTGGTTGCAACTGACTTCCTGTTTAGCTTGGGGCTGGCTTACACCAGGGTGAACTATCTTGAAAAACAAAACAAAAATCTCTTTCCAGTACTGTACTCTGGCTCTTGATACTTACTTGTGTAGGTGTACCCAGGGAAAATGCATCCCGGCAGCCCAGCTGATTGGCTGGGCTGCAGAGGCGCCTGATTGGCTGGCACACCCAAGAGGAGGAGAATTGGCTGGCTGCGAGCCAGGGCTGCTGGCGGGCCCGGCCTGGCAACGGGTGGTGGCCGCGGGCCTGGCCTGGCCGCGGCGAAGCCGTGGCGGGCCCAGCCAAGGCGGCTGGTGGCCGGGCGGCAGGCCTCAATACAGGGGCAGAAGGTGGGGGTGGGGGGATAGGTGGCTGGCCTGTGGCTGGCCACAAAGACTGGCAAGCGGCGGCAGCGGGCACGACAGGCCGCGGAGGTGGCACTTGGCGTGGCAGGCCTGCCAGTGGGACAGGCCACGGAGGCGGCTCTCGGCCAGGCGGCGCCAGGACCAGCCGCCGAGGCCAGGAGGAGCCTGGGGTGGGAGGGAACCAGGCAGCGGGACTTTCCTGTTTGCCGCCCAGGAGGAGGAGTGGCGGCAGCTCGGTAAGTAGAACTTTTAGAAATGCAGGGGGAGGGGGAGGGCAAGAGGGAGGGGGCAGCGGAGGGCAAGAGGGAGGAGGAGGGGAGGGTAAGAGGGAGTGGGGCAGGGGAGAGGGCAAGAGGGAGTGGGGAGGGCAAGGGGGAGGGGGGAGGGGAGGGCAAGAGGGGAGGGAGTGGGGCAGGGGGGAGGGGGAGGGGAGGGCAAGAGTGAGTGGGGCAGAGGGGAGGGCAAGAGGGAGTGGAGCAGAGGGGAGGGGGAGGGCAAGAGGGAGTGGGGCGCAGGGGAGGGCAAGAGGGAGTGGGGCAGGAGGGTGAGAGGGAGGGGAGGGGGAGAGAAGGCAAGAGAGAGTGGGGCGGAAGGGAGGGCAAGAGAGAGTGGGGTGGGAGGGAGGACAAGAGAGGCAGGAGTGTGGGGCAGAAGGGAGGGAGAGTGGGGCAGGAGGGAGAAGGGAACAGCCAGCCCCAAAGAGCGCACAGATGCTCTGTGCGGGTTGGCTAGTATTCTTGTCCAGTATTGTCCAGAATACATGTCCAGTATTCCCTCCCAACCCATGTTTCTCTAATGTTGTGTTGCAGGCAGCTTAGTATACACAACTGAATGGCTGCGTAAGGCAGCAGCTGAATTATCAGCTTCCGATTCAATACCCTCCTCATCCAATGGATCACCTGTTTCACCGCCCCCAGTGGCTGCTGGAGAAGTCCCATTTATTCATAGTCCTACTGCTGTGCTAAACCAAGCATGCATGGACTTGCTGGATTGGGAATCTGGAAGAGAATATCCTGAGGTAAGAGACATCTTTCATCAGTCAGACAGAATGGCTAAACTGTTTCACTTTCAAACAGCATCCTTGAGAAATAGTAGAGAATCACATGTAGCGTTCTGGTTAGCGCTCTCTCTCTGAGCTAGGGAGCAAAACTAAAAAATGGTGGAATTATCATTTTTCAATCTCTTTTCTTGCCTCCCCCCCCCCAATAATATGGGAGTGGGAATCTTGCCATTATGGGTTTTTTTGGTTTTGTTTTTTAAAAAAGCTCAACCTATTTCCCCCTTGCTCTAGCAGCTTAAGGAGATGCATATAAGCTTTTTGCAAGTAAGTGCTTATGAGTAGTAGCCCACTGGCTGAAACTGTTATCTCTTTGCAGACTATGTTGATGGACAAAGACCGTTTGCATGCTCTTCAGCTGCAGGTGAATCAGCTAGCCATTATTGCTGCAGTCCTACTAGTGAGTAGCAGCACATGTGGAAGTGGCATTTATAACTCACCCGGGTGTGTAGATAGGCTGAAACGGGTAACAAAAGCCCTTGTGGAAGGACTTCCTGATACAAGGTAAGTTGTTTTAAACCTTGCTTTCTAGAGGCAGGCAAGATTTTCTCATGCCTGTCTTGTGCAAGTTGTAATCAAGTTGAAGGTCTGTGGTCCTCATGTAGAATACAGTACAGAAGTCTAACAACAAGAGGCAAACAACAGTCAGAATTATCTATCAGTCCATCTTATGCAGACCACATTGTCACTTTAAAATTCCAGGATAAGCCATCTCCACTTTAGCTGTTGGGGCAGTAACGAGTTATATGTTGTCACCATGCAATTGTCAGAGTAAATAAACACAAGATGGAATAGGCATGCAGGATTAATAGAAATAGAGGTGTGATGGCATATACAGCTCATCCCTCAAGTTGGGTGTGAAAGGGCTACCTCAAAAGAATAATGTCACAATCTAGTTGTTTCCTACTCCAAGAACAGGCACTAAGTTTTAACCCTTATGGGGAACATTTAATTTGGTAGTACATAGGAACATAGTAAGCTGCCATATACTGAGTCATACTATTAGTCTATCTAGCTCAGTATTGTCTTCACAGGCTGGCAGCGGCTTCTCCAAGGTTGCAGGAATCTCTCTCAGTTCTTTTTTGGAAATGCCAGGGAGGGAACTTGGAACCGTCTGCTCTTCCCAGAGCGGCTCCTTCCCCTGAAAGGGAATATCTTACAGTGCTCACACTTCTAGGCTCCCTTTCATAGGCAACCAGGGTGGACCCTGCTTAGTTAAGGGGACAAGTCATGCTTGCTACCACAAGACCAGCTCTCCTCTCTTCAGTATTATTATAGCAAGTTGTCATGGCTATATGATCTCTCCCCAGCTAAATTTCAAGGAGTCGTCAGTGACAGTGCTCTCGCTCTCTTTCGCTCTTTCTCTGCATGGCTTAGGTTAGAAGATGTTTTATTGGACATCAGCAGTCAAATATGCCAAGAAGTGAACAGGATACTTCTCCAGCTGGGCTACCCTGCTCTTTGTAGTGACAAGGCTGCTTCACTTAAAGGCCAGCTCAGGAGTCTTGCGGATAAGGACAATGTGGTACGAACTGTAATTGGTGAGTCATGAACCTTACATATTCTTAATGCAATGTCATACTTTGGTATGAGAAAAGACAGTTGAAGAATGAAGACTGCAGGCAAGTATTTCTGGGCTAATCTGTTAATCATGGGTAGTATTTACAACCATTTATTTATTCTCGTGTGGTTATGTGCACTTCTGTACGTGTTTGAATCCAGGGTCACATGGAATATTTGTTCATTTTCAACATGAAATGTGGGCTGGGTGGAATATTTCCCAAAACTGTCCTTTTTGCACCTGTTCAATAGCCCTCTTCTTTGCTGTCCATTTTTGCTTTCCACTAGGGCTGTTTCTCTTTCATGATCCTAGCAAATCAGGGGTCACATTGTGAGCACAGTGATGTCAAAATGCCAGATAGTCTCTCCAGTCTGGCATTGTGATACAGAGCAAGAGTAATGCTTCCTCACTTGATAGGTAGGGTGAACAGAACATAGGGAATGGAAGAACAGAAGTGTGGCAGCTATTGCTGCTGCCTCCCCCTAAGTGACATGAATTAAACTTCAGAGCTCTTTGCATGTGTATAGCATAGGATCTGGCTTGGTTACACGAGTTAGAGTGATTTGCATTGTAAGCACAATTCTGCAATGCATTTGGCTCTGTGGTGCATCCTGCTGAGTGTAGATTGGGGAGCAGGGCTGGTGGGTAAAGTTTCATTCCTCATAAGAGCTGGACTAAAAAAATCGATCCCTTCCAATGCTGTTGTTTAAAATATACTCTTGAGTCCCCCACCCCCCCATGGTTGAAATACCATTTTGATATATTAGCATACCAAGATTAAAGCACACCTCATGTGACATTGCATAAAATAGCAGAGTCAGTCTGGCAAATGCAATACCCATAAGAAATCAAGCAAATTCATCATAGCCCTCCAGCTGTGATATTTCTGCTATTATGAATGGTATTAACCAATTTACCATCCAGCACACAGAATGCTGTTTGTAATAACTGAATTGCTAACTCAGTAGTAGTGTTAAGGCAGGTGAAGTTCAATATCCATTTTAATTTTTAAATGGCACTGTGGTTAGATGAAAACTCTAGTTGCAATGGATAATCTTGCATTCCATTTCACGGATACTGTATCTGTAAAATCACTTTGGCCAGTACTGCACACAATAATGCATTGCACACAGTATTCTAAGAAAAAGTGGTTTCATTAATATAATTTCACCCTCAATGAAAATGTATTTGTGAGTTTCAGCCCATTACATTAGTGGAACCGAATATGAGGGATAATTTCAGCAATCAACTCTGTTGTTTCTGCATCTCTGTCTTAATTCCTACAGAGCAACGGATCCAAACTTTTCTTAGGCATTGTTTGTCTCCTGGTGGTCTGAACTCTAAGAATCTACCCCAAGGCCTTGCTCCTGTTCAGGAAGAACTTCTGGAAGCCGGCCAGAGGTTTGGCAACTTGATTCATCATAACAGACAGGTGTTTGGTCCCTACTATTCAGGAATTCTGAAGAAATTGCTGCTTCCAGAGGGGAAGACTGACGCAGGGACAAATTCCCATTAACTATCTCAAACATGGCAAAGCACATGGCAGCAGGGAGAGGGGAGAAAGACTGGCAATTGCTCCAACTGTGCTTTGGCTCAAAGTCCAGTGTAATCAACTGAGTAGCTGTCCTGCTCCATGCAGTGGTATCCAAAGCACTTGTACAACTGAACCATCCAAGCTGCTGGCTCAGTTATGTAAATACCAACTGACAATGCCAAGTTTGCTGCAATAAACCTTTGAACAGCCCAAAACACTGCCTCTCTTTTTAGATTAGCTGGTGCATATTCTGTCAATTAGGAAGGGGAAGACTAGTATTCTGATCCAATAGATATTTACCTAAAAGGCAGTCCCAATTGGTTTCTATGAAACTCATGCTTAGGATTGTAGCTTTGTTACAATACACAGCACAGACCAATACTCATACCACAGCAACCCATAGAGAGATGTGTCTAATTTTATTAATTTAGTCTGTTCTAAGTTGTACAATTATGAAAACAAACAACAAAACGACTGCTGGAAGCCCAGGAATATTTACAGTCTCGCCTTGTTGTAGTGAGGTCAGTCTATATTGTTGCACAGATTGGTTATGTTTGGTACCACAAAAAACCTGGACAGTTTAACAATTTTTATATACAGGAAATAAAAAGGAAATAGTTCAAGTATCAAAATACAAAGACAGATTAAATAACAATTTTATTACAAATCAGTTTGACCGCCATACATCACAATTAGCAAAAAGTGTCTACACTGTAAACCAAACTGCCTGTTACCAAAAATCTACCTGCCCTCTTCAGGTACAAGTATAGCAGAAAATCCTGTTTATAGACATTCATACTGATCATGCAAAAGGAGACAATGTAGGAGTGAGGTATCACCCAACCCATTTCAGTTTCACAGGTATAGTGAAACTTACTCAAAAAGTACCACTGGTCTGGTCTGGAAGAGCAGCAAACAAGCCAGCACAGCTCACCACTTGAAGCTATTCTAGATTTTTATTTTGGGGTGTGGTGGGGTGGGGAGAGAATTGGCATGTACCTTAAGTTCAGATAGACTCCTCCCCGCCCCAAGTTCAGTTCTAAAAAAGTCTAAGGCCAGTTTATATGAGCTGACACATTTAACATGTATAGAATAAAAAGATTATTGGAGTTTGATTTGAATGATGTGATTTTCCATTCACAAGAGAAGCAACAGTTCCTTCATCCATCTTAACATCTACAGAGTGTTCTCATAGAGTGATCCTGGACACATACAAGGTAAAAAGTCTACAGAAGACAGACATCTTTTTGAAAAGGGGAACATATGGAGTACTGGTAGAAGCAGCATAAATGGTGCTACTTCAGCCCAATCCGATGCTAGAATAGAAGAAGCATTTTTTATCCAAGACCTAAAAACACATTTGGTGGCAGGAGGATAGGGCATTTTTCTCAGTGTGCTGCAAAACCCTGGAACAAGGCAAGAGTCAAATACTGTACATGCATCCAAACTGCTTGGAGCTGAGATTAACTAAAAGTCCTAGAAAAATTCGAGTCCAGAATGGCTTTCATTTCAGTCTTAACATAATGCCTAAGCAGGAGATGCAGTCATAGATATTGCTATGTCCATGAAAACTCTTGAGAAAGGAAGCACCTGATCAATGGAAGAAGCAAGCTGGAAGCTTTCACCATCTATTTCTGCCAATAACCATGTTCTAAGGCTATCCTTCCTCAGTAACTAACAGTTCAATTTGTATTCTCTTGGAACAGACTTATCAAGTATACCAATATTTATACTGAACACTAGCACAGTCACGGATGGGTATAAAGGAATGCTATGTTTCCAAAATTCATACACTGATTATTTCCAAATCCAGGCCTTTGGCTTTCTCTGCCTTTTCATCAACTAAAAAAAAAAAAAAGAACAACAGCTTAAAGATACAGCAGTGACAGAAGTTGAAATGAGCCACACAGTAGCAGGGTAACACAACCTATATTGCATCTGGCACAGACTTATTTGCACTTCCTCATCTTTCTTGCAAATAAGCCATAAAAGATGCATTCATCACAATCACAGCCAAAACCAGTGTATAGAGACTGTGATAGTCTGCAAGAAACAATTACAACATAAGTATTCTAGAGCTTCCCAGTCATTCTTGGGTGGAGTAGAGCAAGAAATCAACTATAATAGCTTAATGCCCAAGCTCTCTCCACATTTTTCATATATTTAACTATTGTTATTATATTAAGCATCCTTAAATAATTAACTAGTATAAAATGTGCTAATAAACTTCTTAAATCCCATTCCTTCAGGGCACAACCACATTCTTTAAAATAAAATATGGAAGTTGAATGAGATGCAAGGAGTCACAGTCCAGTTTGTGTGTGTGTGTGTGTGTGTGTGTGTGTGTGAGAGAGAGAGAGAGAGAGAGAGAGAGAAGTGTTTTCACCAGAACAGAAATATTGCAATGCCACAGTTCTTTGCATTGAAAGTAGGGTTTGTATCAGGATTTGGTTCAATAACAATCACTGCAGGGTTATACACTGAAAATTTTAGTTAAAACACCCTATTTCCCATGTAAATGCTCAGTGTAGCTATGAAGTGTGTATGATTATCTACCTAGGTTCCAGTACCTTCATAATAAGTTTATTATTGCAGAGACTTTGGAATCCTCACTGCTTTCCCAAGCTAAAAAGTACTATATATCATTTGATATTCTGGCATCCTCTAAGTCTATTTTGTAAGACAGCCATATCATATGTTTTCTTTTAGCAGTTAAGATTCTCCATCAATGCAACATGCTATACTGAAATTGTGATTTGACAATATCACTGCATGAAAATCTTTCAAACTAAACACATAGTATCAGTCTCTTGAAACCTCAGCGGTTTCAGTTCTCTTGCTAGAAATGCGTACTGCTTTTTTGTGAGCTTGTGGGTGGAATCCCTTTTCACTCAACCCTGGAAGTCCTTAAGGAGCAGCCAAGGACACATCCCAAAGCCAGGTGCTGATCTTCATACCGCCAGAGTTTCACTGCTTCTTAGTGCTTTGGCCCTTTACTACATTTCCATGGAGGAACGTGGATGGTCTGCAGTTCAGCTTGGCAGAAGGCAAACAGAATGGGGACAATATTAATGGAGAGAATAATAGGGAATGAGTGATTTCATTCATATAAAACATATGAGGGAAAGTTATGAACACGGCCACAGCTTTGTGTGTGTAACTGCCGTATAGAACAAACCTGTTCATATTTAAATGCTCTGATGTCTCTTGAATAGTTCACCATTAAAAGGCGCATGTACAATGTTACATGGTTTTCAGAAGAACTGAGCACCAATAACTCCTAAAGATGTTACTAAGAGTTGATTGATCAGTGATTAGCATTCAGCTACATGGGCTGTTGAGTTTTAAACTCTTCAAAGAAGGGAAATAATTGCTTTTCTTTAAGAGTCCTTAATTTTAATATCCAAAACTGGTAATAACTCAGTCAACCTTCCTTTGCAGCTATTGTTTTAAGATCTAGGTAAAGCTTGTATCTGAAGGATGCTAGAAGCCAAGCACAACAGATTGTTGGCCTACCTGGGGAAAAAGGTGAATAGCAAATGTTTTTATACTTTCAAAGTGTCCAGAATGCTATACATGACAGGTTCAATAGAAACACAATCAGTATGAGATTTTGTCAATGGACAAGATTGAATTATACAGCCCTGGATAGTTCTTCATGCAAAGAAGAGCAAGGACAGATCATCCTCAACCCAGCACTGTAATATGGGGACATTTTTCACAGTCATGCTCCACATAATATCCCTTATCTCCCAATTTACATCTTTACTAGATCCCCAAGGTGTTAACTGTCAATATTTGGCCGGAGTAAATGATTTAGTGACATATGCCTTTGAAAGGTTTGATCTAGGCAGAGTCCAGAAAATTATTTTTGATTATGCAAATTGGTTACCATGAACAGAAGGGCCTGACAACAAATCATAGTGAGGATGAGAAAGGTACACCACATTTGCTTAATAGACAGCTGAGAACACTCATGTTGGGCATTCTCTTTTTACCAGGCCTGACTCCTAGGGAAAAAAAGAGTAAGAGCTTAATAAGAGCAATCACACTATCTAGTAGACTTTTTATAATATACCATGCAATCAGGTTTCCAGGGTTAGCAAAGACTGTGAGCAGGATCCATGCTCGGAAATCTGTTGAGCAAGAGGTTTGCAAGCTGTATCACAGTGTTTAGCGTCTTCCAAGATGACAGGTAAGTGCGCTACTTGTCGGAACAGTTTGTGGCCATGGCTCAGAATGGAGGTATAAATCTAGATTGAGACAGCACGTACATATTGGAGACCAAGTTCTAAAACAGTCCAAGATTAAGAATACTAAATAGAAAAGGCCAGTGGGGTGCTACTTCACCCCAGAAATTCACAGTGTCAAAATGAAGAGAAAGTCAAGCAATACCAGGTGGTTTCCCAAATCCACATATTCGATTCCCATAGGCTTTCTTTCTCCCACCTTACAGACATCTAAATCAGGTGGCTCTCTCAGTGAGTTACCCTTGTTTCCGTTAGAAGAATTCACAGTGTTCAGCAGAAATCGGATACAAAAAGCTGTTTAGTCATATGGTATTCTAGCGCTTCTGCCTCTGATGGTGCCACACCTAGTGCCAGCAATGGGAGGAAGGAATTTAGAACAGCAGACAGATCAGACTGCAAAGGCACAGTTAGACTGGATGGATGCAGGATTTGTTTTCAGAAGATAGTTGTCTCATACTTAGTGTTGAGGGTCCTCTTGGAATCCTGTTTGGGCTCTACAACCCAGGACACACTAGCATGGGACTGGGAGTCTTGGTCCACTTCAGATGGCTCCAGCTAGAAAATATTGGAAGGAGAGAACATGTAAGGCAAGCTGCTCACCTGAAAATGTGAAGGCAGAACTGGAGATGTTTTTAAAAGGTAACTGGGATAGTTTTAAGTAGATGATGTCTTAAGCCCATTTCAAAAAGGCTTAAGTAGAGGGTGTGCACATGCACAGATATATAGCATTAAAAATATCACCATAAAGACTTGGGTCAGTTTTGGAGTTAAAAGAAATAGAAACAACTTGTTTCAGAACATGAACAGATTTTTTTCAAAGCACAACCCTATATGAAGATAGAATCTTGGCAGTTTGCTGGAATTCAGTAAAAGGAGATAGTTATTAATTAGGAATATACAGCTAGTCTTCAGGGAGACAGTCTGCTATCTATAGTTAGGTTTATTATAGGTCTGTACCAAACCTGTTCAAATAGAACAAAGTTCAATTCAAAGCAGGCTGGTCCAACCAGTCTGATCGCGAACCAGACTGGCCTAAAGAAAAAGGGCGCCTGGTCCGTGATTGAACTAAATCAGACCCATTGGTTCAAATGTCTATGGCAGCCACCATCAGGGCAACTCTGGCCCCATTGGCTGCGGGCAATGATGTAGTGCTGCAGAGACAGGCAGGGATGCAGGCCTGGTACTCTTTTCCTTCCAGGGTCTCAGCAGGGACGCAAAGCCTTTCTACACAGAAATAATGCGCTGCTCGCTATTCCAACCGTTTGCAACCATTCTTCCTGTCTTAGGAAGCTGTCTTATCCTGAATCAGACTCTTAGTCCATCTAGCTCATATTGTCTACTACACTGCCTGGCAGCAGCTCTCCAAGGTTTCAGGCATAACTACTTCCCAGCTCTTCCTGGAGATGCTGCCAGGGATTGAACCTGGGACTGTCAGCATGCAAATCCTATGGTGGACTAGTGTCAGGACATGCTAAAATGAATGATAGGGAATGCCCACTGAAATGCACTGGTTCCTTTCAAATGGTCATAGAAATTCCATGCATTCCTATGGCCATTTGCAAAGAACCAGTGCATTTCAGTGGGCATTCCCTATCATTCATTGTAGTACGTTTCCTAGAGTCTACATGATCCTTGGTTTCTTGTAACAGGAACTCCCCAAATCATTGCATCCCAGTGAGGGGTGTGACCATTGTGATGAGCTGTATGTGGCTATGGGGGCTGTTAGGGAGAGCTTCTGAATTTGTGACTATATGTCACTGGCTGCGGGGGAGGGACGAGGGAGGGAGGAGCAAAAAGGGATCAAAGTTTATTTAAAGCCAGACAGTGCCTGCCTGGCTTCACAGTGCCTCTGAGTTCTGGAGAGAGAGAGCTGCCTGCCTTGCTGCTGCCGCCTTGCCTTGGCTAGGCCCCCTCCCTGCTGCTGGGCCTTCTTGCTAGGCCTTAGACAGAGGCTTCTATCTGTCTCCATTTTTGTCTTTTTCTTTGGCAGTGCTGCTTTTTGTTTTCTTACGTTACAGCACTCCAGTGACTTAAGTGGTTGCTGTTTTTATTTCTGTTCTTTGGGTGGGTGGGTGCCCCACCTGCTGACCCCCCATCTGCCCTCCCCCCAGCTGTTGAGTGCCAGTGTGTGCTGCTCAGCCTGAGCTCCCTCCTGGTCAGGCTCCAGCTGAAGATGCCGAAAGAAGAAGATGTCAGACTAGTAAGCTTCACCACCACAGAGTTACCCTCTTGTTTTTAGGTTAGAGTATTTTCTTTTAAGCAGGGCCTCGTTTGGGGGAAGGGACGTCCAGGAGAGCGCGGGACAGAGATAGGAGCAGGGTTGCAGGCAGAGGGAAGGATGATTCTGGGCAGGGACGAAGGCAGCAAGAGGGGCTTATTCCCCAAGTTGCCTCTGTCCTCCAGCTAGAGGTCATTGCACACAGGCTCACCTATCCAAGTGCCACTTGCTCCCACAGCACAGCTGCCTATAGCAACTGAGGCAGAAGTAGCAGCTCTTCCCTTGGAGGGAACAGAGGAGGAGGTGTTGATGGCTGCTAGCCCAGCCAGATCTCTCTCTCTATCCTCCCCAATCCCCTGGTGGTGTGGACCCCCCGGCTGAGTCTGAGGAGGAGCAGGAGGTTGTTGTTCCTGGACCTTCACAACCTCAGACAGAGGGCAGCAGCCGTGGTGGCCTGCAGCAGAGACCAGCAAACCCAGTAGTACCACCACCACCAATATGGTCCAGGACCAACAACAGCATGATAAGGGGACACTATGAACTCTTCCAAGGTGACCCTACACATGCTGCCTGCACTCACTGCATGTCAGCAGGGGTAAGGACCAGTGTTCCCTGTAACAGGGATTGCCAGATGTTGTTTACTACAACTCCAGCATCCCCAGCTACAATGGCCCTTGACTGGGGATTCTCAAAGTTGTAGTCAGCAACATCTGGGAACACTGGTAAGGACCCTAAGCATCTTGTGATCAGTGTTTCCTCTAACAGGGATTCCCAGATGCTGTTGACTACAACTCCCATCATCCCCAGATGCATGAGCCTTTGCTTGGGGATTATGGGATTTATAGTCAACAACATCTGGGAATCCCTGTTAGAGACAACACTGCTTGGGATATCTGTGATAATGAGGCACTTGCAACGTCAGCACCTTTGAGTCCTTGCTCCTGCTGGCAGCTCTAGGCCAGGGATTCTCAACGTTGGGTCTCCAGATGTTATTGGATTTCAACTCCCATAATCCCCAGGTACAGTGGCCTTTGGCTAGGGAATATGGGAGTTGAAGTCCAATAACATCTGGGAACCCAACGTTGAGAATCCCTGTTCTAGGCCATCTGGTATACCCTCAACTAGTAGCAGCAAGGCACAATCTCCTCTCAAGCAGGGGACGTTGCCAGCTGCGCAGTGGGTGTAGTCAACAGGCAAGCGGTCTGGTTAGCCAGAGTCTCATCTCATCACCCGGACCATCAGGAAGATAATGGCTCTGGACCAGTCATTCCATATAGTGGAAGACACTGGCTTCCACCGACTGCGTGCCCCCGATTACCAGATCCCTTCATGCACCACCTTCAGCAGGCGGGTGGTGCCCTCCCTGTACCGGGCATGCAGGGAGGTCGTGTCAGGGCCGCTGGAGTTAACACCAGCTGACACCAGTATGCACTTCACTATGGATCTGTGGACCAGCTGTAGTGGGAAGCACGCTGCTTTCATGTCCTTCACAGTGCACTGGTAGGGGCAGGAGAGACAGGAGACATCTGGTGGTGGTGTGGCCAGTCTCTCCCTTGCAACAAAGCCCAGATGGGCTATGCTGCATGTAGAGTCACTGGACACTGCCCACAGGGCAGATGAGCGGTCGGCGGCCATCGGACGCCAGTTGGAGGAATGGCTGGCTGGGCAACCAAACCTGCACCAAGGGTTCCTAGTCACCGACAATGCAATGTGGTGAGGGCAGCCTGTCAGCTGCAGTTTGAGTCCATATGGTGTATGGCCCACATTCTGCATCTGGCTGTGATAGACACACTTGGCCTCAAGGAGGCTAAGGACAGGCAACACTGAGCCCCCCACCACCACCACCACCACAGGCCCTGCTGCCACTATGACTGCTCTTGTAGAGAAGTGCTGCAAGATAGCAGACCATGTCCAAGGGAGGCTAAGCAGGCAGATGCTACGGAACAGGCGTGCACTCCGCCTACCAGAACACCTGACCCCTCAGGATGTTCAGACCCTGGGGAACTCCACCCTTCTCTTGCTCCAAGCGCCTGCAGGAGCAAGAGGTGGTCATCAACTCCCTGGCAAGGAGGTGTGGCTTAGGAGTGTGTGACCTGTCCAAGGTGGACTGGAAGCTCATTTCCTAGGTTGTCTTGACACTCATGCCATTGCTTGTTGCCATGAACAGCTTGTGTGCCAAGACAGCAACACTGAGCCAGGCTTTGCTGCTGCTCTTCTCCTTGAGATGGGTGAGCTCCAGACCTCAATGACCACTGGGGAAGCATGCGCTTTGGCAGGTCAGATGAGCACTGGAGTGGTGGAGCGGCTCATTAACACCTTGGCATATGTAGAGCATGTTTTGTCCTGCCTATGTAACTCAAGGATGCAGGGCAACACTGTCACCCCTGACAAACTGCCCACGTGGAGCGACCTCCTGGTTCAAGAAGTTAGGCAGGCCAAGGAGAGAAGACCAGGTCAGAACTATGAGAAGGATGCTGGAGTGCCTACTTCTGCGCACTCCACCGTCTGCAGCATCAGCACCGTTTCTTGGGACAGCAGTGTGGTGCCCCTGGCAGTGTCAACACAACTGACAGTTCTGCCCAGTCTTCTGTTCTGGTATACCTGCAGGAGCTGGTGGTGGCAGACCCAGAGATGGAGCCAATCCAGTTTTGGGCAACACATCGCCAAATCTGACCAGGCTTGGCAGTGGTTGTCAGATGGTTCATCTCCTGTCTGCCAACCAGTGTCCAGAACAAGAGAGTGTTCTCCATGGCTGGGCACTTGGTCAACCCCTATCACTTGCGCTTGGATGCTGGCTTGATCAAGCAACTGGTCTTCCTCAAGGCCAATCTCCCCCTGCTGAGCTATCCTGAGTTGGATGTGCAGAGTGAGTGACTCATGGTCACTCACACCCGCTGCAACACCACTGTCAGCTCGCCCCACCCTGACCAACCCCCAAACCAGATGTCACAATTTGTCTGTTAGTGCTACTGACACATGCAGACACGCATGCGCACACACACCACTAGGCCCATGATGATGATGGACTGCTGCCCTGAGGTCCAGCACCAAATTGGAGGCAATGGTGGAGCAAGCAGGCAGGCAGGTTTGATTTTTTGTGTGTGTGTTAGTGTCATTCCAACCAGACACGCACACATCTGGCCCATGATGAGTATGGACTGGTGCCCTGACATGTGTCAGCCAGGCAGGCTGTCAGCACAGCCAGTCTCAGCCAGTTCTAAGGTCAACGTTTCCCTCCCAGACACAAAGAGAAGAAAGAAGACGAGTAACTATGTGGTTTTCTTTTCCCTCATCACAATTTGATAAGCTTGCTGTGCTATTGCTGCTGGTTTGATGATGGACTATCTAGTTTTGCTGGATCTCAGATCAACGAAGGCAGAACTTGGTCGCCTTCCTTCCTTGAGACTTCTTGAGGTGTGGTCTGTGAGATGTGGTGAGAAATGGACAGTGGACCTCAGCTCTCTCTAGTGTGTGTAACATTTTCTTGGTGATGAACTGAGAGATGAACTCTATGTCTGTCTTAACTAACTTGTGCTCCACTCAGTGCATTGGTCTGCTGTGTCTGCAATCTGCATTGCAAGGTGTACTCAGTCAAAATGTGGCTGAAGAGGTTGTTGTTCTTCTAGTTTGGCTCAGCTAATGACTATGCTTGCAAAGGCTGCTGCTGCAATGGAGTCATTGTTGTGTGTCAGTCTGTGGGAGAGCAACTTGTGCCAATAATGCAGCATGGGCACCTGGCACTGTGGCTAACGGATTCTGGGTCAGTGATTCTTTTTTGGACTGTGTTTTCTGCTGTGTTCTGTGTTGGGAGTGAGGTTTCCTTTCTTTGTACTGTGGTGTGTGTTGCACTTGGGTGGCAGTGTGCGCTGTTTCACCCATAGGGAATAATGGGGACTCAAACTATCCCATTCATTCCCCATTGGTAGTGCCTAGATGCCCGCAAAACAATCAGGCAATTTTTAAGGGATTTTTGAAATGTTTCTGGGTCAGTAGGTCAACCCTAACTTAGGGCTGACCTACTGACCCAGAAAAACACCAAAAATTCCTTTAAAATTGCCCGATTGCTTTGCGGGTTTGGTGGAAGGTAGCACCCATCATGCCCTACTGCCCAACCTGCTTTGGTGTCCCTAGATGCTACCCATGGGGTATAATGGCATGGTCTGAGTCCCCATTATTCCCTATGGGTGAACTGGTTCGAACCAGTTTGTATGAACAAACCGGACTGGCCAGGTGGTTCTATTGAACCAGTTCACAAACCGGCTGTTTGGTTCTAATTTTAACTGAACCATAGAAACTGGTTCCACACATACCCCTAGTTTCTTAGGTCTGATCTATTTTCTCAGACATTATTCTGAGTGCTTCAGTTTTATTAACAGGGTAAGCAGCATATTTTACAATGAAGCAACATTTTAACACACTGGAAAAAAGATTACCAGCTTGTCCTCAAAATTCCTCTCCTGTAATGTGAGGGAGAACTGAATGAGTCAACCTACCAACAAGCTCAAAACAGAAGTGAACATAGAGTAGCAAAGCTAAGGGAAGGGATGAAGGAGGCTTTCAAGAAGTTGGCTTGATTACAAAAAGTGCTGTTCATAACCAGAGATATGTGACTGCAAGAAAGGTAAAGACCTTAGCTCCTTGACTAACAGATTGCAGCGGCAGATAGGAGGGACGGTGTGTAGTACAGGTGTGACAGTAACAACAGCGACTATCGGGAGGGAGCGGCACCTGAGGAACAGGAGCAAGCAAAACACAGACAAAAGGTAACATTAAAGGAGAGCAACAAGTATAGATAGCAACATGGGCCAGCACTCCAGTGTGGACTTGTTTCCTTGTTAGAACAAGGGCTTGGGCTGCCAAAGAACTAATTTACTACTGAGTTAATCTGTTATTGTTGATGTGTTCCTGCCTGTTTTACAATGTACACAGGGAGCTTAAGGGAGACCATAAGGCACCAGCAAATAGTTAAGTTATTATCTATTGAGAATGGCTAGATAATTAATTAGAAATCAGATTGCACGCACTGGACTGGGCACACTTGTACCAACGTAGGAAGCCAAAATAGTTTTGCACCAAAAGCAGTACATTCATTTTAGGGAGGGGGTAAAATAGTCTGTTGACTGCCTGAACTGTAATAATTCTGGATGTAATGCAATTTTACAGCACAGCTTTTCTAATGATAGTAAAAGAGACAGTCCAGTGTTTTCATGGGTTCCCATTTTATTGCATTTCGGCAATTTCATGCACAATTCCCAGCCAAGTAGTGCAAAAATTTCTAGGGGTTAATCTAAGCCCCAATATTTTATATGTGGCCATGTATCCTTGTGACAAACACCTCCCTACAGGTGATGCCATGTCACAAACACACCACTTGTGACAGGAATGTGATGCACATTCTCTATGATTAGAAATTAAACCAGGCACATGGATCTACTGCATCACATCACAGAGTGGAAGAGTTTGCTATTGGTTAATGAATAGTTCTTGTCCATAATCCTTTTCTGAATAGTACATTTTGAGAAAACATATTTCTCAGCCTCCCTTTTTGGGCTTTCAAACTACCAGCATCCTCAAAGACAATTCTAATATGTGATTAACATATGCAAACCACAGAAAAGAGTCTGTGGCCCAAAGAAGTTATATGCATTGTTGGCAAGAACAAGTCAACACACATAAAAAAAATTAGGACAAACACTCCATAAAATACATGAATGGAAACTTCATTTCTGATGTTTTAGCCTGTGTCATAGGGAAGAATATATAGTGGCTTTAAAGGACAAGCTTGGTATTTGTATAACTATTAAATTCCAGTGTCTACAATAACTTGCAATCCCTTATATTGCCTCATAGTTGCTTGATGAACTATTAGCTCTTACCTGCCTTACTTACCTTAAATGGCTCTAGGGAGTCAACAAGAACTATAATCGTTCCTCCCCTTTCTAAGCAAGTTAAACATAGACTATTATCTGCGTGTAGTGTGTTTTCTCATCTCCTGTGTACAAGCATCACATTACATACTAGCATAAAGCTACATGGAAACAAAGTTCTTCCCAGATACCTACTGCTGATTTCCTCATGCTGGCTCGAGGTTTAGGCACCGGTTTTGAAGATTTTGTTTCTATCATTTCAGCTGTCAAAGCACCTGGGGGTTTTGATTTTTGGGCTTGGAGGGCCAGCTGGTAGGCTACTTCAAATGCTTGCCCCAACGTCAGAATGATTTCATATGTCAGATTCTAGAGAGAAGGGACAAAATCATTTTCCCCCAATTCAAAGAGAACTGTGTTTTCAGCAAAAAGACAGTACTATGCATCATCTACAGGACAATTTTGTTGTGTTTTATTTATAGGCAAGGGCTTGCTTGAGGCCGAGTAGACAGTATTTCTGAGCACTGCAAATTCACATGCAAATAATACATTTCTCAAATGACAGGACCATCTTCCCCAAGGTAGTGATCAACACCACCCTCTCAGCTTTGAATTCATAAATCTGTATGCATTGACTGGTGAATGTCACTGGACTACCATTTTCCATTCTTTCCACTAGGAAAAGGACCCCACAATTTAGGAAGGGGCTGTCTCAAGTCTTTCCCAGTGAATGGCTGAGCAAAAAATGCATTTTAAAATCTTTGTTTTGTGCAATTAAGTCAAGATATTTGTATTTTGCTCATAATCCCTGGAAATAAAGCCCCCTATTTTATTCAGCACTAAAGGGTGTTAAAGCCATGCAAATGTCTTTATTTTATTCAGTTCAAACATCTTCACTGCAAGCAGGGGTGGGGGAGCAAGCAGTTCAAGTAATATCTGATAAGGGGGAATTTTCATACAAAAGTGTAAGAATGCAATAGAACTGTACCAATACAAAACTGTTGGATATAAATAAATAGGAATAGTAAACTTATTAAAGCTGAGCTGAAATCATCTATTTAGCTTTATCTTATTTAAAACATTTGTTTAAAAGATTCCTTCCTTTACATTCCATTAAAAGGCTATCAAGGCAACTACCATCATATAATCAAACAATCCCAATTTTAAATTCTTATTAATAAAGGAAAACACAGAGAAAGCAAACACACACACGCACACACAAACACCCCAGAGCAATTAAAGCCACAACAAGAGGGCATAGGAACCAATACATCAATAAAAAGCTAGATGAACTAAATATGTTTTTATGCCTGTTCAAAAGCCGGCAGTGATGGGGCAAGTTGGGCCTCCCTGGGGAAAGAGTTCCAGTTTTATTATCTGGGTGCTGCTAACAATGCCCTGTCCCATGTCCCACCAATCAAGCTGCTGCAGTTAACAGGCCAGACAGTTTCATGTGGAAAGGCAGCTCTTCAAGTATCTAGATTCCAAGACATACAGTTTGTTTTGCTCTCATTATTTTTGAATATTACCTCCATTTTTTTGGGGGGGGGGTGCGTTTGAAAAGTGAAAGTCAAAGGCTGAAGGTCTGAGCTGAAGCTCCCAAGCCTGGGGAGCAACAGAGCTAGCTGAACAGTCTCCAAACCTGTGAAATCATGCTGAAGTTGGGATACACAGTCCCTTCATATATGTGTGGCAAGCCCACCTCTTGCCCATCTAGCTTTAGACAGGACAAGGCTGGCACCAGTCACATGGGGGAATGTGAAGCTCACACCAAGAATACAAAAAGGGACACCGTCTAAGCTTTAGCTCAGCTCGGCCAGGGAGCTTCCCCACACTTGTCAGAAGAATTTCTGAGATTGTACAAAGCTTGAGAGCATCCTTGAATGGTTCAAATAGCCTTTGAACTTTTACAGACTATCAAGGATAGTTCAAATAGCCTTTGAACTTTTACAGACTATCAAGGATAGTTCAAATAGCCTTTGAACTTTTACAGAGCTTTGTCTGGGTTGTGATTAGTGGCCAGGACTTGGACAAGTAGAGATTCTTGTGCAATTCATCTAGCTGTTCCACAAAAGGTTCCATCTCCAGGATGCACACAAACATTAAAAAAACCTTAATGAACAGTTGGCTCAGCTCTAATATTTACCTCTCCCTTGCCAGACATTATATCATAAAGGGGGATATGATAGCCGTCTTCAAGTACCTGAAGGGCTGACACACACAGTTGGAGGAGTGGACTTGTTTCTCTGTTGCTCCTGAGGGCAGGACTAGAACCAATGGGTTGAAATTACAAGAAAGCAGATTTAGGCCAGACACTAGGAAGAATTTCCTAACTGCAAGAGCTGTTTGACAGTGGAACAGCCTGCCTCATGCAGTGATGGGTTCTCCTTCACTGGAGGTTTTCAAACAGGGGCTGGACAGCCATCTGTGAGGGATGCTAACAGTCTCCTGCACTGATCAGGGAATTGGACCAGATCTCCCTTCAAGTTCTTTCCATCTCTAAACTTCTATAATTCTATGTTTTACAGAAAAAGCACAGGATGCAAAAGTTTGACAATGTAACAGTTAACATGGTAGGCAAAAAGGAAGAGTGTGTTGTGGACAATTTCTTGCTGCTGCCCAAATGTTAGTGCAACTATCACCTTCTTATCACTTAAGACCATTAAGAGGGCCTGAAAGCACAACCGATATTCAGCAAAACCAGCATGGTACTTATAAGCTGGAGAACCTGCTTTCAATTGTTTTTTAAAAAACATTCTCATACTCTTTCTCACAGAGATTACCTGAACAGCTACTCCCACAGCATGGACTCAGCCCTTCCTCATTCAGAGGGAGATGAACAGAATTGAATCAGCAAGCTCCAGCAGTATATTTTGTGTAAATCCTTGCAAACCATCAGTAAATTTCATTCCAGAACTTTACATTCCATCCAAACTACCTAAAGATGATCTTTAACAAGATTCTTTGTAACACAAAATATCAAAAGTTTTGACTTTCATATGACTTACTACATCAATGGTACTGAAGACATGACAATAGTGGTGGCTGGTCTGCAAATCCTTGGTGATATAGGCAAACGTACAGAGATCCTCTGGGTCCTGGGCAGCACAGGAGATGTTTCGGATTTCATGCTCAGCAATAACGTTCTGCCAAACAAACAGTCAGCTCAGTGTTTACAGAGTGAGCTTATCTTATGTGCGCAGTGTGCATGATTCAGGCATCATTTAGCTTACTTAACTTTGTACAAATCAGATTGATAGTAATCAGGTTTCTAGTATCTCCAGAATTTCTATTAACTTCATATTATTATTGCTTTCATGCAATTTTAACTGAGTTCTTAAGCAGATGTGGCCACACTCTCTGAAGTCAATAGTTAAACATGATTGAAGAGAGGGGACCACCCCACAAATATCTAATTGCCCCACCATTCAGTATTTATAGAATTCCCTCAAATCCTCAAACAGAATTGGCTATTAGTTTATATTCAGTCCTTGAATACACCCTCTGAAGGCATGTAAAATAATGTAATGTATTCTAAGCCCCCCTGGAAACTTTGTTGAAATGAAAGGACTGGTTATTAAATAAATAGAAACCCTTCACTGATTTCATAAGAACCTAAGAACAACCCTGCTAGGCCCATCTAGTCCAGCATCCTGTTTTGCACAGTGGCCTACCAGATGCTGCTGGAAGCCACAGGCAGGAATTGAGGGCATGCCCTCTCTCCTGCTGTTACTCCCCTGCAACTGGTACTCAGAGGCAGGCAAGGCAGGGATGGGGAGAGGCAATGGAAAGTAAAGGGAAATGGTGTATAAGGAATCTCTCTTTGTGTTCCATGTTCTCCACCCATGGCAAATCACATCTCTGCTTTTATGTGTCCAGTGTAGAGTATATTAATGTAGAATACAGTAGGCAGTCCTGCTGCCATCTCTTCCTAAGATCAACAAGGGCCTCATGTTCAGGAAGTCTGCTGATCATGCTGATAGAATTCCAAGTAAAGCTGATAACTAAGATAATTATTGCAATCCTGCTGTGTCCTTTCATTTACTCTCCCTCAGATTGTAGAAACTGGGGTTCAGTCAGTTCAGCACTTGCCCAAGGTCTTACAAAGAGCTTGTGACAGGATAGGTGATTCTGTGCTCTTAAGTCAAAAGCATCTGTCTTAAACACTGGCTTGCCCTTGCAGATGCTCATTCCTGGTGCCTCTCCATACTCAGTAGGTCAGCCTTCATTACGTTTCACTTTAGAGAAGCACTGCTCACTTCCTCCATTCAATACTGCTTGATTGACTAGTGCTAGTCAAGTGCTAGTCAAGTGCTAGTCTGTGGCGTATTTCTTGAGTGGATCCTTTACTGTTGATGGTTGATCCTAAAAGGCAGAAGCTATCCACCACTTCAATGTCTTCATTGTCAATTCTGAGGCTGGTTGCTGTACCCGCTGTCATTAGTTTAGTCGTCTTTACATTTAATTGTAGTCCCATTTTTTCCCCACTGTGCTCCTTGACTTTCATTACTAGAGCTTGCAGATAATCTGCATTCTCAGATGTCAGAGTGGTGCCATCAGCGTAGCTCAGGTTATTGATGTTTCTTTTTCCAACTTTGAAACCACGCTCATCTTCTTCCAATCCAGCTTCTCTCAGTATATGTTCAGCATATAAATTGAATAAAGAGGGAGAACATGTACAGCCTTGTCTTACTCCTTTGCCGATCTGGAACCAGTCTGTTTCATCATGTTCTGTCTGGACTGTGGCTTCCTGTCCTGTGTATAGGTTTCTCATGAGAACAATGAGATGTTCTGGGACACCCATTTTCCTAAGGATATTCCACAACTTGACATGGTCGACGTAATCATAGGCTTTTCTGTAGTCAATAAAGCACATATTGACTTCTTTTTTGTATTCTTTGGCTTTCTCAATTATCCAGCTTGCATCAGCTGATTCAGCAATGATGTCTCTTGTTCCTCAGCCTTTTCTGAAACCATCTTGAACATCCAGCATCTCCCTTTCCACATAGGGCCCTAATCTGTGTTGGATTATTCTGAGCATTATTTTGCTAGCATGTGAAATTAAGGATATTGTGCGATGGTTTGCACAATCTGTTAAGTCTCCTTTCTTTAGTGTGGGTATGTAGACTGACCTCTTCCAATCTGTTGGCCACTGTGTCATTCTCCAAATTTGCTGGCATAGTTTGTTTGGAGCTTTGACTGATTCCTCTTCTGTTGCCTGCTATATTTCTGTAGCTATTCCATCAATTCCTGTAGCTTTCCAACTTGGTAATAACTGGAGTGCTGATTTAACTTCAACTTCCTCTACTTAGAGGTTCTTGCAAGTAGGGAATATCTTCTAGAGTATACTAGAAGCATACTTTACTATACTACTAGCATACTTAAAAACTAGGTGCCCTTCACATGCAGCTGCAGCTACTGATGTGATTGATCACAGGAAGCTGAGAACTGCACAGGAATGTATTTGTATTTGTCATTCAATTTTATATACTGCTTTTCAACTGAAGACCTCAAGGCCATTAAAATTTAAAATGCACAATGTTCAGTAAAAACATTAACTCCATATGAATGACCAAGCCACGTGCAATCTACCCAACTTATGTATTGCATCACATACAGCTGTGTGGTATTTCATCACAGTAAAGCAGCTCCCACACAGTTGCACAAGAAAGGCACTAAGAGCAATGTCCTACTGAACTAGCAGACCCGGCACATAGCATCTGTGCCGCTAGTTTGTCGCTGTGCTTTCCTTCCCCTGCTGCCTCTCGCCTCCTCTCACAACCTTCTGGGCCAGTTTGCTCTCCCTCGGGTCTCCCTTCACCTCTCACTTGCTTCTTTCCCCTGCCTCCATCTTACTCATCACTGCTGCCCCCTCACCACCCACACCGCAACCTTCTAGGCCAGTTTGCTCTCTCTCAGGGTCTCCCTCCACCTCTTGCTTGCTTCTCCCCCGCCTCCGTCTCACTCGCCACCACCACTGCCCCCTCGCCACCTGCCCCTCAACCTGCCGGGCCAGTTTGCTTCTCCCCCTGCCTCTCCGCGAGAGATCCTTGCAAGAGTTCCGCGGTGCCTGCGAGATTTATGCAACGCATCCCCATTCATCCATGCATGGCCCGTCTTAGAGAAATAGATAGATAGATAACCACTTGCTTTAGGTGAGAGCAGATGGGCTTACATTTTCACTCACACTTAAAAAAGCATGGAAATTCCAAGTTAAAGTTCCCACTCTAACATCGCGCGCGCGCACACACACACACACTGCAGCCATTCACAGACAGTCTAGAGGACCCCAGAGAAGCCATTTGCAGCTCCTTATCCTCGCCTCCCGCTTACACCCAGCTGCACAGAGCAGTGCGCTGGTTTTGGCTTGAGGTCAGGAAGAAATGCACGTGGTTTTGAAGAACCGACAACCATGGAGTAAGCGATGACTGGAGTTGAATTGTGCTTTTTCTAAGGCAAAGGAGCAGTATTAAAAAGGTACAGTTGCAGTGGGGGAAGGAAAGAAGAGAGCAAGGAAGGCAACTGAAGGGCTGTGCACCCAAAGCTCGGACAAAGAAGGAGCTGACCACCATACTGGTTGTGGGCAATGCTGTGGGCCTCACAAGTCCTACTGCACAGACTCTTTTTATCAGTAGACACATTTTTCAGCCTCTCAAGATACAACCTTGAGGATCAATTGTGAAATAACCACCAATTGCGTCCCAAAGGGATGCACTTTTTTGGCACATAGCCTAAATGCCAAGTTCTATCTAAGACATATTTCAATGAATCTTCGCCAAATTTGCAGGGGAGGTGTCTCTTGTGTGGCTGATAGCCAGGCAGATCAGACAAACGGTTTTTATTTTAGAAGCAATCAGTCAGTTCCTTTGTTATAGTCATAGACTAGCAGAGTTTCCAAAAAGAAGCTCAACAAAAAACCCCTACATAACCTACAGGGTTATGATACAGTAGTTAAGCATATAGTTAAGCATAAAGGTAAGTTAACAATGATTCTTAATGAACTCCTGGTGAATTTTACTGGCTATTAAACAGAACTTAACCACATTATAAGATCTCAAGTCATTCTGGTCAGTTAGAAGATAATCAAGATAAAAAGAATCTGTACAACCTGGATGGCAGCTAATAAAAAGGGGTTATATGCTTATGCCATATTTCTTGGTAAAACTGACAATAAAGGAACACATGAGCCGTTGTTTGAATCTCTCTCGATTTGCAGAGGCAAGTTCACTCTTTGTAGGGGATTTTTTGTTATCTCCCTTCCAGGACTGCTGTTTGCAAGGCGTTGCATCATGCCTCTGTCAAAGCTCTGTGGTATTGGCACGGTTTATCTGTTTTAGATATCTGGCAGGGTTGAAACTCAGAACTTGGTTGCCCAAATGGACACCAACAGGAACAGAGCCCTGATCAATTTGATGCTGCATTTCACATATTCTTTGTCTGAGCTTGACCCTGGCATTTTCATACCCCAGAATTTTCAGTGCAAAAGGGGAGCAACCATAATGATGCAGCCTCTCCTCCAGCTCTCTTCTCCACCTGGACTGATAGATATCCTTTAGCACAAGTAGAGCTAGACCTGCAGGGTGGATTTTAGAAGCAATAGAATGTTCAGGGTTTATAATTGGGTGGCGGGGGGATGTTTAAACTATTCTCTGTCTTAACTATACTGGCACTACTGTGCTAGTATAATAAGTGATTGTTTCACATCAATAATTGTTCATATTAGAGACCAAGTCTAGAAGACAGGGTCCATGGCTACACAGTACAGAGCAGCAAGTTTGGAAGCAGTCTTCAGCCTGATGCCACCTACCAGATTATAATGGCACTGATGTACAACAATGACCTTGGTTCAGAATAGCCTGGCCTCAATTCAGACTAGTGTTGCACTAGTTAAAAGACATAGCTGAATTGAAGTCACACAAATAAAGGAAGCTCTGTTCCAGACCAGTGGTGCACTACTGGAAAATGTTGCACTACCATTAGTGCATCAGGGAGCACTACCTCCTGTTTGCCCAACTGTGTGCTCTTTAATATGATGTTCCATGGCCTCTCTGTTACACAAGTCAGTTTGCTTATGCTAGTGATTGCGCATTATTGTGCAGCACCACAAACTACTTAGTGACACTATTTTCTCTTGTCATGCAAAGCACAACGCTAGTTTGATGTAGACCTGTCTTTTCTATCAGCAGCAACATTGTTAGAATACAAGCAGGTCTGCCTAATAAACTGATACAAAAAGAAAGTTAATGTCCACATTCATCTTCGATGGTGTTAACATTTTCCAGAACATTTAGTTTTTCTATATACATAGAACTACCACCACCACAATAGATGAATGTCCACCTTGTCATGATCACTTGTCTCTCAAAACTCTAAATACCAACCATTAGCTCATGATTATTCTCACCTTGTTAGATGCATCTATGAACTTCACTCCTTTGTAAGTGATAGATAATATTATGGTTGGAATCTTCTTCATATGCTCTGTAGATTTCTTTATAAAAAGCAACAACAACAAAATCAATATGAGGCAATAAAAGAATGTCCTTTCTAGAGGGGCAGGGGGATCTTTGACATCTGGTCATTTGAGACGTTCTGGGAATGACTACTTCAGAAATGAACTCTATTTTGTAAGGTGTAATGAATTTGAGTTTTCGAAAATAATACCTTAAAAAGAAAAAGGAAGATAAGAATAATTTAATATATTTTATTATTTTAAAAATGAAAGCTGAGTTCTCCTGCTTGGCAATAAACCTGCAACCATTTTAAACATCTGCTGAAAACAAGCCTGCCAAGCGTAAATTGATCAAAATTAAGTTACAGTTAATTGTAGAATAATAGTTAAACTGAAAATGTTTGAAGTTTGTCTGTCATCAGCATCAACCCTCAGCAGAACCACGAAATCCAAAGCTTTTTTAACAAAGGAGTTTACTTTTCAGGATCAAGATTGGATGGTTTAGATATATACACAGAGTACACCTACCCTCATCTTTGCACAGGCATCCTGGGTAGATTCTGTCCCTCGAAGATCTTTGATTAACATGGATCCTAAATACTGATTAGAACACAGAGGGAGTAGCAACCATTAATATAAATACCCCAAGGGACATGAAGAAAACAGAACTATTGCAGGACAATAGTAGCTGCCTCTAAAATTCCCTTCTGTTCCATGGAACTAACCAGAATAGCTTTACAGATGATCCTGTCAACGCCCTGGCCTCTCTCTGGTATGATGAGATGAATCAGGCAATTGACATGATTGTACCTAGGCGCCCTCTCCTGACCTGCTGAGCCCAAGCGTCTCCTTATATACAGGAGAGTTGCGGGCGATGAAGTAGACCATGAGGCAGCTTGAGTGCCGTTGGTGGAAAACGCAGAACAAACATGATCCAACATAGGCTAGAGACCATCTTGGAGCCTATTCTGCAGCGGCGTTGGCGTCAAATAAATCTTACTTCTCTGCCACTATTGCGTCCACTCCATGTCCAACGGAGCTTTTTCAAGTGATTCGGGGCTACTTGGTGAGGACCCCAAAGACCATGAAACTGAACCTTCATCAGCAAACTATGACTGATTTGCATTACATTTTGTGGATAAAATTGCTCATATCTGGTCCAATCTGAATGCTAAGATTTTTGCAGAACCAGAACTGAATGTACCATCTGGTCCTATTAGATTGGAAATCTTTCAGACTGTGTTGCCTAAGGAGGTGGACAGTCTGCTTGGAAGTCTGAGATCTACCAGATAGATGTACGCTCAGTCCTTGCCCTTTGTGGGTAGTGAAGGCGGCCAGAGAAGGGCTGGGTCTGTGGATGGCAGGGGTGGTAAATGCCTCCCTGAATCAGGGGGTGGTGCCCTCCATGTTAAAGGAAGCAGTAATTAGACCACTCCTGAAAAGGCCCTCTTTGGACCCGTCCATTTTAAACAACTTCCAGCCAGTTTCTAACCTTCCATTCTTGGGCAAGGTATTGGAGCATGTGGTGGCATCTCAGCTTCAAGCAGTCCTGGATGAAACTGATTATTTGGATTCTTTCCAGTCTGGTTTCTGGCGTGGATATGGGATGGAAACTCCCTTAGTTGCCCTGGTGGATGACCCACGTTGGGAGATAAACATGCTGTTTAATATCTACATGAAAACACTGGGAGAGATCATCTGTAAATATGAGCTATGGTGTCAGCAATATGCTGATGAACTGAACTCATTTATTTACGGTCAATGACTAAATAAAGCAATATGCTGATGATACCCAGCTCTACCTATAATTTAGGTTAGCTAACACCAGGGAGGCAGTGAATGTCTTGAACTGGTGTTTGCAGGCTGTTCTAGATTGGATGGGGGCAAACCAACTTAAACCAGATAAGATGGAAGAGTTCTGGGTCAGTAAAACTGATTGTCCGAGTGGTCAGGTAAATCTGGCCCTGGATGGCGTCACACTCCCCCTGAAAGACCAAGTTCACAGCTTGGGGGTGCTTCTGGACTGACACTGTCCTTGAAGGCATACATTTATTCTTTATTTTTCTTTGTAAACCACTTTGGAAACAGTATATAAATAGTAGTAGTAAGTAAGTAAGGTGGCAGCAGTGTGCAAAGCCAGCTGCAACCCTACTTGAAGAAGTCAGACCTGACCTCAGTCACTCATGCACTGGTAACATTCAAAATGGATTACTGCAATGCACTCTACATGGGGCTGCCCTTGAAGACGGTTCAAAAGTTTCAGCTGGTCCAGAATGCTGCTGCAAGGATGTTTGTGGGTGCTAGTCGCTCCTCAAGGAACACACTTACCCTGCAGCAGCTTTACTGGTTGCTAGTTTGTTTCCGGGCCTAATTCTAAGTGCTGGTCTTAACCTTTTAAGGCTTGGTGCTGGGGTATCTGTCAGACCACATTTGCTCATATGAATCTGCCCAGGCTCTCATCACAAGCCTTGCTCATGGCCCCGCCATTGACAGATTCAGTTGGCTGTGACAAGAGATAGGGCCTTCTTGGTTGTGGCCCCTCGACTATGGAATGCCCTCCCAGAAGAACTTCGCCATGCTTCCTCCCTTAGGGTTAAAAAAAAAAAGATTTCAAAATCTGTTTAGAGAGGCTTTTAAAATCTTTTAATAATAAATTGATGGACTTTTTATTTTATTTTATCTTTATTAGTTTTAAATTGATTTTATTCTATGCTGTTTTATATTCATTTTATTGTTTTAAATTTTATATTACTTTTACTGTTGTGAGCCACCCTGAGCAGTACTGTACTGGAGGGCCAGGGTATAAACATTTTAAAAAATAGTAATAATACAACCTTCTATGAACCCCTGCTTGGCTAGGGCCAAAACAATAGTAACTACACGCAGTCACTACTTAGGTTGTAGGCCATGCTTTACAGGAGGAACCAGTATTAGACACAAAACTCTCTGGTGCAAGAAGCTAGAATATACTTACATTGGCTTCATACCCACAGGACTCAAATATAAGTTTCTCTGGTTGATGCTGCCAGTGTTGGACAGGGGCATATGGAGCAGCCAGACTTGGAGGTCGGAGTGTAAGTTTGGATTCACGGCGTTCCTCCTGAAAACACAGATCAGAGCTTTAGAACTAATTGGGTCATCTACTCTAGAATTGTTAAAGGAATGCTTCTCAGATATGTGTTTTATCTTTTGACTTTTAGAAACGTTAAAGTGGGCTGCATTCACAAGCGCACACTTCTGCATGTACTGAGAATTATCTAGTCACATAGAATAACACCATCTTTGTCTAGTTATACTAGTGCACACTGGGGTGAATGAAAATTGCTTCTATCTGTTCAGGCACAGCTCCACTGCTCGAACACACAAGAATTAGCAAAGACAGCGAGAAACTGTGGCTGATGTATATGAATCCTTAGCAGAAAGACAATCTCAGTACTGGGAATACCCATAACACGCTACTGTTTCTCCCTGACTGGAACAACAGCATTGTGCTATGGATACTGCTCTACAGTGAAGGTCTCCGAGGCAGTAGCCATAGCTCACTGCAAGAAAGCAAACTCAGTGGTGTGCTATGGCTGCTATGAGACTGCCAACTCTCTTCTGTTGTATCACTACCACAATAAAATAGCTATTGTTCTTAATAATTTCCTGCTACATATTACAGGCTAATACAAGATTCTCTAGAAAAAAATCAATGAGATTAGAGACACAAGCATAAAGCTTTTCAAAGAACTATACTTCTCTAACCTGAGCCTTGAGTCTGTCAGCTCTGGGATAAGATGCAATGTCGTGGCTGCCCTCATGCCTCTTCTTTCCACCATCCCCCAAAGGTAGCAGGAGATCTGCAGACCTCCCTGTGCAGGAGTCACTCTGGCTCAGGGGTGAGGATGTCTGGGATATAAAATCCTGGCACTGGAATCAGAGATGCACACATTAAGCAATCAGTCTTTTGTGGGATACATGCACAGCACCTTCATTGCTAGCCATGGGGATGATCCTGCTAGACAAATTTTGCTGATGACTACTCAGACCAACATTGCCTGAAGAACAAAATGCTGCTTGTTGGATTAACACCCATCCTGAAGACACCCACTTAAAAAAAAACCCATGTGGGAGTGGGAAAAACGTACAAAAAAGACTTAAGTTTGCTCTATAATATTTGTATACCATCTTTTCAAGAAAGGCTCAAAGCCAGGAGCACCCCAGTTGTTCTGCATGAAGGATTCTTCTCACAAAGTTTTCACCATTACCAACAGCCATGTATATGTGTGAGGTTTGTCTGGCATGTAAGGGATACTTTGCTGGAATGACCAATGACCTTGTTCATACATTCAACACAAACATTACCAGTAGTTCAAGACCAAAGCAGTTTAGGCAATTCCTGAAAGCTTGAATGGTTCAAACGCAGACAGGACAGGTTACGGTTACCAATATAACATGTACTGGGAAAATGCAACAGAGCATACTAAAATCACTCCTGAGGCTTTATAAACAGTCTTACCACCGTATTATGAAATAGCCCTACAGTGCTGTTCCTTAGCTATAACTTGGAACATTTCAGGCTTTGGGGATGGCTAAATTTTTCAAGCACACTGTTCTAGTGGAACAAGTACTGCAGTTGTTGGACACCAGCTCTAAGCATTTGTGAACCGTAGGAACACAGGAAGCTGTCATATACAGGTCAGACCACTGGTATTGTCTACACCGACTGGCTGTGGGTTCTCCAAGATTGCAGGCAGGAGTTTCTCTCAGCCCTATCTTCGAGATGCCATGGAGGAAACCTGGATGCTCTTCTCAGAGCAGCCCTATTGCCTAAAGGGAATATCTTACCATGCTCACACATGTAGTCTCCCATTCAAATGCAAACCAGGGTGGACACTGCTTAGCAAAGGAGACAGTTCATGTTCACTACCACAAGACTAGCTCTCCTCCCTTGTTTAAGCTAATTAAAGTTTTCCAGCTGCAGAGAAACCCAGTTGAAAATACATAATGGTACAGTATTTTAAAAGAATGTTTACAAACATATTAATGCAAGACAGCATGTGAGTGTAGACCTATGTTTATATTCCTTTGTCATATGTTCATGGTATATTAGATATTAAAAGCCTGTTACCCTTCAATTTCTATCTTGTTTAAGAAAGACCTCCCCGTCAACAACGCCCGCTTTGTTTGGTAGAAGCCTTACAGGATACTTAAAGTTTGTTAAAAACAAGGGTCAATTGTCTTTGATAATCAAAGTTTGATTTCAGTTGAAGATTGCATCAAGTACACCAGATCATAGTTTGCTGCGGAGAGATTTAGTTATTTCAGAAACTATTTCCTTATGTAAAGGTAAAAACACACATTTTCTGGTAAAAACACTGAACATAAGTGCTACTGTGCTATATAGGCTTCTGCAAGGGCTATATAGGCTTCTGCCAGTGACTTCAGCCCCCCAGAAGCTTGCAGGAGAGAGAAAAGGAGAGAACACCTGCTCCTAGGTAGACCCCAGGGTGAGAGACTGAGTGCCTGCTTGTTTGCTTCTCCTGCTGCCCCCCTGTCTGTTATCTGCCCCCCAGGACTGGCTGCTGTGCTGAGGTAAGGCCTTGCAGGATTGGGGCCGGGGAGGAGGGTGACTTGGCAGTTTCCTGCATTCCAGCTGCCTAGAGCTGCCTGCTCAGGGCTATATAGGCTTCTGCCAGTGGTGGCAGGCCCACACCGGCAGGGTCGTCACCGAAGGGGCGTTACCAAAGGAGGTTGCCCCTTTGGGGGAGCCACTTCGGTGGACAGCAAGGGCGAGCTCTCTTGGCCTAGGTATTTGTATATGGGGGGGGCATTTAATAGTAGAGCTTCTGTTTTAATTTGTCCTGGGTGAGACAATCTTAGACTGTGTCTGGGCTGAACTGGAGATGGGGAGACAGGGGGCGTGCCCACTGACTGTGGGGCGGCCATTCCAGTCGTGGTGGGGAACAGAAGAAGTAACGCTGGCAGGTCAGCGGGCCGTTCCAGGGGAAGGGGACTTGGAAATCTAATCGCTGTTTCCCCTTCCAGCTGTCCTGTCAGCTCTTTGACCTTGGGGTGCAGTGCCGATCATCCTTGGAACCTCACCTTGCTCCTCTGTAATGCCAGGTTGGTCCAGAACAAATCAGAAACCATCCATGATTTGATTCTGGATGAAGGTGCAGACCTGGTATGTATTACAGAGACCTGGCTGGGGGAGGCTGGGGGCCTAGTGTGGTCCCAGCTTCTTCCTCTAGGCTACTCTGTTGAGGAGCAGATAAGGGACCATGGGCGGGGAGATGGAGTAGCTGTGGTCTATAAAAATAACCTTTCCCTTACCAGGATCCCTGTTAGAGTGTCGGACCATATTGAATGTGTGTACTTAAGTCTGGGGACCAGGGATAGACTGGGACTTATGTTGGTATACCAATCGCCCCGCTGCTCAACAGAGTCCTTAACTGAGCTGACGGACTTGGTCTCGGACTTGGTGTTGGAGTCCCCCAGGCTTGTGGTGCTGGGGGACTTCAATGTTCACTTTGGGACCAATTTGTCCAGGGCGGCTCAGGAGTTCATAGCAGCCATGAGAACTATGGGCCTATCCCAAGTGGTCTTGGGGCCGACGCACATTGCTGGTCACACGCTTGATTTGGTCTTTCACTCTGATCAGGGTGGTGTTCCGTGGGTGGGGAATCCTATTATTTCCCCATTGTCATTGATGGACCACCATCTGGTTAAGGTTGGACTCACAATCACTTCCCACCTCCGCAGGGGCGAGGGACCTATTAGGATGATCCGCCCGAGAAGGTTATTGGATCCAACAAGATTTCAAGAAGCCTTGGAGGGATTTAGTGTTGGCTCTGCTGGTGATCCTGTTGATGCCCTGGAGGAGAATTGGAACAGCAAACTCATTGGGGCAGTAGACATGATTGCTCCTAAGCGTCCTCTCTGATCTGCTTCAAAATTGGCCTCTTGTTATACGGAAGAACAACGGGGGCTGAAGCGGCAAGGTTGACGACTTGAGCGCAAGTGGAGAAAGACTCGGCTTGAATCTGACAGATTGCAACATAGAGCTCATTTGAAGACCTATGCTCAGGCGATATGTGCGGCAAAGAAGCGATTATTTTCTGCCCGTATTGCATCCGCAAGTTCACGTCTGATGGAGTTGTTCAGGGTTGTGAGAGGGCTAGTGAGTGCCCCTCCTCCCTTGAATCAGAATCTCGAACCATCGATTACCTGCTGTGATGTGTTTAATGAATTCTTTGTGGGGAAAATCTCTCGTATTCAGTCCGACTTAGACTCCGTCTCCACAATTACCTCATTGTCTGATATGGAGGTGTCCAGCAACTCCTCTTGTGTGATTAGGTTGGATCAGTTCCAGTTTGTGACTCCTGAGGATGTGGACAAGCTGATTGGAATGGTGCGGCCTACCACCTGTTCTCTTGACCCTTGTCCGACATGGCTTATATTTTCTGGTAGGGGGGTTGTTGTAGAAGGCCTGGTAGAGATTATAAATGTGTCTCTTAGGGAAGGTAGGATGCCTTCTTGTCTTAAGGAGACAATTATTAGAACGCTTCTGAAGAAGCCTACTGTCACGCCCTTGCTCTCAGATAGCGAGGAGGAAGGGAAAGCTTGACAGCCCTTCAGCTGATGCAGGGATGGCTGAGGGGCAGAGCCTGGTTGTCAGTTCCCAAGAGACGGCTGAGGCAGGTCCGGCTGATGTTTCAGAGCAGGCACAGCAGTTTGAGGCAGCAGAGACAGCAACGGATGAACCGGAAGATGAGCTGTGTAGGCAACCCCCACTGACTCCACAGCAGAGGCAAGCACAGCTGGAAACCATAAGGAGAAGTAAGTGCCTTTTGCAGAGGGCTGAGAAGCCTTGAATCCCTGCCAGCTGAGAGTTATCAGCTTGGACTATAAAGCACATCTATAGCTTGCAGTTAGCTGCTGCAAGGCAACGTATGTCATCCCTCGTGTCGACAGCTTTCAGTCCGAGCCAGAGAGAGAGAAATATTTCCGATCCGTGTTTCGCTTCTGCAACCCAGTTTGTTTTGTGAACTATCCTCCTAGACTTCCCTACCGGGTGGCCACACTGCTGACACCTACCCTGGATCCCTCAGACTTGAACAACTACAGGCCTGTCTCCAAACTTCCATGGCTGGGCAAGGTAATTGAGAGGGTGGTGGCCTCCCAGCTCCAGACAGTCTTGGAGAAAACTGATTATATGGATCCATTTCAAACTGGCTTTCGGGTAGGCTATGTGGTAGAGACTGCCTTGGTTGGCCTAATGGATTATCTTCAATTGGGAATTGAGAGAGGAAGTGTGACTCTATTGGTCCTTTTGGACCTCTTGGCGGCTTTCAATACTACTGACCACAGTATCCTTCTGGAGAATCTGAGGTGGTTGGGAGTGCAAGGCACTGCTTTGCAGTGGTTCTGCTCCTACCTCAGGCAGGTTCTAGATAGTGTCCCTGGGAGACTGCTGTTCTTCAGAATCTGAACTCTTGTATGGTGTTCCACAGGGCTCCATATTGTCTCCAATGTTGTTTAATATCTACATGAAACCGCTGGGAGAAATCATCAGGAGATTTGGTGCAGGGTGCTATCACTATGCTGATGACACCCAAATCTATTTCTCCGTGTCAGCATCATCGGGAGATGACATAATCTCCCTAAATGCCTGCCTGGAGTTGGTGATGGGCTGGATGAGGGATAAAAAACTGAGACTGAATCTGGCTAAGACAGAGGTACTCATTGTGCAGGGTCGGAACTCAAGAGATAATTTTGATCTGCCTGTTCTGGATGGGGTCACACTTCCCCAGAAGGAACAGGTACACAGTCTAGGGGTGTTTCTGGATCCGAGCCCCTCTCTGGTCTCCTAGGTTGAGGCGGTGGCCAGTAGTGCCTTCTATCAGCTTTGGCTGATACGCAAGCTGCATCCATTTCTTGAGGTGAATGACCTCAAAACAGTGGTATATCTGCTGGTAACCTCCAGAGTGGATTACTGTAATGTGCTCTATGTGGGGCTGCCCTTGTACGCAGTCCGGAAACTACAGTCGGTCCAGAATGCAGCAGCCACGCTCGTCTCTGGGTCATCTCGGAGAGACCATATAACTCCTGTATTGAAGGAGCTACACTGGCTGCCAACATGTTTCTGGGCAAAATACAAGGTGCTGGTTATAACCTATAAAGCCCTTTTGGGCCCTGGGTATTTAAGAGAACGCCTTCTTTGGCATGAACCCCACCGCCCACTGAGATCTGCTGGAGAGGTTCGTCTACAGCTGCCACCGGCTCGTCTGGTGGCCACTCAGGGACGGGCTTTCTCCGCTGCTACCCTGAGGCTTTGGAATGCGCTCCCTAGTGCAATAAGAGCCTCCCCATCTCTGACAGCTTTTAAAAAGTCTTTAAAAACACACCTCTTCACCCCAGCCTTTTAATTAATGTTGTTTTAATGGTTTTAATGCTGTTTTAAAATATTATTTTAAAAATTTTAAATTGTTGTAATGTGTGTCCCCCCCCCCCCCCCGCAATTTTGTCTAAACGAATGTTTTATTTTGTTTTTATTCTGTTGTAAACCGCCCAGAGATGTAAGTTTTGGGCGGTATAAAAATGTTTTAATAAATAAGTAATAATAAAAATATTGGCAAGATTAGGTAGGACTCAGAAAAATGCTTCTCAATTTCTGAATTGAAGTTTAATTTAAGGATTATTTGAGCATATGGAATGTGTGCATTTCTTGTTTAAGAGTAAGCAAATTATTCTCAATTGATGTTTCTTGCAAATACATAGATGTAATTCTAAAATGCACCACTGAGAGACCTTAAAGGGCAAGTTGAAGACAGATCATCCTGGAGAGAATCTATCTATGTGGTCGCTAAGAGTCGACAACAACATGACGGCACTTAATCAACCAATCAATCAATTCTAAAATATATGCCCCAAACAGAGTTATATAATTCAAACCAGGATATAAACTAGTGTGAAAAACAAGGACAAAGGTATGTCCTCTATCTGCAAAATAACCCTCTGAATAAATGAATCAGTACATACATCATTTCTGCTTTTGCACTGACCCTTGGTTGTGGCTCAACAGCTTTAAAAAGTTGTCATTTGATTTGATCCTCAAATATTTTAACAGTCATTCCAGTGGTGCCCACTCAATATATATTAGATTTATACCATTTATTTTAAGAGCAGTTCTCACAGTCATTCAGCCACTAGCTGGAAATCCTGTGACTATGGTTAAGCAGTGGGCCTCTGCGTACGGCCAACCAATATAGTGTGAAACTGTAGGTGATACAGGGCATTATTATTATTATTATTATTATTATTATTATTTCACAGTCAGACAGGTGTTATTGACTGGTTTGTTTTTGTAATTGGCTGATGGTGATTTCTGTGGCCCCTATGGTGTTGAGGTGCTCTTCAAGGTCTTTTGGAACTGCACTCAGGGTGCCAATTACCACTGGGATTATTTTGGTCTTTTTCTGCCACAGCCTTTCAATTTCAATTTGTAAATCTTTGTATTTGGTGATTTTTTCTATTTCTTTTTCTTCTATTCTGCTATCCCCTGGTATTGCTATGTCGATTATTTTCACTTGTTTTTCTTTCTTCTCGACTACACTTATATCTGGTGTATTGTGTGGCAGATGTTTTTCTGTTTGTACTCAGAAGTCCCATAATATTTTAACGTCTTCATTTTCTTCAACTTCTTCAATTTTATGGTCCCACCAATTTTTGGCTACAGGTAGCTTGTATTTTTTGCAGATGTTCCAGTGTATCATCCCTGCTACCTTGTCATGCCTTTGTTTGTAGTCAGTCTGTACAATCTTTTTACAACAGCTGATTAGGTGGTCCACTGTTTCATCTGCTTCTTTACAAAGGCGGCACTTGCTGTTTGTGTTTGATTTTTCGACTGTTGCTCTTATTGTATTTGTTCTTAGTGCCTGTTCTTGTGCAGCCAGTATTAAACCCTCTGTTTCTTTCTTCAAGTTGCCATTCTTAAGCCATTGCCAGGTCTTGGTGATGTTTGATTTTCCACTTATATTGTGCAAATATTGACCATGCAGGGGCTTATTTCTCCATTTTTCTGCTCGGTTCTTGACTTGTTCTTTCTTGTAGGCCTGCTTTCTTTCATTGGTGTTGAATAGTTTCTTATTATTGACCATTTGAAGTGCATCTTCTTCACTGTCCTTGATATATTCTTCAAGGCCTCTTTTCTCCTCCTCTACTGTTTGATGGACTTGCAGCATTCCTCTTCCACCTGAGCTGCGAGGGAGGTAGAGCCTATCTACATCACTGCGGGGGTGCAGAGCATGATTGATGGACATGATTTTCCTGGTCTTACGATCTAGCGTCTCTAGCTCTGCCTGGGTCCAGTCTATTATTCCTGCACTGTATCTGACAACAGGTATAGCCCAGGTGTTTATGGCTTGTATGGTGTTCCCGCCATTGAGTTTGGACTTGAGGATTTTTCTAACTCTCCTGATGTATTCACTTCCAATTTTTCTTTTAACTTCAGTGTGTGCGATGTTATCAGCCTGGAGAATGCCCAAGTATTTGTAATGTTCAACTGTAGGTGATACAGGGCATTTATTATTATTATTATTATTATTATTATTATTATTATTATTATTATTATTATTTCAATTTCTATACTGCCCTTCCAAAAATGGCTCAGGGCGGTTTACACAGAGAAATAACAAAAAAATAAGATGGATCCCTTTCCCCAAAGGGCTCAAAATCTAAAAAGAAACATGAGATATACACCAGCAACAGTCACTGGAGGTACTGTGCTGGGGGTGGATAGGGCCAGTTACTCTCCCCCTGCTAAATAAAGAGAATCATCATGTTAAAAGGTGACTCTTTGCCGAGTTAGCAGATGTAAGACGCACATACATCTGTAGGGACTTGTTTTTGATTCCTATGACCTTTGCCAGGTTATAGAAAGAATTATGGGCATTGAGCATATGGAGTCACAGATCATGTCACAAGTGCAGAACATAGGAACACATGAAGCTGCCACATACTGAGTCAAACCATTGGTCCATCTAGCTCACTATTGTCTTCACAGACTGGCAGCAGCTTCTCCAAGGTTGTAGGCAGGAATCTCGCTCAGCCCTATCTTGGAGAAGCCAGGGAGGGAACTTGAAATCTTCTGCTCTTCCCAGAGCGGTTCCATCCCCTAAAGGGAATATCTTACAGTGCTCACACATCAAGTCTCCCATTCATATGCAACCAGAGCAGACCCTGCTTAGCTAGGGGACAAGTCATGCTTGCTACCACAAGACTAGCGTGCAAGCCCACTGTTGCACTGTGCATACATGCTTTCTCTGAGCACACCTTGAATTTGTCTCACCTCTTTGATATTTATTCCAACACAGTTAACCTTCTTGACTTGCCAATGACCAATGTAATTTGTTTTCTGTGTGCTTTGTCATCTCCTTGAATCTTGTTTTGTGGAGAACAGAGTCATTCATATATAGGCCAGCAACATACACTGAGCAAACTTTACAACTTACAATTAATATTTCTATCTGGATAATTTAGGTAAAAATAATTTGCTGTAGAGATACATCTATGACTAGATGCCCGCCAAAGCACCTGAGCTCTCAATTAACAAATGTCAAAGGCTTTCCAAACTCAACAGATATGTATGTTTATTTTATTTAATTTATTTATTTGATTTGTATACCGCCCTTCCAAAATGGCTCAGGGCGGTTTACAATTAAAACACACCGCTAAAACAAATTAAAAACAATATAACAATTAACAATTAAAAAACATTTTAAAACAATTAAACGATTACAGTGATTAAAACCCCCGAAATCGGGTTCTGAATTTTAAAACAAACCAGAAATTAAAACCCCTACAATTTAGGAAGCTGAGAGAGCTTGGGTGAAAAGAAGGGTTTTCAGGTGTTTTTTTTAAATTGCCAGAGATGGGGAGGATCACATCCCAGCAGGGAGCGCATTTCACAGTCTCGGGGCAGCGACCGAGAAGGCCCGTCTCTGTGTCGCCACCAAACGAGTTGGCGGTAACTGGAGACAGACCTCCTCAGATGACCTCAATGGGCGGTGGAGCTCATAATGAAGAAGACGCTCTCTTAGGTACCCAGGGCCTAAGCCGTTTAGGGCTAGCACTAGCACTTTGTATTTTGTCTGGAAACCTATTGGCAGCCAATGTAACTCCATCAGTAAAGGAGTAACATGGTCTCTCCGAGATGACCTAGAGACCAACCTGGCTGCCGCATTCTGAACCAACTGAAGTTTCCGGATTATGTACAAAGGCAGCCCCAAGTGGAGCGCATTACAAAAGTCAAGTATGGAGGTTACCAGCAGATGTACCACAGTTTTGAGGTCATTGATCGCAGCTGGCATATCAGCAGGAGCTGATAGAAAGCACCCCTGGCCACCGCCTCAACCTGAGAAAGCAGGGAGAGGTGTGAATCCAGAAGTACTCCCAGACTGCGAACCTGTTCCTTTTGGGGAAGTGTGACCCCATCTAGAACAGGGAGATCAAAATTTTCTCTAGAGTTCTGACCCCGCAAATAAGTACCTCCATCTTATCTGGATTCAATCTCAGTTTATTCCCCCTCATCTAGCCCATTACTGCTTCCAGGCAGGCATTTAGGGAGGATATGCCAGCTCCTGAAGAAGTTGACATGGAGAAGTAGATCTGGGTGTCATCAGCATACTGGTAACACCCACCTCCAAATCCCCTGATGATCTCTCCCAGCGGTTTCATGTAGATGTTAAAAAGCATTGGAGAAAGTACGGAACCTTGAGGGATACCATACTTAAGCTCAGATTTTGAAGAGCAACAGTCTCCAATCAACACCATCTGGAATCTATCCGAGAGGTAGGAGCGGAACCACTGTAAAACAGTGCCTCCCACCCCCAACACCCTCAGACGTTCCAGAAGGATACTATGGTCGATAGTATCGAAAGCCGCTGAGAGATCCAAAATGACCAACAGAGTCACACTTCCTCTGTCAATTCCCAATTGGAGATTATCCATCAAGCCGACCAAGGCAGTCTCCACCCCATAGCCTGCCCGAAAACCAGTTTGAAATGGGTCTAGATAATCAGTTTCCTCCAAGACTGCCTGGAGCTGAGAGGCCACCACCCTCTCAATTACCTTGCCTAGCCATGGGAGGTTGGAAACAGGCCTATAATAGCTCAACTCCAAGGGATCTAATGCAGGCTTCTTTAGAAGAGGTCTAATGATTGCCTCCTTAAGACAAGGAGGCATCCTGCCCTCCCTCAGAGAAGCATTTATGATATCCACCAGGCTGTTTATAACAACCTCCCTGCTAGATCGAACAAGCCATGCTGGACAAGGGTCAAGAGAACAAGTGGTAGGCCTCACTGATCCAAGCAGCTTGTCCACATCCTCAGGAGTCACAAACTGAAACTGATCCAGTTGAATCATATAAGAGGAGTTGTTAGGACACCTCCAGTTCAGACCTCAAATTAATTGTGGAGTCTCCATCTAAGTCAGCCTGAATCCGTGAGATTTTATCTGCAAAAAACTCTTTAAACACATCACAGCGGGTAACTGATGACTCCAAATTCTGGTTCAATGGAGGGAGGGCAGATACTAAACCCCTTGCAACCCTGAACAACTCCGCTGGATGTGAATTCGCAGAGGCAATACAGGCAGAAAAGAACCGCCTCTTTGCCGCATGTATTGCCTGAGCATACATCTTTAGATGTGCTCTATGTCGCAATCTGTCAGATTTGAGTCGAGTCTTCCTCCACTTGCGCTCCAGTCGCCTACCTTGACATTTCAGTCCCCGTAGAACTTCTGTATACCAAGGGGCCAATTTTTAAGTGGGTCGGAGGGGGTGTTTGGGAGCAATTGTGTCTACTGCCCTGGTGAGCAAGTTGTTCCAATTCTCAACCAGGGCATTAACAGGATCACCAGCAAAGCCAACATTAAATCCCTCCAAGGCTTCTTGGAATCTTAATGGATCCAATAACCTCTTCGGGCGGACCATTCTAATGGGCCCCTCGCTCCTGCGGAGGTGGGAAGTGGTTGTACACTGAGGGAAATAAGTATTTGATCCCCTGCTGATTTTGTCCGTTTGCCCTCTGACACAGAAATGACCAGGCTATAATTGGAATGGTAGGTTTATTGTAGCTGTGAGAGACAGAACAACAACAAACAAACCCTCAAAAGCCCAGTGCCCAAAAGTCAGCGATGGATTTGCATTGTAGTGAGGGAAATAAGTATTCGATCCCCTATCAACCAGCAAGATTTCAGGCTCCCAGGTGTCTTTTCACTATATGCAGGTAACGAGCTGAGATGAGGAACACCCTCTGTAAGGGAGTGCTCCTAATCCCAGCTTGTTACAGTACCTGTATAAAAGACACCTGTCCATAGAAGCAAGCAATCACTCAGCTTCCAAACTCACCACCATGCCCAAGACCAAAGAGCTGTCGAAGGATGTCAGGGACAAGGTTGTAGACCTGCACAAGGCCGGACTGGGCTACAAGACTATCGCCAAGCAGCTTGGTGAGAAGGTGACTACAGTTGGCACGATAACTCACAAATGGAAGAAACACAAAATAACTGTCAATCTCCCTCGGTCTGGGGCTCCATGCAAGATCTCACCTCGTTGAGTTGCAATGATCATGAGAACGGTGACAAAGCAGCCCAGAACTACACGGGGGGAACTTGTCAATGATCTCAGGGCAGCTGGAACCATAGTCACCAAGAAAACAATTGGTAACACACTACGCCGTGAAGGACTGAAATCTTGCAGTGCCCGCAAGGTCCCCCTGCTCAAGGCAGCACATGTACAGGCCCGTCTGCAGTTTGCCAATGCACATCTGAATGATCCAGAGGAGAACTGGGCGAAAGTGTTGTGGTCAGATGAGACCAAAATCGAGATCTTTGGCATCAACTCAACTCACCGTGTGTGGAGGAGTAGGAATGCCTATGAGCCCAAGAACACCATCCCCACCGTCAAACATGGAGGTGGACACATTATGCTTTGGGGGTGTTTTTCTGCTAAGGGGACAGGACACCTTCACCGCATCGAAGGGACGATGGACGGGACCATGTACCGTCAGATCTTGAGTGAGCACCTCCTTCCCTCAGCCAGGGCATTGAGAATGGGTCGTGGATGGGTATTCCAGCATGACAATGACCCAAAACACACAGCCAAGGCAACAAAGGAGTGGCTCAAGAAGAAGCACATGAAGGTCCTGGAGTGGCCCAGGCAGTCTCCAGACCTTAATCCCATAGAAAATCTGTGGAGGGAGCTGAAGGTTCGGGTTGCCAAACATCAGCCTTGAAACCTTTCTGACTTGGAGAGGATCTGTAGAGGAGTGGGACAACATCCCTCCTGGGTTGTGTGCAAACCTGGCGGCCAACTACAAGAAACGTCTGACCTCTGTGATTGCCAACAAGGGTTTTGCCACCAAGTACTAAGACATCTTTTGTGAAGGGATTGAATACTTATTTCCCTCACTACAATGCAAATCCATCGCTGACTTTTGGGCACTGGGCTTTTGAGGGTTTGTTTGTTGTTATTCTGTCTCTCACAGCTACAATAAACCTATCATTCCAATTATAGCCTGGTCATTTCTGTGTCAGAGGGCAAACGGACAAAATCAGCAGGGGATCAAATACTTATTTCCCTCACTGTAAGTCCAACCTTAACCAGATGGTGGTCCATCCATGACAATGGGGAAATCACAGGGGTCCAGAGGCCCACAGTTGTCATGGCCGCTATGTCCTGAGCTGCCCCAGACAGATTGGTCCCAAAATGAACATTGAAGTCCCCCAGCACCAAGAGTCTGTGAGACTTCAAAGCGAGTTCCGCGACCAAGTCCGTGAGCTCAGTAAGGGATCCTGCTGGGCAGCAGGATGATTGGTACACCAACAGAAGTCCCAATCTATCCCTGGTCCCCAAACTCAAGTACACACATTCAATATGGTCCAATACCCTGACAGGGACCCTGGTAAGGGAGATGTTATCCTTATAGACCACAGCCACCCCACCTCCCCGTCCACGTCCCCTCACCTGCTCCTCTACAGAATATCCTGGAGGGAGAAGCTGGGACCAACTGGACCACTAGCCTCCCCCAACCAAGTATTGGTAATACATACCAGGTCGGTAATACATACCAGGTCGGCCCCTTCATCCATGATCAAATCATGGATGAGTTCAGATTTATTTGGGACTGACCTGGCATTACACAGGAGCAGGGAAAAGCTATGTGGGTTGTTGGCAGTGCTCCCCGAGGTCAAAGAGCTGGCAGGACAGCCGGAAGGGGAGACAGTTATTAAATTTCTGACTAACCTTCCCTTGGAACGCCCCGCTGACCTGCCAACATTACTTCTTCTATTCCTCACCACCACTGGGATGGCTGCCCCATAGTCAACGAAGGCACCCCCTGTCCCCACATCTTCAGATGAGCCCAAACACATTACAGCAATTTCAACCCAAGTCTAAAACAGCTTAAAACTAATTAAACAGAAGCCCTCTAGCCCTCACCCTCGTTCTCCGCCGAAGTGGCTCCCCCAAAGGGGCAACCCCCTTTTGTGACTCCCCTTCGGTGGTGACCCCGGTGGTGGCGGGCCTGCCGCCACAAGGAGCCTTCCTATAAAGCCCAAAACTGAGCAGGTGACCCGAGGAACAGCTGAGTCACTCAGGGGCTGGTCCCAGTCCTGTCCACACTCCCCACAGATGTCAACCTGAGGCTGCAGCCCCACAGGGCAGGCAGCTCTAAAGCAGACAGGCAACAGCAGCAGGAACCCCAGCACCCACCTGGTCTCTCACTCCAGGCAGCACTGGGTGGGAGATAGATTGACTCTCCCTTTCCTCTCTGCTGAGCTTCTATATCATTTCGTGTGTGTGTGTGTGTGTGTGTGTGTGTATATATCAGTTTAACATTTTATCCAGTGACAGAAGTTTAGGTCAGGGGCTTCCCAATATTGGGTCCCCTTGCGACTACAACTCCCATAATCCCCAGGCACAATTAATTAACTGATTAACAAAAGCAGCGGTTCCCAACCTTGGGTGCCCAGATGTTGTTGGACTACAACTCCCTTTGGCCATTGTGGCTGGGATAGGAGTTGTAGTCCAGGGACCCCAAGTTGGAAACCCCTGCCTGGGTTAACAAAAAGAGAGCTTAACAACAAAAGAGCAAGATCCACAGCAGACAGACATGCTGGTAGCCCCAGTATTCCCTGAAAAAATCAACAGGCCATCAAATTGATCAACAACTCACTCTCAACTGGGAGAATCGTGGTGGTTTCTGGGGGGGCTCCTCATATGGCCTGTCTGCTAGAGAGGCTATTATACGCTTACGATGGCCAAGAAGATTTATCTTGAGCACCTGTTGCAAAAAATAAAGTCAGTTAAAAGTTCTGTGGAAGTTAAAGATTCTTAACACTGAACAGTGCTATAGTACTGAAATTCATCTTCAGTGTTGTAGAACTAGCATTCATCTACTGGCACTGGGAAGTGCAAGACCATACCTAGTACTCAGATGAGGCTAAGTCTCCAGAGAAAAAAGAGGTCCTGAGACACAGGAATGTTTCAAAGGGCCAGTCAACCACACACTAATGAAATCAGAGCAACTCCTAGCCACTAATTTAATATGGCTCCCAAGAGCCATTTTGTTTTGTGCCTCTACCGAACATTGCTGACTCACCTCCTACATCTCTCCTCTGACACACCCTTCCCCACCAAAGCATCAAAATTAAGTTCTCTCATCTCAAGAATCCAAGTCCTAGAACTCAGGAGACCCCATTTCTTTATCTCTCTCTCTTCTATTTTGAACCCAAGATCCTATAAGTAGCCCAAGCAACCTAGAACTTGTGTGTGACTTCAAGTGGGGCTGCTGGTGGATACTCTGAACAGTCTTCAAATTTCACTAACATAAGCAATATTCAAGCCTAGTTGTGTTTTGCTAAATAAATCTTGTTTGTTTCTTTTCAGAAGTCCTTGTCCCTTGACTCTGGTTTGCCCCTCTAGGGTACCCTAAGGCAACACTGCACTGTCTAAACTTGATCTGAAGTTACTTGTGCTTGCATGTTTGGTGCTAGTAATTTTGGAATTGCTCTTCAGGACATATAGTTACATTCTTCTCCAATTGATCAGAGATAAATGCTAGGGGAAATCCTTTCCCCTACTACAGCTGAGCAATTCTTCCAGCTTAAAAGCATAAGTTCTCCAAGGAAGTTGGGTGTCACAGAGACACAACCAAATGGCACACATATAGCAAAAGCAATAGCAATAGCACTTACATTTATATACCGCTCTATAGCCGGAGCTCTCTAAGCGGTTTTACAATGATTTTAGCATATTGCCCCCAACATTCTGGGTACTCATTTTTCCGACCTCAGAAGGATGGAAGGCTGAGTCAACCTTGAGCCCCTGGTCAGGATCGAACTTGTAACCTTCTGGTTACAGGGTGGCAGTTTTACCACTGTGCCACCAGGGGCTCTTGTACAGAGGCGTAACTAGGGAAAATGGCGCCCGGGGCAAGCACTGAAATGGCACGCCCCCGCCCCCCCAACATGCTACATTATACTTAGGTTTTTCCTCAGAAGCGCCCGCCGCTGCCGCCAAGCCAGGCGACTGACTGGCCGCCAGGCGCCAGCAAAGCAATGGGGGGGGGGGGCACGGGCGGCGCAGAAGGGACCGCTCGTGGGGGAGGGGGCGCTGACGCGCTCCCTTGATTGCTGCAGCACTGCTGCACTGAGCAGGAAACATTTGTATTAACAAACATTTTTTTAAAAAAAATTGTCATGGCGGCGCCCCCCACGTGACCAGAAAAGATGGTGCCTGGGGCACGTGCCCCCCCTGCCCCCCCTATAGTTACGCCTCTGCTCTTGTATAAGGTCATCCGTTTGAGCAAGTATAGTAACAGAAATATGACTACTTACATTTACTAATTCTAGTTCCCAGAGATTTTTTACAGAATCTATAGAGCTGTAGCCACTTGACAGAAATGATTGAATGTAATCCTGCAGCCCCAAGGAGTCAAGCCAGGCAGGAACAGAAGGCTGACTCCCATCACAGCCCAGGGATTTCACCTGCAGAAGGTACAATATTAAAAAAAAAAAAAAAGTATAGATACATAAGATCTGGACATTTCAGGTTTCAAAAATAGATGTTTTAATTCTGTTATGTAACTCAAGATTGTATTTGGCTGTAGCAACTGTGAAAGACTCATTAAGTATTAACAAAAGCTGAGTAGCTCCCTGAGAGATAGGAGTATGAACTACAAATGAAACACAGATGCCTACTACAGAATTCATGTAACTGAACCCTAGTGATACTTTTCACCACCACTCCTAGAAAAGCTGCAGGGGAGGCAGTTTGGTGCAGAAGTGATGGAACGGGGTTCTTAACCACCTGCTGCTTCTCTGCTCTGAATTGCCCCAAGCCCCGTTTTTGATCATGAATAGGTTAAGTACACACCCCATACCTTCTCCTTTACAAAAACCAGCTCTTGTAGCTGCTTTTTTTTAGTGTAAGGAACAGTGGGCTGTTCAATTAGATGCATTTGCATGCAATATTTAATTAGTCCCACAGTTCCCTTAATGGCCTGAAGTCAAAGTGATCAGAAAACATGTACAGGTAGAGTCAGATGTCAACATATTCAAACCCAAAATGCCTATAGCATAATAATCATGGGAGAAATGGAACATATCCAAAAGGTACTTGTCAAACCTAGAATGTTTTGTATCTCAGCTATTGTTTACATAAAAATGTTTTTCTGAATGAATTGTTCTGATGTTTGCTTATTGTAAATGACTCTGAGCACAACTATTTGTGGCAAAGTGGCATGCAAATTAAAATCTAAATACAATTCTGTTTTGTTTTTTAAAGAAGAAATCTAGCGAGTGTATGTAAGGGGGGCATCATCATCATCATCATCAATCTTTGTTAGCCAACCCATAACAAATTGTTCTCATGTTGGTTAAAACATGGCCAACAATCTGAGAACTCAGAGAATCCCGTCTGCTACAGTCCAGGTAAGCCTAGTTTCTAAGAAATGAATGCTGGAGTCCCAGGATTGTTGGCCATGTTTTAACTATAGTGTCCTTATATAAATTAGCTAGCTTTCTTCATTTTTTAAAAATAATATATGTTAATTTAGATTGTTAGATTTCATTTCCAAGGGACCCTGGACCCTCACTTTCCCACAGTGCTCCAAATATGAGCAATGGGTTTCATAAGCCAAGGACAGAAATATTTAAGAGCAAGCACTGTGTGTTTAACAAAACAATTAATAGGAATCAACCAGATAAAATATCCAGATTGGACATATGAACCTAGCGTTAAGACCTTTAACTAACAAGGCAGTTCAACTTCTGATAGTACTTCAAACTGCTACTGCTTCATACAAATCCCAGCATCCACTTGGCAAAATATATAAATATATATACTTTTATATACAAGATAAAATGGTGTTATACCATTTGTTATAATAAATTGTTATACACTTTTTGCTCCCTACTCTGCTTTTCAAAAAGTAGACAGTACTGAGAATGCAAACAGGGTTTCTTGGCTTACCTGCTTAAATCTGTTTAGAAGCAGATGGTTTAACAATTCAACAATAAAATGTCTAATACAGTGAGGAGCTGTTTCATATATATAAGTTTTAATGTGCCATTCAGAGCAAGAGACACAGGGATGGTTCAGATGATAATCTAAATCATAGTTGAGACTGTCACAACATTGACTGCAAGGAGCCTCAGACTTGCATGCTCTCACTTCCCGCTCCATGATTTGATATTTTGGTTTGTTCTAAACCACAATTTCTGAAATTTGGACATAATGGGGAACTGAGTTTTGTTTGTAAATTAAAACAAAGGCTTTCACTCTCTTTATGAGTAGAAAGAAGGAAGACATGATCCCAAACACTGTTCCCTCTAACAGGGATTCCCAGATGTTGTTGACTACAACTTCCATAATTCCCAAGCAAAAGCTATTGCAGCTGGGGATTCTGGGAGTTGTAGTCAACATCATCTGGAAATCCCTATTAGAGGGAACACTAATCCCAAGGCTCACCATGGCTTATTCACTATAATCGTAATGATGGTAGATGATGATAATCTGAACCAGGTCACCAATTGCATTTGTAATTTTTGGCCAGATTCAGATAAGAAAACACTTTATTGATGCATTTAATGACATAAATTACTATAATTGCATCTTAGAAGAATTGAGATCCTCTATAAATGCAAGGAAGAAAAACGCTATTTTGTGACTTGGCATGTGCTCAATCTCTCTACTGTCACATCTAATTTCTGGCTGCTGAGTTGATTGTTTTATCATGGTACAAACTAGCAAACAGAAATGTGTTCCCAGTGTTTAGACCTGCTCTGATGGGACCCTGTAGTCTATAAATCTGTAGTTTGCTCAAAAGTTGGAGAAACATCTTTTGTTTTTCTGCATAATTCCAACTGATTTATTTGGCCCCCAAATAGGAATCAGTACTTTCTGACTCAAAGATCTTTTTTAAAAGTACCCCTCATTTGCCCCTGTCCTCTTTAACATCTATATGAAGCTGCTGGGTCAGGTCATTTCCCAGTTTGGGATGAGATTTCATCAATATGCTGATGATATTCAGCTGTATATTGCCATCCCAGACCATTCTGGGGATGCTGTTTCTGTGCTTACTTGATGCCTGGAAGCTGTTAAGGTCTGGATGAATTAAAACAAGCTCAGACTGAATCCCACTAAGACTGAACTACTTTTACTCAGCCCTCGTACAGGCCAACAGCTGGATGTGAACCTTGTTCGAGATGGGATGGCGCTGCTCTCAAAGGAGCTTGTTTGTGATTTGGGGGTCCTTTTGGACTCGCACCTCCTGCCTGAACAGCAGGTGGAGGATGCGGCCAGAAGTGCTTTTGCCCAGCTTCATCTGATTCACCAATTATGCCCTTACCTTGATCGGCAGGCATTAAGGACAGTGACCCATGCCCTTGTTATCTCCCACTTAGATTATTGTAATGCGCTCTATCCAGGGTTACCTTTGATGACGATCAGGAAGCTACAACAGGTCCAGAATGCAGTGGCTCGCCTACTTGTGGGTGCCAGAAAATATGACAGGGTAATACCTCTCTTGCAGTCATTGCACTGGTTGCATATTCGCTTCCGAGTTCAATTTAAGGTCCTGGTTTTGACCTTCAAAGCCTTGCGGGGTTTGGCGCCTGTCTACCTACAGACCTGCCTCTTAGGGGTGTGCAAGGTTCGGAGTCCCCCCCGGTCCGGAGGGGGGGGGACTGTGACTTTAAGCGGGGGGGTGGTAGTACTTACCCACCCCCGCCGCGCTTCCCCCTCCGGCGCTGTTCCTTGTTAAAATCTTCTTGGGGCGACAGAGCTCCGCTCTGCCGCCCCTGCCCCCGTCGTCGCTTGCAAGGCTTTTAGAAAGACGAGCGCTAGTGGCGTGCATGCGCTCTGCACAGCGCGCACGCTCGTCTCTGACGCTGTGGCGCGCGCGCCGCAGCGTCAGAGACGAGCGCGCACGCTGCGCAGAGCGCATGCGCGCCACTAGCGCTCGTCTTTCTAAAAGCCTTGCAAGCGACGACGGGGGCAGGGGCGGCAGAGCGGAGCTCTGTCGCCCCAAGAAGATTTTAACAAGGAACAGCGCCGGAGGGGGAAGCGCGGCGGGGGTGGGTAAGTACTACCACCCCCCCGCTTAAAGTCACAGTCCCCCCCCCCGGACCGGGGGGGACTCCGAACCTCCAGACCGGTCCGGCGGTCTGGCCAATGAGGCCAGACCAAAACCGTGCACACTGCTACTGCCTCTCCCATCCAGTTACATCCCATCCGGTTAGATAATCTCGAATGGCCCTTTTGTCAGTCCCTGATTTCCAAGAGGTTTGGGGTGCTAGGACCTGTGAAAGGGCCTTTTTGGTTGCTGCCCCACTTCTTTGGAACTCCCTTCACCTTCAGATTCGTTTAGCCCCTTCCTTACTGATTTTTAAATCTCTATTGAAGACTTTTCTTTTTCGCCAGGCTTTTGCCCTGAAGTTTACCTATTTTGTTTTCCCCCCCTTTTCTGTTAGTTACTTTAGTTTTTAATTTAGAATGTAATTTTTAATGTTGTCTTGTTTTGCACGTTTTTGTGCACCACCTGGTGTCTTCGGAATAGGCGGTATATTAAATGTTTCTAATAAAAAAATAAAAAAATAAAAAATTGTTACTAAGCCCTCCCCAACCAACCCCTATAACAGCAGTAATTGAAGCTATTTGCTTATACTCCTGTAACATATTTAAGTATTTTACAAATACTAAATATTAAAGTATTTAAGAGAACATCTTCTTCATTATGAGCCCCATCGCCCATTGAGGTCATCCGGAGAGGTCCATCTCCAGTTGCTGCCAGCTTGGCTGGTGGCCACACGGGGATGGGCCTTCTCGATTGCTGCCCTGAGACTGTGGAATGCACTCCCTACTGAAATATGATCCTCCTCATCTGTGATAATTTTTGAAAAGCACTTGGAAACCCATCTTTTCACCCAAGCTTTTTAAATTTTTAAGTTTTAATTTGTTTTTACTTTTAGATTGTCTAAATTTGTTTTAAGATTTTTGTGTATGTTTTAACTAGTGTTTATGTTACTGTTAACCACCCAGAGATGAAAGTTTGGGGCGGTGTACAAATTTGACAAAAAAAATAAATGAATACATATTTTCACCTTAGGAAGAGAACGTGCTCCCTGGAGAAGTTTTCTGCGGTGCTGTGGGTCACTAATGCCAATCTCCCGAAGGTCCTGATCTTCCATAACATTACAGCCCTGCAAACAGAAGAGAGACATGGAAATATGACATAGTGGTAGTAGAGAAGTATAATTATTTCAATGCAACCTAATCTGTGCATATTACATAACTTTATTAATACAAAAACAAGTGTTCTACTTTTCCAAATCCTCAAGGCTGCAATTCTGCACAAATACCTGTACACGCAAAACAGGCTGCAATTCTGCACAAATTCTGTACACAAAAAAGCTGTGTATTCAGTACAGAACATAGCATGTTTGTTTTTATTCATACGGATTAGAAAATCCTCCTCTTCTAGGTATAGAATTTGAAATCCATATGAAAGGCGAGACAGAAATATATTAAACACACAAATAATGTGATAGCTAAGTCAAAAGAAGTTGTCCAACTGCAACAGACACCTACTGGATTGCACCTGTTGATTGCTTAATTAGTACTGCTGTTACTACTACTAATATACGGCTTCTCAACAAAACTTCTCAAAATGATTTACACAGCAAAATACTAAAGATATGACACTTACACACACCACCTTTCTGCAAAAGCACTCAAATGTGATTTACAACTAGGTGTGTGCATGAATCAAATCATGTGATTTGATTCGAGGTTGAATTAAATCACAGAACCATCAAATTGATTCATTGAGAACAGCCAGCTTGGTTGGCTGTCTCAATGATTCACCCTCGAATCACCCAAATCGATTTAGGTGATCCGAGCGTCATTTTGAGGGCCATTTTGCTGGGAAAATGGGCCTCAAAATGGCACTTTCCCCCGGGGAGAGCTGGTCTACCAACTGGGGTTGGCAAATAGACCACTTCTCTGAGACGGGCAGGTGCACTAAGTACGGAGTGGAGGACTGGTCTACCCACCAACCATATTCTATTATTTTACAATATGTAAAATAAGTATAAGTAAAAGTAAAATAAGTAAAATATAAGCAGAATAAGTAAGATAAACAAACAAATAAATTTACAATATGTAAAATATGTACTATTATTTTACAATATGTAAAATAAGCATATTCTAGTGCCAATTCCCTCAAGCCATTTCATAATGAAGCTACATAATGACCAAGGTAGAATGGTCACTGCCGGAGACAGTAGCGAGAAGGGAGGAGCCAATGACAGCTGAACCTAGCTGAGCTGATGGAAGCATCATTGCTCACTCATCTCCTGCTGCAGCCAAGTGAAAGTGACAAGGCCACTACTCAATTTTCCTCCTCCATCAGTGACTTTTTGTAACTTTAAAAAATGCTTTGTTAAATGTGGATTCCCACTCTCGACAGCTGAAACACTCAGCCATGCCTCTGCTGTAAACAGCAGCTTGGCCCCAAGCTTTCTCCCAACAGCTGTACACTCTCCTACTCTTGCTAGAGCATAAAGCTATAAAAAGGTTTTTAAAAGGAGAAATGTGAACAGCATCACAGCTGTTGCCTTGTAGAAAGTCTGCTGCTGCTGCTGCTTTCCCCTGCTTCTTGAAACTCTTCATACCACAATCTGAAGAATTTAACATAATATAGTGCTATTGCATTTCATGAGCCAGGGGCAGCTCCTATCAACTTGTGATTCCATAACTGTTTATTAGGCCTGTATGACGCTTTGGCTGAAACCAAATATTTTGCATAGCTCCCCAGCACTGGATGGAGGCAACTGTCCCCACTGTGCAGTGTCTCACTTGCCCAGCACTGGTGAGAGTCCTTTAAGGAAAACTGAGCCCTCCTGAGCCCCAGCACCATCCTGAAAGATGCATGTGGAACCTTGACAAGTAGTCCTTTCCAGCACTTTCCCCATAAAGCTCTATGGGGAAAGCAATGGAAAAACGACCGTTGCCAGGGCTCTGTGCATGCCTTCCAGAATGGTGCTGGGGCTCTAGAGGGGCTCTGTTTCTCTTAAGGCTTCTCTAGCAGGGGGGAAATGTAGTGGGAAATGGCTTTTACATTTAAGTTTTTTTGCCAAAATAGCAAAATAAGTTTGTTTGTTTTTAAATGGCTGATATTGGATAAATTGCAGTCGATAATGACACTGGATAAATTACTGGTCAAATTAATAAACTGATGATATTGGATAAGACTTTTTCAGTCATCTGATCATTTTAATTCAAAACCACGAAACAAGCTTAAGCAGCTTCTAGTTAGCTCCTGAAATTCTTGCAGACAACCTGAAAAGAGAAGTTTACTATAGCTTCTTTCCCATAAAGCTTCCAATTAAAATTCTCGTCTGTTGCCTTTTGAGGATTTTGAAACAATAAATTGAAACACCAAACATTTGCTCTAGAGTAGTAGATGTAGTAGTTTGCTCTAGTAGTAGTAGATCCTCAAACTGATTTTTATTTGTGGCTATATGTGTAATAGCGGCAAGTATGGCCCTTTTAATGTTTTTCCTGTTGCAATTCACCCCCCCACTTTCTATATTCAGGTCAATAAAGTGAATAAAAGATCTAATAGATATCCTTACAGAGGATATCTGTAAGATCTAATGGATATCCTGCTCTAATCACATCTGTGATTAGACAGATCTGTAATCATGGAAATTAATCAACAAGGAGGTCACATTCGCCCCCACTCCAAAGAAGCAAGCCCCCATGATCTAAGGCCCTACCATCAATAGTTCTCTTGCTTCTGCTGCAGCTGTCCTCTATTGCTTCACTGCATCCCTGCTTCTCTGCAGACCCCACATTTTTACCTCCATGCCTCAGTAGCTACATCCAAAATGCCTGATGGCTACATTTGAGAAGCCATCATCTCAAGTGTACTGTATGCTCGCCAGCTACTTGATTGAAGCTATCCACAGCCTACTTTCATTGTCAGCTTCACTGCATCCCTTTCCATCCAATAAATTTTAGTAGATTGATTTACATGACCTTCCCATTTCATCCATGCTTGCTTTCATCATGCATCTCTTTGATCAACGCTTAACCATCCAGAATTCTCTTGGTGCAGCTTCAACTGCCTACACTTTCCTCCTAGTCAGCCTTGCTAGTGCACTGCACTGGCATAAAGGAAAAGCTCATCTTTGCTTGAACTCCCTTGAGGGCCAGAGAGAGAAAATTGAATTTATTTTAGAGCATGCCAACAATCCAGGGAAGGTCAGTATCACTGTAATCTATCATGTGTCTCCATGGAGATGGAGTAACCCATCCCTCTCCAGAGGAGTGACTTTCATCATTACACTCTCTCTACAAAGCTCATTATCCTCACATGTGAAGTGTGGAAGAATGAATCAATGAGTACACAGTGCTTAACAAAGGCAATGATCAACAGTCACTTCACTATATATCTAGTTGTATTTAAAAGCTAAACAGATCCAGGCTCAGAATACTCCCTCTATTCTTGAAACCAAGATCAAAAGGCACCTTCATTATTTGCAATCCAGACTTAAACTACCCTGTACTAGTGCCCTAGACATTACACATCTGTATATACAAAAAGGTACGACTCAAATTAAAATGTACACAGATCTTTCTGCAAACTATCCTGAAGCTCCATTTCCTTCATATGATTGTCAGAACAGAGAATTAAAAGGAGGATAAATGGTACAATGTCCACATTTTTAAAGCCCCAAAGCTAACATTCAAAATCTCACAAAAGGCTATATTAGGGTGTGTACTACAATCACCCACATAAGCAGTGACGGGAGAGAGACAACTCTGGGTTGAATTACTGCTTTATTAAAAACAGATTCATACAACATGCTTTTGAATAAGATGCCAAATATCATCTGGCCATCTGAAATTTCCTTCTTGTGTCAGCTGTCAACATGTTTAAGCAAAAGCCACTGAAAGGGCGGAGAAGAGAATTCTCTGATGACCATTAGCACAAGTCCATTTTCAATTAGAGAGCATGCTGAGGGTGAATATATCAGACCTCCCTGGTAAAAATAATCAACTTTTGTGAAGGCTGCTTACTGGGAACATAGTAATAACACACTGGAGATCCATTTGAGACCTCTAAAATTGCCATCTGCTTGAAAGTGTGATCTAGATTGTTTTCTTTATATATGAAACACTGTGATGCACACTGTGATGTAAGCCACACACTTGATAAGAGGGTGTGCAGTACAAATAGCAGAGGATTCTTCTCTTTTGCTTGCTTTTTTCAAGACATGGTTAACAAAGAGTTTTATATGGCAGTATCCAAAGCACATGCATACATGCACAGAGTGCTGTTTGTGGAAGGCACTGAAAAGCATCATCTCATACTGCGTGGGCGATGGCAATGGTAAACTCCTCATGTATTCTACTAAAGAAAACCACATGGCTCTGTGGTTGCCAGGAGTCGACACTGACTCAATGGCACAACTTTACCTTTAAGCTCTATTAATCATTTGAGTCTATAAATATAATCAGATTCTGGTAAAAATAACGCAACAAAACTACTAGTACTATATCTGCACATATATTGTACTGATTTCCATGCTTACCTCTTTCGCTGTAAAATAATACTGCCAAATTAAGGTTCCTTTTAATTAATATTGAATCTCATCTGCAAGGCAACAATCAGGAAACAAGTTCATGAGAATAGCTGAAGAAGCTAAATGTTTGTTCCCTTTTAGGTTACCAGATGTTATGCTGTGGCTTTACCAGTTTTGTAACTCACAGGAACAGGCTGTTTTAAACTGAATGATCAGTTAAAAATGATCAGTTGCCAATGATCAGCCTTCATATCACTGATTTAGTGCATCACACATATAAATCATTTTTAAAAATTCTTCAACCTTTCCCTTATTAAAAAACAGCACTATGTAACTGCCTCCACTAAGTGACTTGTTCATGTTTACATTTTAAGCATCAATGGTAGCACTACAGATTCCAGAGTTCGCCCATGGTGCCTCATGCGCATTCTCCACCGGCTCCAGTTTATCCTTTATTTGTACAATCAGAAAGCAGTGTTAATATATACACAATCTGGTGGTTGGGGAATTCAATCTCCTATCCCTCATTTATATATATATTGCAATACTGCCAAGCACCATGCTAAAAGCTACTTAATATGCATAGCATAATATTCAGTAAATCATTATAGTCTTGTGCTTTCAACCCTGCTGAGATGTGCCCCCTTCCAGTAAAATGTTCCCTACGCTCTACTGAAATGCCCCCACCTTCCAATTTAAATATAGCTCTTGTACCTCCCCCAAGGCTGCCTATGAAAATTCTGCTTTCTAGAGGCTGACTCTATGGGGTTAAATGGCAAAGGCTATTTTAGTTTCTCTGATGAGCAGACAGAACTCAACACACAGGCAGAAAATCCAAAGGAGAGCGAAGAGTCATTTTTACTTAATTGCTTGTGAGAGGAGATGCGTATTTTAAAGCAGAAGAAAGTCTTCACCAAGTGGTGCCTCCTGGCAAGATTTTGAAAACAAGATGTATTGGAGAGACACAAAACCTGGCAGAACATCTCTTAATGCAACCATGGGAAATCAAAGTGGTACAAGAATCAGTGGCGTGGTCGTACATTCAGAAATGCAGGCGCTCTCCATGACAGTTCCCACACCAACGCCCATCCCAATAGCCACACCTATACCCACAACCCCAAATGATCACACCTCAAATACACAATACCAATACAATTGCATGGTTAATGCAGTTTTATTGTTTTGTACACAAACATGCAGGCTGTTTAAAAAAGACAAAAAACAAAACAACCTTATAAAAACAACCCTGCCAAAAATCACCCATTTTCTTCAAAAATTAAGGGAAGACATGACAAAGGTCTAGAAAATTATGCATAGTGTGGATAGAGAGCATTTTTTCTCCTTTTTTCACAACACTAGAACCAGGGGTCATCCCATGAAATGACTGCCAGGAAATTTGAGACTGACAAAAGGAAGTACTTTTTTCACATAGAGTATAATTAATCTATGGAATTCTCTACCATGGGATGTGGTGATGCCCACCAGCCTGGATGGCTTTAAAAGGGGTTTAAACAAATTCATGGAGAACAGGTCTATCCATGGCTGCTAGTCTGATGGCTATAGGCTACCTCTAAGCTCAGAGGCAAGATGCCTCTGAATACCAGTTGAATGGGAGCAACAGTGGGAGAGAAGGCATGCCTTTATCTCCTGCTTGTGGTCTTCCCAGAGGCATCTTGTAGGCCACTGTGGGAAACAGAATGTGGGACTAGATCCAGCAGTGCTGCTGTTATCTTATGTTAGTACTCCTCTTTTTTTGCACCCCATGATATAGTTCCAGAATGGTTAGGCAGAAAGCTCTCAAAATTCATATGGTGGAAGCACATTTTGCTAGCATTTTGTGTGTTGAGTCTGGAGAATTGGTCCAGCTTTTTGTTACTCATGGCAGAAAATGCAGTGACATCAGAGAATCCACTCTTTGTGGGCAATTTCAAATCTTTCTGCCAAGTCACTCAAGAGCTGTTATAATATTGCAAGTTATATAGTTAGCAAGCAGGACTTGCTTTGGCACCTTTAATGCTCATTCAGTTCATGCATGCCATAACTACCTGCCCCCCACACTTTCCACATTAATTTGCCCTACCTCAGCCTGCCTCAGTCAGAGGAACATAGGAATCTGCCATACTGAGTCAGGCCCTTGATTCATCTAGCTCAGTGTTATCTACACCGACTGGCTGCGGCTTCTTAAAAGTTACAGGCAAGAGTCACTCAGGGAGAAAATCTGGTACTTTCTGCGTGCAGGCATGCAAACAGCGGTGCTCTTTGGATTGGAGGTCTGGTCTGAGGTCTGGTCCTCTGCCAGGGGGGCAGCCCTCCATATATCCCCCCGAGGGCCTAGATGTCCCCCTATGGCGACAGTGCCGGCCGCAGTGTGCCACCACAACCAGTGGGCAGCCATGTGTGCAACGCACCAAGACCCACCGGGGGGGGGCTCCAAATATTCTCCTGGGGGCCTAGATGGTGAGCAGCCATGTGGACAGGTGACCATGTGCCTGCCCAGCAAGACCCACTACAGGGCCCCAGCCATCTTGCCCCAATCTCTCTCCCATTTCATGGGAAATGAGAGAGCAAAATTCAGTGCTTCCTCAATGCCCCCACTTAAAAACAAAAAAGCCTACTACTGGTGGTAGTCAGGGGGCACGGCTGACTCAGTTTGGGTTGTGCCTTCCTTCCTTCACGGTTGCTTCCCAGAGCGCATGCAGCTCGAATTCCTAGGCCCAGTGGAGCTGGCTGGGGTAGACCAAGCAAGCAGCTCTCTGAGCTGCACACACATGGCGTTGGACTGGGCATTCTCAAGCAGCCAGTCTGAAGGCAGAGTGGCCAGCACACCACTGGCCCCTGCCCTGTGTACTGAGCAGTGCCTACCTCCTCTGACTTTGTAATAATGGAAGGTATGTGGTTTACTTTTTTTACTTATCCCCTCCCTTTGTATATTTATGGAATGGCTTGTCACAGGGCTTTTATACTGGGCACAAATGTAGGGCAGGGTGGGAGGGCTCCATATTTCAAATATGAAGTGGAATGGTCAATCTCTAATAAAATTTTGCTTTTTAAAAAAATAATTTAAAAAATCCTATAAGTGGGTTGTTTCATGGCAGAAAGTTACAAAAACTTCTGGAACTGAAGCCACCCCCTTGGACCATCATTCCACCCCCATGTGGAAGAATCTGCCCCTTGCCTTCATAAAAAAGGGTAAAGCACCCCCCCTTTGCCCCACCCTTTAGAATGGCTTGGCATAGGGCTTTGATATTGAGCATAGATGTAGGACAGGGTGGGAGGGCTCTGCACCTCTAATCTGAAGTGGATTGGTCAACCTGTTCTTAAATATTTTTTTTCTTTAAAATAAAATAAAAAATCCTGTAAGTGGTTTGTTTCACGGCAGAAAATTTTAAAAACCTCTGGAACTGAACCCCCCACCCCCACCCCTTGGATGATAATGGGAAGAGGTATGAAACCATGGGGCTAGTGGGGGGGGGGTAGGGTGGAGGATGCTTATTTTGCGAGGGGCCCCTCAGTAACCCACTAGGTCCAGGCTCCAAAATTACCTAGGTGCACCTCTGCATGCAAATATTCTTCCACTGAGCTATAGACCCATCCCATAAGGGGAATATCATACAGTGCTCATGTGTAGTCTCCCGCTTGCTAACAAAGTCCAGGTCTCCTCCCCAGAGGCACAATGGCCTTGGATGGCTCTAAAGGTAAAGTGTGTCGACTCCTGGCAATCACAGAGCCATGTGGTTTTCTTTGGTAGAATACAGGAGGAGTTTACCACTGCCATCTCCCATGCAGTGTGAGATGATGCCTTTCAGCATCTTCCTGTATCGCTGCTGCCCAATATAGGAGTTTCCCATAGTCTGGGAAACACACCAGCAAGGATTCGAACCGGCAACCTCTGGCTTGCTAATCAAGTCATTTCCCCGCTGCGTCATTAGGTATTCTACCAAAAGACAACCATAGGGCTCTGTGGTTGCCAGGAGTTGACACCAACTCAGTGGCACACTACCTTTGGCTGGCTCTACTGAATCACAATATCAATTAACTACAGAATTACTACTACTATTATAAACATTTCACATGTGAGAATAAGACTCTGTGTGTGTTCAGTTTGAAGTAACTCAGGTCTACTGGTTGATTTTTTAAATGTTTTACTGCAATTTATCAATTTTGAAAATATTATATCTAGATCTTGCCCTTTCTTGTGACTACCAGAGATGAATAGAAAAGTGGAAAGGAAATATACTTTACCAAAACCATGCCCAAGCAACAAGAACTTTGGTCTAAGCTTTTCCCATCATTGTTATTGGCATAAAAATGCTCCAGGATTCTCCACTTGCCCCTCCTCCCCGCCCGCCCGCCCCACCAACTGTGAGCTATTCCAGGGCAGTGAATATTTAAATGTTTTGCTGCTATGTAACTTTTTTGTTGTTGAGAAGCAGTATATAAATATATCTTAAACAAGACAAAGACAGAAGGAAAAAAACCCACAGACCAGATTAAAGCCAGCCAGCATAGAATTTAGAACCCATGACCACAATCAGTCACCACATGGCAACTCAAACACCCAAACACAGTTTTTGCTCTAGCAAAATTGAAAACGCCCCCCACCCCAAAAAAGGGTGGTGGTGGTGCACATCCAATGAAAAAACAATAGGAAGGACTAAGTCTTAGGATGTCGGCAACTATGTGCAATCTTCTTTATTGATTTAGTAATAATGTATCCAATGCATTTCAGCTATAAACTTTCTTCAGGGGCATTTATCCAACAATCTTATAGGAGATTTTGATTTAAAAAGAGTCCCAAAGTCCTCTTTTTAAATTGAGATCTCCTATAAGATTATTGGATAAATGCCCTTAAAGAGAATTTATAGCTGAAACATGTCGGGTACATTATTGCTACATGAATAAAGAAGATTGCACACAATTCCCAGCATCCTAAGATTTGGTCTTTCCTATTGCTCTAGCAATAGATTAAAAAAACAAAACAAAAAACTACACCAAACCCCATCCACAACAGTGGCTTCCAAACGAGGGAGAAAAGAAAATCTCTCTCTTGGAGAAAGGCAAACAGAGACTAAATGAAGCACTGAGCAGCAGGGAGCAGGGGAAGGGCACCCCCACCCCCAGAAAGAGAGATCACACACCAATACCACACCACCCCCACAGAAAAATGATGTTCAAGTCACTTTCATAGAGCAGCCCAGTTTGCTCCCTCCAGAGGGGAAGAGATCACACAGCCAGTACTGCAGAAGCAGAGGCCATAGGCTCTTTGTTCTGCAGGGATAGGGAGAAGGGGCCAGCACTGGTTAAGTTAAGGAATCTTTTTAGCATGCCAGAGGCAGCACCCTCTGCAGAAACAAAGCAGCGGCAGGAGATGAAGAGTGAAGAGGCTGCTAGAGAGAGTTTGGGCATCCTATGGCCCACATGATCCTGTGGGCATCTTGGGAGCTGGAGAAATCCCAGGTTGGTGACACCCCATCCCAGTGGCAGCCCCAGTTCAGCCTGCCCCCAGCCATGCCCCTTGCATCCGATGTCAGACTCAGGGTGTGTGGCTTCGCTCGCCAATGGGGTGTGCACCCCATTTGCGAGCAAATTCTGGACAGCGCCGTGATTGCAGCATGGCCGGGAGTAGCTCTCCCTGCTTTAAAAGGTAGGGAGATGCGTTTCCAGTCAGGGTGAGAAACCAGCTCTGGCTAAGCTAAACCATGCCCCTGTATCTGACATCAGACATGGGATGTGGCTGGGGCACGAGGCACGGCCCCTGAACGTGGCAGCAGCCAGGGTTTTTTGAACCCATTTGCACAATGGTGGCTCCGTCCCTGCTTCATCTCCCCAACGACACCAGTGTACAAGATGTCATGGGCTGTTCCGTCTGGGTGTCTGCTGTTTCACAAAGCTTTGAAGATACATTACTTTAACTCAGCAAGATAGATTAGATACTCCTGACAATGTTATAATGTCACAGGTTATGATTCAAACAAAGCCTTCAGAACTTAAGAGTCCATCCCTTGCTACCAGTATATTGTTTAACCTAATGGCCAATTCCCTAAATGCAGCAAGGTTGACATTGCAAGAATTACTATTTCAAAATTGGTCTTTGGCTTACTGAAAAAGAATACAAGAACTCCACCTTCATTAAGTCTCAAATTGCCCTTTGCTTGTTACCCTCTGTGATTCTAACCAGTTTTCTCTCAGGCCCCTCTCTCTATAGCCTTTAGAAGGGCAACAGTTCATCCAGTAAAATGCCCTTATCTCCAACAGTGTACGGAGCACAGGCAAGGACACTTCAGAGACAGTACAAGATGCAGAATGATCCTCATAAACAATTCCTAATCAAAAATGAAAATAGCACCAGAACATTATTTATTTGTATTTTTAGCTCACTAAAGGCATAGGCAGCAGGTGGTTTTCAGAATTTAGTGCAGGAGATTGAGGGGCAGGGAAAGAGAAAGATTCAGTAAGGTTGAAAGGGCCAATATAATATATCAATATATTCAACTTCAACTGAGAAAGCAGTGTATTTAATAGCATTTGTTGTGATTGGGGGGGGGGGTTACTTCTATAATGGGAGGATGACTGACAGCTTGAGAGTGAGATGGAATGTTGGGCAGAGTAAGAGTGTGTGACAGGTGGGTGTGTACAACAGTTGAAGGATTAAGGATGACAGAAGTTGGTGATGAAGAAAGCTACTAAAAAGAATAACTTTGGTTCTAGTCTAATTCATCAGTTAGCATCATTTCTTCTTTTATTAACTACCTGTCTGTTCATGGAGTCATGCATTCTGAATAAACCCCTCATTTTTATTTTATTTTTAAAAAGCCCTTATATTCTGGTTTGGCTATATTCTGAGCAAAGTGTATCCATCTCACACTCTTGCCTTGATACTGCTCAGGCAGATACATTATAGAAGAACCCTGCTGATCTCTGAGCCAGCAAGTGATGGCAGCTACTTATTTTCAAGGAGTTTAGCCTGGTGGCTAGGATGGGCTAGTAGACGACACCACATTAATCTGGCTTACAAGTCAGCTTTGGGGGTTCAGGACCATTAGTAGGATCCCAGGTATGTCACAGTTTCACAGCAGCATTATCTAGACAGGACAAGCAGCACCCTCCCCAAAATGTATAAACACAGATTTGTAGCTAGTACCTCAGGTCATTTGTTTTATAACACAAGTGCAAAAAACTAGAGATTTTGTATAAAACAAAAGAAAAACAATCCTATGTGGTTCAAACACCAGAATGGCAGGGGCGGGGGGGGGGCTCCCTAAAGCTTCCTGGCTCAGAATGGGTAACACTAATATTTATCTTTTTTAAAAATTAAAATTTAATTAATACAAAAGTAAGGACTTGCTTGAATTTCCATAAAGGTATCATCACCATATTTAGGTGAATCTGGCATACAGATATACATACAACATTATGTGTCACAGTGGGTCTACAACCCACTATATAGTACTCAGCAAACAAACAGACTTGCCATGTGAACTGCCTCCTTGCTTTCTCTTCATTCAGTTTCCCATGGAGAAGAATACTGATGCAAATGGAGAGCACTCACTGATCAACAACACTTTGCTATGGCATTAGCAGGAACTATGATCAACATTTTCTAAGGACTAGAAAGATGCTAGTTTTGACTTGGCACCATTTTTCAAAGAATTGTTCTGCTTATATGATGAATTTATTAGTAGTGTACAACAGCACAGAGTATATTCTAAAGAGCAAAGCTGTCCTTGCAATACCAAGTACAGAGTCCAAAATGCAGGCTGAACTCACAAGGTCACTGAAGATTTTCTCAACTAACTTCTATGCAGCATCAGGTGAGAGATGAGAACCATTGGAAGATCTAAAAAGCTTAAGATGAAGAAGGGCAATGTTTCATTGCTATTCAGTAGTTTATCTTCCCAATTTACTTGCAAGTCAAAGAAACTGCTGAACCAATAACTCCAGACTGCTAAACAATACCAAATTGAAACAGCAAGACTACAACCCTGGAAATCTGTTGGAACATCCGGCACTCAAGACGTCTAGCTATCTATGGTTTTTAAAACCATTATATATTCTGATGTGTGGTCTCACCCACAATATTCATTTCCTATATGCAAACATCACTTGTTGACAAACTGCATACTGCTTTAAAACAACATGGTTATTAAACAGTGGACACATACTACACCAGGACCACCTTAAAGTTAACAGGAACTTGTAGTGTATTTTAAAGAAGGTTACACACTAATTACAATAGTAGCAACTCATCTTCCTTGTTGCAATGCAGTACAGTACATGGACAGTTAGGATTAGGCTGAATTAGTGCAGGAGGTATTTCTGCTGCTGTAGCAGCACCAACCTTTTGCAAAAGCATTACAGCGCTAATATAGGATTAGTGCCCTATCAACTAATACAGGTAAGTCAGCTGTTTACTAATACCTGCCACTTTCCAAAGTTTATACCTTTCCCCCAAATTGTGAAAATCAGAGGTTTTCCAACATCTTAGCCTTGAGGAACCCATCCACATCACTTTATTCTGTCAGGAATCTGTGCATATTTGTATGGAAACACTGGACACTACAGAAAATTTGGAGACACATTCCAGAGTGCAATTCATTTCACATGGGGTGCTGGTCATACCATATTGAGCCTCATTATTCTACACTGTGAAATGGAACTGTGTGCCTAGCACATACCCAACAACTGTGCAGGAGGCGGGATCAAAAGTGGTACCTTTTATGGAGGTTTGTCTGCCATTGCTGAACTTCAGTCCATGGAGCCCTAATAGCAGGGCAACTCAGCTTTAGCCCTCCCGCAGATGTTGGCCTACAACTCCCACAATTCCTGACTACTGGCCACAGTGGCTGGGAATTATGAAAACATAATTGCCACTCCCCCCCAAAAACAGCTGGGGGGCCTAAGTTGAGCAGGCCTGACTAATAGGCTTTCAAAGAGCTGCAGGATTCTCCAATGGAATTTCAAAACAGCTGTCTTAAGAAATAATGCATTGCCTAATACTTCTATAGAACTGTCTCAGCACTTAATGCTAGAAAAAGTGCAGTCAGTTTGGAAGCAGATCTTGAAGACAAGGTTCAGACCAGACGAGGCAGCAAACTTTAATTTATCTCCTAAAGAAGACACCAAGCAAGCGAACAGGCAGATATATAAATAAATAAACTAACAAGAAAATAAAGGTGAAAGGACAAGCTAAGTTTGTTACATTTAGTCTTTTCTAGGGTTTGATTTCTGGCTGGCTAGAGGGCTGTATTTCTGACACAGCAATTTGTTTAGGTGGGGGATTAGCTCCCGGTGAGTCACACAACTTGAGGGAGGGGCCACATTCCTGAGGTTTGGAACTCAGTTTGGAAGCAGATCTTGAAGACAAGGCTCAGACCAGAGAAACGCTGTTCCCATGAGCTTTGCTAACAGGGGTTTTCAAAGAGATATCGAAGGCGTTTGGCAGGGAACTGTGCAAGGAGACACACAAGCAGTCCCCCTTTATCACAAAGGAGACACTGAGCAGGAGGTAGTGAGTACTATGTCACTTTTGTAATTTGCTTAGAAGATAGAGCTATCTATCTATCTATCTATTTATTTAATATGCCGTCCTTCCAAAAATGGCTTGGGGTGGTTAAAACCTTTACTTAGCTGACAACTGCAGCTAGGACTTTGCTTTCAAGTAAACAAGCTCTATATATTCTAAATAGCAAAAAACAAACAAACAAACAAAAAACCCCAAACCAAAACAAAAAACCAAAACAAAACAAAATACCCCAACCAGTTATGAAGGTAGAGTTCTACCGTAGCAGGGAGGTGGTGCTTCCCCATGTTTTGCACAGAGTATTTCACATATTACTGAGTGTATACTTGGTGCAAAGAGCTCCTGGCTCTCAGAGAACAAGTTCATTCCCCCAAAGCCAAGGTGGCTGACCTGGAGAAGCTCAGGGAGGCAGAGAGGTATGTGGGTAAGACCCCCAGAGATGTGATAGAGGCATCCCACTCCTAAGCTGACAGCTCCTCTGCTGACAGGGAGAATGAAGGTCAGGGAAGGAGGACATCAGTCTGAGGAAGAGGGGAATGCTCCCTTAGAAGGAACCCCTTCCTTGGGTGAGGAACCAGGAGTAGAGCAAATGGAAACACATAATAGCGCATCTACCAATGCCAGAGGGCTCTGAGCCAAAATAGGTGAGCTGGAGTGCTTGATTGCTAAATAAAACATCGATATAGTGGGCATAATGGAAACCTGGTGGAATGATGAGAACCAGTGGGACACTGTTATTCCTGGATATAAACTCTACAGAAAGGAGAGGGAGGAGCAGATTGGGGGTGGAGTAACACTGTATTTTAAGGAAGAGATAGAATCCAACAAGCTAGAAAACCTAGGAGGACCTGAGTCCTCCACAGAAGCATTATAGGTGACAATACAAGGACTGAAACCAAGTGTGTTACTAGGGATGTGCTATTGCCATTTGGATCAAAATGCTGAAAGTGACTTGGCATTGGAGAAGCAAATCAGAGAAGTTTCAAAGAGACAGAGCTGTAATAATGGGTGACTTCAATTAACTGTTGGAGTTAGGACCCTGGCAGCATCAGCTCTCAGCTGCAATATCTTATAGTTATCACTGGGGTATTTTAGGGTCATAGATAAAAGTTCTGGACCCCTCCCCTCTTTTTTCTTCCACTGTTAGTCTCCATTTTTGTCTTTCCAGAGATGGCTGTTCGTTTAATCTCTCTCCCCTTTCAACCTTAAGCTCAGCTTTCCTATCCTTTTGTAACTTCTTTAAATAAATCCTTGTTCTTCACACTTAAAGAACTGTCTCCAGACCTCTTATTTGGCTGAATTCTCCCTAAACTGGCTTTGCTCTGTGAATGTGAGTTGAATTGCCATTCTTCTCCTACACTGCCCTCACACAGACTGGTCAAATTCACATTCGGGTAACTGACAGAGAGGCCAAATTTCTAGACATTTCTTGCTAAATGACTGTGCCTTACAACAGTTGGCTGCAGAATCAACCGGAGTGAAAGAGATCTTGGACTTAATTGTGAGTGGTGTCCAGGCACCAAAAGCCTTCCAAAAGGCTTTTGACAAAGTTCCCCAACAAAGGCTCTTGAGTAAACTTAGCAGTGATGGGATAAACAGACAAGTTCATGTGTAGATTCGTAACTGGTTGAACAACAGGAAACAGAGTAGGAATAAGTGGACAGTTTTCACAATGGAGGGAAGTAGGAAGTGGGGTCCCTCAAGGATTGGTACTGGGACTAGTGCTCCTTAACTTGTTGATAAATGATCTAGAAGTTGGGGTAAGCAGCGGCTAAATTTGCAGATGATACTAAACTATTTAGGGTGGTGAAATCCAAAACAGATTGTGAAGAGCTCCAAAAGGATCTCTCCAAACTGGGTGAGTGGGCGACAAAATGGCAAATGCGGTTCAGTGTAAGCAAGTAAAAAGTGATGCATATTGGGGCAAAAAAAAAAAAACAGCTTCACAAATACACTGATGAGGTCTGCGTTGTCAGTGACTGACCAGGAGAGAAATCTTGGAATTTTGGTGGACAGCTCGTTGAAAGTGTTGACTCAGTGCGCGCCAGCTGTGAAAAAGGCAAATCCCATGCTAGGGATAATTAGGAAGGGGATTGAAAATAAAAATGCAATTATAATGCCATAATGCAGTTCTGGTCACCATATCTTAGGAAGGACATTATAGAACCAGGAAAGGTGCAGAAGAGGGCAACCGAGGTGAGCAGGGCCCAGGAGTACCTCCTTTATAAGGCAAGGCTACAGCATCTGGAGCTTTTTAGTTTGGAAAAGAGGCAACTATGGGGAGACATGATCAAGGTGTATAAAATTATCCATGAAGTAGAGAGAGTGGACAGAGAGAAAATTTCCTACCTCTGTCACGTTAGAACCAGGGCTCATCCCATGAAACTGATGGCTGGGAATTTCAGGACTCACAAGGACGTACTTCTTCACACAGTGCATAATTAATCTATGGAATTCTCTGCTACGGGATATGGTGGTGGCCACTAGCTTGGATGGCCTTAAAAGGGGCTTAGACAAATTCATGGAGATCTATCAATAGCTACTAGTCTGATGGCTATAGGACACCTCCAGCCTCAGAGGCTAGATTATGCCTCTAAATACCAGATGCAAGGGAGCAACCGCAAGAGAGAGGACATGCCCTCAACTCTTGCCTGTGGGCTTCGCAGAGGCATCTGGTGGGCCACTGTGTGAAACAGGATGCTGGACTCGATGGGCCTTGGGCCTGATTCAGCAGGGCTGTCTTTATGTCCAATGAGTCCAGAGCATGATGAATTTCTATCTGCAACAGCGGACTGGCAACAGAAAATTACTGGAGAACCATATTCATATCATAAGCACCAACAATTACTATTTGCAGTCTTGATGCTGGAAATCTGTCCAAAGTACTGGGCACATCATTTGCCACCCAATTTCTTATAAATGGGATCTGAAATGTTTGCACTTCCGTTCTTGAAAAACTGATGTTACAGTAACTGGATTCTGTCTTTGTCCCTACTAAATATTCCATGAGTGCATCTTGTTCTTTTGATATGGACCAATCCCACCTATCAATAGTGTAGGTTAGGCAGGGAGGTCCCAATCCTTATATTCCCAAGATGATGTGTAAATGGACATAGAAAGACAAATAAAAAAGATGACTATAAAGATGTTCTACCACCAAAGCATAGTTTTTCTCACCGAATGCTTCCATGTCTCTTTTATTTTATTGTTAGATTTCTACACCCCCTTTCATTAAAACAATCTCAAGGTGGTTCACATAAAAGTTAAAACAAGACTACAAAAATTACACAATTAAAATATCAGCTACAATATAAAAATACAGATCCGATTAAAATATTAACTTCACACTGCTTATATGATAAATATAAATGCTAGTCATCAGCAACCCAAGGAACTGCATGTGTTAAGAGCAACTAGGTGAACCAAAGCCGACAACTGAAAGTAATTGCATTTGAGTCATTAGTAGCTTCAGGCCAATAAAAATTAAAAATACCAAAGTGACAGAAATTTTTTTTACCCTTCATTTAGATCACAGAAGTTTGACAACCATGACTGATTTACTTAATCACCATTGTAATAATGCCAGTGTAAATGTAGACAATATTGAACAAAAACTAAACAACCCCAGAGTGCTAATTCATGGTTTACTATGAGCTTAAGTGCACTGAACACTCCTCAGACCTTTAATAGATAATGTTCAGTGGAAGATCCTTTGAAGTGAATGCTCCCTTCTTAGTTGGAGTCTAGAACTCTCAAATTATATTTATCAATAGATTGAACAAGAGAAGGAAAAAGCTTGTTAATGGTCTTATGATATCTTGTCATAGGGAAACACGAAGACATACCCACAGGAAATCAACCTTAAAATAAATTATCAGAGATATGATTTTTACCATCATTTTGTCTTTCTTTTGGGCTTTCTTTAGCGCAAGGTATGACATGCTCCTGTCGGCTGTCCTGGCGGGGAGAATAAAGAGTATACCTAGGGAAGATAGAATCTGCCCTTGTGGTTATAGGGAGATTGAAACCATCCAACATGTATTACACCGTTGCCTGTTTTACAGAGAGTTAAGATGCTCCCTGATATCTCCTTGTCTGGCACCCTTTCCAGGATGCTCAGAAGAATTTTGTGTTTCTTATCTTCTGGCAGATCAATCTCCATCTATTACATATAAGGTGGCGAAGTTTTGTTCTAATGTTACGTGGTTACGTCAGTTTTTTATTTCATGCGCATGTTCTTCCTGAATTTCTAGTTTATATTTATATTTATTGTTAGCAATTGCTAGTTAAGTCTTTGATTGGTACTGTTTGCGATTGGTGTTTTATTACTTTCTGGCAACTGTTAACATCTTGTAGGATTCCTTTTATTCTACCATTTCTAGTCGATTTGTAAGCTGACCATGGGTCATCATTTCATCTAGGTAACACAATCTAAAGCACAGTGGTCTAGATCTCTGCAAAATGGGCAGAGAAGTACCTTTTAATGGTGCAGCTCTGATACTTAGCAGAAGCACAGCAACTGTCTCTATTCATCCCAACATAGTGTCCCTCTCCCAGTAGCTATTGCTGATACTTCCCTTGTGCTTTTTAGAATGCGAGCCCTTTTGGAAGATAGAATCATCTCATTCCTTTTGTTATGTCTACTGCTTAAGAATAAGAATAAATATATTGGAAAAGTAGTATATGCCACCACCTATATACCGCTCTTCAACCAAAGTTCACAAAGCGGTTTACAAAGAAAAACACATAAATAAAATGGTATCATATTCCCAAAGGGCTCACAATCTAAAACAAACATAAGGCAGATACCAGCAACAGCCACTGGAGGGATATTATGCTGGGGCTGGATAGGGCCAGTTGCTCTCCCCCTGCTAAATATAAGAGAATCACCACTTTAAAAGATGGTCTTTGCTCGGTTAGCAGGGGCACATACTCCTAAACATTTTCAGAGTGCAACACAGCATTTACCTTAATGAGAGCAAATCCCAAGTGGTAAATACTAATCTGATGCATGCAGACAAAGCATCATTTTCTTTTTCAAAGACCATGTATGGCCATGGTTTAAGCACTGTGAAGAGAGGATTTTTCCTTATTCCTACAATGGTTACAGCAAATTAAGACTAGATGGATACAGAAAAGCAGCACAGTGAGACATGTCCATACCAACGTTTTATTTTAGACCACGGCTAAATACTAACATTCTCTTCTAACAGACTCTCCCAATAGCTTGATTGATTTGTGCTAGGGATGGGCACGAACCAGGGTTTGTGAACTGGTTCATGGTTCAGCAAACTGGTTCACTCCGGTTGGCCAACCCATGAACTGGTTCGGCAGTTTGAGTGCAACACTGGGGTGGCGGAACAGCGAGCGGCACCTTTAAAAGTGAGTAGCACACATTCTTACCTGCATGTCTGCTGCTCGATGTATCTTCCTGCTGCGGCAGCACTCCCGCCAGCAACCAACACGCAGCACATGGTCTCAGTGCATGCAGAGTAGATGTGTGGTCAGCAAAGCAGATAGATGCATGGAGTGGCAGGCACACAGGTAAGGACCTGCTCTACTCACTTTTAAAGGTGCCACTCGTACCCCCCATGCCACACTTGAACCGCCGAACCGGTTTGTGGGTCGGCTGAACTGGAATGAACTGGTTTGTCCCACCACAAAACCCAGTTCATGCACATCCCTAATCTACGCAAAGCAAACCAGTCAGACAACCAACCTAGATCCAAATAACTATGCTAGACATGCTCAAAATTTCAAGTATGATTCAGTGGATTATTTAAAACAACAAACATTAAACAACACTGCCTGGTTTTTGAAACTTACTTGAGTTTTGAAAGCAGCTTCTTAGGGTGTATAGGGGAGGGCCAGTGGCTACTGCTTGAGAAAATAAGTCCCAAGTGGCAATTTCCATGTCAGCCAAAGTCTAAACTCCAGGCAGAATGCATGCCATCTCAAATGCAATACTTTTTAGTGGAGTTTTAACACATTCAGAAATAAACGTTTCACAAATGCTTACAGAATTCAAATGAGAAATTATGTGATGTACATGCATGTGCAAACCAAAGTAATTTTCTGCAAAATATTCTCTTTCTCTCTCTCCCCTCTTGACATTTGTCAAACAGAGCTTTGTCTCCACACACATACCCAAGGGCGTATCTAGGGTAGGGCAGGCAGGGCACGTGCCCCGGGCACCACTTGAAGGGGGGCGCCATTTTAAAAATTTTTTTAAAATTGCCAGCAAAAACAAAATGGCCACCATGCATGCTCAAATGGCCTCTGTGAGGCCCTAGGCCATGACAGGCATCGCAGAGGCCATTTGAGCATGTGCGGTAGCCATTTTGTTTTTAGCGGCCATTTAAAAAATATATTTTTAAAAATGGCTGCTGCACATGCTCAAATGTTCCCTGTGAGGCCCTAGAGGCCAGTGGGGGGAGGGAAACCCTTTGAAGACCCCCTCATGGCCTTTAGGATGCCCCCCCAAAGGGGCTACAGGTAATTTTTTTTTAAAATAATTAAAATAATATAAGTCACTGTACAGATATTCAGTTTGGCACTATGTTCAGTGAATCAGGGCTTGTGAGTACTGAGCTGAAGCTTATGAACTAGGATTGTATTCATTTGCTCTTACTTTGCTTCTTGTGATAAGTGAGTTAAATGTGATGTCTTAATAATATGGCTATTAATGGTGAGTTTGTCTTTGAATCAGTGTGAAATCCTTAGTATTAAGGCCCACTGGGAGTTTCTTGCTCTCTTTCTCTCATTTTAACTGTCTTTCTGAAATACTAGAATATATTCCAAGCAGTGACACAGTTTACTCTGCATACCCTTTAATTATTTTCAGAGTATCTGGGAAAAGTCAAATTCTCCATTTTCTTTTAAAACTTATGTAATAGTGATGCTACAATGCATAGTAGAGAATTAGACAGGTACTTCTGTTTAGTTTTCCAAGTACACCTCCACATAGAATTTGGGTATTTCATGAGCCCCAGCATACTGTAATTTGTAGTTTTCCAGCCTTTTTGGGTCTGGCTACATCCACTGCTAAATAGTTTTTGAAATATTAAAAGATTAACGAGCTTGACTTGTATTTTTGAGCTGATATTATGGTAAAGTTATCTGAAAGATGGGTGTCAGATGCCCGGACAGGGGGCGCAATTTCAGTGCTTGCCCGAGGCGCTATTTTCCCTAGATATGCCTCTGCACATACAAAAAACAGCAAAACAGCAGACAGATCAATGCTGGTTGCAAGCCACAGAACTTCTGAGAATAAATACTATTAGTAATGGCGGATTTACATAGGCAATATGGGCAGCCACCTATGGCAGCAAATCTTGGGGAGCGGCATCTGGAGGAAAACTGCAGATTTTCCTACCTTTAAAAATGCCGCTGTGTAGTGGTGAAGGATCCACCCACCTCCTAAGGCTCTACCCACCTCCTAAACCATCACAGGAAGTGAGGTCGGGCACTGGAAGACAGCGGCGAAAGAAGTCCTCCCTCAAGCCTGGCTTACTCACAATTTTGGGCCTATGCACATGCGCACACACACATGCACAGAGACCCGAATTCGCCCGCTCTGTGTCATCTGTGAGTAAGCTGGGTTTGAGTGAGGACCTCTTTCACTGCCATCCTCAGTGCCCGACCTCATCTCCTGTGATGGTTTAGGAGGTGGGCAGAGCCTCTGCGGCTAACCAGCAGCATTTTTCAAGGGGGAAAAACAGGAGAAGTTTCCCTCACCCCCACACAAGCCCCCTTACTCTTGACCCTGGGGCAGCCAAAAGATTAATCTGCCCCAGACTATTTATTTTATTATTATTATTTTTATTTTTAAATTATATTAGCAATGCAGTAGTAGTCTTAGGCCACAGACTAGACCTCCTAATATACATTATATTGTTTGGTTGCTACCCATTGGGCAGAGGTTTGCACCATGTTCTTGGGGACTTGTGAAAATTGAGAAGGTTTTAAGATTGTGAGCCCTTTGGAGATAGGGGAACCATCTTATTGATGTATTGTTTACTCTTCTATGTAAACCGCTTTGAGAACTTTGGTTGAAGAGCGGTATATAAAAATTCGTAGTAGTAGTTTCTGATACAAACGAAAGTGTTGTGCACCAAAAGTGACACGCGCCACAGAACAAGAACAACAATGACAGTATCTTCTGTGAGCCAGGAATGCAAGCACAGATTAATTCAAGTGTTTGCTGTATAATCAAAATAATTTGCTTCCTTCTCTTTTTTAGGACAAGACAAATGATCACAAAACATTTCTTTCAACACAGAATTTGCATATTTCAGACATGATGGGGCAGAGATTCACCAAGCATCCATTCAGAACACTGTGTTCATTCATTCAGGTTTCCTTTGACTCAAAATTCTGCTCATGTGTGTAAGGAAAAAGAACGAACAAGCAATTGGTAATGAAGGTCTTCCTGGTAATGAAGACCACTGCAGGCAAAGCTGACTTGATACCAAGTAATGTTTAATCAAATTAATGTCAGAACTTCAAATTATTTGTGAACATGGTATATAGTAATGTCCTCAAATTAACACTAATCTCTCCAATTAAAAAAAAAGGGTATCCAAAGGAGCCTACAGCAATACATGCAGAAAACAGATTTATTTGACAATATGACTGAATCACTGAATGGAAATCTTGTTGCCTCCCATGCTTTTTACAAGAAATCTAGCAGTTACAGCAAAAAGGCAAAAAAGTAAAAACCTAATCTACGTTCTATTAGCCACTCATTAGTAAAATCATGGACTGGCTTAGGGGTGCAATGTGCATCATCCTACACCCAAAATGACTCAAAACATTTTCTAGTAGGTTAACTCCAGCTACGGTTACCATATTCCGGCTTTCCATATCTGGGTGCCTAATTTGCATATTACGCAAATGGACTGGGAAATTATTTAGCATGTTGCTGCTATGTATGCAAGGTTGGTTGACTTATTAAGACACGTCTCAAACAAAGACCAGAACTATCCGTTCTGTAGAATAGACACTGATTTCTGCGCCTTGATGACTCGACTTCTTGTTCCGATTAATTTGTTCCAAGATTTGTTCGGTGCGCATAGACACTTTGCTTTGATTCCTTTCCTCTTTGAGAAGGAATCATTAACTAGAATTTAATTAGGTATTGTGTATCAATTCTTCACATACAGTTTACTGTTCACGGAAAAGAAAGTTCAATGCTGTACATTCATTTGCCCCAAGCCAGTCATGCATACCATATAGGTCACCCACTGTCATGGGTGGGGGAAGCTCTCCCTCCTGCTTCAGGCTATGACTCATACTGAAAAATATATACGCAAACAAGGGAACATCTTGCACAGTACTGTCCAGCTGCCTACTAAGACTGAACCAGTAAAAAAACCCCAAAAACATTCCTTGACAGAGCTAGAGCCACCTCTATAAATAAATAAGCTGTGCTTCAACTTCAGTGTATGGAAAATAAAGTTACAGGGGTAAACAAAAGTCACTCCCCATTTTGAAAAAAATCCAAGTTAGCCTTTTAGTTTCTCACCTAATCCTCCTAGGAATAATTTATCAGATTAAATGGCATCAAGAAGCAACATGCATCTCTGCACTTTTCAGATCCACTTTTTGTTACAGCCGTTTCAAAAGGTGGCAATAATTTAGTAACCAGAAAAAGGCCCTAGCTTTTGCACTTAACACAATGGACTACATTCATGTAACTCAGGTGCTGGGATCCTTTATTTTGCAATTAGTACTACAATATTATATGCATCCTTACTTCAACATCATGCCTAGACTACTGTGATATCAGCTCAACACAAAATACTGAGTCTATTCAATCTATATTCAGTGAGTTAACCATGGATCACCACAAACCTATATAAATTAACTCCAAGCAACTTTGTTCTGAAAGCCTGGAGTGGATAATACATGCACAAAGCCACTAGCGAGACAGCTTAAGAGTCTATCACATGATGCTCTCCAAGTTCCACAAAGAAGAAAGGGTGGTGGGACTTAAAGAAGGTGGCATGGAAGGTGACAGTTTGTAAGATATGCTGGCCTTTGTTTGAGACGTGTCTTAATAAGTCAACCAACCTTGCATACATAGCAGCAACATGCTATTAATATGTAGCAACAGACTTTTCTATAATTAGACAAAGCAGTTTGTGTAACAGATAGTTGGTTTTTCTTTCTTCATAAATTATTGCAAACATTTTGTGTTACACATGAAGAATTCAATATGTGTTACCCAAGACACTGTCCACAGTTATCCAAGGCCATCAACCAAGTACACAGTTGGTTTGAACTTGAACGTATGTCCCTACCTCATCATTCTACCAATTGACTTTCAATACGTTCATTTATTCTATAATTTGTTGGACTAATTTAAAGAAATAAATGTGTAACTATTATTTCTAGCCATCCTACTCCTAAAATGAACATTCATTTCCCACAAAGAACTGAAAAGAAAGCACTCCAATGTAAATCTTTTAAATAAGCATTCCATTTCAATTTAAATGCAAGTCAGAGACCATAGGGGCAAAAAGTGATTTCCTCTTTGACTATATAGTGTGAAACTATATAGTTTCTATATAGTTCTATATAATAAACTATATAGAAATCAAATTATGTTGCTTGATCACCAAAAAAAAAAAAAGGGGGGGACCAAATTCCCAGAACTGAGAGACTGAAGACCTAGCCTAATATGGCTAGAGATCTTGTTTTGACAGCTGCCTTATATAGCAACCAACAATTTCTTTTCTATTGGAAAAGCAGCAATTTATTCACATTTTATTACTCCTTCTCTGTAAAATAGGATCATCTCACCACATTACATTTCCCCCCTTTACTCTGCCTCTCCATAATATACTTGGAGAAAACATTGCAATCTTCCAACTTGACTTTTGCCATATTATTTAAATGTGCAGACCCTCTAAGATTGAGTAGCCTGCAACTGGCTAGCTTAGAAGGGAAGCAGCGGAGACATTGCAAATTTACGTAAGTCTCCAAACATCCATGCCCATAGGAATTCCTTGGACTTTACATGTACTACTACTATGAATATTGAATCCTTTTCAATATAGGCAGAACATGAGACCAATCAGGCAAACACACCTGTTAAAACCTCAACTGATCATTTAGAAAATTAATATCAGCTAATCTATTCACTTCCATTTTGGAAAGAAATCACCTAATGGTGCAGAGGGGAAGTAACTTGCATAGCGAGCAAGAGGTTGCTGCTTCGAATCCCCACTGGTACGTTTCCCAGACTATGGGAAACACCTATATCAGGCAGCAGCAATATAGGAAGATGCTGAAAGGCATCGTCTCACACTGCATGGGAGATGGCAATGGGAAACCTCTCCTATTTTCTACCAAAGAAAACCACATGGTTTATGTGTCTGCCATCTTGAATTGGGATGGATGACATCATCACAAACCATGCTGTTGAGGTATCCCTGTGTGTCACTCACTACAACTGTACCTAATTTGGTTCAAATCTGTTAGGCGACCCACAAGTTAGCCCTCTTGAATCTCAAATGTTCACGTGCCCACCATCTTGGATCAGGGTGGATGACATAATTACAAACCACCACTGAGGTGTCCCTGTGTGTCACTCTCTACAGCTGTAGCAAATGTGATTCAATTCGGTGATAAGCCTACTGGAAAGTAGGCTAAAAATGTAGTGTCCAAGCCAGTTCTTCGAATCAAGAACTGTGTCACCCTCCTACTAATCTGTTATCTCAAGGTGCCCAGGAGATTCTGGATTATACAAAAGTAAAACCAAGAGACAGGAGGCCATCAAGAGAGTTATTACTTGTCTCCAACACAGCTGGTCCAATGTTTTCCAGAAGGGGCAGGTAATGACAGCAGATTGGAAAGCTGGCACCCAGAAATGCCTCTGCTACAGAAGAGATTGCATATATCCTATGATATGCTCGTGCTATGTCAAACACAGTTCTGAGCTAGCCTCAGTACTGAATGTAGCAGCCATTGTCAAGTAGTAGGTAGTACTAGTGCTAATACAGTCTTACATGACTAGTGACACAGTTGGGAAATTATCTGCCTAGAGAGCAGGAGGCTGTTGGTTCGAATCCTCACTGGTGTGTTTCCCAGAATATGGGGAACTCCTATATCAGGCAGCAGCAATATAGGAAGGTGCTGAAAGGCACCTTATACTGAGCAGGAGAAGGCAATGGTAAACCCCTCCTGTATTCTACCAAGAAAACCACATGGCTCTGTGGTCACCAGGAGTTAGCAATAGCAATAGCACTTACATTTATATACCGCTTTATAGCCGGAGCTCTCTAAGCGGTTTACAATGATTTAGCATATTGCCCCCATCATTCTGGGTACTCGAGTTGACACTGACTCGAAGGCACAGCCTTTTATGCAAGAATGCTTCCTTTAAGTGACTCAATATCCCAGACAGCAAAAGGTAGCCTGCTGGGGCAAGCCATGGGTCTATTAGTTTCTCCTCAGAAAAACAGGAGTCCAGGGAAATATCCTACCTCCTCTTGGAGTTACCCCACTCCCTGTATTGTCACAACTATGACTTGAGGAAATGTCTTCTGAATGGGTCCTTCCTTGATAGTGACCACCCTAGTAAGTGGTCAAGAAGGTATCTTTTCCCAAGCACCAACAGCTGCCTCAGCAAGAGAGGTGGCAAGGCCATTCTTTCCTCTCCCAGAACGCAGCTTCCATGCTTCCCACATCCTATATAGGTCCCCACTCATCTGGCTTATTTAACCTATTTAACCAAAAATGAACCATTAACTGTGGTATCAATATCTCAATTATTAGACAGAAGAGGACCATTTCACACATTACTGTTCCCAACCATATCAATGCTCATACTGAGAGAACATGGTAATGTCCACACAAGCATCCATCCTGATTTAATATATTCATCAGGAAACCAGTACAGAAGCAGCTTCCTTGCACATTGTATCCAGAATGAAAACATTTTCACAGCTCTGTACAAAATGTATTTACATCCTTCCTCTGGTACCAATAATGATTTCCATGCAGGCGATATAAGACCCTGTTTGAGGCAAAGATATTCTTATTTTGACTCTGAAGCTTATTAAATCAGAACTGGAAGTTATGGGGTGGAGGGGGGATAATGCCTAATCTACTTCCACCATAAGGTAGGATTGCCCTATAGTCCAAATATTTTTTGGAAAAACAGGACAAGTTTTAATCGAAAAACTACATGCCCTCCCCAGGTAGCTTGTTAAATTAGAACTGTTTTGTAGCTGGAGTTCTGCGAATTAAGAATAAATATGCAACTTGTTTTGGAAAATACTATCCAGAATTTAACACAGAATGAAGAATACTATGTCAAAAGATAAATTTTTTTATTGCGAAAACAAATTTTATTATTGCTAAAGCAATTAGTCTAATAGCCTATCTGGCAAAGTGCAAACCCATTACTTCACATGACTTACTAGCCTATACATCAGTGAGATTTAATGCAATTTATTTGGGTTGTGCCAATTCTTAACTTCAAAAAACCCACTATTCAGTTTCACAAAAACCTAAAAAAATTGTACCAGCAAAATAAGAGATGAACAAACAATATTTATAGAGTATGCCAAATGGAAATGTTCCATACCTAAACAAATTCTTATTGGAGAATTTTTACATTGCCTTCCTTGCACAGAATATTTCAATAGGGTCTATCAAGTTAGGAGAAGAGTTGATAAACACTGGCATGTGATGGAATATGTACCAAGATGTTCAAAACCACGAAGCATTACCTACAGTAAACTTGAGGAACATTCTAGTTAGGATAGCTACAGATTATGAAAAGGGGTTTTCTTCTGAAGAAAAAGTCATGTTTGGATTTAGTACCTGCTCTTGTTGCATTCATATTTAAGAGAGTTTATGTGCCCTACTTTAAATCAAGTTTTGTACTTATATGTGCAAAATGCTTAAATGTATTAAAATGCTTTTAATATATCAGTGTTTTTTCCATAAACATTTCATATTCATAACATATAATTTATATATTTATAATTAATATTTCTATAAATGTTATTTATAATCATTTTTATTGCATGAATATATTGTTTGGCAGTGTATTTTTATATATCTAGTTTAATCTGAACATGTTACTCCAAGAATCACTGCTTACAGAGCTGTTTAAGAGGAATGATCATAACTGCACGACTGGCTTGGTTTGAACTGGTCTTTTAAAGAGGTCTCCTAAAGAGACAGATTTTGGAAATGGTTCAGTGAAGAGGGGTTTTAATATAAGTTGGGAAGGTTTTATATGAACTTTTATACATTTATACTATATCGTCATTCATTTCTATGGTAGTATTTCAAGACAGAATTGCTCGAGTTTGCACTGCTACAATTCCCAAATATTTCACCTTTCTTCCTACAGCCCCCTGCACTGCAGGGCTGGATTATCCATTATTTATTTATTTTATTTTAAGAACATACGAAGCTGCCATATACTGAGTCAGACCATTGGTCTATCTAGCTCAGGATTGTCTGCACAGACTGGCAGTGGCTTCTCCAAGGTTGCAGGCAGGAATCTCTCTCAGCCCTGTCTTGGAGATGCCAGGAAGTAAACTTGGAACCTAGATGCTCTTCCCAGTGTGGCTCCATCCCCTAAGGGGAATATCTTACAGTGTTCACACATGTAGTCTCCCATTCATATGTAGCCAGAGTGGACCCTGCTTAGCTAAGGGGACAAGTCATGCTTGCTACCACAAGACCAGCTCTCCTCTCTTATTTAACATATTTCTGTACCACCCAAAATGCAAGTCTCTGGGTGGTTTACAATACATCAAATAAAAAGGCTAAAACATTACAATAATGTAAGATTCAAAACATTAAAACTATTAAAAACCATCCATCTATTAAAACAGTATCTAATTAAAAGCCTGGGTGAACAAATATGTCTTGATTGCCTTTTTTAAAAAATTAAGAGCTGGGGAGAGCAGAAGGTTTCAAATTCCCACACCAGCAATGTGTGTCAGTCCCGAGACTCCTTGGGATAGGCCCTTCTTTGTCATGGCCACTATGAACTCCTGAGCCACCCCGGACAGATTGGTCCCAAAGTGCACATTGAAGTCTCCCAGCACCACAAGCCTGGGGGACTCCAATGCCAAACCCAAGACCAAGTCCATCAGTTCAGTTAGGAACTGTTGGGCAGCAGGGCAATCAGTACTGGAAGTCCCAGTCTATCCCTGGTCCCCAAACCGAGGTACAAACACTAAATATGGTCAGAAACCTCAACAGAGATCCCGGTTAGGAAGATGTTGTTCTTATAGACCACAGCCATTCCACCTCTCCGCACCTGCTCTTCAACCAAGTACCCTAGAGGAAGAAGCTATGACCAAATTGGGCCACCAGCCTACCCCAACCAAGCCTCTGGGATACATACCAGGTCTGCCCCTTCATCTGGATTCAAGTCATGGATTGTTTCTGACTGATTTTGGACAGAACTAGCATTACAGAGGGACAAGGCGGGGTACTGTGTGAGGTTGGCACTGCTCCCCATGGTCAAAGAACTGGCAGGACAGCTGGAAGGAGAAAAAGCTATTGGACTTCTGATTTCCCTTCCCCTGTAATGGCTCACTGACCTGCCAACATTACCTCTTCTATTCCCCACCACCACCAGAAAAGCCACCCCATAGTCAGTAGCTACCCCCCCATCTCCCCATCACCAGACAAACTAAGACACATCTGAAACACCCACGTCCTAAAAACAACAGAAGCCCAAATAAAAAAATACTTGGCCCTCACCCTCGTTTCCCCCTGAAAGGGGCAACAACCCCCTTTGGTGCCTCCCCTTAGGTGATAATCCCGCCAGTCGAGGGCTCATCATCACAGTGTAGCAGTCTTTTATAAGCCCAGAAAGATGGCTAGTCTGGGCAGATGGTCCTCAGGAACTGCTGACTCACTCTCCTTGGCCCCAATCCCTCACAGACTCACCCACAGGGCAGCAGCCACAGCCCCACAATTTAGGGGGCACACAAGCTAACAACAACAGACAGCAGCGACATGGCTGGGCAGCAGCCGTCTCTGGGAAGCAAATGTTAAGGTGTCTTCCTCCCTGCAAGACTTCTGTGCTTGCAGGGAGGCATTGTGCTTATTAGGCACAATAGGCACAGTGCCTATGGCCTACAAAGCTTCTAAGGGCCTACGAAAAGGTTTTAAGCCCAAAATAATCTGAAACAAAAAATGAGAAACTTTAAATCAAACTTAATGATTTGCTTTAATTGAATTACCTTAACTGCATAACAAAATAGTACAATAGAGTCTGTTAAATAACTGAACTAAGTTTAATATTAGCTCAATTTAAGTACATTTACATTAACTTTGAAGCTCTTTTTTGTTAGCAAAGTCATGGACCAAGTCTTCTAATATCAATTTTTGCAAAAGCTCATTCTCGGTTGAGAGCAGTGCGAGTGAAGATAGTCACTTCTGTCCCATGGCTGACCTAAGACAGTTCTTTACTTCTTTCAGCACTGAAAAAGAGTGCTCCCCTTCACATTTCCCCCCCAAAATGGCAAGATACGCTCTAAAAGCAATTATAAATTTGGAAGACTTGTCACCAAACTCTCCCCTCCCCACCCCACCGCACCATACACCTTGTGAGGAAATTATCCTAATGGATAATCCAGCCCTGCAAATGCCTATTCTGACACATTAGACTTATTATGGGACATATTAGGGGACCTATACATTGCACACAATGCAAATATTTACCTGTAGATCTATCCTGAGGGCCTACGATTATGAGTGCCTAAGGACTTTAATGCAACAGCACTTTGTCCCTGTTGGCCAAAGGTTTCCAAACCTGCAGCAACAGCTCTGTGTGTGTGTGTGTGTGTGTGGTGGTGGTGGTGGTGGTGGTGGTGGTGTGTAAGCCTCAGTAAGAAAATGGGGATGGGGCAGTGCTTTGGGCTTCCACAAGTTGCAGTAGCAATAATATGCATTTTGCAAATAAAATTTACATCTGTTCTGCCCATTTTATTATTACACACCACTATGTATCTTTGCATATAAAAATGAGATTCTACTTTTAGTCTACATAGCTGAGATACACGATATTAAAAGTTCAGGCTCATAGTATTTCACTTCAGAGATAACCTTAAAAGGAAAATGTAGAAACCAACAGGCTTCAGAGCACTTTTCAACAAAACCATCTATTGTACTCTAATATGGTGTTCAATACAGGACTTTCAACTGGTAAGTGTTAAAAGTAGCACATTAAACAGCAAAATAAATGCATCCTAGACTCAAAATCAAGTTGTTAAAATCATCAACTCAAATGTTAAGCTGCTGATCTTCTAGCAAAAAAATTATGACGTGTCTCTAAAATCAGACTCTGTATCAGAAGACTAGAAAGCAGCCAAACTCAAACAGATTCTGAAAACGGTATCTGGGGGGGTCCAGGTAATAAGCCAGTTTAATGTCTGTCCTGATTAAGCTGATGGATAGCATAATTAAAGATACAATTATTAAACATAAAGAAGAATAAAGTTTGCTGAGGAGGATCGGCATGGCTTCTGAAAAGGTAAATCTTGCCCCACCAACCTTTCAGAGTTCTTTGAGAGTGTTAACAGGCATGTGGATAAAGGTGATCCACTTGACACTATATACTTAAATTTCTTTTAAAATCTATTCAAGTCTTTTTATCAAACGCTCTTGAGTAAGCTCAGCTGATAGAGGGCAGGTTCCTTTTACGAACTGGTAACTAGTTGAATGACAGAAAACAGAATGAGGAATAAATGGCCAATTTTCACAAAGGGGACAAGAGGAAGGGCCCCCGGGGATCTGTAGCGCACAATTTCCTGATCCCTGGAACTGTTAACTGAAACTCCCCTGCCAACTGAACAAAGAGGCACCTTTAAAAAGTGGCAATTCTCTTTACAAGTGGGGAGCAACTGGCCCTATCCATCCCCAGCACAACATCCCTCCAGCGGCTTTTGCTAGTGTGTCTTAGGTAGGGGTGCCAACATTCCCACATCATGTGGGATGTCCCGCATTTTCGGGGCAAAGTGCCTGTCCCGTTCAGGATGCAATTTCTCCCACTTTTCCACCTTAATTTAAATAACAAAACCAAAAACCTTTTAAAGTCACTGCTGAGTGGCAGCAGAGCAGGATGGCGCCTCTCAAACTACGAAAGGAATGGTGGCTGCTCTGCACCTCTCTAGGGCAGGGGCCAGGACTGGCTGGGGCGGGTGGCGCACGCTGGCGAGTGGTGACAGGTGTGTTGGGCAGTTGCTAACAGGAAAACCTGGAGCACTCACAGAGAGCCGCAGCTGCCACTCACTTCAGGAGGGAGGGAGGGAGATGGCGGGCAAAATGCTCCCTCCCTTGGCCCTGCCTTCCTCCAAATGTGGCAGACGGGCCGATTTCAGGCTACGCAGAAGCCTGAAATTGGCCCGTCTGCCTCATTTGGAAGAAGCCAGGGCCGAGGGAAGGAGGGAGTCTTTCGCTCTCCCACCCCCCATTCCTGAAGTCAGTGGCGGCTGCAGCGCCCAGTGAGTGCTCCAGGCTTTCCTTTTAGCAGCAGCCCAGCATGCCTGTTGCCATTTGCCAGAGTGTGTCACCTGCCTGCTCCAGCCAGCGGCAGCTCTAAAAGTGTTTTTTTTTTAAAAGCCCTGCCCCTAGGTGGCCATCCCCCCCACCCACCCACAGAGTCCCTGTCCCAATTTCTGCCAACACAGTGTTGGCAACCCTAGTCTTATGTTTCTTTTTTAGATTGTGAGCCCTTTGGGGACAAGGAGCCATTTTATTCATTCATTTCTATGTAAAACACTTTGGGATTTTTTTTGTTGAATATCTGTCATATTCATATTTGTATATAAATATTCACTGCATTCGTTGTTGTCGTAAGTTGGTTCTCTTGCTTTGAAGTGTTTGAACATGGTAGTGTAATAATTCCCCATTGCTTATAGGGAGAATGCAGAGTAAAGAAACCTTTAAGCATGACCTTTCACTGCTTCAATGTTCTTGCTTTTCAAAAATATATAGCTTTTTAAAAGGATACTTGCGGGGGGGGGGGGGGCAACAGCATCCAACTTGCCTACAATTCATGGTGGCTAAGAACCAGTGACAATTAATGGCATCCCAGTAAAGACATGTGTGGCCTGAAGCCTGATATAGAGGAAAGAGAATATAAAGCCAGCCTTACTTCACATCACCAAACTTTAAAATGCATTCAGAATATTCCAGCACATGCTGCCCCCAACTTCCAGCAGTAATCGATACACAAGTAGTCTGGCACAGGATTTTTTTTTAACACACATCACACCCTCTTTTTCCAAATAGCTGATCCAATTCATTGTAATTCTCTAGACTGAAAACTACAAGTGACTATCTAATCAATATACCAAAAACCCAGTCTTGTGTAATTTGTCATTATTCTTTAAATTTCAAAGTATGACAGATTACACGTTGGGTTTAAAGTGATAATTAAGGAACGGAGATATCCAAAATGGTCACAAGAACACAAAAACATTTAGTCTCCTGTCTCCGATTAAAGCCTGATCTGTTTGGCAGTTAAGGATCTTCACCAGCGTTTCAGAACAATTTCACTGGTTTTGTAAAGAAGAGCATTACACATCTGACCTTTATAAGGGTAATCTGACCTTGCTCACTTTCAAAAAGTTTGGAATTGCATGCAGCACAGAGATTACATTTTGGCCTCCCCCCTTGAGAACTGCTGAGTACAGAGATAGATTTCTCAAGCTCATTGTTCTCTTAGCAGTTCAAAAGCCTTTCTATCTGCCTTCACGAAGATGGAGGCTGATTAAATAAGGTATATTGTGCTGATGGATTTGCAAACAGAGCTTCATACTCCTCATAAAAGTGGAGTAAGTAAAAGATATCACCTAGCAATCTTTGATGCCAACGCCTTGGTTTTTCCATAAACCCACTTTTCCAAGGCAGTTGCAAGGCCATTATGTCAACTCAGCAATCGCCCCCACTCTATGAATACTTATTCCTCCCCAGCCTTGCTGAATGATTGAGCATAATTTAGCTTAATTTAGCTAAGTGCCAACAGGGACAACTGATGTTCCAACTAGATCAATCACACAAACAATGCTGTGCCTTAAGTGGCCAGGGAGATGAATACCAAAGAAAGGAATTTACTCCTGCTAAGGATTTTATGCATCACAGCCATAGCCTATTGTAAGCAGCAGCAGCCAAGGTATTCTTAAGGCAACATAGCTGTAGTAAAGGTAAAGTGTCTTTGGTAGAATACAGGAGGACTTTACCATTGCCATCTCCCACACAGTATGAGATGATGCCTTTCAGCATCTTCCTATATCTAGGCTGCCCGATATAAGCGTTTCCCATAGTCTGGGAAACATACCAGCAGGGATTCGAACCAGCAACCTCTGGCTTGCTAGTCAAGTCAGTAATGGTCAATACTAAATATGTGAAAAGTATAAGGTTTGTTTCTGTGGTATTTAGCATGGAATCCACTGAAGAATTGGCATCCAAAAATCTAATGCATATGATCACACAGTATTTATCCAACAAGCAACTAAAATGTACTTTCAAATATAATCATTCTTGTGACATCATCTCTAGCCTACAAGTAGCTGAAAATTTTCAAAGGGTTAACATAGTGGGCAGAATTAACTCAAAATACTTTCCTCGCAGTCATTTCAATCTGAATCTCCATGTCATTCTAATCTATTCCTTCCCAGGTGTCAACAGTTATAATGCTACCCTTATCTAGAAGAGCTTTCTTGACATCATATTAGTCTGAGATTTTATGAATTCACAGAACTGAAGCTAAAAAATTAGAGCAACACAAATTTATGTGAAGTGTCTGAACTCATCCAACTAATCAAAAGAATTCAGGCTCTCTTTTCACTTGTTTAATTGGATCTGATGGCACTGCTCAGACTGCTTTATTAGAGAGACAAGTAATTTGAAAAACTACCTCCAGGATACAGACAACATTTGTACCATATTAGTTTGGTTTGTTCACCAAAAAGAGATCAGATCCAAGCCCCAATAAAACCTTTGACAGATTTCCACACAGCTACTTACCAGGAAGCGGACATCATCGAAGCCATTGAGAAGCAGTTTACTCTCATATTGCTGTAAGCCGATGGACTCCAGCCACTCCCCAACGCTCTGCTCCAGCATCCGCGAACCTGACGAGAGAGGAATCGGCAGACGCTTGAAAAAGGAAAACCCATTAAGGCGGTAGCAGCGGCACTCTGAGGAAGACAGGTGGCATTGCCACATCATAGTCATTACCATAAAGAAGTCAAACCAGGGCCAGAGTACAACAATTAGCTGACAGACAGCTCCTCTTCTGCACACACACTATGAACAAGAAGCTTCTGTCCTGTTCACAAACTAGAGTGTTAATTGGTATCCCAGTTATACTCAAACTCACTCTGAATCCGAGCTGTTTAGAACCATTCCTGGGGCCAAGGCATCACATGCACTGATTTCCTGGCTCAAGTGTGTTTCTTGCCAGGCATAAGATGCCCAAACCTCACAAGAATCCCAGTCAGCTTCTTGTTTCATCTGAGGGGGCTGCAAACTTTCCAAGGCATCATTCCAAGCCAGAGCTACAGGCATGAGAGACAAGAGGGCCAGCTCACAAATACATACAGCCCAGAAGCTTGCATCCATGCAACTTCAGATGCATTACCTTGTACAACAGGCCAGTAAGGAAGGCTGTTAGCACTGGAGGTGCAAAGCAGTTATAGAGAAAATACATCTTCATGCAGCTGAGAGAGACAAACAGACACGATGGGTGTTCAGAAAAGCAGCAGCAGCCAGATTAGTGAACAGCTGTCCAAAGGAACATGCAAGACAAATTAAAAACAAAAACAAAAAAACAAACTGAAGTAGAAGAATAAAGATTTATACTTGTTTTTCCCCAACAATCCCGAAACAGGCAAACCATGGTAAGGGCTTCTCTTTGTTATTTTATTACAAGGAGCGGAGGCATGAGTGACAACAAGCCTGAGCTTAGAAGTCCTGCCACTGTCATTTTACCAACTATCCAGATGCATGACATCCTGACAGCCTGTACAGACTGAACTGGGCGGAGGACCAGCGTCAATATCTAAACTCGAACAAATAGTTACACTGGAGCATCCAGTCTGAGCAAAAGAATAAGTTGTCAACTCATTTTCCACCCAACACATCTGCTCCTGCCAGTTCTTTGTTGACTTGAATTTGCCAGTCCTTCATTGTCTTCTACTAGAGGCAAGGACTACTTTCAGATTCTTCACTCCGATAATAAGCAGCTCTCAGAACAAAGAGAGCTTTCCTTGGTTTAAGGGGGAAAGCCAAACAAGAGCAACATGATCTCTCCACCTTTCTCAGCAGCAGATAGGATTAGATATGTCCTGGCACCTCCTTTCAGCTGGTTAATCAGAAATTAATTCCTCAAGAGCTCTGTAGAAGCCATATGCAGCTGCTCTTCTTTCCTCTGCACCTAAGAAGAGAGTCTAGGAACTTGTTACTTTCCTTGTGTCGAACTGGAGATATGCGATGGAGCAAGGAAAGTTCAGATTCCACGTCTTTGCAGTCTCCAGAGGAATCACTATGCAAGTCACGCAGAATCCTCTCAGGCTTCCTAGCAAGTCCGTCTTTGAAGGGCATTTGCAAAATGTTGATGAAAAAGACACCAGGGTTGCAGCCTTTGAACCCTGTGGTTAGCTGAAGTTCTGCACATTCTCAACCAGCCCCATCCCTTCCTTGCTATTATGCCTACACAATGCAGTTCTGTCCGTTATCTAAATAATTGTAGGGTTAGAGGTCCTGCTGCACTAGTCTGCAGAAAAGATCTTCTGTTAAGCAAGTCATAGTTAATGAGTGCTAGGGAGCTGGCCAGCCTTCTTAATGCATACTGCAGCACCAGAGATGCAGCGCTCACAAAAGGTTTCCTCCTCCTTTCTCTGACAAAGCCTGAGCAAAGTGACAGCATCTATTCCCCAGAATTGAAGCAGCAAGCCCTTGCTTGACCAAAGACTCTCTTTTGTCCAGGACAAATTCCTTTCCACTTCATAAGCCGGCAGACAGCTGTGATTTTCCCCCATGCAAGCATGTGTCCTTTTCACAGAGCTGCAGCAGACTGCTTTGTCTAAAAGGCAGCAAGCTCCACACTTGCTGCGTCTCTTGCTCTCTCTGATTGTTCCCTCCCCTCTGCTCATGCTCACACCCCTCCCAGCACAAGCAGTGATCAGATTTCAGAATAGAAGCCGGCAAGGGAGAGAAAAATAAGACAGCAGCTTTATAATATTAGCGTTAAAATCGCATCTCCTGATAATACTCATGTTAAAATGCTAGTATTTATTTAGTGAGTCTCATGGTTTGGTTTTACAGTAAAATACGGATGTGTTTGTGATGATTCATACATTTATCAGGAGTGAGCTGAGGAGATTTCCAGATGCTGAAAGGTAAATGTGGCTGAAGGAGGCAGAACAATTGGAAAGAAGCACACTATACTGGCTTTTCCCATCGAGCTTTGTCTGGGGTTGAACAGGCTTTATGTCTAACAAATTGGTGTGATCATGCAATGTTGAAACTCCAGGCAATCTTTGTGAAATTATGGGGAAACTGAACTTCTCATTGTAGGGAATTAAGAGACCAAGTTACTGAAATAATCCAGAATTATTTGAGAAGAGTATGGTATATGAGCCATGCAAATTACTTGTTTGGATGCTGGACCCCATATACCAGCACAGCACTCCCCAATGCCCTAAGCATAAAACTACTAGGAAGAAAACACTAGAAAAAATATGGGAATTTAAATAAAAAGTCAAAATTAAGCTACCACTCAATTTAAAGTTTAAGAGTCTAAAGAACGTGTCATAACATAAAAATGTTTGTTATGAGAACTGACTCAGCTATTCAATTGACAGTCTCAACTGTTTCCCACTCAAGTCTGAAGTGTTTTATAAAGCAGAGCATAAAGAATTAATGTGGTCTATAAATTAGAATACGAAATGGAGATTGGAGAGTACCGTATAGCAATAGCAATAGCACTTACATTTATATACCGCTCTATAGCCAGAGCTCTCTAAGTGGTTTACAATGATTTTAGCATATTGCCCCCAACATTCTGGGTACTCATTTTACCGACCTCGGGAGGATGGAAGGCTGAGTCAACCTTGAGCCCCTGGTCAGGATCGAACTTGTAACCTTCTGGTTACAGGGCAACAGTTTTACCACTGCGCCACCAGGGGCTCTTGGACAATTACTATTGTTGATTTGCTAACTCATAATTGCTGGAAACCAAAATGTATAGCCAGCAAGAGTCAACAAGGGACACTCTGACCAGTACATCAGTGTGTCCCAATATGCATCATTATGTTGGTGTCATGATGTCCAGGTCGTCCTAGTTCTGCACAAAGTGCACCAGTTCTGCTACACTGGCAATAGCCATCATTGCCAATTGACACATCGCATGAAGCTAAGAAATGGTAACAGAGAATGCATAACCAAGGAGGCAACTTACTCAAGCAGCCCACTATTTTGCCCACAATGAAGCCAACTACAGTGCACCTGTGCACTTCAGATTTGGTAGCATACATTATGATGGGACTGCAACTGACTAGCCGCATAGCAGAATGATTTTGACAAGCACATGACTGCTTTATCTGCACTGCTGCAAGCTACCTTTTGCTTTCATAGCTGCACACCATTATAGCACGAGTAGAGCTGTTACAAGGAACACACATCCCTCTCTGACATATGCTAAGGCAGTGTTCTTCATTGTAAGGCCCGGTGGCCAGTGGTGGCCCATATCAACCTTAAATGTGGCTCGATAACTGTTTATTGGGCCTGTGTGCAACTTTGCCCGAAGCTGAATACTCTGCACAGTCCCCCGGCACCATGCTGAGACAACAGTTCCCACCATGCAGTGCTATCCTTTGCTTAGCACCTGTGGGGTTACTTTAAATTGAGCTCTCTTGAGTCCCTGCACCATCTTGGAAGGTGTGCACAGAGTGCTAGGAAGTATAACCCTTCCACAGTACTATGGAGGTCAGGACAGTGGGAAATGGCCGTCTCACTCAAGGTATTTTTGACAAAGTGGCCCCAGCTTGAGAAGTAGTGTAGTTAACTACTAAGGCTTACTGAAATGAACCAAAAAAGCACATTCTATTACTACTTATGAACCCATTTTAAATACAAAAGCTCTCAAAGCTGTTTACATAGAACAAGAAGATGGCTCTCCATCCCCAAAGGGCTCACGATCTAAACAAACACAAAACAGAAACCAGCAACAGTCAGTGGTAAAGGCTGAATAGGGCCAGTTGCGCTCTCTCTCTGCTAAAGATACTTTGAAAAATGCCTTTTTGCCCCATTATCAGAGATTGAACTGCATTACAGTAGATAAAGCAGTTTATGGAAAAAACAGTCCCAATCTGTCCCTATCTGTACATTGGTACCATTTGCTTGCCCTCAAAATAAGTGTTTGCTATTAACCTTATGACCACCTTAAGTGGTGCAGTGGGGAAATGCTTGAGTAACAAGCAGAAGGTTGCCGGTTTGAATCCCTACTGGTACTATATTGGGCAGCAGCGATATAGGAAGATGCTGAAAGGCATCATCTCAGACTGCGTGGGAGGAGGCAATGGTAAGTCCCTCCTGTATTCTACCAAAAGAAAACCACAGGGCTCAGTGGGCTCCAGGGGTCAAAATCGACTTGACAGCACACTTTACCTTTTACCTTATTAACCTCACAGCAGCAAATAGTGTTTAGAATTACTGGGTTAAAAATTATTAACTGAAGATAGCGGTTTGCTTCTTTTGCTTAGTAAAATGCAGTATATGCTTTGAGCTACAGCCTTCAGCTAGCTGCAGAATCCACTTGCAAGATCCCACATGAATTCTTTAATGCAACATGCCTATTTAAGCTTACTGAAGTTGCAGAGGCCACTCATTCTTCTCTTGCTTGGGGTAACAAACTGACTAATGAAATCACTGTAAAGCAGCACACACGCCACACAATCTGTTCTTCAACACCATGCCAGGAGAGTCATCACATGCTTCTGCAACTGCAGTAGAGAGAGGGTCACTACCCCATTTTGTATCAGCCCTCAGCATTTTAATTTTTCAAACAGAGGAGTAAGTTAAGTGTGACTAGGTGAAAGGAAGGGCACAAAATGGATAGTGCTGAAGGCAAAACAAAAAATGTACAGAGACCATATTTTACAAACAGGCCTCAGTTCAGGCTAAGATGTTGCAACAGGAGAAAGCCTTTTTTTTTTCAAGCTGGAGGAGGCCCCTTTGAAAGAGCTCGGGTTGAGGATCTGTTGCCCTTTAACAGATTTCTTCTTCAGTAATGCTGCTGAAAGCATTTGTGGGCAAGGATCAATGCACACATTTCAGCTGGGACAGAATGTTCACTCTTTGTAAAGCCTGGCAATGGCAGGTTATATTGAACAGGGCATTTTCTATATATAAAATGAGAGATCAAACACAGCTGTAAGAAGTATCCAACAACAAAAGAAAACAGCTGCTTAGATTGATCTGTATTCCCAATGTACTTTGAGATATACTATTCTCATATTTACCCCTAAGACATAGTAAATCCTTTGTAGCTGCAGCTGACCATCAGCAGAGGAAGCCATATATTTTGAAGAAATACATGATCAAAAAGTATTTTCAATTAAAAGGGTCCCAGTACAGTGGTAGAACATATATTTTTCATAGAGAAGGGCCCCTGGTATCTCTAATTTAAAAAGATGGGGTAGCAAGTAATGAGGAAGACTTTTGCCTGAAACCCCAGCGAACCACTGCTGGTCAGAGTAGTCAATACTGAGCTAGATGGACCAATGGTCTGACTCAATTTAAGGTAGCATGTTTTCATTGTCTTAAGTACATATTTTCATTTTCTTAGTGCTGCACATAAACTCAAACCTTCACAACTAACAATGGTACCTGGTAACCAATGATTTACTTGATAAAACCTGAATACCTGAGATAATTATATTGCACACACATTTTTGCATATCTGTATGAATCTTTGGGTAAAACAACTGATGCAAGTTGATTCTGAGTAATGTGCATTTTACATACACCTCAGAAAAATATCCAGTTTGGAGCAGTTTGTTTTCATAACCATCTAATCCCTGATTAGTTCATCAGTAAAGTTGGCAAACTCACAGATTACATTTAAGGCATGTAATGCTGTGATATACTGATGGATAGCTTCACCAGACACTTGGGATCTAGAATAGAACTTGTAATGCTCAGCAGTCACATTCAAAGTAGGGTTGAAATTATCTAAGGCTTGAAGAGCAGCTTTATAAGAACTGGCATCCCCTTCCAATTTGGCAGGAAAGGGCACATGATTATATATTATCTGGCCTTCAGGGCCCAGGCACTGAAGCAATATAGCCTTCTGTTTTGCAGGAGTAAAATCAGGGCTCTGTATGGTGAGGAGGTAATTGCAGAAATAGGACCTGCACTGTTTCCAGGGAAGAGCAGGTTCTCCTGGGGAGGACAAGAAAAAAGGTGGTGGTGGGATCTGAGCCATGCTGCAGTGGGCATCCAGTGAACCACAGAGTCCAGGATGGATAAGGAAAAAGTACTTTCAGGGGTTGTGCAGGTCAGGAAGCTGGAGAAACTATCAGCAGCAACAATAGAAAGCAGTTCAGAAATGTAGGCCCAGTGATACAATTAAATGAGGTTGCAGCAGGGGCGTAGCAAGGTTGCAGTGGGCCCAGAGACAAGATTTTAAAATGGGGCCCCCCCACTCAAAGTCCAGGGCCTCCGCACACCCCAGGCCCCCAAGGATTTAAGTCTGATTTTCCAAAATAAGTATGCTGCCTGGAAATACATTTCACTGAATACACACACGCACACGTCACAATATATAGTGATATACATTGAGTACTATACATTTGTTTTACTTTTAATGCCTAGAACACACTAGAAAGATGAATGATTAAAATGGGCCCCTCACTGCAGATTAGCCAAGGAGACTTTCAACCATGCAGGGTGAGCCTATGTTTGTTTTCTCAGAATTCTGAACAAATTCAGTCAAGTTCGATTCCAGGAGGTTTTTCACAGGAGGCTTTTAAAGCCCTTTAAGACACATCTCCTCTGGAATGGAGGTGCTGCATTCACATGTTGGCCAGATTTACCCTGAAGTCCCTGCAAGTAATTGGGGAGCAGTTCACACACAAGAAAAATAAAATAAAATAAAAGCAGAAGGCATGCTTCACAGTTCTCACTCAGACCTTCTGGGTTGCAAAACAACTTGAACATAAGTGCATTTATAAATATATGAATGAATGAATAAAATAAATATAATACTGTTTCTTCCAGAAGTTTTTGTAATTTTCTGCCATGAAACAAGCCACTTATAGGACTTTTTAGATAGTTTTTTTTAAGCCAGCAAATTTTCCAAGCTGTTTAAAAATAAATAGTCAGAGACTTCTCAGTCTCTCCCCCCCCCCATATCCAAGCCCTATGGCAAGCAGATCCCTATATATCCGGGTGGGGGGGTGGGGAAGGTAACCACAAAAAGGAGTTCACACTCTACCTGGCAGCAGGGGGTCTTCTGCTGCCGAGAACAGTGGAGGCCTCTCTGGCTGCCTCCTCCTTCCTGGCTGGCTTGGGCCCTACTGGAGTTCAGGCTTCACAGAGGCCTACACCAGACCTCCGTGGAAGCCCCGCCCACCCGCCGATCAGCTGAGAGGCGGCAGAAAAGGAGCTCTTTGCAGCTTGTCTGCTGCCTCGATTGCCGGCCAGCAGAACAAGCAGGAGAGACGGCGAACAGGGCAAGTGGCTGAGGGGCCTTGGGGCTGGGCAGGGGGCAATGGGGAGTCACGTGAGGTGCCTCTGGGGGGCCCCTCCAGGCAGTGGGGCCCCCAGACAACTGTCTCCCCTTGCCCTATCGTTGTTACCCGCCTGGGTTGCAGGAACATTCACCAGCTTTGCAGGTTCACATACTTAGCTGGTTCAACATCTTGAGCCAAATGTTATATAGCTGTTTCCCTCAAATAAAGTAATCTTACAACTCCATTTTTCTCCTCCTTTTTCTCCCCTTTTCTTTCTGACTCATCCCACACACATGCCCACTAGGACAAACATACAAACAAACAAACTGCAAAAGATTACTATTTAATTTAATATCCTTGCATCAAGCATTCATTTCCTGAAGTGTTTATATTCTCAGATGCATGCATGGCTATCCAGGCTTTTGGCACTCTTTATGTTCCTTGGTACACAGGCATGAATCTGTGTACAAGAATTAGATCTGTCCCACAAAGCTGGAAAAACCCCATCCAATTAAATTGTATCCAGATGGCAGCTTCCCCCATGGCTAATTTAGTGCTGGAGCTTTAAACTTAAGTGCAAAGGAAGGCATTTCAGAGAAAAGGTACTAACTACAACAAGGGTTGTGCCACAATGTCTTTTTTAATTACGTCCCTTCCACCTATCCACAAGCAGCTATTTCGACCAGCAGTAGTAATCACAGTTACTATGTAACTACACTGAACTGAGCATGCCCGACACTCAAAGATTCACCATTTGCAAGTGTCCTTAGCCTCATTCAGCACATGTATTTTTGCATGTAAAATGCAGCACACTGCTAATATTGTTCTTACCACTCCTACAGCTCAGAAGTGCCAAAGCAAGCCATTGTTCAAACAAAAGATCAGTACTGAGTGAAATTCTTCAAAGTATTCAAAATACCTCAAGAAATAGTGGGTATTGTTTTCTTTTATGGGATCAACTAGTAGTTTATAATGTTAAAAATTTATGTTTCCAACGGTGCCTGCCACGACCACAAATGCACCTCCCAAATAGTTAATACTGTCATACTGAACACTGACCACTGAACACACTACTTTTTGGACTGTTCAAGTTAGTTGGCTGGGAATAAATAAGAAGTGACCAGATTTCACCATGATTTGTTTTAAAAGTGTGACACATTTTTTCTCAGTAGAAGCCCTATTTGTGTTATACTCAATTCATATACAATCTGTATACAGTGTACTATTGTACAGATCTGTAATCATGTACAGTAATCCGTACATTATTCTCAGATGTGCAATAGTACTCTTCCTATCATGCATTTGAGGGGACCTGTTCCCAATTTTACTTTAAAATGAACACATCTACAGTCAAACATGTACAGTACATATGTAGAGATATCTATATACATGTACAATTTAAGGTATGAATAGCACTAGTGTATAATACTAGTTCCCAGGTGAGTGGGGCTGCAGATGGTACAGGCAAACCTTGCTAATCACAGACCTGGCACTTGTGGCTTTGTGCATCCACAACTGGGAAACTGCCACCCAAACTCAGACACACAGACCAACTCAGACTCACAGACACATATTTGCGTCTCGGGGAGGGGCAGAAATGGCCTCGGGGTCCTTTCCACCTGCCATTTTGAGGACAGGAACCATTTTGTGGCTGAGTTTTGTGGAAAAAAGGGAAATAATTTTTTGTAAGAAAAAATGCAATTGTGGGGGGCATTGCTGGACAGCTGGAGACACAGAGCACAATAGAGCACTCCCCCCAATTCCCCCCTTTCAGTCTTTTTTGTTCCATTTTTCACTGCCTCAGGAACCTAACCCTCCAATTCCCATTGCCCTAATGCCCTTTTATCTATCAGTGCCCCCCTCATGAGACGGAACCCCCGTGGATAACACGGTTCTCCTGTACCAAAAAAAGCAAAAAAAAAATTCTATCAGTTACATAAGGGCAGCCATATTAGCCTATTTAAAAACAAACAAAACATTAGTCAACTTGCATGTCTAAGTCTAACAAATCATGGTATTGAAATAGCATGAACCTTTGTGGGCAACCACAGTAGTGATTTTAGGTAGTCTTAAAATATGCAATAGTTCTATTATCTGTGACAAAGTAATTTTAAAAATGCCAACTCAAAATATCTAAAGTGAGGAAACAGTTTTAAAAGGTTGACAGTACTGAGAAACTATGGTTTGGTTTATCTCATTCAACTTCCTTAGCCAGCAATCAGTTTTCTTTCCTATGCCTAGAACAGGATTGTTCAGCCTGCAGTCAAAGCAAGATATTTTTAGTGTTCCATCTGGAAACTGCCCATGGATAAAAGTATTTCATGTCACAGTTCATAGCTGCTAATTTTAGTTCATTCTAATGTGAGTGGATCATCTAGGTCTGAGCACTAATGCATTTTCATTGACCTCCTATGGGAGAGCAGGACTAGGAGCTCCTAAAGAACATGAAAAGGATCCCCATTCTTAAGAGTGCATCACCTGTAAACTTTAAGACATCCTAGAAGTATGATTATTAGAGTTAATCTGAAAAAACTAGTAGGACCCCAATCCTGTAAACACAATGTACTAAGTAATGAACTGTGTGACAGTGTAGGTTTTCTCTCTCTGATAAATCGTATGGGTCTGGCCAGTTCCACTTTGACATTTCATGTCGATAGTAGAGCTCCTTAAATCTGAGAGGCAACAATCAACTAATAACCGATTCTCTTCAACTACAATGGTAAATTTAAGTTAAAGGTTTCCAAGCCAAAACTTTACACAATTTAACCTTGCCCTTCCTCGAAATATAAAAAGAAACTTGGAAAATATCTGCCTCAAGGAGTTTATACACAAACAACACATTTAAACACTTCTCTGTTCGGAAGCCTAGGACTAAACAGGAAATTCACTGTCGCATCAACATAGCAGCACTGATGCTACATTCTGAAGTTAAGAGATAAGACAAACCTCAAATTATTTAACAATATGACAATTATATGTATGATGACAGCAATAAAAGCAAACAATTGTCTTCAGAGCAACTGTTGACATCTTACAGATGGATCTTGATAAAAGGCATGACAAATTGTTGGTAAAAACTGTTGAATCTTAGCCATGGGATATATGACACAAGAACTTAAGAAAAGCCCTGCTGGATCCGGCCCCAGGACTATCTAGTCCAGCATCTTGTTTCACACAGTGGCCCAGCAGATGCCTCTGGGAAGCCCACAGGTAAGAGCTGAGGGCGTGCCCTCTCTCCTACTTTTACTGCCCTGCAACTGGTATTTGGAGGCATCATACTTGACAGAAAACCTTAAGTATAGACCTCACAACTGAGACCAAATGTAATAAAATGAGTGATATTGGACAGAGAGCAAAACTGAAATCTAATGTACTTTAAGTTATGTACAGGTTTTCAAAGTGCTGTGGCCCATACAAGCAGGAAGAGGAATGACCATCTCAAAAGAACTACTCAGAGGCCAGTCTCATCTGCAAGCATCTTCTGGGTCACACAAACACGACAATATATTGTTTGAAGGCTATGCCTATTGTGAGAGGTTCAATTCCTAATCAAATTGCTATACAAAGGGGTGAACATTTTATTTGACCAATAGCTCTCATCCAGCTGAACATTATGCAACACTGACTGGGATGTTTACAACTCCTGGCTCAGAGGTGCAGAAAATGAACAGAATGGTGGGCTCTCTCTCCTCTTATATAGTCTCTCAAGAAAACAACAAAAGCAAGCACCTCAGAAATGCCGTTAAGGGCAGATGACAAATATAAACAGACAACTGCACAATTGAAATATTTATCCAATTTAAGCGAACCAAAGTAGCTCCTAGCAGGAAGCCCAGTGAAAAAAACAGCGCACCTAGCAGGAAGTCCAGAGCTGTTCTCTCTCATTATTATGTCCAGTCTCTTGGTATTAAGCCACCAGTGGTGGCAACAACAAGTCTGTCCTCTCTTGCTTCCACTGGCTCTTCCTTCCATGCTTGGAGGGGAGTGGAAGCAATGGTCAGAGAATGTTGTTGCTGCCACTGCCACCTTAGACAGCATGGAGAAGCCAAGCGGCCTCTCATAGGAACATAGGAATCTGCCATATACTGAGTCAGACTATAGGTCCATCTAGCTCAGTATTGTCTGCACAGACTGGCATTGGCTTCTCCGAGGTTGCAGGCAAGAATCTCTCTCAGTCCTATCTTGGAGATGCCAGTGAGGGAACTTGGAACCTTCTGCTCTTCCCAGAGTGGCTTCATCCCCTGAGGAGAATATCTTGCAGTGATCACACATCAAGTCTCCCATTCATATGCAACCAGGGCGGACCATGCTTAGCTAAAGGGAAGTCATGCTTGCTATCACAAGACCAGCTCTCCTCTCCTCTCGCTGGTCATGTGGCCATCTATGAAGCTAACTTAGTCAGACAACTGGTCCATCTAGCTCAATATTGTCTACACTGACTCCAAGGTTCTCCAAGGTTTCAGGCTGGGGTGTCTCTCGCAGCCTTACCTGGAGATGCAGGGATTGAAACTGGGACCTCCTGCATGCAAGAATGCAGATGCTCTTCTACTGAGCTATGGCCCCTTCCCCTAAGGGGAATCTTACAGCGTTCACATGTAGTCTGCCATCCAAATGCAAACCAAGGTGGACCCTGCTTCAGGAAATCTCATCCTGATGAACATATGTGTATCAGAATGCTCTTTACTCTGAATCTTCATTTGTCTGTGTATGGCTGTTCCTATTGAGTTTGAATTCTAAGCAACTTGGATTACAAGCCTCTAACCCTAGATTAAACATGATGTGTCACCAACTCTCAACAGATTCTTCCATATTCTTCTAAAGTCAACACTACTGGGTGTCAAGTTCATTCTAATTTTAGGCATGTGCACATTTTAAGGCAATCTCAAAGCCGTTTCCCACCTTACTGTCTTTTTCTGCACAGATCACTAGAAGCTTGACCCATAGTTTATTGGATGTATAGCCAAGTCTATAAAACATTTTATATTGGTGATTCCATTAAATGATAGGTCACTGCACTACTTCTGAACAAGTCTGAGGAGACCTCATCTGATATCCATATCCCCTGCTGCATGTTTCCTTCTATAATTATACAAAAAGGTGTGTAGCTCTGCCCAACACTCTTCTTGCAGGACTGTCCTGTATTAAACAATAGTTATTAAACAGAAAAATAATCTTAAAAGGTAATGTGCTCTTCAGTGCATTTGTATAAACCTTTTGTTTTAATTTTGTTATTGTGTATTTGTTTTATAGTTTATTTTTACACTATTAATTATTATAATATTATTAATTTTATTAAGTGACAATGTGAGCAATCACTCTTTTAAAGTTAATATTTTTCTATTACACTACCTTTGAAAAGAATTGTAATACTCAAAACAGATCAGATTATTTTTTAAACAAAACTAATTTGAATATATATATTGTATTTAACATATTTGTTTACTGCCCATGGTTGAAGTCTCTAGGTGGTTTAAAACATGCTGGATATGACATTTAAGTTTTATCCTAGACTGCACCCTCCTTCAAACAGTCTTTCTGTTTGAGATTAAAATAATGCCCTACATAATATTACAAAGATCCTTTTTATAGTCCCCCTTCTCCACTCAGATGAGGCAACATCTAGATCAGCCAATCTCCATCACATGTTGATCCAACAACATATGATTAATTAGTAAGCAAGACTTTCCCCAACAACTTTCTCCCTAGACATTATTGTTTAAGGCTGGGAAAAAGGGAGACTAGTTATGCATTCTCCAACATGTGTTAAAAGTCAATTTATGGGGAACAATAATCCAAAGCTGGCAAGTTTAAGACAAAAAGAAGAGATAATAGACTCAAGAGCCATCTCTTCTAATACATATGTAACAAGTCCAGTAGATCTTCAGTGGCAGCAAGCAAAACCACAAATGAAACAAGTAGAGTCAGTGAAGCGATAAAAGAGAAGAAGACTTCCTTCAGAAAATGGAAGTCCTGCCCAAATGAAGAGAACAGGAAGGAACATAAACTCTGGCAAAAGAAATGCAAGGACACAATAAGGGATGTAAAGAGGGAGTTTGAGGAGCATATAGCTAGAAGTGTCAAGGGGAATAACAAGAACTTCTTTAAATATATCAGAAGCAGAAAACCTGCCAGGGAAGTGGTTGGACCCTTAGTTGATGAGGGTGTGAAAGGGATTATTAAGGAGGATAAGGATATTGCAGAGAAGCTGAATGAGTTCTTTGCATCTGTCTTCACAGTAGAGAATACTGACCATGTACCATTACTCCAGAACTGAGTTTTTCAGGCTTGGAAAGTGAAGAACTAGGCCAATTCGAGGTGATGAGAGAGGATGTTCAAAACTGTCTTGAAAGCTAAAAATTAACAAATTGCCCGATGACATCCACCCAAGAGTTCTGAAGGAACTCAAATGTGAAATTGCTGATCTCCTAGCAAAAATATGTAACTTGTCCCTACAATCAGGCTCTGTACCAGAGGACTGGAAAGTAGTCAATGTAACTCTGATTTTCAAAAAGGGATCCAGGGGGATCTCTCTAAACTGGGTGAGCGGGTGACAAAATGGCAAATGCGGTTCCGTGTAAGCAAGTGTAAAGTGATGCATATTTGGGCAAAAAACCTCAGCTTCACATATACACTGATGGGCTTTGAGCTGTTGGTGATTGACCAGAGAGAGATCTTGGAGTCATGGTGGATAGCTAGTTGGAAGTGTCGACTCAGTGCACGGAGCCCATCAGTGTATATGTGCAGCTGAGGTTTTTTGCCCAAATATGCATCACTTTACACTTGCTTACACTTGAAAAAGGCAAATTCCATGCTAGAGATCATTAGGAAGGGGGTTGGGACTAAAAATGCAAGTATTATAATGCCCTTATACAAATCTATGGTGCGGCCACATTTGGAGTAGTGGGTACAGTTGAAAAAGGCAAATTCCATGCTAGAGATCATTAGGAAGGGGGTTGGGACTAAAAATGCAAGTATTATAATGCCCTTATACAAATCTATGGTGCGGCCACATTTGGAGTAGTGGGTACAGTTCTGGTCACCATATCTTAAGTAAGACATTGTTGAAAAGGAAAAGGTGCAGAAGGTTATCAGGGACCAGGAGCACCTTCCTTTTGAGGCAAGGCTACAGCATATAAGGCTTTTTAGTTTGGAAAAGAGGCAAATACAGGGAGACATGATAGAGGTGTATAAAATTATGCATGAAATAGAGAGAATGGACAAATATTTCTCTCTCTCTCACAACACTAGACTGGCCTTTGGCCGAAATAAACAAATAATACACAACACTAGAAACAGTGGTCATCCCATGTAACTGAAGGCCAGGATGGAAATTAAGGACCGTCAAAAGGAAGTACTTTTTCACACAGCACATAATTAATCTATGGAATTATCTGCCATGGACAGTGCTGATTGCCACTAGCTTGGAGGGCTTTAAAAGGGGCTTTGACAAAGTCATGGACAGGTCTATAAATGGCTACTAGTTGGTGGCTATAGGCCACCTCCAGCCTCAGAGGCAAGATGCCTCTAAATACCAGTTGAAGGGGAGCAACAGCAAGAAAGAGGGCATGCCCTCACCTCTTGCCTGTGGGCTTCTCAGAGGCATCTGGGTGGCCACTGTGTCAAACAGGATTTTGGAGTAAACAGGTTTTGGGCCTGATCCAGCAGGGCTGTTCTTATGTTCTTGGGTCTTAAACTTCCTAACATTTATTTAAATGTAAATAAAGGTAAATAAATAATTTACATGTAAATAAATGTATGGGGTGGTACATGTATACAAACACCCAATACAAAAAAGTCCCTGGGCAGTTCACAACATAAAACTATTAAAACATTAACTTAATCAAAACAATCTAAAATACAATAAAAATGCTAAAAATGAAGCTTTAAAACTATAAACTAGAAGTTTTTAAACTAAAACTATAAACTATATTGCATCCCTACTAAGCCATGCTCTTTGCCTTTCATTCTGTCCTCTCCCTGTACCGAACCTTGTCCTCTGTAACATTCATTTCTCTTGCACACAGAACTTGAATACTGTGGGCACTAAATAAGTAGAAATAAATAATATGTAAAGCGAGACATGTTAAAAAGGAAAGTGATATATAGTGTGAGCAGCAGTGATGAGACCCAGTAGCTGCTTGAACTTAAGAACAGAGCCTCAAAGAAGTTAACAGAGGTGAGTGTGTTGATTGTATGTACATTTTGAGAACAGCTGATTGCTCTCTTATCTAGGTTCCTACTCTTGGGACAGCCTGAGATAACAGAGCAGATACAAAACATGGTCTGAAGAACCCAACACTCCCACACTGAGTCCCAATAAGCACTCAACTTTTGATACTGTTCTCATTTGCTCTTTTGAATATCAACACAGGCTGAAATGGTTATCTGGAGCAGAACTCAATCACACCTTTAGCAATTCAGTATGGTACCTGAAATCCTCTGCTGTTCCTGAGAAAAGTCAATGCCTTCTCCGATGGAGCTCATGATTTTCTCGATCTGAAAGATACAAGAAATATTAATGAGACAGAATGCATAAACTAGTAGAGCCTGGCTTCTTATACTAATGGAGAAAGATGCATATTCAAAAGATGCTGCTTTTATATGGTTCGTCTGGAAAGAATATATTCATCGTCAATTTAAAGAAAAACAAACCACCTTATCAAGCTGTAAAACTATTGAGCAGCTGGTGTTTATTCATACTATACTGGGAGTTAACACCAGTTTAGGTTTTACTTATAAGAATAGGAAACTCTTTCATACCTTTGATTTCTCCTTAACACACACAAACCCCATCTATTAGCAAATGTGTACTCCTGCTAAGTAGAGATTTCATGGCCCACATCCCTACTTCTACTGAAAGACTACAAAAGCAAATGCATTAAGATGAGCTTTTAAAAATATATACAAAAGCAGAAGCATTTGGGCTTCAGCTGTCAGTATGAAGAAGACTACTTAGACCAGCCTGAACAAAATCTAGCTCCAAAGTATTTACAGTTCAAAGAAAGGAAGCAGTAATTGTAGTCAATGTTCTTTTTAACCATTTCAAAGTCTATTGAAGTACTTCCATGGAGAGTCTCAGCACATAAACAAGATTTCTATCCAACATTAACCTACGAAGCTCAAAGCCCAGCCCTCTCTGAACAATGCTGGGAAGAGCCTAACTTGTATGCTTAATCTCAGCAATGTAGTTTGTATAGCAAATTACAATCCTGTACCTTCCACTGCATAGCATCTTGTCCAAAATGGGTCTGTGTCCAATTCCCAACAGAAAAATTAAGCAAACAATATAATATTTACCTCCACATTGCTACATTAAGGAGTTTTGACCAATATTAATAAGTCAAGTTACTATTATTTTTATCAAAGTTTAGAACATACAGTTTATCAGCAGCTGAGACAGGGAACTCATCTCTCCTTTAGGTCACCAAATGGAAGATGCAGCAGTTTATTTAAAAGGAAAGATTGAGCCTGAAGATGCATATCCATGATAAAATGTCAGAATTTATGTAGGACTGCTTCTTATGATCAAATGTAACAATATTTGCAAAATGGCCATGCAAATAAAGGCTATTCCAAGATCAGATTTTATCCCTGTAAACACCACTACTGATCTTTTAGACAACTTTTCAAAAGCTCTTGAAAATTTGCTTTTAAATAATCATATGCAGCTTCCATCTGAAATATTTACAGTGAATTCACATCCCTCCAAATTGGATTTTAGAGAGGCAGTGGAACTAAGCTTGAAGTTGAAAGTCCAAGTGGATTTTCTGGAGGTTAAAAGTAAGCATTTTTGTCCAAAATAATTTGTGTTAAGTATTTTGTAGCACAGCACATTAACCTAAACGAATCTCACATGGAGCAAATAAAAGTTTTCCCATAACCAAAGGAAAACACAGCCCACACTAAAAAAGCAAAATAATAATAATATAATTGCACAACTAAGCAAACCCAGCAGTCAGACTGCTTCCCAGCGGAGGCAAAGCTTTGTAGGTTTCTTACATTGGAGAAAGACTGAACTTCTGAGACATCGGGCCCCTGCTGCTCAAACTGCTGGGAAAGAGCAAAACATGTTTTCCAAAGGCAATTGAATCCATTAAACAAAGCACAATTTAGTATATTAGAAGAGATATACCAACAAGGGACTCTTCCAAAAGGCATTTGATCCAAAATACAAGAACTAGCAAGAATTTTACAGAAGACCAACTTCTCTTACTGCACCCCAAATTGCTTTCTGGTCATAAACAGAACACTTAACAGTTTAGAATTGTTTCCTTTATACTCTTTTATCACTTCCATGTTTGACTTCACACATTTCCAAGAAAGTGTGGCAGTGCAATACCCAAAAGGCCAAAAGAGGTTTCCCCATATTTAGTGGGGAACTCTTATATGCCTAAGAATGTTCAATCTCCTTGAAATTTTGTGGGGCAGGGGAGAGAAGCAAAATGTGAAAGAAACATTCTCTGGTTTCAACTCCTTTTCAAGTTATAGAAATGAAAACAAACAACATATGAACTTTTCCTGAAGTTTATGGAGTCCTGTCCTTGTAAAATGGTCTCCCAAGTACACAAAAATGATCCAATGGAAACAAAACACATAAATTCTGATTGTTTAGAGAGACTAAAGGAAGCCTTTGGTTGTTTCATGACAAAAACCATTGCTATAGAGAAGATAACACTGCATGTTCAAAACTTGATTCAGGGGATACACAATTCTTCACACACATACAAAACACTTAATTCACAGTATGTGAGGCATAATTAAGTCTTATTTATGGCACTTCCATCATAGATATGAGGAATTTAACTATTACAATCTTTTGGAAGATCCCAAGAAACAGATTCTGATTTTAGGTTTTTGGTGTTTTTTTAAATGGAACATGAAGAATACCTCAAGGACACCCATTAAAAATGGTGGTAATCTAGAAGATCATTGTTTTACAGATGCTTAAAGGCCTACATAAACTCACGACTTTGTTATCCAAAAATATTTATAGTAGATCTTTGTCTATTTTTAAATAACAGTTCACTATGGTAGCACACTGACTTGCTCTGCTGTTCTACAATCCCAGCTCCAAGCCCTATTACAGTCACCCAGCACACAAATTCTGAGGCATTTAAGCCTAACAAAGTCCTTCCATTTACAACAGCTGTGCTCCTCCCCGAGTTGAAATGTGGACACTTGCCAAAAGCCTTCATTCAGCATGCACTAACAAAAGCAGCTTGACATACTCTTAGCTGGAAAACAAACAGAACTGCCATGTCTGGTAATATCTTTTGCCTTTTCAATCCCACCTCATGCATAAATACGTCCACATAAAATTCTTCTATAAAAAGGTAAATGTCCTCAGGGATGCTGCAAGGCAGCCCACCTTGCTTCCCCCAGTCTCTGTTAATTTGTTTCAAGAGTGTTTTCAGGATAAAGAATGGGCACAGTGAACTTCAAGGAAGGAAGTATACTCTTTGTGGCAAATTACTTCAATTTTGATGAAATGATTGAAGTAGCGTTAAAATGCTGCAATGCCTGCACTCTTCAATCAAACTGACTTGTGACCCAGTGGCACCCCATGTACAACTCACTTATTTACTTGAGTTATCTTTCAAAGTTCCCTTGAAGCAGTTTGCCCACATAAAACCTCTCTAACTCCTAAGTTTAAAAAGCAATTGGGCCAGGGGTGTACAGTTAATAAGGCAAAAGGAGACAGATGTCTCCGGGCCCACAGCCTCTGAGGAGCCTCCAAGCAGCTTGGTCTGGCTCACCCCAGCCTGTTTTCCTTCTCCCAGGTGGCAGCAGCCGCCCCTTTCTCCCCTTCCCCCAGTTGGGTCTCCTCCTCCTCCTCCAGCTCAGCTTCTGCCAGCTGCTGACGCTACTAAGCTAGGCTACTACTTCCAACTTTTTCCCACGCCACAAGGTGCTGGGAGTGGGACATGGAATGGGAGGACACAGCCCTGCGAACGTCATCAACAAAGTTGCAAATGAGGGGAGTTAGGCGGTGTTCTATTGGGAAGAGTATGAGCCACGGGGAGAGTCATTGCAACCAACAAAATGGGGGCACCAGCAGCAGCAAACAGGACAACGCCAGGCTGCACCAAAGCACTGAGCCCGCTGCCTTATTCAGACAGCCCCTGAGTGTTACAGAGGCAGAACAATTCTTGTGTGGCTTCTACCTTTCTCCCCACATCCCTGTTGCTGTTGCTGCAGCCTCCTCCTTCTCCAGTTTCCCTCTCCACTTCCTTTTATATGTATCCCTTCTCCCCTGCAAGACTTTGCTTCATGAGGCAGCTGGGTGTTTTTAATTTAAAAAAAAAATTATTAAAGAAAAGAAATTGGCAAGTGATGTGCATCTTCTTTAGGTGCAAATTTTCTACAGATAACGTCAGCAGCAACAAGAGCCCTCAGCAAGATTAACTCTCCCTTAGTCCCTTCCCCTCAAAACATTTGCAGGGGAGCTCAGGGCGCAGGAAGCTATCGAACGCTGCTTGCTCATGCTCTCCCTCTGCCTAGTGCATGCCCTGGTGTTTTGAGCAAGCCGCAGAAGGAGAAGCTCTGGATAGTAAGTCAGGCACGGGTGGGGGGAGAGGAACGGGACGCCTCTTGTTTTTGCGTGAGCAGCTGTCAACTTGCAAGACCTGGGCAGTGGGGTTAGTTCTCAAGAAAAATATTTCTGCACCTCCCTCCTTGTGTTTTCGTTGTATTCCCATGTTTCCGAGTTGCAATAGCAACTTGATGGCTCTCAAAGGTTAAGCACGACTTAAGGCAAGTTCACATAAAGGAAGAGGTCTGCTGCTGAGGAGGAAAAATGAGCTACCAACATTGCATTTAGCATCTAGTGACATAATAGCGAGGGGAGGAAGGGAATGGGTTTGATGTATATTCAGCCTGGGTGGCTAAATGTTTCCTGCCAGATTCCCTGTTAAAACCATCCAACATGGGCTAGGCATATAAAGCTGTTCTCATTATCCCCACTGCTTCTGCCCTCATTCTTCCATTGGGGTTTCCTATTCTTAATCCAGTGCGTATTGTGATGTCAATCATACTTCCCTCCCACCTTTTTCCATTTTGGGGTAGTCATGTTATCTTGGTGGTGTGCACAAGCATAAAACGCAGTTTGGAAGCTACAATATGCTACATTAAGTTCTTGTTTATTAAGTGACAACTGACTTCCAACTCTGGTTGTGTTTTTCTGTGGATTGCCTTGAAGTGAAATTCACCATCTATCTTTCCCTGAGACCTGGAGCATGCGTTTTCAAAAATATATGGACGACTGTGCATGAGTGTGCATGCTTGGGACATCAACATAGATTACTTCACTTAGGGTACATATACACTGTTACACACATGGTCACTTGATGTTCCGGTCATTATGTGTGATTGCATGTATGAAGCAGGTATAGGTAGGTTGATAATGCTTCTTTGGTGATGAGCGGGATCTCACTATGCCAATAAAACAGCACAAAGAGACTTGCAAGGTAATCCTCCAGTCACACACATTTGGTGGATGCAGAACTGAGGCTAGATCAGTATTCTCTCTAATTTTTTTCATCTGTGTGCGGTATGATTTTTGTTCTAGGCAGCAGTGTGATAATACTACTTCCACCATACTAATTTGAATATTGAAGTATTATCACTTTCAGTAACAGTTTGTTGAAGTATTGCCTTGTGTTTATTATACTTTGTAATAGAATAAAGTGGAATTGTAAAATACACTTCTTTTCCCTTCCATATTTATGGTGCTTAGTCATTAATAATGTTCTTATGCAGCAGAGACATGGGGCCAGGAGGAGAGGAAGGCAGTGAGGGGCCTATTTTAAAATCTCGTCTCCGGGCCCACTCAGGTACACCCCTGAATTGGGCATTAGATATAAAAACTGCTTCAGGAGAACCTCCTTCTTAGGGTGTGCATGCTATTTTTGCTGGTGTTTTACTTTAAGTAGCTCTCATGCCAACCTCAGAAAATTGCTTTTTAAAACTCAGCCAAGGCATCAAGACACATGCCTAACAATGAAGTCCTGGGCCAACCACTAGCAATCCTATTAATTGCCACTTGGCCTATATTCATTTGAGCCTATCTTCATCCCCATAAGGATGAGAAAGTTGCTTTTTCTTTTAAAATGCACACATTCTCAGGAAGGTGCATTCCTTGCTCAGTATCAAACACCATGCTTGTACAACATCATAGGATACACACAACAGATCCATACAAGGAAGGAATCACACCAATAGGAGCTTAACAACTGTTCCAGTTTATAGATGGTATTTTAATATTTATCCTCCAGATAGGCTGAGGACTAATTCAAAAGCAAAAAGGGTTCCTCCACTTAAATGAAGTAGAAATTTATAGCAGCATCACTGGAAACCATTGACATAATGTATCCTGCCACATCATTTTGCCTTGCAAAAAGATTCCTCCCAGTGCAACGTAACAGAAATCTGTAGTAACATTGCAAATTTAAGATGGTATAAAAATAATGTTAATGATGGAACACGTTAATCTGGTCTAATGGCCTGCACTGTATCTCAAAGTAGGCACACACATGAAAAGTGAACTTCTATGGGGCGAGTTTAACCCATGACTCAAGAATCTTTACTGTACAAAGTGGGCCAAAATCTCAAGTTTTTTATTTTATTTTTAAATATTTTTAAATGACTGTAGGAATAAATCCAAGCAATTCTCAAGTTATCTATCTCTTTGCTCACAGAACAAAGAGGGGTGAACTTGCTTTTCTTCTTTCCCCATACTCTCCTGTTGTGAACATGTTATTCTCCCAGCACAAGCACAAAGTGTTGTTCAAGGTTAATTTTCATTAACTTCCAGGCAAGTTCTCTCACTTCATCTTGTATCCAGGTAAATGTAGACATGTTGCCTGAGCCTATGCATGTTCATTCTACAGCACGTCTCACTGACTTACACAGGACTTATTCTCAAGAACACATGCACACAATTGCCAATCATATGCTTCATGCATTTTTCACATAATTAGCATTCTTCACAGTTGAATGAACAGATGAACAGCTTTAGAGGGAGATCTTCTCTAAAACCAAAAGGCATAATCACATCAACAATGGTCAGAAAGTCTCAAAAAAAACTGAACTCACTTTTATTCATGTTAAGCAATAGGAAAGCAAAATGGGTATGGTTATAAGTGAGTTGTAAAGCTTGTGTGTTTAAAGCAATAACCTAGTCAAACCACAGACGAACTATTGCTATGTTAATAGCTTGTTCTTTCGAGAACACTTTAACACTGTGTTGCGTATTATAGCTTTTGTCTCAGAGCAAGTTCTTGCAAGGGGAAGAAATGCTGACTCATCCCTGCAGAACTTTCTGGCAAAGGCTACTCCTAAAACTCTTCTTTACTTTTGGTAGGTTAAAAAATGGCTGCTCCCCCACTATGCCCGCTCTCTATTACATAGCTTGACCCTCCCTGGGCTTGGGGTGGAAACCAGGGGAAACTCTTTTTCTTTTGCTGTTTGAAAAGTACCAAAAAACCCATTGAGGTTTGACGACTGAGGTGTGTTTTGCACAAGAGAAAAAGTCCCCTTTTAGCCTCAACTCTTTCTCCTGAGTAAAAAATCCACTCAGATGAGGTTTTAAAAGAAAAGAACAAAAATAAAAACTGTTTTATTCAAATGCCACAGACTGCTTCGGTCTGAGGCTTTCCCAGCTTTTAGTTACAGGTAAAAATACTCAGTAGGTTACAAGACTACTTCAAAAAGCACTCCAGATGAAGTTGGGTTGGCACACGTTTAAAAATCGTGTTTACCCAGTTGAAAGGAACAGGTATGTAGGAAAGCACAATTAAAACTTGCAGAGTCTTTTACAATGCCCTGGCGGGATGGGTGAATGCTAGTGTTTCTTAGTTTAGTTACATTACAGATAAACAATAGCGATTCAGTATCAAGGATCAATAACCATCAATAACCCTCGCTATGCTGATGACACCACTCTGATAGCTGAGAATGCAGATGATCTGCAAGCTCTAGTAATGAAAGTCAAGGAGCACAGAGAAAAAAATGGGACTACGACTAAATGTAAAGAAGACTAAACTAATGACAACGGGTACAGCAGCCAGCCTCAGGATTGATAATGAAGGCATTTAAGTGGTGGATAGCTTCTGCCTTTTAGGATCAACCATCAACAGTAAAGGATCCAGCAGTCAAGAAATATGCCGCAGACTAGCACTTGGTAGGGTTGCAATGAAGGCCTTGGAAAGGATATTTAGATGCTATGATGTGTCAATACCTACAAAGATTAGAATCATGGACTTTAAAGAAGCAAGATAGAAAAAGTATTGATGCTTTTGAACTTTGGTGCTGGAGAAGACTTTTGAGGATACCATCAACAGCCATGAAAGCAAACAAATGGATCATAGAACAAATAAATCCAGACTTTTAACTCGAAGCACAAATGATCAGGCTCAAACTATCATACTTTGGACATGTCGGAAGTGAAGGACTATGCGCTGTCTCTTGTCTCAATGACAGGAGGTCAGACTAGTGAGTCAGAGGGCTAGAGGGTCAAGACACTGGTCATCCCTTCTCCACTGCTCTGACACTATCCCTTTGGAATGTAGATTGCTACTCTCAGGGACACTTCCTTCCTTCCTGCCTTGTCACTCCCTCCCTCCCTCCCTTCTCTTCCTTTCCTTCTATCTTGAAACATGCAAGCTCCTCTCCCTGTACCATGTGTGCAGAGATGCAGAATCCATCTGCATCTAGCTAGATAGATAGATTAGAGATCCTAACTCCTCACTTTCCTATCTAGAATGCAGTTCTCTAATAAATACCACTTATATTGATTTGAAACTATGAACTGGCTCCAAGTCACTTTATTCTCAGCATACACGCATGCCTAACCAAATTCCGCTGAGTTGTGCCTCTGTGCACTCTGCTATAATGAAAAAGGGTTTCTCTTACCAGAGAGAATTCCCAACAGGACACATTATGTGAAGACCCAGCTCCCTTGAGAAATCCAAAATGCTGGGGAAAGTTGAAGGAAAGGAAAGAAGAGGATGACCAGCAGCAAGGTAAATGGACTAGATTATGACAGCAATGAATGCACCACTGAGAGACCTTAAAGGCCAAATTGAAGACACATCATCCTGAAGAGAATCTATCTATGTGGTCGCTAAGAGTTGACACAGACTTGAAATCATTTAATCAATCAATCAATCAATCAATCAATCAATCAGGGATATATAAAGCAAACACAAAAAACAAAGTCTAATGAAAAATCTGACTTAAACTTTCCCTACACTAAACTTCCCGAAGCCAAAATCCTGGCTTCCTTGATCTTTAACTCACCAAATCCTGGATGAGAATTCAAACTGCCTGCCCTCCTGGCTTTCCAGGATCCATGTGGCCCCATTTGGGAGCGAAATTGGCCTGCACTGCGTTCACAGCACGGCTGCAGCAGCTCTCCCTGCCTTTAAAAGGCAGGGAGAATTGCTCCAGCCACGCTGCAAATGTAGCGCTGGCCGACTGAGCTCCTAAACAGGAGTGCATGGCCCTGTTTGGGACAGAAACCACGCCCCCGTGTCTAATGTCAGACGTGGGGGTGTGGCTATACACTCCCTGCATCTGACGTCAGATGCAGAGAGCGGGGCTAGGGGCCTGTGACAGAGGCAGCACCCAGGCCACCATTGGCCTCCCTCTGTATCCCGATCCAAAATTTGAATACAAATGGGCAAGTCCACAACTGGAGACAAAAAGAGCCTTTTCTACTCATTTTTTCCAGCGTATTGAGGATTGATCTGAGTAGGATGCTGCTAGCATATTTGGGACAAGGTGGCAGCAAGTAAGCACTTTATATGCCTTTTCTTTAATGTTTAGAGAGTGGGATCTTAAGGAATAAAAGTTCCAAATTAGAAGCCAGTCCTCATCCCCAACTTGGGACCCAAGGTCCTTGTTCCATCTATCTCTAAAGGAGGGTTTAGGAGATTTATTTATTTAGTTAGATTTATATGTTGCCCTACTCCCATAGGACTCAGGGCGGCTTACAAACAATAACACATACAGCAACACAATTCTATAAAATACATCTTACATAATAATCTTTGTAAATCTAATCAAATAGAATATGGCTGCACAAGACAACCCCTATAACATATTGTGTTATCCATAATTAGTTTTTCAAGTTTTAGTCCTATGAGATTTTTAAAGCATATCTTGAATTAAGTGTGTAACCTGAGCAAATTAAACCAAGGAAGATGAGGGGGTCATTGGTTGTGTTTATTATTTCTTGAGAAGCATGCATTTTATTTTGGTCCAGAAACATAATTTTTGTTGTTGTACCTACGCTTTTTCAGTATAAGGAGGAATTAACCTGTTTCCCCGGTGAGAAGAAATTTTGCCTGAGAAATGAGGTTACAGGGGAAGGTGAAAGGACACGTGTGTGTGTGTGTGTGTGTGTTCGTTCATTCTCCCCCCGAGTCCCATATTTTAAGAAGGCTGGAGAGAAAAAAGTTCTGATTAGTTGCTGTAGGTCTGTTGCTAAGTTTATGCCAGAAGAGTTTATTGATATCATATGGGTAACAAGGAATTTTCAATACATGTCCATGGTACGTGGTTAAAGGAGAGCCATAGTTTGGGAAGAAAGTAAAGTTGCTTCATAATATATTTATAGATTTGGTTACTTCATACCTCCTTGGTTCGTCTGTTTTTGTAGAACAAATCTTTGGTTTCTAATGTCTCCATATAAATTTATCCAAGGTGTGCTGCCATGTCTGGATTTATGTGTAAGGTATAGAGATTGGGATAGTTTGAAATAGAAATAGAATACTAGGAAGAATGACCATTTTTACTAAGTGAAGTCTTTGCATCCAAGAGAGATTTAAGGAGTTCCAGCTACTGTGATTGGTTTTGATTCTTTGGAGTAGAGGTTTGTAGTTGATATATCAAAGAGCGAGTCTCCATTGGATATAATCCAGACACCCAGGGACTTCCCATTTTGCAGGGACATGTTTGAATTGGGTAAGACTCAGTATGTGGTCCTCTTCATGTTGTAAGTTGCAAGTGTAGATTTGTTAATGTTAATAGTGAAACCCCGAAGCTAGTTTGCATTGGTCCAGAATGCTAAGAAGGTTATTTAAGTGGCTTGGAGAGGTAAAGGCTAACTTCATCAGCATATAGGCTAATTTTATGCTTCATATAGTCTATATAGCTAGGAACATAGGAAGCTGCCATATACTGAGTTAGACCATTGGTCCATCTATAGCTCAGTATAGTCTACGTCACAGACTGGCAGCGACTTCTCCAAGGTTGCAGGCAGAAATCTCTCAGCCCTATCTTGGAGAAGCCAGGGAGGGAACTTGGAACCTTCTGCTCCTCCCAGAGTGGCTCCATCCCAAGGGGAATATCTTACAGTGCTCACACATCAAGTCTCCCATTCATATGCAACCAGGGCAGACACTGCTTAGCTAAGTGGATAAGTCATGCATGCTACCACAAGACCAGCTCTCCTCTCCATAAACTGACCAGTGTTATAAGGAGATTATCAGACAGAATGCGCTAAAGGTTCAATGGAGAGTGAGAACAGCAGGGAAAATAATGGGCATCTGAAGTATCCTGAGGAAACCTAGCAGTCATGGGATAAGGGGACAAGTACATGTGTGGATTGCTAACTGGTTGAAAGACAGGAAACAGAGGAATAAATGGAGAGTTTCTACAATGGAAGGAAGTAAAAACTGGGGTCTCCCAGGGATCTGTACTGGGACCAGTGCTTTTTAATTTATTCATAAATGATCTAGAAGTAGGGGTAAGCAGAGAGGTGACCAAATTTGCAGATGATACCAAACTCTTTCGGGTAGTGAAATCCAAAACTGATTGTGAGGAGTTCCAAAAGGATCTCTCCAAACTGGGGGAGTGGGCAACAAAATGGAAAATGCAATTCAAAGTTGGCAACTGTAAAGTGATGCACATTGGGATGAAAAACCCCAACTTCAAGTATATGCTGATGGGATCTGAGCTGTTGGTGACTGACCAGGAGAGGGATCTTGGGGTCGTGGTGGACAGCTCGCTGAAAGTGTCAACTCAATGAGCAGAAGCTGTGAAAAAGGCCAATTCCATGCTAGGGATCATTACGAAGGGGATTGAAAATAAAACTGCTAATATTATAATGCCCTTATACAAAACTATGGTGCGGCCACATCCGGAGTACTGCGTACAATTCTGGTCACCACATCTCAAAAAGGACATTGTAGAACTGGAAATGGTGCAGAAGAGGGCAACCAAGATGATCAGGGGCCTAGAGCACGTTTCCTATGAGGCAAGGCTACAACATCTGGGGCTATTCGGTTTAGAAAAAAGACAACTGCAGAGAGACATGATAGAGGTCTATAAAATCATGCATGGTGTGGAGAAAGTAGATAGAGAGAAATTCTTCTCCATCTCCCATAACACTGGAACCAAGGGTCATCTCGTGAAATTGATTGCCAGGAAATTTAGGACCAACCAACGGAAGTACCTTTTCACACAACGCATAATCAACTTGTGGAATTCTCTGCCACAAGATGTGGTGACAGCCAACAAGCTGGGTGGCTTTAACAATTGGAGGGCTATAGGCCACCTCCAGCCTCAAAGGCAGCATGTCTCTGAGTACCAGTTGCAGGGGAGTAACAGCAGGAGAGAGGGCATGCCCTCAACTCCTGCCTGGGACTTCCCTCAGCATCTGGTGGGCCACTGTGTGAAACAGAATACTGGACTAGATGGGCCTTGCATCTGATCCAGCAGGGCTATTCTTATGTCCCTCTTCGGATATTTATCATTTCAGATTGTAAGCCACTGGGCAACAGTTTTGTCATGCAAGAGTCATAAAGTGATTTTTTTTTTTAAACTAGGGCCAAATCCAAAAGTTTGCAGTAGGCAATATAGAAATTTTGGTTCCAATCTGTTGAACACTTTCTCGGCGTCCTTATTCAGAGTTACCAAAGGTATCTTATGGATACAAGCCCAATTTATGATATTTATGGATCTTTGAGTGTTGTCTCGTAGGTGTCTATGTGGCATAAAGCCTCGAGGTGTAAGCAATCTCCAATAAATGTATTGAGTTTCGTGTTTGAAGGGGAGGTAGTTATCCAATAATCTAGTGATGTGGGCTTAGCATGGAGCTTCTGTGGAGTATAAAGTTGCATACAATTTAATAAATTCAGCCATAATGTCAGCAGAGCTTGTCAGTTTAGTTTGGTTCCTGGTCAAAAGCAGTTTAACTTTTCTTTCTAAAATTTCCTCTTGTACTGTCCCCAAAGAACACACAATCTAAAAAAGAAACATTAGATAGGCCACAGAGACAGCCACTGGAGGGATGATGTCCTGAAGATGGATAAGGCCAGTTGCTCTCTAGGTGCTAAACATGTTCTAAAACTGTCTTGAAAAACAAAAAATTAACAAATCACCAGGTCCAGATGGCATCCACCCAAGAGTTCTGAAGGAACTCAAATGTGCAACTGCGAATCTCCTAGCAAAAATATGCAACTTATTCCTACATTCAGGCTCTGTACCAGAGGACTGGAAAGGAGCGAATATAACTCCAATTTTCAAAAAGGGATCCAGGGGGGATCTAGAAATTACAGGCTGGTTAGCTTTATTTATTTATTTATTACATTTCTATACTTCCCCATCCAAGAGCTCTGGGCGGTGCTTAACTTCTATTCCAGGCAAATTGATGGAAAGCACACTTAAGAACAAAATCGTTAAACACACAGAACAGGCCTTGCTGAAGAAAGACCAGCATGGCTTCTGCAAAGGCAAATCTTGCCTCACTAACCTTTTGGAGTTCTTTGAGAGTGTCAATAGGCATGTGGACAAAGGTGATCTGGTTGATATAGTATACTTGGACTTCCAAAAAGCTTTTGACAAAAATCCCCACCATGGGCTCTTGTGTAAGCTTAGGAGTCATGGGATAAGGAGACAGGTTCATGTGTGGATCAGTAACTGATTGAAGGACAGGAAACAGAGGGTGGGAATAAATGGACAGTTTTCACAATAGAGGGAAGTAAGAAGAGGGATCCCCCAAGGACCTGTACTGGGACCTGTTTTCTTTAACTTGTTCATAAATGATCTAGAAGTTGGGGTAAGCAGTCAAGGGGCCAAATTTGCAGATTATACTAAACAATTTAGGGTACTGGAATCCTCAACCGATTGTGGGGAAGTCCAAAAAGATCTCTCCAAACTTGGCGAGTGGGTGACCAAATGGCAAATGTGGTTCAATGTAAGGAAGTGTAAAGTGATGCATATTGGGGCCAGGGCCAGACTGGGGGCACTGAGAGGGCGGTGGAACGTATGTGAGGAGGGTGCTGTGGTTTGAGCAGAATAGGTAATTAAGGATGAGAGTTGGGGCGCAGGGGCGCTGTGCGAGTGGTGTGCACTGGGAATATGCCCTGTTACCCTGTGGGCCAGTCCGAGCCTGATTGAGGCAAACCCCCCAAACTTCACATATACACTGGTGGGATCTGAGCTGTCAGTGACTGACCATGAAATCTTGGGGTCATGGTGGGCAGCTTGTTGAAACTGTCAATTTAGTGTGCAGGAGCTGTAAAAAAGGCAAATTCTATGCTAGGGATTATTAGGAAGGGGACTGAAAATAAAAATGCTATTCTAATACCCTTATGCAAATCTCTGGTGTGGCCACATTTGGAGTACTGTGTTCAGTTCTGGTCACCGTATCTTGAGGACAATGTAGAACTGAAAAAGGTACAGAAGAGAGCAAGCAAGATGATCAGCCAAGTCATCAGCCAAGATGCCTGAAGCACCTTCCTTATGAGGCAAGACTACAGCACTTATGGCTCTTTAGTTTAGAAAAGAGGCGACTAAGGGGAGACATAATAGAGGTGTATACAATTATTCATGGAGTAGAAAGAGTGGAAGGAGAGAAATTTTTCACCCTATCTCACAACACTAGAACTAGGGATCATCTCATGAAACTGAAAGTCAGGAAATTCAGGCCTGACAAAAATAATTACTTTTTCATACAGTGCATAATTAACCTATGGAATTCTCTGCCACGGGATGTGGTGATAGCTGCTAGTTTGGATAGCTTTAAAAGGGGCTTTGACAAAGTCATGGAGGACAGGTCTATCAATGGCTACTAGTCTGGTGGCTATAGGCCACCTCCAGCCTCAGAGGCAAGATGCCGCTAAATACCAGTTGCAGGGGAGCAACAGCAGGGCTTCTCAGAGGCATCTGGTGGGCCACTGTGTGAAACAGGATGCTGGACTAGATAGGCCTTGGGCTGATCCAGCAGAGATGTTCCTATGAGTGTTGGGTCGGGGGTGGTAGTTGTAAAGAAGCTTCTTCAATCCCCATAATGACTTCAGAATTCAGCTTAAATTGAGATGGCATAATGAGGTAAAACTTGTAGGGAAGATCAAATGGTATTAAAGATCCCCCCATCCGGGTTCTTATTTGTGAAGATGTGTTATTTGATCTGCCTATTGTGCTCACTTCGGCAGCACATATATGAAAATTGGAATCATCTGCCTATTATCATGTTTTCAAGACATGGACTGAACTGACACTTTTAGAAGCTTAGGGGAAACTCCAAGGTGAAGCGCTGAGAGTTCAGGCCTCCCATGCAAATGATCTCATGTCCTCCCTATTTTAATTCTTTTCAGTACATTTTAATAGCTTTCCTGCTTTTTGAGAACTGTAAATATGGCATAAAATACTGCATACTGAAAGCAAAGGCATGTCATTTTTCACAGGCAGCTTTCTGAATCTGCCTAGAATTCTGGAAGGACCTTTTTAAAAACAGAGGGTTGCAGATAGATAGAGAAGACCTTGACACCTTGCTGCTTCCACATGCAATTTCGTATGCAGACCTTTTGGATTAGGGACTACAGCAGCAACTGCAGCTCCCCAGCAGACACTCTCAACTGCCTGAGGATGAACATCTCTCCTGTACTTCCTGCAGCTGTACTGGGTCCGCTTCATAAAATGTGTAACAGCTCTGAAAGTAACCTCTTCAGTCGGTTTTGCTTACTTCTTGTACGATGTGTCCCTGCTACAGTTCATTGCATCTGTCAACTACCATGGAACTTTAGGAACACTGTTCATTACTAGAACTTCAGCTACTCCTTTCTGCAAAAAGCCAACATAAGCTTAAAAACATTCCAGCAAAGGGGATGACGGGCAAAAGGCTGTAATTATTTGTAGCAAGAATTTGTAGTAGATATAAAGGGGAAAGTAATCGTGAGTTTTCTGGTGGGCGACAGTGGAAGAGCTACTTGGGGGGGAGGTGGATAAAGCAATCTAAGCTTCTGTTCCACGTACGTTTGTGGGAAGTAAACACTACAAACTCAAGTTTGACACTTCTAACCCGTTAGAGCCGCTAACTAGAAATGTGAATCTCTCACTAGGAGTATTGTTTTTACTCAAACTGTAAAATGCAGTTTTAAAAGCTGAATAGAATTCTGGGTACAGCCATGTCAGTGTTCATTTACAGTCCCTTCTTTCTACATGTATACGAATGCGTGATGCATAGGAGAAATCTGGCTCCATTAACAGTGAAACATTACTCCAGAAAGATTTAAGCAAAGAGACACCACAAAGGTAGTGTTTACAAGATAAACAGGGGCTTCTACCACTGTGCACAAACATTCGTTGATGTTTAACTGTACGGCAGATGATAAACTTCAAGACCTAATGGGTGCAGAATGTGATGCTGTACAATAAAATTGAGGCCAAAAAGAGTCATGCTTGGTAGGATTACAGGCAAATTTGACTCCTCCACCTTAGATTCTCATAACCAATCCAAGTGAACTGATAACTTCTCAGCTAATGTAATCAAGCCAATGTAATAAAATAAATAAATAAATAAATAATAACATCAATATACTATTAATAATAATAACAGTAATAATATTTTTTTTTTAAATCAACTTTGCTAGTGACCCCATAACAAATTTTTCTCTGGGCAGCTCACAACACTCATATAGAATATGAGCAGGGACTAACAACCAACCTCAACTACATTTTCATTTTTGCTTTAACTGAATTAATTTATGGAACAAGATGCTGTCAGAGCTGTTGGATGGGACAGTATAGAAATTTAATAATAAATTAATATATAATTAATAAATCAGATTGTTTCCTAGGAATCCAAACTCATCCTTCAGGTTTGGGAAATCTCCGTAACTGGGAAATCTGCCCATATCATGGTTATTTATTCCAATTATTTCCTAAAATGCAACAAAACTATAGAACATACATTCTGTCACTTGCCTTAAGTTTTTCATTATTTCTTTTATTTTTAACCCTGAACTGTTTTGATTTAGCAGACTTTCTGAAGCAATTAAAACTGTATTCGGCAGGCTCAGTAAGGCCCTAACTAGCGCATATGTCCTTAAGCCTTTAAACACAATTTGGCGTGTTGGGAACAAGTGCTGCTTCCCACCCCCCATCCCGCTTTAAGAGGGAGCAAGGCAGCTTACTGTACTATAGCACAGCATGGCTGCACACCATTACCTTGAGTACTAAGGCCCAAAAGCACACTCAAGCCACTGACTTCATGGAGATGCAGACACTATCAACAATATACAGTACAAACAACAGTTATGGTTTGTAGCACAAATAATAATAATAATAATAATAATAATAATAATATTATTATTATTATTATTATTATTATTATTATTATTATTATTTACATTTTATATCCCACTCTTCCTCCAAGGAGCCCAGAGTGGTGCACTACATACTTAGGTTTCTCCTCACAACAACCCTGTGAAGTAGGTTAGGCTGAGAGAGAAGTGACTGGTTCAGAGTCACCCAGCAAGTATCCCAGCTGAATGGGGATTTGGACCCGGGTCTCCCCGGTCCTAGTCTGGCATGCTAACCACTACACCACGCTCACTTCTGGGCTGATATGGATTTTGGGGCCTGCATGGTAAAAACAGGTTAATGCTAATGTCACTTTAGACAATAAAAGTCAGAAATGTAACCTAACACAACTATCTACAATCAAAGATGTAAAATGACAAGAGGGGTAAAGGAAAACATTGTAACTGTATTCTTCTCAGTAAACGCAAAGATTATCAAGTTCAGTTTATGTATTATATGACCATACTTTAAGGGAATCTGAACCAGTGCATAATTAAGAGAAAATGTTGCTTGTGAGTATCTTTCCTGTAAACCATAACTAGAAATCTACAAGACTGCAGCTGCTACATCAACACAGAGTAGGGCCATGGCTGTTTATGATGCTTGGCTAATTCTGTCAGCAGAATCATACTATACAATTATAGGCCATTAAGTCACCATTATCCTCACTTCATGTATACATAATATAGTAGGCTTTATTATTTAGAACTTGGCAGTGCTAATATTGAAGGCTTGTAAATTTAATGCTATTCTTGTTAATCTCAATTGGAAATAATAAAGTTGCATGCCTTACAAATTATGTCCATAAATGCAAGGCAAGGAAGAAAATTATACCTTCCTTTCCCATGCAATCTTTTTCTATAAGTGAGCTCCAGAGACAAGACATTATAATGTGCATTGGCTCTCTGCTTTGCTTTATTTTCCAATACGGCATATATCTCATTTTCACCTTCCATTTATCAGTAAGGATCAAAAGAGCTAGATCTTAAGCACCCTGAACAAAACAAATTGGTATCATGGACTAAATTGTGTTTTGTTAGGTAGCTTCAGATCCTTAGCATGGCATATGTTTACTTTTAAAATGGCAACACCCAAATTTTAGAAGGATGCATTTGGGCTTATAATTTCAACTTTAGTGAAGTTGTCAACAACTGTGGCCTGGCTCAGAGTAATATAGAACCATAATTTAACCCTGGCTTCTCATTATTCCCTCCAGCCTTGGTTGCGTATAAGCAAAGTAACGATTCTATTACTTGCTGTGATGTTCGCATGTGACCAATTTTAGCTTGCTCTAAGCAGAGTTTGCCAACAAGCCAGGATCTGACCTGGAAAAAATACCAGTTTTAGACCCTGTTTGTTCAAAAACTGTTTATAACAGGGCAAAACTCTTTACATTCAGACATCACAACCAATCCTGGCTTGTTCTAAGTCAGTATCTGTAGTAGAATATTTCCTCTCTTTTTCACATCAAAAGGACGGGACTCCCAAGACTAGAATTCATTACATGAAACCAGAATTAAACTATAGCTCCACACAACATTTGATTTGGACCTCATTTCTTAAGTGCAAAAACTTTATTCTACTTTTGGAAGTTTGCGATATGTTGACAGGTGCAATCATAGGTGCAATCCTGCCATTTGTTATGAGCAGCCCAGTCCTAAATAGATTTATATGGTGTTATTCTTACATCAGTTGCAAACAGGATTGCAGACCATTAATATTAACACAAGATCAGCTAGTCCTTCCTACTTGTCTTATCATTCCTTCTTTGCTCTGTTGTTTCTGAGGTGTTCTGAGTTTAGATTCTCTGGTAGCATATGAGATTTTCAATGACAAACCATGAATCCACTCTCATTTGCTACCAAGGAATCTACACTCAGAACACCTCAGAAACAACAACAACAAAATTATTTGAGAAAAATAATTTAAAATATTTCAAATATTCGTAAAAAAATCGTACGAGTGTCCGATTGCTTTGGGGTTTGGGTGGTTGTTGGCACCCATGGGTGCTCCACAATAGGGAATAATGGGTTGGTTTGAGTCCCACTATACCCTATGAGAAAAATAAATAAAAATAAAATTCAAAAATTCATTAAAAATCGTACGAGTGTCCGATTGATTTGGGGTTTGGGTGGTAGGTACCCATGGGTGCCAGCTACCACCCCACCCACTTTTGGAGGTTTGAACCAGTTTGAATTTGAACTGAACTGGAAGGGTTCAAGCAAAATCAAAACCGAACCTCCCCCTCCTGGTTTGAACCCGGTTCGAATACGAACCAAACTGGGCAAACTGGTTTTGTGCACATCCCTACACAGGAATGAGTACTCCTTCCTACAAAAAACCCAACAAATCCTGCCACGTAGCAAGTTAGCATACAATATTTGGGATAAGAGTTCTAGCATAATCCCTTGCGTGCAATTTTATTTCTTGGCACAGAAGAGCATTGTGAACCTGCAAGTCTTAAATAGTCCAATCCAGACATAAGTTATGGAACAAAGCACTGTAACAGATGAATAAGTTCACAAATCAAACACCAGTGTGTCCTAAGTTTTATACTTATTTTTTATTTGGAACATGAATTTGCTTTCAAATCAAAAAGGTGGCCAGCACGGTTTACATAACAATATGTAATTCCTATATCTATGCCCAGTCGCTCATCTTAAAAACAGTTATTCAGAAAAGCTGGTGACTAAGCTGATGAGGCTGCAATTGTTAAGGCTCTCTTGCTTCCCTAGACATTGGTAACAACATTTATAAAGGAAAGAGATCTATCACCTTCCCACTAACAGCTACTTCCCAAACACCAATCAATAGGGGACTAGAGTCCATGCAAAAGAGGATGAGCATGTTCTCCAGAATTTAACTGCAACATCTACTTTAGAAATTAAGCCATAACACACTTACTTCTAGGCTGAGTGCAGTTCATCATCCAAATCCCAACTCAGCCTCTCAAAAATTAAACTTATTTCCCTAAAATTGAGGGGGGGGAATATCTACATGGGCTTAAGTTAAGCGTTTCATTCGGGGAAGATTGACAGTGATAAAATGTGGTTTCATGTAAGTCAATTGTAGGACATGGAGCATCTTGAATTCGGAGACACTGCACATGGCTAGGAAGCCTTGGAATACGACAATCTGCAAGCAGAGGGAACATTTGGCCTACTCTCTACAGTACTACCACTGCAGATGATAGCTTTCAGCTCTGCAGGGATCAGGTGAACTAAGCAGCTAACGGTGTCTCCCTCGGGCCTTATAGTGTTGCTGACTAAGCGTTGGTTCTTCAATCTGAGCAACTCACTGCAGGCTGAGCTCTTAATGACTACTTGAATGTTTGCCTCAAGGACATATTTTTGGGCAGGGGACACTGGAGGCAGCAGGGGTAAGGGGGGGGATTGACAAAAATCCCTCTTTGCCTGTTGTGTGAGCAAAATATTTTTTTACATGAGGGCAGCATTAGTCTGGATTCTGCTCATTGCCATTAAGCTGGAAGAAGTACTGCTTTATAATGTGTCATTATACAACAGACATATTTTCTAGAGATGGGCTAGGAACAAACTGATGCCCAGAAAAGTGTGAGGAAATAGATCTTAAATGGTACTAAAGTGAGGATGGGGAAAGAGCATCTTAGATTCTATATAGCAGGATACAAAAAGAAACATTATAAGGTACACTGAAGAGGGTGCGGAAGGTGTTAGACATTATGATTGGCATAAAGGCTTGTGATGCTTACATAAGCATCACCAAGACACATAAGGGTTTTGCAAATCAGTAGCCCTGCAGACCAAGCCCTAATTCTTCTTAAGTCCACTTGACACATTATCTATTCACATGATGATGATCTGTGCAAGGAAGCACATGTATATTACTGTGCATTTTAATATGTGATGATTACATATGTTGGGCAAGAAGGCAGTTCCCAACCTATTTATAAATTAATAATTTATCTTTTAAAAATACTACTATATTTACAGGATACCTTGTAAAACTGATGCAAACAATTTATGGTGCAACCAGGATCAGGCAAACTCTACATACTCTAATATTCACCCTTGAATCTTGCAGAAATCAATTTATTTCATAATATTCCCTGCTAACTGGGCAAAGAGGCACGTTTTTTCAAGTGGCAATTCTCTGTTTAGCAGGTGGAGAGCACTTGTCCCTATCCACCCGCAGCGCAGCATCCCTCCAGTGACTGTTGATGTTGTCTATCTTATGTTTCTTTTTAGACCTTAAGCCCTTTACGTACAGGTCAGTGTTCCCTCTAAGGCGTGAGCGTGTGTGCATGCTCACATTTTTTAAATGTCTACTCAGGTTGAATCAGGAAGATCCCACTCTGAATGCATGTGTGGACACACTGCCTTAATACTGCCAAAATAACAAAACTCATTAAGAGCACAAGAACAGTCCTGTTGGATCAGGCCCAAGGCCCATCTAGTCCAGCATCTTGTTTCACACAGTAGCCCACCAGATGCTGCTGGAAGCCTACAGGCAGGAGTTGAAGGCATGTCCTCCCTCCTTCTGTTACTCCCCTGCAACTGGTACTCAGAGGCATCCTGCCTTTGAGGCTAGAGATGGCCTACAGCCCTCCGACTAGTAGCTGATTATAGACCTCTCCTCCAAGAAGTTATCCAAACCCCTCTTAAAGCCATCCCAGTTATTGGCTGTCAGCACATCTTGTGCCAGAGAATCCCACAAGTTGATTATGTGTTGTATGAAAAGGTACTTCTGTTTGTTGGTGCTAGATTTCCTGGCAATCAATTTCATGGGATGACCCCTGGTTCTAGTGCTATGGGAGAGGGAGAAGAATTTCTCTTTGTCCACATCATGCATGATTTTATAGACCTCTATCATGTCTCCCCGCAGTAATCCTTTCCCTAAACTAAAGAGCCCCAAGTGTTGTAGCCTTGCTTCATAGGAAAGGTGCTCTAGGCCCCTGATCATCTTGGTTGCCCTCTTCTGCACCTTTTCCAGTTCTACAATGTCCTTTTTGAGATGTGGTGACCAGAATTGTACACAGTACTCCAGGTGTGGCCGCACCATAGTTTTGTATAAGGGCATTATAATAGCAGTTTTATTTTCAACCCCCTTCCTAATGATCCCTAGCATGCTGGCCTTTTTCACAGCTGCCGCATATTGAGTCGACACTTTCAGCGAGCTGTCCGCCATGACCCAAAGATTCCTCTCCTGGTCAGTCACCGACAGCTCAGATCCCATCAGCGTATTCTTGAAGTTGGGGGTTTTCATCCCTTTGTCAAAAGCTTTTTGGAAGTCCAGGTATACTGTGTCAACTGAATCACCTTTATCCACACACTTGTTGACACTCTCAAAGAACTCCAAAAGGTTTGTGAGGCAAGATTTCCCTTTGTAGAAGCCAAGTTGGTTCTCTCTCAGCAGGGTCTGGTGTTCTATGTGCTTTACAATTTTATCCTTGAGGATGCTTTCCATCAATTTGCCTGGAACAGACATTAAGCTAACCAGCCTGTAATTTCCCAGATTACCCCTGGATCCCTTTTTGAAAATCGGTGTTACATTTTCTACTTTCCAGTACTTTGGTACAGAGCCTGATTGCAGGGATAAGTTATCTATTTTAGCAAGGAGGTCGGCAATTTCACATTTGAGTTCTTTGAAGACTCTTGGATAGATGCCATCCGGCCCTGGTGATTTGCTAGTTTTCAGTTTTTCCAGACAGTTTAGAACATCATCTCCTTTCATTTCTATCATTCCTCACACAAATGAAGAAAAATTAGATCGAACACTAGTACAGCGTACCATCTTATTTATGTATTATTTCTCAATGTAAACCGCTTTGGAAAATTGTTAAAAAGCAGTATATAAATATTTGTTGTAGTAGGTCAGTAGTCTACAGTAGGTAGTCTACTGTCTGCAAATGATATTCCCTCATTTTACTTCATGTTGTTCTGTCTACAGTTCTTGAAAATGAATTCTATTTACCACAGACATAATTAAGTTTCACTTCTATCTAATTCATGTTGTATCTTTCAATGAAATTTATTTAGTACTTAACAAGACTATTAAGTACTGCTTTGCTTATTTGCTTGCATGTGACAAGTTTCTTTAAAATATCAGTTCAATAAGAACAGAGTGAAGTTGTTCTGTAGTAGGAAGAAAGCATATACAACAAGTTAAACAAGCCTCTGAGACGGAGGTACAGTACCAGCATTCCACATCCTGGCACAAAGTGACACATCCCTCTCCAACCTTCAAGAACACAATCAATTTATTCACATTATGTAAAATTCAGTGTGCTTTGACTGCTGCACTCTGATTTCATGGCTGCTGAATATTTATGAGCAGATTACAAAAACAAATTTACCACTTTAGCCTTCAGCCAAGTTTAAAAGCATTCAAATATTTATGCTAACTACAGCCTACTCCATGCATAACTTCATTCCTTCTGCTTATTCTCCAGTGAAGTGAGTGAATAAGCAAGGTTCTCTTATAAAATGTCTTGCTTTGATATTTCTACAGCTTGGTTGTCAACAGTTGTCAGGATGTGCCCTTCAACCCCTGCTGCTCAACAAGCCTTGAACAGGATCTGAGGATTAGTGCAGATTCTGAACAGGATCTGAGGAGTAATCTAGACGGGCTCCTACTGAAGTTACATTTGTTTTACTAAAAGGATCAAGGCTGGATGCATAGGGCTAAGTTCCTTCCTGAGTTTGGGAAGAGAAGTGAGTATCCACAATTCCCTCTAACTTATCTTAACTTGCATGCACTTTATTCTACGGTTCTTGTGTGCTAATTTTGGTCATTCTCTGCTGTAGCTAAAGCACTGTCTCTTTACATGAGCCAGCGTGGTGTAGTGGTTAGAGTGCTGGACTAGGACCAGGGAGACCCAAGTTCAAATCCTCATTCAGCCATGAAACTAGCTGGGTGTCTCTGGGCCAGTCACTTCTCTCTCAGCCTAGCCTACTTCACAGGGTTGTTGTGAAAGAGAAACTCAAGTATGTAGTACACTGCTCTGGGCTCCTTGGAGGAAGAGCAGGATATAAATGTAGTAGTAGTAGTAGTAGTAGTAATAATAATAATAATAATAATAATAATAATAATACAACATGCCATTTCAATCTCCCTCACGAATCAAAATAAGGAAGTTTTTCCTCAGATTTTCCCCAAATCCAGATTAAACGTGAGATTAAACTTGATTAATCTCAGATTAAACTTGACCAAAACCACTAAAAAAAAACACTTAACTGTACTTTGATCCAGAATGGCTATTATCCAAACACAAATACTCTATTGATTGCAGCACACTGGCTTTAAGATTTAGAACTTGTGGTACACTTTCTTCTGCAGCAAAGGTTTTGTAGCAATTATTTATAACCAAGATTCCCCATTAGTCTTTCCTGGCCAGAGCTTAGCTATGGGGCTTGGATTCACATTCAGCTGTTTGTATTCATGTTCAACTGTTTGTACAGTCATCATTAACAAGATATATAGGTTGAGTTCTGAAGGAAGACAGTTCCTTAACGCATCTTACAAGAATTACATATCCTCTGAGAATCATATGATTTCCATCCAAGTACTGGATTTGTAACAAAATATGAATCACAAAATCACTACAGTAAGGTAAGTTTTTATTTCATGGAAATCCTAATTTAAGTGGAAATTTCTAAGGTTGGTGCCAACACAACATTGCCTCTTTCTTAACCATGGTTATAGACCATGGGAGAATAGGTGGGGTCAGAGGTGCACCTAGGTAATTTTGGAGCCTAGACCTAAAGGTCTTTGGAGCCCCCGCCCTCCTGCAAGTTAAGCATCATCCCCACACATACCCCCACACACACCATGACACACACAGTATTTTTAACAAGTGGGTTCTTGAGGGTACCAACAGCAACTGAACTCACAAGAATGTAAGAATATAAAACAGGTATATTTATGCAAATATGAATTAGCAGAAACATTTCAACATGCAACTTAACATATTTCTTTCTCCACTCCCCTCATCCCCGCCGTCTTTAAAGCACCTGGCGCAGGTCACAACTGCACTCCACCCCCTGCCCTAGCATCGGCCCAGTGCAGCAACAACATCACCCAGGACAGACTAAAGAGGATTTGGAGCAACTTATTTCCAGAGAGATATTGTTCAATATACGAACAAGAAAGTGCAAGGTTTCTGTACACTCAAGAATTATCCCCTATACAACCTTTGTTGAACTGAAGGGTGTGTGTGTGTGTGTGTGTGTGTGTGTGTGTTTGTGTGTGTGTGTAACCCTGTTTAACAATCATAGCACTGATTCAAACATACAGTAATGCTAAACCATGGATGACCTTAACAACAGAAGAGGGAATTCACAATCTTCTAAGTAGGTAAGTAAATGTGGGAGAGAAGAGTATGCTCTTCTTTGGGAGAAGAGGCCAATTTTCTAGCTTGCACAGGGGGCTGTATAGGCATAACAGTTTTAACATACATTAGGGTTCTGCTAGATATCCAACCAATTCAATACTATAGATGATACAGATGGGCTTTTCTTTATTTTTTTCAAAACAAAATCGAAACTACCATCAGAACACAGATGTAACTGCAAATGAATCATTAGTGTGTAACAGCAGGATGCGTAACTGTCCCAGAAGTTCTCTATAGTCCAAGTATCATTGACCCTGATCTCTAAAGATGATGTAACCGATAATTTTGGAAGTAACAGGCTAAGCATTAAAGCATCATTGGAAAGATATTGTGAAAGCACTTAAACACTCTGGTTGAGAAATAGAACATCTTGAACTATTTAAGGTCAGTACAGACAACTTTTGACAGTCGTTATAAGCACTTACAATTTTTCCAAAATGGTCACTCGGTAACAAACCACCATGAAAGTTAATGACAACATTAATTTCTGCAATAGGTGAAACTGCTTCCAGACCAGGAATTTCCATATACAGCAGAACCTTCACTTCCAGCACAAGCTTAATCACAAAACAATTTCCACAAAAAAGTTATTCGTTACTATAAAAAAAGGACTGGTTACTAGTGAAAGTATTAATTTCTATTTATTGAGCACACACACAATGTCAGGATACTGCCCACTTTGAGAGAATATTTGGTTATGTCTAATGTTTCATTTGATTTCACTTCCACCCCACCCACCCCCATTTAATCATGTAAGGAAAACTCACTTTACATGCAGAGTATAACCCTTTATGGATTGTTTCATAAGATGACAATAGGTAGTAAGTGCAAACTATGGGACGTCTAGAGTCTTCTGCAGCTGATTGGTTTCTGTACACTTTGTTTTGAATACTTGTTCTCGTTTCTTAAGTATGGTATTACTTGATATTATTCGACACATTTCTTCCAAGTTAGGCACATGAAGAGGACTGTTTAACAGGTAAGAACCAGAAGTTCTGCATACCTAAAAAGGTTATGGAACACAAGAGCTGTGTACCAGTTTATGAAAAAGACTAATGATTCAGGGTTCCAGCACAACTTCTGAGAACTATCTTCCTACACCTCACAGAATCATAGCAAGTTAGAATTGGAAGGGACCTTGAAAGTCTTCTAGTCCAACCCCCTGCTCGGTGCAGGAAACTGCTATAGCATATCTGACAGATGAATGCCCAGCCTCCGTTTGAAAACCACCAGTGAAGGAGAGCCCACCATTGCATAATGCACTGTTCCACAGTGTGTACAATTAGGAAATTCTTCCTAATGTCTAACCTAAACCTGCTTGCTTGTAATTGCAATCCACTGGTTCTATTCCTCCCCTCAGGAGCATCAGAGAATGAGTCTGCCCTTTCTATGTGACTGCCCTTCAGATATTTAGAGACAGGTTAAATATGTTCTGTTCCAAAAGTTAAACTTAAGGTAGGGTTTGGAAGCATGATTCCCTCCAAGTACTCAATATTGATCTTTAAAAATCAACCAATCAAACAAAACAAAACAAAAAACACAGGAGAACTACTTCCCACCACCATCTTGACTAGCTGGCCATACCACAAGTCCCCTTGTATTTTAAGTAGATTATAGAGTTTTGACCCAATATGTACAGTATCTTGGAATACTACTAAATTATCTACTAAATATTTCTGCTCTAAATGACATCACTAACAATTGCATAAATTGCAATGCTATTATTCCACTACACTTCATAACTTGCTGGGTAACAGATGCCCCTTTATACTCCTTTTAGGCTCGGCATACAGCTCTCTCAAAGTGACCCTCAGCTGGAGTTTTGATTGCCCTTTCAATCCAAAAAGAAGTGGTTTACTTTTCAGCATGCTTCACATAACCCTGCTTTGACTCAGAACAGATTCAGCAAAGACTGCATCCATAATGCTGTGGTGCAGTTTCAAAAGCGACACCTAATCTCCGACAAGTCATTCACTAAAGCACATTTTTATCTGAAAATATTTAACCAGTAAGCATCTTTCGCATTCTAGTAAACAGATTTTCTATCAATCACCGGCACTACCTACTTTAAAAGGACTCAGCCTGCCACCTTTGCAAAAGTGTTGAGGCAGTCCCCTTGCCTTTATTGATGCTCTCTCATTTATTAAAAGCAAACAACAGTAACCTATATATGTAACTCAGTCTTCCTGCAAGATATTTCAATGAGAATAAGCTGTGGAAGCTTATTCTAGTGTGGTAACTCATTCTCCAGCACACTCTCACTGCCTCCACCCCAACACATAATTAATTCCAAAAAGTCATGGATAAGCAAAGAAAATCCACACTCCAAATTTGAACTTTTAACAAGAACACTAATATTTTAAGCCTCTGCCTCAATTCTGCAGCACTTAAGACACTGCCATTCAGTTTATGGGGGACAGATTTAAATTATGTACCAAAGAGGAAGCTAAGATGGGAAACAACACTGTTTGTTCTATCTGTTGTCCCTGAAATGCTCTCATCACAAAGTAATTCATCCAGCAATACTTATTTCACTTAAAACAGATTTGTAACATCAACGTCAGCCTTACCTCATCCCACTCTGAAGCAAACGAAGGTGATTTTTCCAGCCTTTTTTTCCCAGCACTACAATTGGAAAGTGATTCACTTCTGCTTCCCATAGTATCGTCCTCAGTTGGAGAGGTGGTCAAAAGGTCAGAGTCAGATTTTGACAAGCTACGGCTAAGTTTGAGTTCCGCTCTGGGCTTGCCCCCTGAGTGGACTCTGCCCACAACACTGCTCTTGTCTCCTTCTTCAGCACTACTGAAGTGCTGTGGCAAGTGAGGATGCGCTAAACTTTCAGGGTCCAACTTGTTGTCACTGGTATGATGAATTGTTGAGTAGACCACTTTATTTTGGTCTCCAGTGCTAGTCTGTACCGATCCAGATGCCTCAACATCTTCAAGCTGCATAGCAGTCCCCTCTGTACTTCCTTTACCCACAGCAGAAATGACTCTGAAAGGGTCCTCATTTATTTCACACACCGGAGAAGAACCATGCAGAAGACCTGAGAACTGATCCAGCACTTGAACATCCTGGGCATCTGCTTGGCTGTGGCTACTGCTGCTCTTCCTTTGGTCTTCAAAAGGACGGAGACAAAAAACCCAAATACACAAAAATCAAGAGAAGTAGAGCTCCAGCTTCCCCCACCAAGAGAGGGAAAAATAAGAAAGAACAGTTCAGTATTGTTCTGAGTGCTCAAAATGTTCCCAAAGTCAGAGCATTTATGAAATTCCAAACACTGGCCTGATTTATGCAATCTGGCAGCCCGCCCCGCTTCGTTTTATTCCTGTTAACACTAACAATCAGCCCTTGCTATATAAGGTTTGGAGAAGTGCTAACTATACTCTACAGAACGGGGGGGGGGGGAGGCTGAGACTTCTAGAGCACGAGATATTTCCATAAAGGCCAAAGTGTTATTTAGAGCAGCACTCCCTAACCTTGGCACAGAGCACTGGGTGGGGAAAAAACTGAGCTGCAAACAACCTGCAAGTTGGAAAACATTCCCCCCTCCTCCCTACAGCTGTTTCCTTCCCTAGTGGCTTGAACTCACCTCCTTATGCAAGGGAAATGAGGGCTTCGCAGCAAGCTTAACTCCACTAGAATCTTTCTTCCTATTAACTAATTCCTCTACATAAAGTAGCATGCTCTGCTGCTGCAGTAATCTGTATGCAATGTGAAGTAATGCTGAAATGTGACACTGTTACTAGACTCACGTTTTAATATGTTGTATATCAAACACCAGGACTTGGTAATTGCATGAATAATTGACCGATTTGAATCATTCAAAAGCTTATACTGTAGAGCAGTTTTGAGCAACTGTCATCAATATATTCTCTAATATTTACCATAAGTTAAAAAAACACAACCACCAGTATACAAGCCTGAATCACTGAAATTCCAAATGTACCCACCCATTCAGCATCCTTACAATAGGGAAACAATTCATACTTCCTCCACATGGCATGTGCCTTGAAGGGCAAAAAGGGAAGTTTGTTTCTGTGGGCTATACCTGATATTCAGGAGTGTGTCTCAGAACATTACTAAACACACACACACACACACACACACACACACACACACACACTTCAAATTAGAATAGTCAAATGCTTCATCTCCAGCAAGATAAATCCAGCCAAATGCTTCCACTGATATAAACTGAAGAATTAAGCACCATTCCCAAATGAACATGGATTAAATCACAAGTGTTTAATGTGTGATGGATCATGCCCAGTGAAAACAAACCAATGTGTGAGGGATCAAAATGTGATCAGTAAAGCTTCCCTCAGGGAAAGAACTGATGCACTTATCCTGAAGCACTGCTGCCTTTGTTTGACATACAAGTTACCCCCAAAGCTTTGACAAGGAGATTATAGAAGATACCCACTATAGCCTCCTTAGATCTTAAGCCACAAGCAATATCAGTTTAACAAGCTTGGGCTCATCTGCTTATGGTCTTAATTTACTTCTGCCCATGAGACCTACACTGTACAATAGCAGGACAGCAGCTTGTGCTAACCTTAAGCAATTCTCTCTTCATATTACACACATATCTGCAAGCTCACTTATGATACAAACACCTCTTTCAGCAGCTGAATTAGTTTACTATTATGCCTATTTGTATTGCCTTACCTAAAGAAGTGTGTTCATTTCATTACCACACATGTCTTCCTGGTCAATAGGATATGGCCATTTTCAATGTGTTCCTTCTGAAAGCCTTTTACATAATAAAGCTGCATGTAACAGTTGCCATGAAGGTTCTGTTCTAATGGCCTGTCCTGCTGCACATCTGCACACTTCTCATTCCCTGACAAGTCTTTCTAGGCCAACTGTGAGCTGCTCCATAGCAAATGCAAGGCAACTGCTACCCGTTATAAAATAATACTTCCAATTTGGAAGTAAGCTCAAGCTATTCTGAACATAAATTCTTGACATCCATGGCTGCCTCATTCACTTATTTTTGAACTTATTTCTAGGTTACTGTTTAACATTTTGAGGCACTGCTATCAGAGGGTGGAAAAATAGCTGACAGTTTATGTTGCGCACTGGAACATTTGACTGTCCCAAAGCCAGCAATGAAGTCCAACAATGGTGTCACTGTTCAAGTTAAACAGTGGCTGCACTTTCCATCTCCTGAAAGCAAAGCAGCAATACAAAAATATCTTCTGGCACGTGCAAGGTCTTGTGAGATGTTTGCAAGAATTTTAGCAGCGCTTTGTGATTAACATGTGAGGTGATACTTTGCATACAGAAAAAAAAAAGCAACACATTCTTAATACTTATTTATGTTAAACTGAAAATACTTACCTTTTGAGACCTCCATTAAGTGGGATTCAGGACTTGGATACTGCTCAGGATGGCTACAAGCAAGGTCAGAAGACCCTTGGCAATTCAGTGGCCATTGGCTATCCTGGGAAGAGGGGCCTTTTCTTGGCCAGGCCTGCAAAAGGATTGTATATTACTTATATCTCACTGATATAATAAGAGCAACATGTGCTAAAGTTCAAATTCTACTCTTACAATAAGTTTTGCAAATTAAGCAAGATGACATACATTTACATTACATATCTGTTTCCAAGATTTTGAAGTAATTGTGGTTTTGTATTTGTACGAGTAGAAAATTTAACAAGTGGACGATAAAAATGGAGAGATGAAAAGGGTAGAGATAGTACTAGATTATGAACAAGGTCAGGGGAAAAGAGAAAACTGTAAGGAACATTGAAGCCCTCGCTCCTAACACTGCCTATCTCCAGAGACTTCAAATGCACTTGATGAGAACTAAAAACTTTTTAAAAAACAACAACGTGGAAGCAAAAGCTTCTCAGGGTGCGAAGTTCAACACCAGATGCCAAATTCCATGATGGCATTTTGAATCTCCAGATATGCTTATTGTACACAGCTCTGGCATATTACCTGTTGCTGTATCCAATGTAATGCTCCCTTTCTGGATGACCTCAACAAATCTCTCTAAACACAGAGAACCTTTAAGGATAACTGATGAAAATATCTCAAAACTAAGTAAAATCATAAATCTACATTAAAGATAGTGTGGAGTTCTCTGTAAAGTATTTCCCTTTGTTCTGAGTAAACCACCAGTCTTTAGATAAATACTACTTCTACTAGAACGTTAGTCTAGGTTGCGACTGTATTTGTTTGCATGTTATACAGAATGGACCATATGCAAAATATCTAGGAAATAACTTTGGTTTACAAAAATACATTAAGAGAATTGAATAGGTTTAATGTTATTTGTCCAATAGCAACCTATCTCTCCATATTAAATGCTCTCTCTAAGCAGATTTTGTACAACCAAATACTAATAAGGTATTATCACTGCTACTTTCACATGACTCTTCCAGTCCCCAATTTAAGAACTTAAACTGGGGACTATATAAGCCCGTATTTTTGAACCTCCTCCCTAATGTGCTACTCTGTTCTTCATCCTTACCGTCTGTAATCTGTTCTTCAAGTTTTCAGGCATGACGGCCCAGTTTTTACCATTCCCAATTTAAGTTGTGCTCCTGAAGTGCAGGCGTGAAACTTTACGTATTTGTGCACTTGCACAAGATACCAAATCTTTCTTAGGTGTCTGCAGCACTGTGGCTGATAGGAAACAGCTGTGTAACACTATGCAACTTTGGGCCACAGATTCCAAGATATCTGAGTTAATATTATGTTTATCTGTCTCATTCCAACAACTAACAAAGATCAGTTTTCTTGAAGAGCTCTCTCCTCCCTTCACCATTTGTGCTTGTTACATCATTATAAAATTCGACATTCTGTGTTGTTTACTGCAAGAAATACAGCAAGCATCCAGACCAGCAGTTGGAAAGTTTCATAAGCAGAAGCCATGTTTCCCTCTCCCTCCTTACTGCTAAAGCACCCAGAGCCAATGGAAAAGCTATTTCAGAGGATCAAGGAACCCCAGCAATGTGAGATGTGGCAGGGATAGCTGCAGAGGGAGGGGAAATTCAAATAAAATGGGTAGTGACAAGGAGCTTTACAGAGTGCTAGTCTGGATGCTGCCCATGTTTCAGTTTCAAGGCAATCTTAACCTTGACAGTCATCACAACCAATTCATAATCTCTTGTCTTAAATCCTTTTCCGAACAATAAATTATATCTCAAGCACCCTAAAATAATACTGCATCATAAAGTTAGTTACCTCTTCACTGTTCTCCCCACATCAGGAATTCATCACACATGAAAATCATAGGCATCTTCCTTATTACACTTCCTGCATGTACAGGGCCTTTCCCATATATGCCCATTCTGAGCAGCTTTAAGCACTACATACATACACACTTTTAAAATGTTTTTCTTAACAGTTGAAGGATAGTTTTGATGATACATAAAGAAGTGTCCTAAGTTTTCTTCCCCTCGAAATGTTTATATGCATTCCGTTTACCCAAAACCACATTCAAGATCAAACCAGTCCTACCTGAGGCTGGACACTGCTGGCAGCACCTGAAGATGATTCACCTAAGAATTTTTAATATAAAAAAAAATTGAACATTTGCACCATTGAACATTTGTACTACCCACTTGTCCTGGGCAAGTAACAGTTAAGAGCACAGTGGGCAACGTCTTTGGAACGTGAAGTAACTTCAGTATTGCCCCAGGCACTAGGAGATATCTTTTCCCTCCACCTTCCCAGTATTGCACAGACAACTAAAATGGTAGACCATGCTCAGAAAGTAAAGTGAGGAGCTACCATGTTCTGCACCATGTACACATCGTTCAATTCACATCTGCAGTAAACTATAGGTTTTGCAAATATATGCCAAATTACCATCAGCAATGTAGCGGCACAAGCTGGACTGTATAATAACAACCATTTTTCTGTCAGACCATGATCAAGGGGCCCAATAGATTAGGTTTTTCAGTTTGGTTCAAAACCTCTTCTCATACACAAACATGCTCTGTGAAGAGCGGTGGGGCGGGGGGAATATATACATACCATCACATGTGCATGTAATGGTATGTGCCTCATCCAGCAGGGCTGTGTGGTGTGGCACAAGAATACAGGCTTCTGTGGTGTGGCACAAGAATACAGGACAGGCGTAGAGTTACAAAAGCAGAGCTGATTGGGTCCCAATAGATCATAATGCAGTTTGAGGTTCTTTTGAATGAACCAACCAAGAGTTTTTCTAATGATGCTACCTGCACCTGCTTGGCAACTGTTCCTTGAATAGTTTAGGTCTATCTTGGAGACAACTGCTTCTCGACAGTTAAATGAAACAAAATGAAAAGTGCTGTGGCACCTCCAAGATCACTTGGTCTTTGGGGTCATCTGCTAACAATGCCTACATGATTAGAGTGATTTATTTATCAATCAAATATACATTCTGCCCCAAAAGTCTGTCTCTTGGCAGTTTATGACAACATAAAACAGATTGAAAATGAAAACCTAAAAACAAATTTTTCAGATGTACTTGCATCTGAAATAGACCATCTTTTACAAGAACACAGGACACACTTGTTAGTCTCCAAAACACCACTGCACTTTGTGTCCATTCTCTCTCTCTCTCTCTCTCTCTCTCTCTCTCTCTCTCTCTCTCTCTCTCTCACACACACACACACACACACACACACACACCCTCTCCTTCTGCCCCCAGCCCCACATGGCTTCCTTGATCAATGGAGCATCTGCCTTCCATTGTTCTTTCTACTACAACCAGGTATTATTATTAATAGGTATTATTATTTCTTGTTTACACAGTCAGACAGGTGTTATTGACTGGTTTGTTTTATCCAGACATCGAGTCCTTCCCAAGGACCTGGGATGCCAGAATTTTATCATCAATACTGTTGGTTATTCTAGATATCGTTGCAAAATATAGGCTGTTCCCAGTAAAGCTGCTTTTTGTAATTGGCTGATGGTGATTTCTGTGGCCCCTATGGTGTTGAGGTGCTCTTTAGGGGTGTGCAATTCGGGTTTTCGGGTGATTCGGCTCGGACCCGAACCGAATCACCCCTGTTCTGTTTTGTGCCCGAATCTGGGTCACCCGAATCACCCTTGATTCGGTTCGGATTCGGATTTAATCCGAATCCGAATCTATTCAGGGGGGTAAAAAGGGGCCCAGGGGCAAAATTTTGGGGTGGGGTGGTAGTGCCCAATGGGTAGAGTCTACCACCCCAATTTCAGGGGGATTGGGCAAAGTCCTGATTTTTGGTGAATTTTTAAAGTTTTAGTGACTTTGGGGCAGTTCGGGGGCATAGCATGGGATCTGGGCAAAAGGAGTGGGGTGGGATGGTAGTGCCTAATGGGTGCAGGCTACCACCCCAATTTCAAGGGGATTGGGCAAAGGGCTGATTTTTGGTAAATTTCTGAAATTTTCATGTCTTTGGGGCAGATTGGGGCAGAAAGTTGGGCCTGGGGCAGAATAGTGGGGTGGGGTGGTAGTGCCTAATGGGTGGAGGCTACCACCCCAATTTCAGGGGGTTTGGACAAAGGGCTGATTTTTTGAGAATTTTTGAAGTTTTAGTGACTTTGGGGCAGAAAGTGGATCTGCCCCAAAATAGTGGGGTGGGGTGGTAGTGCCTCATGGGTGGAGGCTACCACCCCAATTTCAGGGGGATTGGGCAGAGGGCTGATTTTTTGAGAATTTTTGAAGTTTGGGTGTCTTTGGGGCAGATTGGGGGCAGAAAGTGGATCTGCCCCAAAGGAGTGGGGTGGGCTGGTAGATAGTGTCTAATGGGTGGAGGCTACCACCCATCCCCAATTTAAGAGTGATTGGGCAGGGGGTTAATTTTGGTGAATTTATTTTTATGAGGTTTGTCTTCATAAGGTGAAGTGTGCTAAATTGATTTCTTCCTCATATTATTCATAGTAAAGGAAAGTGTGAAAAAGTGAAAGTGGGGTCATGAGAGTTGTTTAATTGAAAAACATCTCATTTGCTATGATAGAATGAGAATTCACACCTCAGAAAAAACTTCTGAGGTGTGAATTCTCATTCTATCATAGCAAATGAGATATTTTTCAATTAAACAACTCTCATGACCCCACTTTCACTTTTTCACACTTTCCTTTACTATGAATAATATGAGGAAGAAATCAATTTAGCACACTTCACCTTATGAAGACAAACCTCATAAAAATAAATTCACCAAAATTCACCCCCTGCCCAATCACTCTTAAATTGGGGATGGGTGGTAGCCTCCACCCATTAGACACTATCTACCAGCCCAACCCACTCCTTTGGGGCAGATCCACTTTCTGCCCCCAATCTGCCCCAAAGACACCCAAACTTCAAAAATTCTCAAAAAATCAGCCCTCTGCCCAATCCCCTTGAAATTGGGGTGGTAGCCTCCACCCATGAGCCACTGACACCCCACCCCACTATTTTGGGGCAGATCCACTTTCTGCCCCCAAACTGCCCCAAAGTCACTAAAACTTCAAAAATTCTCAAAAAAACCCACCCCTTTGTCCAAACCCCCTGAAATTGGGGTGGTAGCCTCCACCCATTAGGCACTACCACCCCACCCCACTATTCTGCCCCAGGCCCAACTTTCTGCCCCAATCTGCCCCAAAGACATGAAAATTTCAGAAATTTACCAAAAATCAGCCCTTTGCCCAATCCCCCTGAAATTGGGGTGGTAGCCTGCACCCATTAGGCACTACCACCCCACCCCACTCCTTTTGCCCAGATCCCATGCTATGCCCCCGAACTGCCCCAAAGTCACTAAAACTTTAAAAATTCACCAAAAATCAACCATGAACCGAATCACCCGAATTTTTCGGGTCCGAAATTCGGGTGATTCGGCTCGTGCCCAAAAAATATCGGGGGACATCGGGGGTGATTCGGTTTGGCCCCAAATCACCCGAAATTGTTCGTTTCGGGCACAGATCGTTCTGTGCCCGAAATTTTTTGCACATCCCTAGTGCTCTTCAAGGTCTTTGGGGACTGCACCCAGGGCACCAATTACCACTGGGATTATTTTGGTCTTTTTCTGCCACAGCCTTTCAATTTCAATTTGTAGATCTTTGTATTTGGTGATTTTTTCTATTTCTTTTTCTTCTATTCTGCTATCCCCTGGTGTTGCTATGTCGATTATTTTGACTTGTTTTTCTTTTTTCTCGACTACAGTGATATCTGGTGTATTGTGTGGCAGATATTTGTCTGTTTGTAGTCAGAAGTCCCATAATATTTTTACATCTTCATTTTCTTCAACTTTTTCAATTTTATGGTCCCACCAATTCTTGGATACAGGTAGCTTGTATTTTTTGCAGATGTTCCAGTGTATCATCCATGCTACTTTGTCATGCCTTTGTTTGTAGTCAGTCTGTGCGATCTTCTTACAACAGCTAATCAGGTGGTCCACTATTTCATCTGCTTCTTTACAAAGGCGGCACTTGCTGTTTGTTGTGGATTTTTTGACTTTTGTTCTTATTGCATTTGTTCTTAGTGCCTATTCTTGTGCAGCCAGTATTAAACCCTCTGTTTCTTTCTTCAAGTTGCCATTCTTAAGCCATTGCCAGGTCTTGGTGATGTCTGATTTTCCACTTATATTGTGCAAATATTGACCATGCAGGGGCTTATTTCTCCATTTTTCTGCTCGGTTCTTGACTTGTTCTTTCTTGTAGGCCTCCTTTGTTTCATTGGTGTTGAATAGTTTCTCGTTCTTGACCATTTGAAGTGCATCTTCTTCAATGTTCTTTATATATTCTTCAAGGCCTCTTTTCTCCTTCTCTACTGTTTGATGGACTTGCAGCATTCCTCTTCCACCTGAGCTGCGAGGGAGGTATAGCCTATCTACATCACTGCGGGGGTGCAGAGCATGATTGATGGTCATGATTTTCCTGGTCTTACGATCTAGCGTCTCTAGCTCTGCCTGGGTCCAGTCTATTATTCCTGCAGTGTATCTGATAACAGGTATAGCCCAGGTGTTTATGGCTTGTATAGTGTTCCCGCCATTGAGTTTGGACTTGAGGATTTTTCTAACTCTCCTGATGTATTCACTTCCAATTTTGCTTTTAACTTCAGTGTGTGCGATGTTATCAGCCTGGAGAATGCCCAAGTATTTGTAACGTTCTTTCTCTTCCAGGTTCTTGATCTTGCTTCCATTGGGCAGTTCTATTCCTTCTGTTTTTGTTATTTTCCCTCTTTTCATTATTAATGCAGCACACTTGTCTAGTCCAAACTCCATTGCTATATCACTACCGAATATACGGACAGTGTTTAGCAGTGATTCGATTTCTGACTGGGACTTTCTATACAACTTCAGATCGTCCATGTACAGCAGATGGTTGATTTGACTTGATGTTTTAGATGTTTGGTATCCGAGGCCTGTTTTGTTGAGTATTTGTGAAAGTGGGGTCATGGCGATTACAAACAATAGAGGGGATAGTGAGTCCCCTTGGAAAATGCCTCTTCTAATGCTAACCTGTCCAAGTGCCTCGCCATTGATTGTTAACTGTGTACTCCACATGCTGATTGCTTTTTAAAATAAATATCTGAATGTTTTTGCTAACACCATTTGTTTCTAAACATTTTAGTATCCATGTGTGAGGCAATGACTCGAAGACTTTCTTGTAGTCAATCCATGCAACACTTAGATTTGTTTTTCTTCTCTTGCAGTTTTCTAAAATCATTTTGTCAATCAGCAGCTGGTCTTTTGTGCCTTTGGTGTTCGGGCAATTTCCTTTCTGTTCAACTGGAAGCTGTTTGTTAGTTAATAAGTGTTGCATCACTTCATCTGCTATTATTCCAGTTAATAATTTGAACATGGTTGGCAGGCAGGTTATCGGTCTATAATTACTTGGAACTGAACCTTTTGCTGGGTCTTTCATGATGAGATGAGTTTTCCCAGTAGTTAGCCATTGTTCAATATCACCGCCTTTCATAATGTGATTGAACTGTTTTGATAGTTGTTTATGAAGGCTTGTTAGGTGTTTAAGCCAAAAGCCATGCAGTTCATCGTCGCCTGGCGAAGTCCAATTTTTAATTTTCTTTGCTCTTTCACTTGTTAATTCTGGTGTTATTATTAGATCTTGCATATGTTGGTTACATTTTCTGACCTCTTTCATCCAGCCTGCTATTTTATTATAATCTATTGGATTGTCCCATAATTTGCCCCGAAATTGCACTGTTTCTTCTTATTTGGTGTTTCTACATTTCTTGCAGTTTCTCCTTCTATGCTTTGGTAGAAACGTCTCTGATTCGACTGGAATTGGAGATTCTGCCTGTGTTGTGTAATTCTGGCTTCATATCTGCTAATCTTCTTTGACACTGCTGTTATTTGCTGCTTTATTATTTCCAGGACTTCTCTAATTCTCCTTGAATCTAGGTGGTATTTTTGGATCAGATACTGTTTGGTGTTTTCATTCTTCAGCTTCTTGTCTTTCATATCTTTCAATTTACTAGCATCTGATCTAAGCCTGGAGATTTTATTTTCTAATCTAATCTTCCATTTAGGTGATGTACTGCTTTCTTTTTTGACAGGTCCACTGATCTTATATCCGAGCTCTTGTGGTGTTATTGTTGCTGCACTGTACATTAGTTGGTTTGTTTCTTGCAAATTCTTGGTTGTTATTTCTGCAAGTGCAGCATTGACATCTTTTAATGCCTGAGCAAGTTGTTTTTTGGCAACTGTTTTTAGAGCTGGAAGTCGAACCCTGGTGGTTGTTTGGTTCATGTGCTCAGTTATTTTTTCCTTTAGTTCTTGTTGCTTTTCTGTTAAATGGCATTTGGGTTTTTGAGGTGAAGGCAAAGGGGAGGTTGCCTGGTTTTGATTTTGAAACAGTTCAGCAACAGTGGCATCCTCGATTTCCAACACCTCCTCCACCTGCGCCTGAGCAACTTCTTCAGTTGGTGGTAATTCTTCTTCCATATCTTGAGCCTGTATTGCTCTTTGCAGTTCTTCCAGCTCAACTCCTGTGAATACTTTATTTCTTATTATGAATCTTCTCTGGTCTGCTAGACTTTGTTCTGTTATTTCTGTGTCTGGATGCTTCTCTTTCCAAATTTGGTACATTCTTTTTAAATAACCTCTTCTAGTTGGACTAGACTTGTAATAGCAGATCATTATTTCCTTGTTGGCATTTTTCGTATATTTTTTTCGGTTAAGCGACGTTTCTTCCAGTAACTTTGCTGTCTCCAGCCCTGGTTGCTCAACTGAAGATCCTGAGTCCTGTTGCCCACTTGCCACCAGATGTCCAGGGACTATAGCATCTGGCGCGGTCCTTGTTGACCCGGGCGACGACCGATCCGGTATAGATTTATTAAAGTTACGTCTCACCATATTGTTGATGGGAGAGGCACTCTTTGTCTGGCTCCTCTGGTGAGACCTGTCCAGTATGGTTGGACCTCTGGCATAGCTCTCACCTTCATCAGAGCACACAAGCCCCACAACCACGCCAAGGTAGTGACTCACTGGGGGATGTTGTTGTTGTTGTTGTTGTTGTTGTTATTATTATTAATTCGATTTCTCAGGGCGGTTTACACAGAGAAATAATATATAAATAAGATGGATCCCTGTCCCCAAAGGGCTCACAATCTAAAAAGAAACATAAGATAGACACCAGCAACAGTCACTGGGGGTTCTGTGCTGGGGTGGATAGGGCCAGTTATTCTACCCCTGTTAAATAAAGAGAATTGCGACATTAAGAGGTGCCTCTTTGCCAAGTTAGCAGGGGTTACCAAACATGCAAGACACATCAGCTGGGCTCCTGAGAGAAATGATAATTCTGCATTCAATTTGGAAGGGATGGTTGATTTCCATTAGGTGGGCAAAGAGGAGATGTATTTGTATGTATTTTCTTTCCTCCTTTGTTATTACAGGTGGCCACTGTTATCCGCAGGGGTTCCATTCTCACCTACAAACACGGATAACGGAACTGGGAGTCAATAGGAATTGGGGTGCTAGGTTCCTTAAGGTTAAAAAAAGGGGCTTAAAAATTAAATAAAGGGCTTAAAGGTTAAAAAAGAGGCAGAAGTATGTAATGTTTACCATACAAAGTGTGTGTAAGTTTACCATGCATTTCAGATCTCCAGCAATGCCCCACAAAACCACCAATTCCTATGATTTTCAGCAAAAAATCATGAGGCAATTTTTTCTTTCTTTTAAGACACACAAAAAGGCTCCACCCTGCAAAATGGTGGCCGGAGATGACATCTAAAGTCATTTTTTGACATGCTAGAACCACGGATAAACTAATTTTACCTCTTTTTACAACCGCAGGTAATAAGGTCGGGTCTCTATTGCCCGATTGCAGATACATGAAACCATGGGCGTTCAGATCATGGATTAAGGACCACCTGTACTTTTCTAGCTGGCTTTGACATAGAAGAGCATGTTATGTTGACTTAGGAGGCAATATAAGCTGCTATCATGGAAGGTATTTGATCACAGCAAAGGATCTATTCTGTTAGTATTTGCATACTAATTACTTCTATAACCCCTCTGTTGCAAGGTAAAAGATAACCTTTCACCTACTTTTGGTTTGTTGTTGTTGTTGCTTAAAATCCCATTAAAAAGGGAAGAGCATCTAGGTTCCAAGTTCCCTCACTGGCAGCATCTCCAAGATAAGGCTGAGAGAGATGCCGCTGCCAGTCTGTGTAGACAATACTGAGCTAGATGGACCTATGGTCTGACTCAGTATATGTCAGCTTCCTATGTTCCTTTTGTAAAAAATGAAAGTTTATGTTGTTATTAGCCTTCACATTTACAAGAATGAAAACCTTCTCCATAACCAGTGGAATATGAAGAAACACATCTTTTAAACCAACATATTACAAGAGAAACTTACTAGGTTAATTACCGCAGAAGAAGTCTACTCATTTCTGAGTCTTAAGAAAACCGAAGATGGTTTCAATGCCTCACCTCCTACGCCAAACTTACTTGTAACACATGCTTACTATAACTTTGCTTACCTTTAGTTTTTTTGTCCATGACAACATGCCTTTTAGTTTCTGCTGTTAGCAGCAGCTCATAAGGATGTTCCTCCTCTTCATCGGCTGTGCTTCCCCTACTTTTCCTCTTGGTGACCACACCCTGCCAAACAATAGGCACGGTATTAGATCACATAGATTACCACAGCATTACATCTGCTATCGTCCACTAAAACGGCCAAGGGAACTTCACATCTTGGGCACGGAACATGCTGAAGAGATGAATGCCTCAGACTAATAAAAGCAGACATACATGCCTTAGTCCTACTGCGCATCCCTCTTCCACAGCCCTATTGTAACTCTTCATACTTTCTCTCTCCCATTTCAAAAGCCTATCCAAATTCCTATTCCATCTATCTTTCCTTTATTTGTTTCAGCCATACTACTATAATGGGAGGCAGCACAAACTGTACTACCAGGGTCTTATTACCAGTATTAAGTGAACCAAGATGAGAAACAACAGGTTACTCACCTGTAACTCTGGTTGTTCTAGTGGTCATCTGTACTTTTACACTAATGGACTATGCGTCTGCACAGAGATCTTGTTGGAATATAACAAGGTCAATTCTCCTGCTTTGGGCGGGAACCCCGCCCACAGCCGCTATATGTGGCTGTGCCACTCCGTATCCCCTCAGCCACAGAGTCCAGCTTCAGTGAACTCCGCGGGGAGGACGAGAGGGCGTGTAAAAGTACAGATGACCACTAGAAGAACCAAAGTTACAGGTGACTAACCTGTTGTTCTTCGACGTGGTCTCTGTCTTTTACAGTAATGGGAGCATAACAAGCTAGCACCCAAGGAGAAGGGAAGACAGAAACAATACGTAATCTGCCAGAAGAATTTTATTTCAGAACAAGCACATCGACCAAAAATGGACTGCAGGACACTCCTGCCAAATACAGCATCATTTCATGCCTTGGCATCAATTGCATAATGACGGATAAATGAATGGGGCAAAGCCCAGGTAGATGCCTGAGATACAGCATCCAAGGGGACCACACGATCAGAGGTTTTTATGTTGCTTATCGTCTTGCTGGATACTATAAAGTAGTAACAATAAGTATGGCCAAATACCTTGCTACTGTTACTACTATAAGACAACAAATATTAGAGCTGAATCAATAGTATAAACTAGCTGGGCCGGGCGCAGAACATCTGCTTCTCCCCCCCGCCATGCCTGCTTATCCCTCCCCCCCACCTGATGCTTTCTGGCTGGCGGGTCAGCCTCTCGCACCCACCCGCCAATTCCTCGCTGGCAGGAGTAGCCCATGTCTTCTCCCCACCCACTGTCCAGTGCTTTCTGGCTGGTGGGTTGGCCGGAAAGCCGGCCTGCCACCTCCTCCCACCTGCCTGCCAATTCTTGGTGGCCAGGCCAGGTCGGCCTGCCGCCGCCTCCTCCTCCCGGCAGCCGGCCCACCGCCGCCTCTTGTTCCCATTAGCCGACTTGGCCTGGCCTACCGCTGCCAATATTGTCTCCCCGTCCCCATCGTTAGGCAACTGCTCTCTCAAGAGCTGCCACGCATGGGAGAAGCAATGAGTACGCATAGGAGAAATAAATATATAGATAGAAGATTGTAAGGGGCCGAGGTGAATCTCTTATGTCACACTAATTGTATTTTTTGTTATTGTATTAATTGGTTATTGTAGTATGGTCTGTAGACTAATAAAGGCATGTTGTTGTTGTTGTTAGTGAACCAAGGTGAGAAACCGGGAATGGCAAGTATTTGCATTAACACACCTGGCATTTGTGTGAATTCCAAGTTGCAACATTCTTTGGAACTTCTCAGGACTGAACACAGATCAGTCAGAACATTTTAAATCTAAAGGCTGGGTGTCAAAATACTCCCTGGTGGAAATAAACTGGCATATGGATGTACAGGGAAAGAGAATCAAGGGCATTGAGAAGGATTATATGTTCTTCCGAACCTAGTTAAACCACAACCCACTCTAACATATAATGCTGTGCTTGTTTCTATTGGAAGATAATCTTGACAGACAGATTTTCATAACTAACAAGAAACACTAGCATTTCTTTTTTCGATGCCCACAAAGGCCGCACACAAAACGGCAGCAACATTCTCAGGTACCTATAGAAATTACTCAGTTCTTTTGTTTTGTGTCATATTGGGCTCTTCATCTCTTTGGCAGGAATCCCAAGATTTCTGCAGCATGTGTGCTCCTGTTTAGCTATCATGAGAACTTGGAAAATCTTGCTGCTCTCGGGGTGGTGTTATGAAAAAACCAATATGAAGCCAAGAACTTGGTTTGACAACCTCAGCTTCGAGTTGGGTTTTTTTGCAGCAGCATCCTGATCTTCCAGATTCCCATGATTATGCGGCAGGAATCCTTGGTTTCCCACCAAATGGTGACTGCAGTGATCATGTGAACCAGCCCATAACGCATTTTATGTTACAAACACTCCATTTAAGTCCTTTGCCAAATAATAGATCAAGAAAGCTTTAAATAGCACTGCACTCCAATTGGCCCAAGGTGCATATAAATTACGAGTACCCACTTAGAGAAGTGTCAGGTGCAAATGCATTGAACAAGAGCAATAGTGAGGTTGGCAGTAGATTACATAACTGAAAGCCCCACTTTCATAAAAATCACACAATTGCAGAGCTGTATCTTCTATAAAAAACATTTTAAGACAATCTCCCCTCCACCATAACAAGCATCAAGAGGTGAACAATTCACTTACTTTAGAGGATGTACTTCGTTTCTTTTCCACCTGTTCCTCTTCTTCATCAGGCGGTGGCTTAGCAGGAGGGGGTGGACGCTCTCTCTACAGCAGGGAAGACCACTGTCAGTGCCTCATAGCAAACTGATTTCAAAAAATACTTTTGGAATAAACAGCATTTATTGCACCCAAGCAGAAAGAGAACATGTATGTGCCCTCAAAAAAGAAAATCAGCATTTCATCTCCCTTCAAGTACTTCCCTGATGAATGTTTAAAAGAGTTAACTCTTTACTGTTATTATGTTAAAAACCATGACCAGAGACAGTGTTAATATTATGATAATGCTAAAATATGAGGCTGCACATTGGCAACCACAGGACTTAATTGGAGGAGTATTGAGATGTACTTGCTACTTGGCATGTTAACTCTCACTAACATATCTGTCTTGGCACTGTATCCCCACTAGAGATTTTCATGTTCCCTGCAGCATATGACTGACTGGCTTAGATAGGCTATTTCAGACAAGATGTACCAAAGATACTTAAACTTGATGTGTGCAGATAAGTTTGGAAATAATGCTTTTGACACCCTTTCTTCAACCTACATCATCAACATCCTCAAGCTTAGTGTGTACTTCTAACACACATAGCCTGAATTCAGACGTAGCATGAAACCAGAGGTCGGCGAACACACGGTTTCAATTATAAACTATAAATTACACCACAGACGTTCATCCAACTGTGACCCGCCAACTTTCGATTCCAGAAGAGGCAAGACCCTCCCTGCAGCCAGGCTGTGGGGCAAAGCATCAGCAGAGTGGCCTCGACTGGCCACGATCTTGAAGGGAGCATGCCAATCGCAATCATGCATTTTAACAGCAATCCACCTACTCTTGGCGTGGCAAGGGTTTTAAATCCCTTCTTGGGATTTAAATCTCAGGAATGACACACATTGCTGGTCACATGCTTGATTTGGTCTTTCACTCTGATCAGGGTGGTGTTCTGTGGGTGGGGACACCTGTGATATACTCATTGTCATGGATGGACCACCACCTGGTTAAGGTTGGACTCATAATCACTTCCCACCTCTGCAGGGGAGAGGGGCCTATTAGGATGGTCTGCCTGAGAAAGTTATTGGATACAACAGGATTCCAAGAAGCCTTGGAGGGATTTAGTGTTGGCTCTGCCAGCGATTCTGTTGACGCCCTGGTGGAGAACTGGAACAGAAAACACCAAGGCAGTAGACATGCTCACTTCTAAGTGTCCTCTCTGACCCACTTCAAAACTTGCCTCTTGGTATACAGAAAAACTAGGGGGGCTGAAGTGGGAAGGTAAACAACTGGAGCGCAAGTGGAGAAAGACTCGACTAGAATCCGACAAATTGCAATATGGAGCACATTTGAAGATCTATGATCAGGCAATATGTGCGGCAAAGAAGTGATTCTATTCTGCCTGCATTTTGTCTACAAGTTCACTTCCAGCGGAGTTGTTCAAGGTTGTGAGATGGCCAGTATATGCCCCTCCACACTTGAATCAGAATCTAGATCCATCAATAACTTGCTGTGCCATGTTTGATGAATTCTTTGTAGGGAAAATCTGTCGTATTTGGGCCGACTTAGACTCAGTCTCTACAGTGTCTGATGTGGAGGTGTCCAGCCACTCCTCTTGTGTGGCTATGTTGGATCAGTTCCAATTTGTGACTCCTGAGGATGTGGATGAGCTGCTTGGAACAGTGTGGCCTACCACCTTTTTCTTGATCCTTGCCTGACATGGTTGATACTATCTAGCAGGGGGGATGTTGTAGAAGGCCTAGTAGAGATCATAAATGCTTCTCTGAGGGAGGGCAGGATGACTCCTTGTCTTAATTAGACCACTTAATTAGACCACTTCTGGAAAAGCCTGCATTGGATCCCTCAGGGTTAAGCAACTATAGGCCTGTCTCCAACCTTCTGTGGTTGGGTAAGGTAATTGAGAGGGTGGTGGCCTCCCAGCTCCAGACAGTCTTGGAGAAAATTGATTATATGGATCCATTTCAAACTGGCTTTCAGGCAGGCTATGGGGTGGAGACTGCCTTGGTTGGCCTAATAGATTATCTTCAATTGGGAATTGAGAGGGGAACTGTGACTCTATTGGTCCTTTTGGACCTCTCGGCGGCTTTCAATACTACTGACCACAGTATCCTTCTGGAGAATCTGAGGTGGTTGGGAGTGCAAGAAACTGCTTTGCAGTGGTTCTGCTTTCCCCTGTTTGAGTGTGCCACTTGACAGGCTAAGTTTGGGATGGGACGTGGCAGTGTCCCTGTTGCTAGGCAACTGCATAGCTGGATAGGGGACTGGAGGAGCAGGGCTGGTGCTTGGAGAGGCGGTTAGCGAGAAGCACTGCAGCCATGGAGTGGCCATGATCCCAGGTGGGTCTATGCAGCTGTCTCTATTATTGTGGTTTCAAAATTGGGACGAAACAGTGATTATGGCGGTGACCAGGATTCGACCTAACACTTCAGTGACCAAAGTGGAGGTCTCAGCAGCAAACCTTACTGCAAACCAAAAGTTCAAACTAGAGTTTGATGAAGCAGACTGCAGGTTGCTTTCAGCTCAAAATGGAGCATTCATCATTTACTGTGAAGGCTTCTTCTTACTGCTGAATCCGAGGACATCTCTGACTAGGTTATCCTTCCTACATGTTCCAAGGCAGGACTATGCAAATTAGTCTGAGAAGCCTTTAAGAGCCTGGGAAGGATAACTACACCCAGTTCTTTTAGGCCAAGAAGCAGAAGAGAAAGGAAAGAGAACAGCAAGACTAGCTGATGAGACAGCCATCGAAGACAAAACTAACATGTCAGAATAGAGGGCCAGCACATGCCTGAATATGGCAAGAGGGGGAAATAGCAAAACATGGTTGTTCTGAAGAGTAGGCAAGTGTGCGCAGGGGATGTGTCAATATGTCCCCAGATGCAGCAGCAAGAAGAAGCCTTCACGGTAAGTGACCAACGTGCAATTCTCTGCTGCTGGATGCTGAGAACATCTCTGAGTGGGACATACCCCTGCTAATTGGGCAAAGAGGCACCTTTTACCATGGTGATTCTCTTTATTTAGCAGGGGGAGAGTAACTGGCCCTATCTACCCCCAGCACAGTACTTTCAGTGGCTGTTGCTGGTGTGTGTCTTATGTTTCTTTTTAGAATGTGAGCCCTTTGGGGACAGGGAGCCATCTTATTTGTTTGTTGTTTCTCTTTGTAAACCGCCCTGAGCCATTTTTGGAAGGGCAGTATAGAAATAGAATGAATGAATGAATGAATGAATGAATGAATGATACCACAGCCCTGGCCAACATGATTTGTGAGGGAGCACCTCCGCCTACTCAGGGGGAAGGACCAGTTGAAGGACACATCTACCAAATGCAACTTGAGATGAGGTGTAAGAGTCAATTTTGTAATGTCTGGTAAACATGGAGGGTGCCTTCCACATGGCAGCCCGGCAGATTTCATGAATAGGTGCATTCGTGAAGAATGCAGCCGACATTACCACCACTCTGGTGGCGTGAGTGAAGATGTGTGTAGGTGAGCAGAGGTTCTGTGATCCGTATGCCATTGAAATGCATGCTTTTATCCATCAAGCAATGATAGCTGAAGAAACTGGTTGACCCACAGAAACTGGTAGAAAAGAGATGAAGATGGATTCCGTGGATCTGAAGTGTTCTGTGTTTTTTTATATATGCTTTCAGACACCTGCACACATCCAATCTGTGCCATATTTTTTCAGTTGGATGGACTGGTTTCAGACAAAATGAAGGCAGAATGATATCCTGTGACTGGTGAAAAGATGAGGAGACTCTGGGGCGAAAAAAATGGATTTGGAGAAGACCCAGAGGTTCTTGTGTACTGATAGTGCCTGAAATTCTGAAACTCTCCAAACCGAAGAGACAGCCAACAAAAAACCAAGCTTAAATGATAAGACTCGGAGCAGAACAGAACAGAGAGGTTTGAAAGGTGGGGCATGAAGGGCCTGGAGGACCGTGGGTAGGTCCCAAGCATGCATGATGGGAAATGATACACTGTGGGAGGCGATAGCAAAGTTCCTCCCCTGAGGAAGTGACGAAAATGTGGGTGAGCATGCATTGACTTTTGGGAAACACCGAATTTAAGTGCCACCAGGCAGGCTGCCTGTCTTTTAAAGTGTTTGCCTTAAGCCCCTTTTGCAAACCCTCTTTTAGGAATTTAAGTAGATGTTTCATGGTGGCTGTGCCCCGCGGGATCAAATGTCTAGCTGACCAACGAAGCTAGGTCAACAAAGCTCTCCAGGTGTACTGGAAATCCTGTCAGTAGAGGAACGCCTGGAAGTCAGTATGGTGTTAAATACTTGGTTTGAGTAGCCATGCTGTTTTAATATGCCCCGTTCAGTTTCCAGGTAGCTAGTTTTAACCAACTGGATCATGATGGTTCACCAGTCCTTGCTGAAATATATCTTCTGCTATTGGAAGAAACAGAGGCTCTGTCACTGTCAGGTTGCGGAGTTCCAAGAACCAAGGCTTCCTAAGCCAAAATGGGGCCTTCTTGAGGTCAATCGATGTCAGAAAGTGTAGGTGTTGTAGAGCTTCCATTATTACCAGAACAACTCCATCCAGAATTTCCTCTTTTTGACCCAGAAGTTGAGGAATTTGAGGTCCAGAACCACTATTAAGGAACTTTTCTTGGGATCTGTGAACAAGATAGTATAGATGCCTTTGCCTTGTTGAGTTTGAGAGACCAGCTCTATGACTCTTATGCCTAGCAGGTGGTGTATGGCTTCTTGAAGGCCTGCATGTTTGGAATGCAAGCAAGAGACAGATGTAGCAAGGAAGCAGTTTGGAGGGGTGGCATCTAATTCTATCTTGTACCCGGGCTCTACTGAGTCAATGACCCATCTGTCAGTCGTAGTAATTTCCCAGGCATGGAGATGTGTTGATAGGCACCTGGCTCTAAGTCAGGATTGTTGTTTTTGTTTCTGGACTGAGTGTTGAAAGCTGGATGGTTCTGGCTGAATAGCTTTGCAGGGCGTTGATGATCCAGAGGTTGAACTGAGACCTGAAATTGTGGTCACAACCTCTGAAGGGTGGTCTAAAAGCCACAAAAGGACTGAAATGGCATTTTAGGTGGCATGCATTTCGGTTTGCATGGAGTGAAAGGCATTGCTTTTTGTTTGTCCTTCAATTCCACCAGGATTTCTTTGAGAGCCTCGTCTCTGAAAAGCTTGGTACCATCGTAGGGAACTGAGGTCAGATTGACCCTAGAAGTGGAGTTCACCTACCAGCCAGAGACTGCAGTGTCCAATCACTGAGGCAGCAGGGGCATGGGAGGCGAGCGAATGGAATCCAAGGTGGTGTCATACATGGACACCTGTGACTTCTGGAGTTTTACTAATTGTTGCCTAAAGTGGCCTGGTAGATGTTGTATTAAATCATACAACCAGACCAGAGAAGCTCTGGCCATCAGTGAAGATGCTGCTGAAGAGCGTATTGCCAATGAGGAAGCCTCATGTGAATGTCTCAGGGCTGATTCGAGATGTTTGTCGGTAGGGTCTTTTAACGCAGATTTGACATCTTGTGGTAGGAGTGAGTCCAATATGAGAGCTACCATGGGAGCATAGACGAGGTGTAATCTGAATTCTGAAGCTTCCTGCTGAAAGAAGTAAAAAATTGTTAGCCTTTGAGTCAGACTTTGTTTGATGCGGGTAGTTGCCATTTATGTTTCATAGCGTCAACACATGGCTCTGGGAATGGCAGTGCCAAATTACTGGTTTTTGGTTTTGGAAACACAAATGCGCTCTTAGTAAGTTGTTGGGGCTCTTGCCCGTTGTCATGCCCTTCCCTCCACAGTGCTGGAAGGCAAATACAGAAAGCTACCAATCATGGAAAGATTTTGCCCCTGTGACACTGGGGAGGTAGAAACTACAGAGCATGTACTCCTCTCTTGCCCCTTTTATAAGGACAGTCGTCACACGCTTATACATCCACTGCTCCTCAAGTACCCTGGCCACCCTAATCAATTACACCAGGATGCTGCTTACGGATGAAGACTGGGCCTTCACGTATAACACTGCCAAGTTCTTTGTGGCAGCATACAAGATCCGCCAGGCCCTGACTGCCAGTCCATAACCATGTATTAGACTTGTACTGATTTTAGCACTGTCTCTTTTACTTGCCTGCTTCGCTCTCAGCTAGTTATCCTGTCCTACATATTTTAGTCACCCCTTCCTGTAGTTTAAATATTTTACGTTTTATCCTCTCATAGACAGAGGCATACAACTTTGAATACTCATACTTTTGCCTCTGTTCTCTCCCTGTTTTAATGCATTTTACTGTATTTAAGCTGAGCTGTGGTAGTAGCTTTAATGTTAACGTGATAGTTTTAATGTAGTAATTTTAATGTAATATGGGGGTTTTTTTGCTTCATAATCTGTCCTGTCCTAATGTATGTACTTCTCTTATTTACTGCCTCACACTATCTTATGCTGGTCTTGGACTGTAATAAAGATGATTGATTGAAGGTTGGGGCTCCATGGGAGGTGGGGGTTGCAGACCCAGGGTATTAATTGCCTTGTTCATGAGGGGTCCAAATTCCTCAGGGAGGAACAGGTGTTGAGGAGCTGCCACACTTTCAGTATCCTGGCCATCAGACCATTCACCCTCCTCTTTATCAATGGGATCTACCTCCGGGTCCCCATGTATGTTGTCAGTTGGCATAACCTCTAGATCTGCATCAACTAAGGTGATGGAGCTGCCAGGTTTGGGCAGTTTGGGGTCTGGCAAGTCAGCCTGACAGTTCAGATGAATGCATACTTTTGTTCCCCGGTTGGAACCCTGAGGGGTTTTTGAGGTATTTTTCTTGGGCTTTGGTTTTTTTGAGTGTTTATGCTTTCTCCTAGCCTTTTTAGGAGAAGGGATCCTAGATTTGGATGAGAATGAATAAGAGGAAGAAGATTGCTTTCTGTTTAGTTTTCTTTTCTTGTTTTTGGATTGGGCAATTTGTGGCAATGATACAGAGACTATCCTGGAACCAGGATTGCCAGGCAGGGGGCATCTTGCTTGGGAATTCCCTTGGGGAGGGTTGGCAGCTGGGAGGGGCACTGAGGGAGAGGACACTGTAGCCACCCCACCCAGATCTCACCAACTGAGACCTCAGCGTTATAACAGTAGTGGTGCTGGTAGTGTGAGGTACCAGCTGAAGAAGGCTTGTCACTCTGGAAGTAATCCCCAATAGCCTAGCAGGCGTGGATTTGGGTGAAATGGAAGATCAGCCCTGCAGGGGTGTGCCTCCTGTGTTTCCTGATGAGGCTGGTGTGGCCTGGGTGGCAGCAGTACTCAGGCGCATTGTCTTTTCCCTCACTACTGCCCCGCTCATGCCTGGAATGGTGGCTGCAGCAGCGGTGGTGGTTTTGGGAGTGCTGGATATAGGCTGGGCAGGGAACGAGGCAGAAGCATGGCCCATACCATCTGAGTTTGCCTCTCCCCTCAGTGCTACTCTGCTGCAGGTCTCGCAGCTTGAGGGCAGAAGACCTGGCACGCCATTTTGAGTTGCTGGAGTGGCGAAGGCCCATCCAGGGTTGCCGTTGCCGAAGCAGAGTGTTGAGCAGTGTTCCCTCTAACAGGGATTCCCAGATGTTGTTCACTACAACTCTCATAATTCCCAAGCAAAGATCATTGCAGCTGGGGATTTTGGGAGTGGTAGTCAACATCTGGGAATCCCCGTTAGAGGGAACACTGGTGTTGAGTGTGGTTTGATTGGGGAAAACCAGTCTGGTACCTTCCCCTTGGCTGCAAAATATTTCTGATCCTCTGGTTGTGCTCCATAACAGGAGTGAGGGGAGGACAAACAGAAGCAAAAAGTAAAATGAGGGAGGAAATAAGACGTGTTTGGGGCGTTTTTTTGATGAGAGGAAGATAGGAACAATTGAGATGAAAAGGTAGGTAAAACTAGGAGATAAAGAAAAGTTTAGCTGAAGACGGAGAAAGAGACCAAATCTATAATAGGAGAGAGAAGAGAGATATGCCTGGAGCAAAACACAGGACTAGAAGAACTGGTTGGGGTTATCCTCCCCAGGTTCTTAAAGGCTTCTCAAACTAATTTGTATAGTCCTGCCTTGGAGTACGTGGGAAGGATAATCCACTCAGATATGGTTGACTCAGCCTTCCATCCTTCCGAGGTTGGTAAAATGACTACCCAGAATGTTGGGGGCAATATGCTAAATCATTGTAAACCGCTTAGAGAGCTCTGGCTATAGAGCGGTATATAAATGTAAGTGCTATTGCTATTGCTATTGCTATATGTCCTCAGCATCCAGCAGCAGAGAACCGTGATTTCACAAATTTGGACGTAATCGAGTTCCAACCTCCAGCCCATTTAACCCTGGTTTCGTGTTACATCGGAATTCAGCCATACAAAACACGGCTTTCTTATTTTTAGCAGAGGAAAAGCAACAGCCCATATTCAGCCCAGCATAGTGCCTCTCCAGTAGGGAAGTGCAAGAATCTGTTCAGAGGCCCTTTTATGGGACTCTGAACAGGATCGAAAGACTGGCGGTTCGGCTGTTTCAAAAGCGAGGGGATACCTTTAAGGGCAGGGGAAGATGCTCTTAACCTCCCGTTGCATTTCCCCCTCAGCATTGCACTTTAAATGGGTCCGGCAGGGAGGCAGAATACCTCCCTGCTGACCAGTTGCCTCGTCGGACTGGAAGCGGAACATAGGAAGCTGCCATATAATAAGTCAGACCTTAGGTCCATTTAGCTCAGTATTGTCTACACAGACTGGAAGCAGCTTCTCCAAGATTTCAGGCAGGCATCTCTCTCAGCCCTGTCTTGGAGATGCCAGGGAGGGACCTTGGAAACTAGATGTTATTCCCAGAGTGGCTCCATCATCTACGAGGAATATCTTACATCGCTCACACATCAAGTCTCCCATTCATATGCAACAAGGGCAGACCTTGCTTAGCTAAGGGAACAAGTAACGCTTGCTACCACAAGACTAGATCTCCTGCACACATGCATCAGGTACTTCCGGTCTGATGAGACCCTTTTAAAGTGCAGCGCCGGCGGGGGGAAAGCAACAGGAGGGGTAAGAGCACCCTTCCCTGTCCTTAAAGGTATGCCCCTGCCAATTCCATGCACACCCCTACTCTCCCATGGCTGCCTCCTTTGTGTTTTTAGATACCAAGTCCTTTTGAGATAGGGGACTCTTTTCTTATACCTTTGCTATGTAAACTACTTTGTGAACTTTTCTGTTGAAAAGTGGTATATAAATAATAATGGTCAGTGTCAGAACTCAGTCTGGAACCGAGCAATATCAGTCAGTGATACAGACCCTGTAGTTATTTCATTGGACAAGAGTATACCACCAAACTCCAGTCAAATGAAGGAACTACAGGGAAACCAGTCAACTAGCAAGGCCACTTCTTAATAGCACTAAACGGGTCATACGTTCTCCTCTGGCTCATATAAACTCCTCCAAGTCTGGCTTGCTCACTGTTCTGAGCAAGACTCTGCTGCAGTGTTCTCTGCAATAGGCTCACTTTCACCAAATCTCTGCCTTGCTTTGTTCATTCTTCCTCTTGCCTCCACCATATCCTTGACATAAGGTAGGCTGACAGTGCAGAAACAATGCATCTTAGCTCCCAGTAAGATTTTGTATTATTCTGTACGCTTTCAATATGGGGTAGCCATCATATTCTTGCTTCAACAGCTATTGTGTTACCATTTTTAATTCAGTAAGAACTAACAGTGCAGCACCACTCTTGCCAGTTGATTTGTTACTTCTCCAGTGTTTGTTCACCGTGCATTTTTACAGTTTTCAATACAACTATTCAGCCACAAGTATTGTAGCCAAGGTAGCATGCTTTCAGAATACAACTATATCTGCTTCACAGTACATAAGGCCACATGTTATTAGGTTCAGAGGCAGATACTTTTAAGCAAGATAGATTGCTCTTAGGGAATCTTAATGAGGCCAAGCCATTTTTTCTGCAAAGCCTCTAAGCTCCCCCTACTGGATTATAGTAACAAATTCCATAGAGAACAGATTTGCTACCAAATCAAAAGCACTAACACTAATAAGGCAGAGAATCATTATTTTATAACTGGCATTTAAGATGACTGCAATACAGTGGACTCTTTTTATGGAAGCAAGCTGATGAAAAAGGTTAAATGAAGGTCATGCTCTACATAAACCTCTTTCCTTGTAACCAAGTACATAACCTGTACTAGCAACAGCAACAGAAGATATCTATTAAAGTGAACACATTCCACAGCCAAATATAGAGGTGTACAAGTTTCATCAAAATTCAGACAGCCATCACATTATGAAGTTATGATGCTCAAGAGCTCTGGAAGAACATCACACATAGCACATGCAGCAGGGAATGGCTCCCAATTGCTCAATAGCCAAAGCCTTTTGGATTTATTACTACTTCCAAGCTGTATGACTAGGCTTTCAACTTACTGGAAGTGTCGAGAGCGCACAGGCCTCGAGATATATCCCAGACTACTTTCCATAAAAAGGAAACAGACAACACACATCAGGCTACATACAGGCCTCACTCCTGTCACTTTAACACTGGTCATCTCCGCTTCCCTATTCACTGAGTCTCTGTCTGAAGATCTTCCACTGGCCAAGCTGTCCAAAGAATGGCAGGATGTTGCATTGTACAAGACTTCATATGGACACTCCTCCGGCTTCCCATCAAAGTCTACGATCAGTTCTGTCACTGCTTTCTCCACATTCCCTGGAAAGAACAAATTTTTATCATCATCCTCAGTTACAGCCATCATACTTTCAAACTCTAACTGCCAAAAATAGGCTAGCATCCATTTGTATATGAAAAGACCAAACTCAATATTTCAAGGCAAGTCTGCAGGCCATGAATAGTTGCTACTATGTCACATATATAGAGGAAAGAAGTGTACTACTCTTCCTTGAATGTTCAGGGGGAACAACCTTGGAGCTGTCAACAGGATATGCCACACTTCTCCACGCCCTTTTATTATTTTTTTTAAAAGAGCACGCACACACACACACACACACACACCCATCCAAATTGTCACGGTACTGATAACCCCAACCTCAAAACTATTTCCTGTCATAAGAACATAACAGCCCTGCTGAATCAGGCCCAAGGCCAATCATTCAGCATCCTGTCTCACACAGTGGCCCACCATATGCCTCTAGGAAGCTCACAGTCAAGAGATGAGGGCATGCCCTCTCTTCTGCTGTTGCTCCCCTGCAACTGGTATTCAGAGGCATCTTTGGGTTTGAGCCTGGGATACCTGAGGGACCACCTGCTCCCAAGGGTTACTGCCCGCTTGACGAAGTCATCTGAGGGGGCTCTGCTCCGGGTGCCAACAATGAGGGAGGCTTGGTTGTCGTGCATGCGGAACAGGGCCTTCTCTGTTGCTGCCCCCAGACTCTGGAATGCTCTCCCGGTGGCTATTCGCTCCTTGGTCTCCATCACAGCTTTTAGAAAGAGTGTAAAATCTTGGCTTTTTGACCAGACATTTATTTGATTCTCTGCTGCTGCCCTTTATACTCTGTATTTCTTTTATGCTTTTGTTTTAAATTTTTCATCAGATTTGTTTAATATTTTTCACTTAATATTTTAATTGTGTCTTTTTTACCATCTTGTGTTTAAATTTTTGCTGTAAACAGCCTTGGGATAGTTTTAATAAAGGCGGTATATAAATTTAACAAACAAACAAACAAACAAACAATAATTGTCTTGCCTCTGAGGCTGGAGGTGGCCTATAGTCACCAGACCAGAAGTCATTGATAGACCTGTCCTCCATGACTTGGTCTAAACCCCATTTAAAGCTATCCAAGCTAGTGGCCATCACCACATCCCGTGTCAGAGAATTCCATAGATTAATTATGTACTGTGTGAAAAAGTACTTCCTTTTGTCGGTCCTAAATTTCCCGACCTTCAGTTTCATGGGATGGCCTTGGTTCTAGTGTTGTGAGAGAGCGAAGAAAATTTTTCTCTGTCCATTGTCTCCACTCCATGCATTATTTTATATACCTCGATCATGTCGTCCTAGAGTGTAAACTTTGGTATGGTGTCCCTAAAGGCTCCGAATTGTTTCCGATGTCATTTAACATCTACATGAAGCCTCTGGGAGAGATCATCATGAGATTTGGTGTAGGGTGTAATCAGTATGCTGATAACACCCAAATCTTTTTCTCCATGTTAACATCATCAGGAGAAGGCACAACCTCTCTAAATGCCTGTCTGGAGGCGGTGATGGGCTGGATGAGAGATAAACTGAGACTGAATCCAGATAAGGCAAAGGCACTTATTGTGCAGTGTCCAAACTCATTTATTTTGATCTTCCAGTTCTGGATGGGGTCGCACTTCCCCAGAAGGAACAGATACGCAGTCTGGGGGTGCTTCTGGACACAAACCTCTCCCTAGTATCCCAGGTTGAGGCAGTGGCCAGAGGTGCCTTTTATTAGCTTTGGCCGATACGCCAGCTGTGTCTGTTTCTTGAAATAAATGACCTAGAACAGTAGTACATCTGCTGGTTACCTCCAGACCTGACTATTGTAATGCACTCTGTGTGGGGCTGCCTTTGTACGGAAACTGCAGTTGGTCCAGATTGCAGCAGCCAGGTTGGTCTCTGGGTCATCTTGGAGAGAACATATCATTCCTATCTTGAAAAATCTACACTGGTTGCCAATAAATTTCTGGATAAAATACAAGGTCTTGGTTATAACCTATAAAGGCCTAAACAGCTTGGGCCCTGGATATTTAAGAGAACGTCTTCTTCGCTATGAACCACAGCTCCCAATGAGATAATCAGGAGAGGTCTGTCTGCAGTTGCCAGTGGCTTGTCTGGTGGCTACTCAGGGACGGGCCTTCTCCATTGCTGCCCTTTGGAACACCCTGCTGTAATTTACTGCTAAAATAAGAACCACCCCATCTCTTACAACTTTTAAAAAGGCAGTCAAGACACATTTGTTCACCCAGGCTTCTAATTAGATACTGTTTTAATAGTTTGATTATTTTTAATAGTTTTAACATTGTTTTAAGTTTTAAATTGTTGTAATGTTTTAACCTTTTTACTTGCTTTTATTGTTTTGTTGTAAACCTTCCAGAGACTTGCATTTTGGACGGTAAACAAGTATGTTAAATAATAAAATAATAATAATACATAATAGTCTCCTCTTTTCCAAACTAAAGAGCCCCAGATGCGGTAACCTTGCCTCATAAGAAGGTGTTCACGGCCCCTGATCATCTTGGTTGGTTGCCCTGTTCTGGACTTTCCCCAGTTCTACAATATCCTTCTTAAGACACGGTGACCAGAACTGTATGCAATACTCAAAATGTGGCCACACCATAGATTTGTATAAGGGCATCATAATACTAGCATTCTTATTTTCAACCCCCTTCCTAATGGTCCCTAGCATGGAATTTGCCTTTTCCATAGCTGCCGTGCACTGAGTCAACGCTTTCAATGAGCTGTTGACCACGAACCCAAGATCTCTCTCCTGGTCAGTCACTGACAGCTCAGATCCCATCAGTGTATATGTGAAGTCGGGGTATTTTGCCCCAATATGCATCACTTTACACTTGCTTACACTGAACTGCATTCGCCATTTTTTCACCCACTCACCCAGTTTAGAGAAATTCTTTTGGAGCTCCTCACAATCTGTTTTGGATTTCACCATCCTAAATAGTTTTGAACTCCACTTTCACCGTGTATTACTTTATTTACAAAACCCTGTAAACTTCAACTTAAAATAAACTTCTAGTACAATGTCATATATGTTTTGTGTAATCTATATCTTCATGTATTACATTTAGTAAAGCCTTAAGGAATATAGGATAAATGATTAACAGAAAGTAAGTAACATACATTCACACTTTGCAAGCCCCTCTACTACTTTTTCCCTGGATTATCCTTCGCATAGCCATTCATGAAGGCATGTATCAGAGATATTCTTTCATTATACAGAGAAGGGCTGATGTGTGAAACATCACAAGGCCCAGAAAATAACTAGAGCAGGGAGACTGAACATAAAAGATCATTTTTTGAAAGTGAAGGAGAGTCAAGGAGAAGAAAGGAAGTCTGCTTATGAGTTCTGAGAAGCAGCAAACTAAATGATTGTGCTGGAAAAGCAAATATGAGCATGATGTCATATTTCAGCTAAATACTCATTCCCTCATCCTAAACCCTTCCCCCTGCCTTGGCATGACATATATTACAATGAGAGGCTGAAGGTACATTTTCTTCATTACCAACTATTTATCAAATAAAGCAACACTGATAATGAGTGCCAGAGGGACTAAAAATCCATCCTTCACAAATTGACAGTGACTATCCAAACGTATCGGCAGTAAACATGGTGATCTAATCCAAGATACAAGAAAATGCTCTGTTTCTAAATCTATCAGAAGCTAAATAGAAGTCTGATGTATTTATCAGAATTGAGTCCTGCCTTGTCCTGCAGGAGCTGCTGACAATACTATGGTTTTTCTTCCCAGATTTTTTACCTTGAGGTATCCGAACTGAGGTATCAGTAGAAGTAGTCAGTGCTGGTGGTGTTTTCTCTTCTGCTTTTGCAGCCTTCTTCGCAGTTGTGCAATCTGGGAGCAGGGGGGAGGGCAAGTTAGCAGGGAAAAGACCACTAGAAGTAGCAGCATTAAACATTTATCAAAGTACTAAGTCATTCATTCTTAACTGACAAATTACATATATGCTTTATTTGTTTGTTACATTTCTACACCACCCAATCCAACGGCTCTGGGACATTTACAAACTAAAACAAAATATAACCATTCAAAAAACAAACATAAAACCATAAAATCTGAATAATTAAAACAGTTTAAAAACCCTGGAAGGCCAAAACAAACAAATAAGTCTTAAGGGCTCTCTTAAAGGCAGATAATATATTTAAACCATGAATTTCTGTGGAGAGTACATTCCACAACCTAGGAGTGGCTACGGAGAAAGCCCAGTCCCAAGTCACCACCAGACGCTCTGGTGGCAGCTGGTGATGGACCTCTCCAGATGACCTCAACATGCAGTGGGGATCATACAGAAGAAGGCATTCTCTAAGGTAACCTGGACCTAAGCCATTCAGGCTTTAAAGGTAATAACCAGCACTCTGTATTTTGCCTGGAAACGTATCAGCAACCAGTGCAGCTGTTTAAGTATAGGCATAATATGGTCTCTCCAAGTTGCCCCAGAGACCAATCTGGCTGCCGTTTTTTTAATTAACTGAAGTTTCTGAACTACATACAGAGACAGCCCTATGTAGAGCACATTGCAGAAGTCAAGCCTGAAGGTTATCAGCAGGTGCACCACTGTTTTGAGATCATTCTCTTCAAGGAATGGACACAGCTGTTGAATCAGCCAAAGCCGATAAAAGGCGCTCCTAGCCATAGCCTCCACCTGAGAAACCAGAGTGAGGCCTGGGTCTAAGAGCACCCCCAAACTGCGTACCTGTTCATTCTGCAAGAGTGTAACCCTGTCCAGAACAGTAAGATCTATCTCATTCCCCAAATTCCAGTCCCCCACAATAAGCACCTCCATCTTACTTGGATTCAGCTTCAATTTGTTATCCCACATCCAGCCCATTACTGCCTGTAGGCAGGCATTTAGGGAATGAGTGCCATTACCTGATGATGATGAGCATACAGATAACACCCAGGAGCAATCCCCTGATGACCTCACCCAGCGGTTTCATGTAAATATTAAAAAGCGTTGGTGACAGAATGAAGTCCTGGAGCTTCCCCTCTCACAAGAGACTCTGAGCCCAAGGACAGGTGGAAATAGTCCGGCAATCAGAATAAAGCGTAGCTGGACCTGCCAAGCCGGCAGAGCAAGGCGAAAGCAGGCCTGTCTTCAGAGCAAGTCAGGAGGATGCAATAATAAATCTCCCCATCCGAACCAGGGAGCTGAAGCTGGCAGGTCCGAGCAACATATACTGTTGGTGACAAAAGGCAAAGCCTCCTCACCTTACCTCCCTCCTCCTTGTTTTAAGACTTGGATGCTACAAGTACAACAGCAGAGTTGATAGTAGTGAGTCTATAGCACAGCTGCACAACTTCAGCCCTCCAGCTGTTGTCAGACTATAGTACCCATCATCCCCAGCCACAGTGGCCAATAGCGAGAGATGATGGGAGCTATACGCCAACATCTGTACGAAGGCTGAAGTTGTGCAGCCCTGGTCTATAGGATGATTAGAATATCCTCATTTTTTCATTAATGACATGAACTGCTTATGGCCACCTTCTAAATGGTATTACAAGAGTAAATTTTAACACACATGGACATAGGAAGCTGCTTTATACTCAGTCAGACCATTGGTCCATCTAGCTCAGTATTGTCTACACAGTCTGGCAGTGGCTTCTCCAAGGTGGCAGGCAGGAGTTTCTCTCAGCCCTATCTTGGAGATGCCAGGGAGGGAATTTGGAACCTTCTCTGTGCAAGGATAAAGGTGAGCTTCCCAAAGTGGCCCCATCCCTTAAGGGGAAGAACTTACAGTGCTCACAAATATAGTCTCCAATTCAAATGCAAACCAGGGGAGACCCTGCTAAGCAAAGAAGACAATTCATAATTGCTGCCACAAGACCAGCTCTGCTCCCATTACGATTCCTTCCATATTCAAGTGAATAAAGAAGGTTGAGGATAATCGACTAACAACTACAACTAAGTTGGGTATAAACTAGAAGAAGTGCTAAGTCCATGTTTGTACAAAGCATATAAAAACACCTTTCCTATCAGTTTCCCACAAACACACACCCCTCATCCAGCAGGCTAGCATTTTCTGAAAGAAGAGACTAGCTGAAACATCAAAGCCTCCCTGCTCCCATTACTCAAGCAATTTTGTTTCCATCCAAATGCTAACATGGGTTTTTTCTTACTTGACTTCACATATTCAGGCCACCGTCCCCTTACCTTCTGCATTACTTACCTTCAATGAGAGCTGCTATTTGTTGACTTTTCTGAGAAGGAAGTTCTCTCACAATCTCCAAAGCTGTCAGGCCTCGGTTATCCTTTATACTCACATCAATGCCTTGGACACATGCAGAAAAAGTCAAAAATATACATTTAGAGAAGGCTTTACACAGATCATCATTGAGAAACCACAGCCAAATTGTTAACTGTAATCCAATAAAGTTAAAGAGAATTAACATACAGACACACCCAGGATGGAGTTCTGGTAGAGATAATGTTCCCATCTCAAATCTGTGATCAAGAACATGTCAAGGGGTCATGCGATTCCACTTCCCCCTTGTGCATGGATCCTATCTTCTTTTCCATGGTTTATCTCCTTAACCACAGTTTAGCAATACTGCTTACAATGAGGGTTAACCAGGTTTGTCTCAAAATTGTGATCTGAAGCCATGTGGAAGCTTTTTGTTTTACTATAAAAATCACAGGCAGATCTGAAATCTGGGCAATCTTGGTTAGCCTTAACAGCAGCAGTTAAGTTCTGAAGCAAACTCTGCTTTAAACATAATTTAGTACTAACTATGGAAAAAGGGGGGGAATTAGTTCAAAAGGTGAGAAGTGAGTATGTGAGCCTGCAGCAAACTCTGTTTCCAAAATATTCATCTGAAGACTAATAACAACTGCATCAAACCACGCAAAGTTTGCTACTTTAAATAAATAACCAGACACTCCTGTGGCACTTCAGAGACAAATACTTTTGTGACCTAACAATAAACTTGTTCTGCTTTAAGGTGCCACAAGATTAGTAGTAGTAGACAATGACTTAGCCTTTGGTGTTTTTATAGCCACAGAATTTTAGGTCTACTAAGAATAGTGTTCTAATTATTCCATCTATGTGCCATGTTCAGTGGCCATCCAGAGCTACACAGCTCCCTACCTCCAGATATTAAAAGCTCAGACTACTTCTGGAAGTAAGACAACAGTTCCTATCTGGACTTCTCTTTGGTGTTCAGGATTTAATCCGGAATGGAGTTTGAATACATGTTTATGTAGGGGTTTTTTTTAAATTAACACTGCTAATTTTTATACTGAAACCCTCTCTAATTTTGGCACAAAATAATAATACCAACCCCCGTTATACTAGAAGATTAAGTTACTCTCTCCAAAATCCAAATGCAACTACTCAGTGCATACTGTGGTTATTCTTGGGAATTGCATTAAGCAGCTGGATGGATACAGAAAGATGCTAAACACACATCTTTCTCATGCTCAGTACTCCTTGCTGGGATTACTTCTGAAAGATTCTTGGAAACTGCAGATAGTCCTGTTAGCTGGGACCAGCCAAATATTTGCTGACATTGCCAGTCCTTAAAACTGTACTGGCTGACAGGCTGTTTCTGAGCACAATTCCAAGTGCTGACAATTACTTTAAAATTCCTAAATAGCTTTGATAACTGAAACTCCACCTTCTCCCACATGAGGCTGCCTGAACATTATCATTGCAGGCCTTTCTGCAGGTCCCTATGCTTTCTGAGGTTATTCAGGTAGTGACAAAGGAGCGGGCCTATTCATGTGTAGTGCCTTGCCTGTGGAATGCCCTCTCAAGGATGCTTGCCTGGCACCAAATTAGAGATTCTTCCAGTACCAGGCTAAGATCTTCTATCTGTCTAGTCCTTCCAGCATGCTACCTTACTGATGATCATTCCCCCCCTGCTCTTCTTAATGCATAGTTTTATTTTTTTAATAGTTTATTATACTTTTTAAAATTGTCATAAGCCACCTTGAATGTTAATTGAAGGGTGGTTTATGACAGTAAATTTATTTATTTATTTATTGTATTTCTATACCGCCTGCTATAGTACTCTCCAGGCGGTGTACATAAAGTATAATAGAAGCACCAATGCTTCATTTATCAAAAAGGTTCTCACCTGTAGCAAGTAGTATCTGTACCACATCTGTCTTGCCAAACAGAGCAGCCTCATGCAAAGCACTGCCTTTTTCTGTCTGTAAATCAAACATATCATTAGGCCAAACTGAATACCAAAGAGCAGTCAAGGGAATACTTACATATATATAAGGCCTGATTTCACAAAGGAGACTTGCTACAGTTAATCTATGGTATAATTGGCAAACGTTATGCAAGTTCTAGTATTGGCAGCAGTTTCTTCAAATTAAAGAATCATCACCCTGAACCACATCAAGCAGAAATTATCACTTATTTAACCAAGAAATCTTGCTTTTCCTATGACAAAAGGGCAAATTTTAAACACAAAAAGGATGGGAAGTTGCAACTTAACTTACAGGTCAGAACTCACACTCGGCAGATATGTAAAAATGCAGCCCTCCTGCAGATGTTGACCTACAACTCCCATCATACCTGGCTACTGGCCACTGTGACTGGGGATGATGGAAGTTGTAGGCCAACAACAGCTGGAGTGCCACAGTTTGACACCCGTGCTTTAAAGACTCTCACATAATTTTTATCAGGTTTTATCATCTTTAGCATCTGTTTCAAAGGTGCGAATATACAACATCCAATATATTTCTTCAACATTAATTTCAGAAATAGAAAAAATACCTGATAATTGTTATCCATGCCAGCATCCAGGAGGACATGAACTACAGCTTTATGGCCATTCCTAGCTGCAAGATGTAAGGGGGTATGTTTCTTAGTATTGCAGCTCAGAAGATTGGGATGGGCATTGAGCAACATCTTCACAACCTCTAATCTCCCGTAGAGTGCAGCCAAATCAAGTGGAGTCTCAAACTTGTTATTGCGCATGGTAGGGTCAGTCAACTCCTCCAGGAGAACCTTCACCACCTCTGTATGGCCATACTGAGCTGCACAGTGCAGGGCCGTTTCATTGTCGTTATTCTGAGATTATACAAGTACAAAAACATCAAGACTCAGATAAAGAGGAGTAATATTCTCACTCGCAGAAGACACTGATATTACTGGCAGCTGTAACACACAAACACACCCCTCCCTTAACATTTGATCTGGTTCTTTCCAATTGTTTACACAGCACCATGTGATAATGAACCAAATTAGATTTAGTGAGCAATTACATCATGATATCTTAATCCAATTAACATATTAGCATTTGGAAAACTGAAAATCAACTATCCAAAGTTAAGCCACTGCTATATTTAGTTTCAGAGAGCAATATTAATGCTTTCATAGTTCAGATGCCATTGTTCCTCAATCATAAACTCACCACCATTAATATCTACTACGGGTGTGCACGGAACCGTTTCTGTGCACACCCAGGAGGCGGGCAGGGGCTCCTTTAAGGTGTGGGGAGGGTGCTCTTACCTCCCCCACCACGCTACCCCTTCCGGTGCTGCTGTAAAAACCACTGGCACGGGGCGGCTGTATTCCCTCTTGCCACCCCAGTCATCATAATACCAGAAGTGGCAGGAGCACAGACTTCCAGTATTACGCTGACCAGGATGGCGAGGGAATACAGCCACCCTGCACCAGCAGTTTTTACAGCAGCGCCAGAGGGGGAAGCATGGTGGGGGAGCTAAGAGCACCCTCTCCATGCCTTAAATGAGTCCCTGCCCTGCGTTCAAACCAGTTCGAACATGGGGGTTCTGAACTTGTTCGGCGTTCTAGGAATACAACACCGAACAGGTTCATGCACATCCCTAAAATCTACTACTTAAAATGTTACACCAAGTGTTACAAGTTGAGTTTTTGCGGTCATCCAATGACTGAAGACATCAGCAGTACTTCATTAACAGTAGGAGACAAATCTGCTCTTGTACTATGCTGCATTCTGTAACTTGCTTTAGTATTAAAAAATATAAATTGCCTAGAAACACAAATGTAAATAATAAATACACTCTGCAATGGTTGTTGCACTTCTTGCTTCTGCTTATAGAATGTGCTCACAGTTAACTTTGCATTTTATTTTTAGGAACTGGGGAACTAGTTCTATATGCTCAAGGAGACCACTCTAAAAGTTCCAGCAGCCAATCACTGTTTTTTGCAACAGAAAGGTTTCAAGTGTAAATTGTTGGGGTGGGGTGGGGTGTTAGTCGTCAAAGACTTGCAGTAGACTACATCAAGCCCTTTAGGATGATCCTAAGCAGCATTACAGATCCTGGCCATTATTCAGATAAGTGTAGATGTCCTACTGAAAGCAAGTGCTGAGGCACTTACTACACATATTACCAAGTACTAGCATTATTAGGATTGCTGAGCAGTTTTAGAAGGAAACCTTTGTTTTGTACTGGACAAGATTTAACACAGGGCACTCAAGGTGGTTTCCTATGCAGCAGCCTCCCCGAGACCAAGTGACAATGACCTCAGGTGGCTAGTATAGGCACTCCACTCCATCCCCTCTCATGGGCATCATCTTACTTGCCTGTTGCCATCACCCCATTTCTTATCTTTTATCCGCCTTGGCACCACACTCCCTGTCCCCTTCACCAACCTACCCCGAGCTACACCCAGATCCCACCTCTTTTCCCCTTCACCAGCTTCAGCTTCTGGGGTGCACTGCCACTGCTGGCTGTTTGCAGAGCAGGAGGCAGCATGGAGCACGCCTTAAGCGGTTTCCTTAGATCACTGTCATGCTGCTGCATGAGCACAAACTCTCTCCTCTCTCTTGTTGTCTCTTGGTTCCAGCAACAAACCTGTCTGGAGGGCAAGTGGAAAAGTTTGGTGCTGGAGGAAAGAGCCAGCAGGAGTGAGGGAAGTGAGTGAGGAGTGAGTCTGGTGTTGGTGCAGTGGCACAGCAATGAGGAGAGCCCAGCTGGTGCTCCTAGAAGCATACTGCACTCTGCTCTGCACCATGCAAACAGCAGTCGGGGTGGGGAGGAATGGTACCTTGGCTGGTGAGGAGGAGCAAAGCAGCACTATGGACAGATCTGCTTGTCACTGTTCACCACTTGAGGTGAACGGCAACAAGCTGACCCTGGGATTAATCCTGTGTGCTATATTTTGCTTTAGAACCTACATAAACCATATCAGTAGCTGTATGAAATACAAGACAAAAATGGTTATGTAGGAAGATCTATATTCAGGGTACATTTTAAAACTATCGAGCAAACACAAAGGCAAACAATGGATGGCATCAAGATGAAGAACTTCTGTGAACATAAGTTCTGTTCATGCAAGGGCAGGGAGGGATGATTTTTGCAGACGCCCCCTTTCCTTTGCAGACCTCTTTGCCTCCTGAAAAATATGTTCTTGAAGCCCTCGAGTTCCTCAGGAGCAGGTTTTTTGAGGAATGCAGGCAACAGCAGTGGGAAGGGGAATATCGGGAAAATCACCCTTCCCCTCTTGAATGAGTGGAAGTTCTTCTGGTCTTGGAAGTATTAATCCAGATGTTAGCCAATGTCAACAACACCACACATGCGAACACACTGGAAAGTTTTACTAATTACAAAGTAAAATCCAAGCCAACCAGTTGCTGAGGGAAAACAGATTTACAGCAAAGGTGAATGAAGGTGAACTAGATGAGGTAATGCAACATTACGAGCATGCAGAGAAACTCACACGTAACAGAGAAAACACAGATAGGATTTATAAACAAGATACTGCACTTAAGTGAAAGATTCCAAGGAATTATTATGCCTTTGACAAAACAAGATAAGCAACACAGATCACAGGACTCAACATCAGGAAAACTACTCAAGAGTACTGGCTTTGTCCCATTCTGTACTTTGTTGCCTCTAGTAGTATTAGTAAGGGTAGCTTTCTCCACCCTCCTACTAGTTGTCATGTGAATGCTGAATCAATGGATGGAGACAATATGGAGAAGAAAAAGATATGGTCAACTAACATTCAAGGCAACCACCTGATCAACGAGTTTATTTATCAGCCTTTAAACCAATTACATTTAATTTGCATAGCATCAAAACCTAAATATAGCTGCTTTTGAGATAGCAAAGTAAGTGAAGAGTAACCCACAAAAATATTAACTTTCAACCTGTTTAAAATTTTCCCCTTACCTATCTTCTAAAACTTTAGTTGATGAATGTACAAATGAAATTTTCCAGTCCAATATTTTTAAAAAATAAAGGTTTATCTTCATGACTTAGAGACCAAAGATATAAGAAACTCCTGAAACTATTAGAAACTTTGTCTAAGAACAGAAAAGACAAAAAAAAAGTGGTATGGTATACCTGATATACCTCATGGTATACCTCCCAGTAGCTTGGCAAACCAACATGGTTCTGCTGCTTTTCTTCATGTATCTTTGTGCATGAATCTGGAAGATTGATGAATACTTTTCATCTAAATGTATTTTTGCTAGCATACATAGCTGAGTAAGATCAACTGAAGATGACCTGTTTGTTATATATATTCAGACTATATACACTTAATTGTACATCACATTGTATTTCAAGTTGGTAAATTAGCAATCTGTTGCATAAGAACTTGGCCTATCTGTGTGGGGATACACTTCTGATTTAATGTATTAGTGGCATATTTGATTAATTTGCATAACATGACTATGTGGTATATATTTTATGGAAGTTAAGAGTATTTATTTGTAATAACTGTTATTTTTGTACTCTTAATGAGAATACATGTTCTACAAGAAGTTTTTTGTAGTTTCCCCGTGTGGACACTTACCACTTGTCAATTTAAATCCAGAACCAGATAGGCCCCCGATCAGATGTCACACAGAACCATCATTTAATCCTGGTTCCCTGCAATACACACTCACACTCAGAAAGTATATAATTCTACTTCCACTCCTGACTCAGAACAAGCCAAGACTTAATGTGGTCAAATTATACTTCCTTTTCTGGTTTAGAGCAGAGCAGGCTTTGTCATGATAGTCATCTTGGCAAACTCTGCCTTGTTCTAAACTAGAATCCCAAGTATAGTAGAATCCTCTCTCCCCTTGCACACAAAGAAGAAAGGGGAGTACACAACTGAGGGGATGTAGTGCAGAACTGACCAAAGAATATTTACGCAACCCTTGCTAACTGGGCAGAGTTGCTTATTTTTAAAATTAAGATGCATTAGAATTGGCATGCATACACGAGGTTTCATTGAGATAATATGTTCTAAGATACATTTTATGATGGTGAAACGTCACCTGTCTTTCCTCTGCAATTTTTACATGGTACAGCGTTCTTGGGGATGCTGCACCATGTTTCAAGAGTGCAACAGATTACACAGAGGTAATCTGGTTTTTCAATGCATGTAACAGTCATATACATGTTATAATATATGTGACAGTTATCTGCTTCATCACAAAACATTCTGAGGAAGATTTCATAATGTCTTTATTACTGTCAAAATTGTTGTGGCAACTCGTTCTTCATGTTCTAATAAGCAACATCAAATTTTAGGGATATTTGAATCCTAAAATAAAATTCATATTTCAGAAAAAATAAAACTATACAGCATAAAATATATTTCAGGTTATTCCAAATGGAGCTATGTGGGAAGTCTTTACAGTCCTCCCAGGAGAAGCCTTTTTCTTCTCCACTTAAGGAAAAAATGTTAATTATCTATTCAGGACTCCTTTGGCTGCATTCAGATATAAGGTTTCTAAGCCTTCAGTTTGCCATTATACTCTCCTACCGAGGACTGCAATCCATGGAAACTCCCGTGGAATGGAACCAACACAGAGCATGTACGTGCACCTTTCCCACTGACAATTGGATCTTTCCTTATAAGCCAGGGCAGTAGATGTGTGCCATAAATTTTATGAAGTGCCATATATAAAGCCCTAAATATTAGAATTAGCGTTACAAGGGACGATGTAGAAGGGACCACGCATGAAGCAGGAAATCCAGCCTCAGCTTTAAGACTCCCAGTAGTTCCATTGCCTAACTTAGGAACATAGGAACATAAGAAACTGCCATATACTGAGTCAGACCATTGGTCTATCTAGCTCAGTATTCTCTTCACAGACTGGCAGAGGCTTCTCCACAGCTGCAGGCAGGAATCTCTCTTAGCCCTATCTTGGAGAAGCCAGGGAGGGAACTTGGAACCTTCTGCTCTTCCCAGAGCGGCTTCATCCCGAGGGGAATATCTTACAGTGCTCACACTTCTAGTCTCCCATTCAGATGCAACCAGGGCAGACCCTGCTTAGCTATGGGGACAAGTCATGCTTGCTATCACAAGGCCAGCTCTCCTCTCCTTGCTCTTACTGTTAAGATGTTCTAATCTTCAATAGAAATCTATTTCCCCATAACTTGAATTAGATTTAGTCCTCCTGTTATCTGGAGCAACAAAGAAAAAGTATAAGTGGCAGCTTTTCCAGTATTTCCAGGAGTGCTATCATTTTCTTCTTCTGCAGGATAAAAATACAGTTCCTTCAAATTTTACTCATAGGGCTTGTTTTCCAGACCCCTGACAATCTTAACTGCCTTCCTCTGAACCAGATCCAATATGTTTCCATTATTGTTAAAGTGTGGCACAGAACTGGACACAGCACTCTAGATGAGGTCTGACAAGTGTAGAATAAAACTGAAGATTATTTCCCATGGATTGGAAACTAGGATTCTAGTAATGTAAACTACTATTATATTAACTTTTTTTTGCAGCTGCGCACTGCTGACTCATGTTCAGCTTGTGATAGATGCGAAAAGGATGTCAGGATTTCAGCCTACCATCATAAGCCCAAGGCCCATCTAGTCCAGCATCCTGTTTCGCACAGTGGCCCACCAAATGCTGCTGGAAGCCACAGGCAGGAGTTGAGGGCATGCCTTCTCTCCTGCTGTTACTCAAACATCCTCCCATCCCTATAGTCAACCCATCCATCTCCCCATCTCCCATCCTGACCAATTTTGGAGGGATCTAGGAGCCAGACCAAAAATGTAGTAGTCCGACAACAGACACTCGGCAGAAACTGAGGGGAGGAGAAAGATAAAGAGAATGGGCTTCTCGTTATCTCCTTTGCAAGTAATATATTTACAACAGAAACAGGGCTGCCTGGGTCAAATAAAATATTTTATTTAGTAACTCTTCCTCTGAATGTTTCTAGGTTCCATGGCTCCTTGGCACTTGGGATTTATCAAGCTCTGTCCCATCCTGTATTTTTTATTTATTGATTTTGCTTAAGTGCAGAACTTTGTATTTATCTAAGTGAATGTCATTTTGTTAGTTTCAGCCCAGCTAAATTCTAAATTGTATTCCTGTCTTGAGTTGTTAGTACATACCTCCTCAATGTTATGTCATCTGCAAGTTTAATGAGGATTCCCTCTAACTCTTCATTTGTAACTAGAGATGTGCATCGGTCCGGACCGGCACGGGGGGGGGGTCCACCTTTAAGGGCGGGGGGGTAGAACTTACCCCTCCCGCCGCTCTTCCCCCTCCGGCGCTGTGATTTAAATCCAAGTTTTTGGGGCAGCAGCGTTCCTCCCTGCCGCCCCGGACCCCGTCGTTGCCCGGAAGCAGCTGTAAAGCAAACACGCATGCATGCGTGCAGCACGCGCGCACCTGTTGCCGCCGTGCGTGTGCGCGCCGCGACGCACGCATGCATGTTTGCTTTACAGCTGCTTCTGGGCAACGACGGGGGCTGGGGCGGCAGGGAGGAACGCTGCCGCCCCGAAAACTTGGATTTAAATCGCAGCAGCGGGAGGGGTAAGTTCTACCCCCCCCGCCCTTAAAGGTGGACCCCCCGCAGTGCCGGACCACCGGACCGGTCCGTTTCCGAACCGGTTCGGAGGCCTACAACATGGCCTCCGAACCGGTTCGTGCACATGCCTATTTGTAACTGAGTAAAATGCTAGATAGTACCAAGCGTAGAATAAAGCCCTGCAGCATCCTACTTGAAACCTCCCACCAGTTTGGTGAAAAGCCATTGAGGAGTATGGTTTTCCAATCAGTTGTGAATCCACCTGATCACAGTGTCATTGAGCTATGTCTGTATGATCATGTAGCAATGCTGAAGCGAAGCTGACCAAAATAAAGGGAAGCTACACGTTTTCAATGTACCACCAAACACGCAAGTCTCACTCCTTTCCTGCAACTTTATAAAAGGGCCACATATACAAAACTAATAATCCTATTGTAATCTACTACCATTGATGTTATTGGACCACACGTACAACAGTGGTAGTTCTTACTATTAGTATATCACCTTTAGTAACTATGATTAGACTGATCACAGTGCTTCATCATTGCAGATCGTGGGAGGGCAGAACCCAGATGTCTAATCTATATATTTAATTCCCTTACAGCCGACTGAGTAGGGAACTGCATGGGGATGTGGGGACGCATCCGGATGCAAGCTGGAACTCTCCGAGGTCCTGCAAGAGTTCCAACCATTGCCTTGGGAGGGAACAGCAGCCAGGGAGACAGGCGGGAGAGAGGAGGAAGAAGCAAAATTGAAGGGGAATTGGCCAGAGTCAGCGGAAAGGGGGAAGAAAGGAGGAAACTGGACCCATTGCCTTGGGAGGGAACGGCATTGAAGGCGGCAAGGCACCAAGCATCCACCCTCAAGCCGCCCAATGGGAAGTGCAGCCGCTTTGGGAGCAGCGCGGGCGGGAGATAAATAATGGCAGTGGCAGCGGGGAGACTGCAGAGAAGAATGGGCCAGAAGGCGGGGGGCCAGGGAGACTGAGGTGTCTGGATGCCAGCTGGAACTCTCTGAGGTCATGCAAGAGTTCCAACCATTGCCTTGGGAGGAAACGGCAGCCAGGGAGGCAGGCGGGAGAGAGGAGGAAGAAGCAGAATTGAAGGGGAATTGGCAGAGTGAGGGGGAAGGAAGAAGAAAGGAGAAAACTGGACCCATTGCCTTGGGAAGGAACGGCATCGAAGGCGGCGAGACACCAGGCATCCACCCTCAAGCTGCCCGACAGGATGTATGGCCGCTTAGGGAGCAGCACTGGCGGGAGATAAATAGTGGCAGTGGCAGTGGCGAGCAAACAGAGAAGAATGGGTCAGAAGGCGAGGGGCTGGGGAGACCGGGGCAGAAGGGGGTGGGGGGATAGGAGACAGGGTTGGGGGGCAGGGGGAGAGAAGCGGGTGGGTGAGAAATAATGGTGGCTGAGCAGGTGGGCGGAAGATAAATAATGGTGGCGGTGGCAAGAAAGCAGAGGAGACTAGGGCAGAAGGGGGTGGGGAATAGAGGAGACTGGGGCAGAAGGGGCAGGGGGGAGAGCAGACGGTGGCACGGGCAGGAGATAAATAATGGCGGCAGTGAGAAAGAAGAGGAGACTGGGGCAGAAGGGGCGGGGGGCCGAGGAGACTGGGGCAGAAGGGGCGGGGGGCCGAGGAGACTGGGGCAGAAGGGGGCAGGGGAAGGAACGGGTGGGTGAGAAATAATGGTGGCTGAGCGGGCGGGCGGGAGATAAATAATGGCGGTGGTGGCGAGAAAGCAGAGGATACTGGGGCAGAAGGAGAGGAGACTGGGGCACAAGGGATGGGGGGAGAGGAGACTGGGGTGGGGGGGGAGGGCAGAAGGTGGGGGCAGTGTACTGCCGCACAGATGCTCTGTTCGGGTTCAGCTAGTTCTGATTAATGCACTGATGTTCATTTTCCTGAAGAAAAGAACATCAGGAAAGAATAGGGGGGATAGCGAAGGACCTAGTACTCCCCATTTTGACTCCTCGGCCTCAGTGTCACTGGTAGTTATACTTCAAAGCATGATGTTCATTGTATATTTAAATTATATATACTGCCTAGGACACTGTTCTTCACTGTGTGGCCTGTGGGTCACTGGCAGCATAGACAGACTTCAGCAGCGGCTCCTAACATACTTCTCCCCTTCCCCACTGCTGCCTCTAGTCCACTTGGTCATCTTGTGTGCCGTCTCCTGCCCCCCCCACCATGTCCATGACCCTTGCGCAAACGCTCTCTTTCACTCCTTCTTCCTGTGCTTGCTTGCTTTCATCCCCCCTCCCTCCTCTGGCCCTGCTGCCACAGCACTCTTGCAGGCTCTGTTGCTGGGCCACTGCCCTCACTCCCCCCACGCACCACACAACAAGCCCTCTCAGCAGTTGTGGCCCCTACTCTAAAAATAGTGAAGATCCCTGGCCTAGGGATACACATATACACATATCAGGCGGTACAAATAGCACCTATATAAATACATGTTGCAGGAAACAGTTGGGGGAAAGAGATTTGTCTACCTGCAGGGCCATATCCATGCCGAGACTGAAGGGCTCAAAGCCCCGGATGGAAGCCTTTGGTCCCAAAAAGGGGAGATAGTAAAGAAATATAATTACTACCGAAAGGCCAGATTTCCCCCAAATTTTAGGTGTAACATCTGGCTAGGAAGTCTAGCTACAAGAGCAAGTATGCAGGCGGTATTCCACCCTGTCGTAGTGAGAAAGGAGATTACTCCTGTTTTCCATGCTTAAGAGCCAAGGCTGACATGTAAGTGAAGCACTGATAATGTGCTCTCTCCAAGATCCACAGAGATAGGAAAAGACTAGTCATATTTCAAATGTCTAGAGATTGAATGAATTGGTTGCACACATCCCTTCCCACAAAACACCCTTCAGATTGCAATCAAAGTCAATATGCTTACATTGCACACACGCACACACGCACACACACACACACGCACACGCGCGCACACACACACACACACCTGTTCCTTCCCAGGATAGATTTAGCACCCAGTTGCATGCAGAAGTTTTATGCTCCATTGACCTGCATATATTCCATACAAAATAAGACCCAAGTCAGAAAGAACACATACTTCCATCTTTGATTCTGTGTTCTTGAAGAAGATAAAAATGGGCTTCCAACAACAACAAAAATATTTATATACCGCTTTTCAACAAAAGTTTCCAAAGCAGTTTACAGAGAGTAATATTAAATAAATAAGATGGCTAACCCCTTATTAAGAGGGGTTTGGATAACTTTATGGAAAAGAGGTCTATCAACGGCTACTAGTCGGAGGAATACAGGCCATCTCCAGCCTCAGAGGCATGCCCTCAACTCCTGCCTGCAGGCTTCCAGTGGAATCTGGTGGGCCACTGTGTGAAAAAGGATGCTGGACGAGATGGGCCTTGGGCCTGATCCAGCAGGGCTGTTCTTATGTTCTAAAGAAGCTGGGGTACAGGGTTTCTGTGAGTAGAAGTCTACAGTCATGGCTATCCATGGGGGGCAGGAGGCAAAGTTCTTCCCCCCCCCCCGCCGCATTCATGTGGAACAGCAGATGTTTTTTATTTCTACATCTATATGTATCCACTTTGCTCCCCAGCCCTTAAAAATTACAGGCACCTATGTCTATAGTATGTCCATGTGAAGTAGCTACCATGTGTGAGATACATGGTACCATGTGTGAAATACATTTCAGAATCCATCCTCTTCCTGGTGACTTTTGCTGAGGAGAAGCAGCAATAGTTTGTACTAACTCATATCCTCTGTCTAGGTGCCTCCTAGATTGTCTTATAAAAATAAATTATTCTAAAGAAACAGCTTCATGTTCTCTTATTAATCTCCAAATTAGTACAGTTTTTCAGGCACCTGACAAACTTGTAGATATAAACTCCCAACTTCCCCCCTACCTCCTAACCCACATCTTGATGCTAACATGATACCAAACCCACCCAGATCCCATTCGCTCCAATTCTAATTTCTCCAACCTCAAATTATAGTACAGAAAGCAAGAACAATCTTAACTTCTAGAAGTGGATGAAGTTTAATTAGTCAAGGGTTCTGCCCCACCCCCCACCCCCCACAGTATCAGAGCATTAATTCCAACTGTCCTACTTTTCTAGTTCCGGTCACTTTCCCTCTTGGGTTCCTAGTTTGGCCTTTGCTGGTGGTGTTACTGTAGGGCTCAACCTGAGGTGCAGCAAAGTTTGAGTGGGCTTTAGGACAACCAGTGAAGATGGGTAACTGCTTCTCCTTACCTACCTTCTTAAAAGAGGTGCAAGCGTCAGAGTAATGAGCAAGCTCTCTCTCAATCAGGGACCCAGGGACAGTACCGCCCCATGTACCTCCTGAAGGCCCATTCAGCTGTAGCTAGACCCTGGGTTCAACTCTCAACCCCAGGTCTCTAGAAGTTAAGGCTCTGAATTGGGAATGACTGCATCCTTTAGCCCTGTTCAGATATTATCAACACTGGGTATACGGTACTTCTGTACAACATCTCCAAGAGTGTGTTTGCAAGTCCCGCCCCCATGCTGACTTGCTTAAAAGCCCTGCCCCTGCTGTCCATGGTTACTGACAAATGCTGCAAACATGGACACAGGGGAAGGGCTTCTGAGCATTTCAGTGTGGGGTGGAGCTTACAAGAACACTCTCAGGGATGCTGTATGTGAATACAGTATCCCCAGTTTGGATAATGCCTGCACAGGTCTGGTCTCTAGTACACAGTCATATAAACAGACACCTATGAACGCTAAGGCACCATGCAGTTCATACCCTGCTATTTCACACATGGTAGCTACTGTGATATATTTTGAACTGCTCATAACATTATTTATAGGACCATTATTTTTTCTAGTATTTCTCTAAGCAGAATAATGATCCTCTTGGATTTTAAACTAGTGGAGGCCAGACTACTGTAGAGTAAATCAACAGTCAGGAGGGTCTTCAACAATATACAATGGAGGAGGACATGGGGCTTGTAAAGTGAACCTTGGTATGGTATGTTCAAAACATCAATTTTCATTTGTGAAATGTGCATGGGTATGTCATAATTTTATTCATTGGAAGACCTTGGAGGCACCAGGCTCTGCTTGATCCTTTAGACTCCAACCTGCAGGTGTGAAAGCCTGGGGGGAGGGAACTAACAACAATATTTTATTTATTTATTTATTTATTCATTCATTCATTCATAAATGCACTTATGTTCAAGTTGTTTTGCAGCCCAGAAGGTCTGAGTGAGAACTGTGAAGCATGTGTTGTGCTTTTATTTTATTTTTCTTGTGTGTGAATTTCTCCCCAATAACTTGCAGGAACTTCAGGGTAAATGGCCAACATGTGAATGCAGCACCTCCATTCCAGAGGAGATGTGTGTTAAAGGGCTTTTAAAAAGCCCAGTGTGAAAAACCTCCTAGAATCAAACTTTACTGAATTTGTTCAGAATTCTGAGAAAACATACATAGGCTCACACTGCATGGCTGACAGTCTCCTTTGCTAATCTGCAGCAAGGGGCCCATTTTAATAATTAGTGTTTCTAGTGCGTTCTAGGCATTAAAAGTAGCACAAATATATAGTATTCAATGTATATCACTATATATCGTGAAGTGTGCGTGTGTGTATTCAGTGAAATGTATTACCAGGCAGCACACTTATTTTGAAATATCAGGCTTAAATCCTTGGGGGCCTGGGGTGTGTGGAGGCCCTGGACTTTGAGGGGCTGGGGGCCCATTTTAAAATCTCGTCTCTGGGCCGATTTCAACCTTGCTATGCGGAATAGATACTACACATGGGTTTCTGCACAACACCTGCCCAGAAGAAACTTCCATGCAGAAAACGTGTCTCTTGTAAATTGACCCTGAATTTTCCATCCATGACTGGGATATCTGAGAGTTAGAGCCCATAATAAAAGAACAGCACACTGCTTGTGACAGGAAGGGGCAAATTACAATGATTTCTTAGTCTGGCAGAGGCTGGTTTTGGCCTTGGCAGAACTTGGCTGTCTGCTCCTGTTGCAAATTCCTCTGTCTAGTGTGGCAAACTAATGTATCCTCCTCCCTTCTGGTGCCCAAGAAAGCACTAGTGTGGTGAATGCACATATACCCCTTCATGAGCCAACAGTCATCACAAGACAAAGGCTGGCAGGAATCATTCACTGGCTTATAGTTTCCCCCCGCCCCCGCCCACAACCTCCTTCTTCCCCTATTTTGCTAGTGGCAATTTGGGCAGGTGAACCTCTAGGGCAAAATCATGTTTTTTTAAAAAGCATGAGATGAAACAGAAAATGACACTTGGAATCCTCACATAACTCCTTACTGTTCTAAGTCTTTAACAGAGATGGCTCATGTTTTCAGGTTTTGATCAACAATCATGTCTAGATGGTACAGTGTTCCTTTAAACAGGGATTTCCAGATATTGTTGACTACAAGTCCCATCATCCCTGTCTGTACAGGGGCGCAATTTCAATGCTTGCCCTAGGCACTATTTAACCTAGATACGTCCCTGCCCAAGAGTTCTGAAGGAACTCAAATGTGAAACTGCCGATCTTCTAGCAAAAATATACAACAATCAGACTCTGTACCAGAGGACTGAAAAGTAGCCAATGTGACTCCAATTTTCAAGAAGAGATCCAGGGAGGATCTAGGAAATTACAGGCCAGTCAGCTTAACTTCGGTGCCAGGTAAATTGATGGAAAGCATACTTAAGGCAAAAATTGTTAAACATATAGAAGAACAGGCCTTGTTGAAGGAGAACCAGCATGGCTTCTGCAAGGGCAAGTCTTGCCTCACTAAACTTTTGGAGTTCTTTGAGAGTGTCAACAGACATATGGACAAAGGTGATCTGATTGACACAGTATACTTGGACTTCCAAAAGGCTTTTGATAAAGTTCCCCACCAAAGGCTCTTGAATAAGCTTGGCAGTCATAGAATAAGGGGACAGGTTCATGTGTGGGTAGGTAACTGTTTAGGTCAGGAAACAAAGTAGGAATAAATTGACAATTTCACAATGGAGGGAAATAAGAAGTAGTGTCCCCCAGGGATCTTTACTGGGACAAGTGCTCTTTAGGTTGTTCATAAATGATCTAGCAGTTGGGCTAAGCAGTGAAGTGGCTAAGTTTGCAGATGACACTAAACTATTTAGGGTAGTGAAATCCATAATAGATTGTGAGGAGTTCCAAAAGGATCTCTCGAAACAAGGGTGAGCGAGCGATAAAATGGCGAATGCAGTTCAATGTAAGGAAGTGTAAAGTGATGCACATTGGGGCAAAAAACACAAACTTCACATATACAGGTGAAACTCGGAAAATTAGAATATCGTGCAAAAGTCCATTAATTTCAGTAATGCAAATTAAAAGGTGAAACTGATATATGAGACAGATGCATTACATGCAAAGCGAGTTAAGTCAAGCCTTAATTTGTTATAATTGTGATGATCATGGCGTACAGCTCATGAAAACCCCAGATCCACAATCTCAGAAAATTAGAATATTACATGGAACCAAGAAGACAAGGATTGAAGAATAGAACAATATCGGACCTCTGAAAAGTTTAAGCATGCGTATGTATTCAGTACTTGGTTTGGGCCCCTTTTGCAGCAATTACTGCCTCAATGCGGCGTGGCATGGATGCTATCAGCCTGTGGCACTGATAAGGTATTATGGAAGACCAGGATGCTTCATTAGCGGCCTTCAGCAATTCTGCATTGTTTGGTCTCATGTCTCTCATCCTTCTCTTGGCAATGCCCCATAGATTCTCTATGGGGTCAGGTCAGGCGAGTTTGCTGGCCAATCAAGCACAGTACACTGTATACTTTTCAGAGGTCCGATATTGTTCTATTCTTCAATCCTTGTCTTCTTGGTTCCATGTAATATTCTAATTTTCTGAGATTGTGGATTTGGGGTTTTCATGAGCTGTACGCCATGATCATCACAATTATAACAAATTAAGGCTTGACTTATCTCGCTTTGCATGTAATGTGTCTGTCTCATATATCAGTTTCACCTTTTAATTTGCATTACTGAAATTAATGGACTTTTGCACGATATTCTAATTTTCCAAGTTTCACCTGTATGCTGATGGGATCTGAGCTGTTGGTGACTGACCAGAAGAGAGATCTTGGGGTCGTGGTGGACAGCTCATTGAAAGTGGACAGCTCATTGGTGGTGGAAAGCTCTGTGTGCGGCAGCTGTGAAAAAGCTAATTACATGCTAGGAACATTAGGAGGGGGGGTTGAAAATAAAAATACTAATATTATAATGCCCTTATACAAATCTATGGTGCCACCACATCTGGAGTACTGCATACAGCTTTGGTCACCATATCTTAAGAAAAATATTGTAGAACTGGGAAAGGTGCAGAAGAAGGCAACCAAAATGATCATGGGCTTGGAGCACCTTATGTGGCTAGGCTACAGCATCTGGGGCTCTTTACCTGGGAAAAGAAGCAACTAAGGGGACACATGATCGAAGTGTATAGAATTATGCATAAAGTGGAAAGGGTAGGCAAAGAGAAATTTTTCTCCCTCTCTCACAACACTAGAACCAGGGGTCACCCCATTAAACTGAAGGCTGGGAAATTTAGGACCAACAAGAGGAAGTACTTTTTCACACAGCACATAATTAATCTATGAAATTCCTTGCCATGGGATGTGGTGATGGCGACCAGCTCAGACGGCTTTAAAAGGGGTTTAGACAGATTCATGGAGAACAGGTCTATCAATGGCTGATGGCTATTGACCATCTCCAGCCTCAGAGACATGATGCCTGTCAATACCATTTGCAGGGGAGCAACAGCAGGAGAGAGGGCATGCACATACCTCTTGCCTGTGGGCTCCCTAGAGACATCTGGTGGGCCACTGTGTGAAACAGGATGCTGGACTAGATGGGCCTTGTGCCTGATCCAGCAGGGCTGTTCTTATGTTCTTATAATATAAGAGCAAGTGTTTCAATTTTTTAAAGCGCTAAACTGTACATAGTTCATGCTGTGTTTTCAAAACCGTAAAGTTGAAATATGACAAAAAAATAATTTTTTCATTTCAGTTTTGCTCCAGAGCTGTCTTTTTGTGCTGTGAACCCTGGGAGGCTTCAGAAGGAAGTTTACATCTCTAGGCTACACACATCCAGAAGCAAACATGTGCACACTTTTTTTCAAAACCAGTAACCCAAACAATTGGGCCCCTCCAAGAAAGAGTGTCTTGTTATGAGCCTGCCTCCTTATGAGCATCTTGGGAAATCAAGTTTCAAGATTTAGAGGGAGCAAGATTCTCTCTCCAGGTTACACAATGAATCTACCCCAGCTTCTTCGCATTGTTTGTTCTTCCCTTTCTTCCACTATTCTGTGGGGCTTAGTGTAACAGACAAATACTAATGGGAAACATCATTCATTGTATTCTCCTATATTTGGGGAGGCAAATAATCTGCACACACACCCCACCCATCATATAAAGCTGAGCTCCAGAACAACAAAATCATGATTTGTGCAACTATAGGAGAAGACCAGAGGGAGCAAGAGAAGAGGATTTGACTTTGCCAGCTCGTCCCCTTTGCTTGGACTGGCAGACTGATTGCAGCATCCCACCCCTCTCACTCAGCCCAGACAGCTTGACTATTGGCTCTACTGGGCTCTTGCTCTGCTGCCTTGTTAGACTAGTGGCATTCCCTTCCTGACTGCCTGATGGACACCTATGGGCATTAATTACACCAACTCTGCTCAGTCTCTCTCATGAGAGGAGATACTCTGGGTTTCTGGGACTTATAAAGCAAGGTGGCCATGCTAAAGGGGGGGGCGGTATTTGGTGTCGGGCCTTCAATATGGGACTGAGGGCTGGGGCAGAGTGTATTCTTTTATGGCTGATGTAGCAGCTGAAGCTGCTGGCTAGATAGCTTTTATTGCTGAGCCTTGGGTGTAGTTAGTATGTAATGTGTCTAGACTTGTCTGGAAATGGGGAGACAGAGGGGTGTCCATTGACTATGGGGCAACTATTACAGTGCTGGTGTGGAACAGGCAGGTCAGCAGGCTGTTACAGGCCGTTCTGATTACGAAATCAGAAATCTAATAGCCGTTTCCCCCTCCGGCTGTCCTGTCAGTGCCAACTACCCACAGACCCTCACCTTGGTCCTTTGTAATGCCAGGTCAGTCTAGAATAATTCAGGAATCATCCATGATCTGATTATGGATGAAGGGGCTGACCTGGTATGCATCTCAGAGACTTGGTTGGGGTAGGCTGGTGGCCCAGTCTGGTCCCAGTTTCTCCCTCCAAGGTACTCTGTTGAGGAGCAGGTGAGGGGACATGGGCAGGAAAATGGAGTGGCTGTGGTCTATAATAACATATCCCTTACCAGAAACCCAATCAAAGTATCGAATGTGGGGATAGGATAAGGTTGGAGACCAGAGATGTTTTGGGGTTTCTGTTGGTGTACCAACCACCCCACTGCCCAACAGAGTACCTAACTGAGCTGCCAGACTTGGACTTGGGCTTGGCATTTTAGTCTCCCAGTCTTATGGTGATGCGGGACTTCAGTGTTCACTTTGGGATCAATTTATCCAGGATGGTTCACGGGTTCATAGCAGCCATGACAACTATGGTCCTATTCCAAGTCATTTTGGGATCAACACATCTTGCTTGTCACACGCTTAATCTGGTCTTTTACTACGATTAGGGTGGTGTACTGTGGGGACTCCTGTGATTTCCCCATTGACAGATGGGCCACCATCAGGATAAGGTTGGACTCACAATCACATCCCACCTGCAGGGGTGAAGGGCCTATTAGGATGGCCAAAGGAAGTTACTGGATCCAAAAGGATTCCAAGAAGCCTTGGAAGGATTTAGTGTTGGCTCTGCCGGTGATTCTGTTGATGCCCTGGTGGAGAACTGAAACAGCAAACTCATAAGGACAGTAGACATGATTGTTCCTAAAAGTCCTTTCCCTTGATATATGCAAGATCTACAGGAGCAGAAGTGGCAAATTAGACAACTGAAGCGCAAGTGGAGAAAATCTCTACTCCAACAGATAACAACATAGAGCACATTTCAAGACATATGCTAGGGCAATGTGTGTGGTAATGAAGTGATTATTTTCTGCCCATTTTACATCCGGAAGCTCATGTCTAGCATTGTTGTTTAAGGTTGTGAGAGGGCTAGTACATTACCCTCCTCCCTAGAAGCAGAATTTGGAATAATAAATTACCCGCTGTGCATTGGATCCCTCAGAGATAAGCAACTATAGGCCTGTCTCCATCCTTCTGTGGTTGAGCAAGGTAATTGAGAGGGTGGTGGCCTCCCAGCTCCAGAAAGTCTTGGGGGAAACTGATTATCTCAACCCATTTCAAACTGGTTTTCAGGTGAGCTATGGGTTGGAGACTGCCTTGGTCAGCCTGTTGGATGATCTCCAATTGGGAATTGACACAAGAAGTGTGACTCTGTTGGTATTTTTGGATCTCTCAGCAGCTTTCAATACTATCCACCATAGTATACTTCTGGAGGTGGTTGGCATTGCTGAGGTTCTGCTCATACCTCTTGGGCAGATTCCAGATCGTGTCGCTTGGAGACTGCTGTTCTTCAAAACGTGAACTTCCCATCCCACAGGGTTCCATATTGTCTCCAGTGCTCTTTAACATCTACATGAAACCACTGGGAGAGAAATCTATTTTAACTAATCAACATCATCCAGCAAAGGCATAACCTCCCTAAATGCCTGCCTAGAGACAGTGATGGGCTGAATGAGAGACAACGAACAGACTGGATCCAGATAAGAATGAGACACTTATTGTGTGGAGTCGAAACTTGGGAGACTATTTTGATTTGTTGGTTCTGGATGGCATCACACTTCCCCAGACTGGTATGCAGTCTGGGAGTGCTTCTGGATCCAAACTTCTTCCTGGTGTCTCAGGTTGAGGTAGTGACCAGAGGTGCTTTCTATCAGTTTTGACTGATAACACCAGCTGCATCTGTTTCTTGAGATAAACGACCTCAGAACAGTAATATATCTACTAGTAACCTCCATACTTTAACTACTGCTATGTGCAGCTGCCTTTATACGTAGTCCAAAGTGCAAAACTGCAATTGGTACAGAATGCAGCAGCCAGGTTGGTCCCTGATTCATCTTGAGGAGACCATATTACTCCTATATTAAAAGGATTACACTGGCTACCAAAAGGTTTCCAGGCAAAATACAAGGTGCTGGTTATAACCTATAAAGCCCTAAACAGCTTAGGCCCTAGATATTTAAGAGAACATCTTCTTTGCCATGAGCACCACTGGCCATTGAGATCTTCCAGAGTGGTTCATCTGTAGTTGCCACCAGCATCTGTAGGCTACACAGGGACAGGCCTTCTCTGTAATGTGCTCCCTGCTGAAATAAGATCCTCCCCATCTCTGACAACTTTCAGTAAGTCTTTCAAAACCATTTTTTCCACCCAAGATTTTTAACTAGGCTTGTGGCTTTAAATTATTTTGAGGTTTTTATGTCTGTTTTTATTTGTTTTATGTTGTTGTAAACTGCTTAGACATGCTAGTCTGGGGTGGTTTACAACTATAACAAACAAACCAACAAGTATAGTTAAGTAACCCACACCATGCTCTAGACTTCCACATGTACCACAAACAAGCCATGATTTGAGTTGCTTATGCTTCCATCTGCTCAGGGTACAGTTTCATAAATTCACTTTTGTTTCTATGGTGCAACAGTCCTTTCAAAGCAGAGCAATGGCCCTAACTGTGGTTTGACAATACTCTGAATTCAGACATAACAGCAAACCAAAATTAGAACAAAATCTGGTTTGCATTCACCTTCAAACAGTGGGTTTAGATCAGGCCTGCTCAACTTAGGCCCCCCAGCTGGTTTTGGACTACAACTCCCATAATCCCCAGCCACAGTGGCCAATAGCCAGGGATTATGGGAGTTGTAGGCCAACATCTGTAGTAGGGCCAAAGTTGAGCAGGCCTGGTTTAGATTCTGATTTTTCTGTTCCAAGGCACAGTTCATGAGCAAGTTTCAGTTCAGACATTAATATAAAAAATGGTCTCACATTACTGCTGCTAGCAATACAAAACATAGGAGGTGAGGCAAGGAAGGGTTTTCCCTTTTCCAGTAAAGAAAATTTGCTTTTCCAGTAAAGAAAAGATTGGAGATGGAGAGAGAGATTGCCTGCAATCTGTACACTTCACTTCTGTTATCCAGGACCACGTATCAGAAGTTAATCATAAGCAGTTCACATTGAGAATGTGTTCACAAGTGGTTGTAGCCTGCAAGTTCTATACCTTCTGTTAAAGTATGAGCTCCAAGAATCTGGATACAGAAGCACTGGAGGAAAGGCTATATGAGCAACCAATTCAAGGCAGCTTTGTAACAGTTACAGGGTTGGAAAATATCTCAAATTCCTATTTACCAATCAGCATCAAACATTTAGGTGTCTAGACAGCTATGTGCCTGGGATTTTTTTCAGCCATGAACAATTAGGTTGTTGTGTAACACAAGGAACTTTTCCAGCAGTCCGGATCAGCTTGCTCAACAGTCAAATCAAAGCACCTTTTTGCTTTCCATTTGCTCAGAGTGTACAGGACAACTCTACAAATAGGTTTACCCATAGAAGCAACTAGAAGAATGTTAAGCTCTTGTCTGCCACAATTGTGTCTAATTAGCAATCAAAGCTCAATACCACCTACTGTCTTTTTGGTTGGACCCCACCCCACACGACTCACTCCCCAAAGTTCTGGAAAGCCTGCTAATGAACAATTTAACTTCTATCTGCAATTTCCATAGTTCCCATTAATACATCCAAATTTTCTGCCTTCAAGAAACCCAATACAATCTTATGATGTACCAAAAGAAGGGCCCCATTCAGGCATAATAAAAACTCGGGACACCGTATTCACATGTCGCATCAGGAGTGCACTCTGATGCTGCGCTGACATGCTCAGAAGCTCTGTTCCTGCACTCCATCGTTACTTGTGGACAGATTCTTCCTGTAATCAGAATGATGGGGTGCCCCAACGACTTGATCATGGGAACAATTGGCCCACAAATACAGCATTTGTCTCTGCTAACACTGTAACTATGGGCAGTATGAGTGTGGCTGCTGAGTGTGTCAACACAGGGGTAAGGCTTCAGAGTGTGCTCCCAGGGGTGCTGTATGTGAGTGCAGTGTCCTCATTTTTAATGCAACACAGGAACAGGGTAGGGTCATTTAAGCAAGATGCTTACAGGAATAATACCCAACACAACCCAGTTTCTTTCCAATAGTATATTTAACCAAAATGTTTCCATTTCTCCTCCTATTTTCAAATGAGATGTGAGGCATGCAGACATGCTGGGCAGAAAACAAAGGCGAGCGTTTGCTAGAGGGAGCCCTGCTGAGATATGCACAAGAGTCATGGGATATTTTTCACATGCATCTTTATAAATGACTCTTCATTTTCTCCCCAGGCCCAGCTGGAGACCAATGTTGCACATGCACATTGCCTTTATGTTATTTCAGAACATTAATAGCACAGAGAAGCATGCAAGCACAAACTCTCAGTTATATATGAGTTGTGAGACTGAAAGAAAGCAAGTAGACTGCTCCCTTCAGTCTGAGACCTGGGAGCAGGGTGGGGGGCACATACTACCAGAATGTGCAATTACTCAAACTGATTGTCAATAGTTTAGGACTGGTGGAAAAAAATATTATGCACAGTATAGAACTTCTACACTTCACCACAAAATATGGTGATGACCACTATAGCTTTTCAAAATATATTAGCTCTATCCTCAATTTCTATTAGCCTTGACAGCTAAAAAGAACCTCAGTGTTTTCAGGTATTATGCCTGTGACTAATCTGCTGGAGACAAACAGGGGAAGACAGCCGCTTTCATGCCTTGCTTGGAAACTTCCCCAGAGGTATCTGGCAAATTGCTGCTGGGAAAAGAATGCTGGATTGGATGGACCCTTCCAAATAGGCTCTTTATGCCTGCACCTGACCATCTTACCAAGGTGATAATCCGCCTCAGTCAAATCCCTGGCATTCAGTGGCTAGTGCCCAAAAGACAGCAGGAAGTTCCAGATATGATAGACCACATTTAACTGCACTGATTTCAATGGAACTTAATTTTTTTCCCATTGGATTAGGGGCCACCGAATGCTTTTCTTTATAAAAAACCAAATAGGGTGGGGGTGGGGATATGACTTTCCAGATGAAGCATTATAAGTTGATTATATGTCACAATAAGTCATGTACTAAACGTTTGTAGCAAGATATTGACATTTCAAATGCTAAAGATCATGGCCATTTACTTTCCATATAATAAATAGAAATACTCAGCAATTATCAGCATTTTCTTCTCAAAAGTCTAGCCATTTGGGATCTAAATAAATACTCCAGTTCACAGGCAGGGCTTGCACTAACTAGACCAGTGGATTTTCTGACTTTTGTTGAACAGATTACCTCCCCTGCCCCACTCATGGCCAACTGCTTTTAGAATTCCTCTTAATTTCAAACCTAAAGCCCTTTTGGGCTCACAGAACTCATTTCATGGTCCCAGCCTTATGATCTTGCTTAGTGTTCTTACATACATGCAGAAAGACAAAGCACAATAAACTTAACAACTGTCTTCTTGCTCCAGGTACATATATATTGTGCAGTGTGAAAGCCATGTAGACTGCATGACCAAAGGTTTTGGATTATATTAATGGGTAGTTAAAAGGTTCTAAAACATAGGTTTGTAACTAAATAATTATTAGGGTAACCAAATATATAAATGACCAAAATAGGCATGTTTGTTTAAATCAAAGGTTTTTGTTGGTCTTTTTTCCTTGGCTATTTAAAATCATGATTTAGATCACCAATTTAAAAACCAATCTGTGTTGGCTATAATGTTTCTGACTGGGTTCCATGAAAATGTGTGTTGCATATATTGTAGAATGCAAGTAACTTTTAATGTGTACCAGGGAGGTCGAGAGAATTGCTCCTGAAAAGACCCATGTCCACAAATCCTCACTGGTACTTAGCATATAGCAAGCCAAAGTGTGCAATTTGGTGCCGCAATCCTCATCAGAACATATGCATTATTACTCTTAGCACAGTAGGTCGTTTACTCTATCAGTGATTGGGTCATACTATATTAAGGGCTGCATTACATAACCTAAGTACCATGATTCCTCTAAGGAGAATATGCTAAGACAAAATGTTTACATTAACTACATTTCCTTTCATCCAAATTCCTTTCATCCAGCTTGTGTTTGGGTAGGTTCAAAATAATAGCTGAAACTTAAGTCACCTGAGTGATATGCAGAGATTCCTGCATATTACTTCTTTGCGTTAGGTTATTCTATTAAACTGAGTGCTTCAAAATATGCTCCTGGACTTCATATACAGTAACTTTAGTCCCCTTTAGCAGTTTTCAAACTGTGCTTTGGTTAATTATTTCTGTATTTTATTTCTAGGTAAAGAATTGCTAAAAGCAGAGGGAAGAACAGACTTAGACAAAGCAACAATTTGATTCTAAAATGTAACTGGTGGAGAGAGAAAAGATACACAGAGAATCATTGCATCCAGTCATCACCAGAAGTACTTTGGAAAACTACAAGGTCACCCTCAACTCCCAACTTCATTACCAAATTGAAGTTTAATCTAGTTTGGGGGAGGTGAGGGATAAGACAGCTTCACAGCATAAACACTCAGGATTTTCCCCTTTATTATTATCATTAAATATGGGCAACAATACCAGAACATTTTGAAATGCCACATCCAGAATTAAAACTGACCAGCACTTTTAAAACAGCAGCTTAAAAAGTACTGGAGGAACTTACTAAAGATACCAAGTAAAATTCCTCCAAGCAGTTTCTCTCAGTGGTTTAATACAAATCCACAAAAAAGAGATTGCATTTTAAAGACCCCACTTCCCCAAGTAGGCATCATCAGTCAACTGGATGATAATGCATCTGAAAGCACAAAAATACAACTTGGAATAATGATGTAGTGAAATCCTGGCAGCAGAAGTACACACCTTGGCATTGATATAGGGGTCAAAGGGGCCGTACTTTTTGAGTTCTTTGATCTCAAGAGCATTCTACAAAAAGGAGAGGAAAAGAAAACGTGATGATGAAATGGGCGAGATACAGCAAAAAAGCAGTGAGTGACTCTGAAGGGAAGGAATGACAGAACATGATAATACTTCATTCCAATGAAAAGCCATTAATCACACTGGCCATTCCAGCTGTCAATAATTGCACCATGCACATCATTTTAAAGATAACATGCAAACTTTAACAATCATTTACAGTTTGCTATTTAACAGTTCCATTTACAAATATATATATATATATCTATATTTGGTCTCGCACTAGCCACAAATTACAAGATCATTCACTTCCATATTGATAGCTAGAGAATGGTAAACAATTTTGAAAACTTAAGTGGCATTAACTATAACAAACTGAATGAACACAGCTGCATTTGAAGGCATGATATGTATTGCCCAATTTTAAAAAGGAATTTGCAAACAATACAATCAAAGGCCATTTTAGCATGCATATTTAGCTACTTTGACATGAAGAATGTTACTAATCAACAGTTTCTTTTCAACAGAAAATGTGTTCCTAGAATAGAGTATTTATGGCAAACAGCTCTGAACTACTTAACACAGATGTTAAACCCCCATTCATGGACCCAGCACCAGATATGGAGTTTTAAATTTCAATTCTGAATTGACTTCCAAGTTATATTGTCCCATTCCCCCCACCCCCCGGCTGCAGTCTGGCCCACACTGTCTGAAACAGTCACTGTGTATCACAGCATGCATGGTGCACTTATTATCAGAAGTGGAGAAAGATACAAAATGCAGTCTTGCCACTTTATGCCTTTAAATTTCATCCGTAGTGAGGAAACACACTGTGGGCAGAGCTACAGCCAAGCCAGTTAATACAACCTGGTCAGAAAACTCACCAGCTTTCCCAAAACTCTAATTCTTTTGAAACTTGTTTTAATCTGGTGAAATGTTGGCTATAAGAATCAGCATTGACCAGTTAATAGTTCAACAACATTAGAATACTAAGCCACAGATATTCAAACGATTTGTATTCATATGATAACCTGAAGGAAATTATCTTCTGTAAGTTAGACTGACCAATCAATACATAGATCTCACTTTCATTTTATATGCACTTGATGCATAAGAGACATTTGGTTTTTAACAGGAATTTCATAAGTGTGTTAGCTTCCAAAAGAAAAATCAATTATATGATACAGATTTTTATAATAGATATAAATCCAATCTGGCATACAATTTAAACAGCAGGGACAATTACTGATTTCTCCTAGCAGAAATAGTTATTTTAATCAGTTATAAATAAAGTGAAAGCTGTGCTCCAATACACTCCACAGGATTAGCTTGATAAGCACAAGTACTAAGAAAAAGTTAGAGCAGTACAAAAACATGGCCAAAGGAGATTTGATTTGCTCAGAAACAGAAAGGAATGGGTGCAAAGTTTCAAATTACCAAGGAAAAGCGTGGGGGGGGGGAGCAATGATTAACATTCCCTCACTCTCCATATATTGCAGATCATGTTTGGCTCACTTCCACAATTTCTAATTAGGAGGCTGGCCAGATGGGCAGCTTTCAAGAAAAATATCTCGGGGCAGGGGGGAGATCTAACATTTAGCTCCTTTACAAGTCCTAGATAACCCTGAGTGCAATGGGTGCTGTATTCATGTTCTCATTGGAAAAAATCCTGTTGTATCAATAAGAACAATTGAAGAAGGAAAAAAATCAGACCTGCTCGTTCACTTTAGTATGAGATGGTCCCTGGTGTATTAGAAGTTTCACTATCTCGGCATCTCCCTTCCAGGCTGCCAAATGAAGAGGATAACAGCCTTTGCAGTCAGCCACATTGGTTAATGCATCATTCCTCAACAGAACTTCCACCACATCCCTGGAAGAAAGGAAGGGCAGGGGGAAGGATGCTATCAGTCTTTATCTTAAGTCTCGACAGGAGAATTAAGAAACAATGGAAAACTGAGTTAATATACCAAGTCATATCACTTGAGAATATATATATTCATAAAACAACCAGTCTGGGTATATCTAGAGTTCTCACACAGTATTTGTAGCTTAACACATTCAAACTACAGGGCTGATTAAGTATCATAGAAGAAATAATCAGTCCTGCAGTTAGTCCAAAACCAGGGAAAATAAGGTGGCAATCTAGAGCACACTTACCAAAACGTAACTCCCGCTCAAGTTAAATCAATTTCTGAATAAGTGTGCTTAAGATCAAGCTGTAAGTGTTCCTTTTGATCACTCAAGGCCATATGAGAGGATTCCCCACCTCCACCCCCCTCTGAAGCATCTAGCCTAGCTATATTGCCTCAAGAATCTCTTCAACACTACTGGCATTGATTTCATTACCTCTGCATATTTTGAACATTATTTCTGCAGTATGCATACAGAAAGAGCATAAACTTCACTACAGGCAGTTCAAAAGGGATCAACAAATTAATAAATTCACCAGATCAGTGTTCCTCAAATTAAAGGGAAGGAGAAAGAGAGACAACGAACAGTTTTACATATCTTGTTGGTAACATGGGTGGACACAGTCAATGCTTGGTAATTGCTTCCACAGGGATAGCTGTGTCAATCTGTTGCAGCCAGGGGATAAAACCATCATCCCTTAAAGGCTAACAAATGTATTGTAATATAAATTTCCATATACTACAACCCACTGTTCTCCCCAGTTAGCAGACATACTTATATTAGTACAGAGAAAAGGATTTTTTTTAAAAAAAGTAAACGGTAGGGTACAATGGCTACAAAATGCACGTGGTATAATCTGTGAAACTTAGGTGCTTAAAGAAAGCATTAAAAGCAGTAGTATTTATTCTATTTGTAACCTAATACAATCACATTAAATAAATTAAATGTATATAGATTGGATATACATCTTCCCAAAGCTTTTGTTTAACAGTTTAAATAAAACTGCATCCCTGCTAACTTGGCAAAGAGGCACCTTTTAACGTGGTGATTCTCTTTATATAGCGCGGGAGTGGGTGGGTAACTGGCCCTATCCACCCCCAGCACAGTACTTCCAGTGACTGTTGCTGGTGTCTATCTTATGTTTCTTTTAGATTGTGAGCCCTTTGGGGACAGGGATCCATCTTATTTATTTATTTGTGTAAATCACCCTGAGCCATTTTTGGAAGGGCGGTATAGAAATAGAATGAATGAATGAATGAATGAATGAATAAATAAATAAATAAATAAATAAGAGGACTGTTCTGTTCCTAACCACTTGTGAGGTCACCGATGGCAGCCTGGAGTTACATCCAGATTGAGTTGCAGTGGTGGGACTTTTTTTTTTTTTTTTTTTTAAGATGCTTTTATTAGTGTTATATATAGAAACAGAATGGTTACAGCTCTGAGAATCCAACAAAACGAGTTTACCAGTGAGGTTTTTGTTGTAAACCTATTATCTGGTCTGATAGAACATGGACTTTAAAATTCTCTGAACACATTTTTTGGTTTAGCTAGAAACATGGATGTCCTTTGATCATTTTAGATTTTTTCAGTCCATCAGCACAATATATAAGATATTACACTAAGTTTTTCATGTAATGCAGCTGGGACAGAAAAGACTAAAGGATCCAAGATCTTTCAGAATCTTCCTTTTACTTACTGGAGAGTAATACATAATAAAACATACTTTATTAATTATATATATTACAAGATTTAGTTAACCTATTTAATGAAAGTTCTCAAACAAATATCTTTTCTTATTATTTATACAGGTTTCAATTCAGACGCACGACAGCTAGGGAACTTATATTCTCTTCTTTATAGAATACAGAATTTAATCACTAAAATTTAACTTTAGTTTTTCAGCCTGGTGTGTGCAGTTCACACCACAGAATATTGGGGATGTCTGTCTCTGCACTTGAATTACTTGCATTATTTCTATTTTGTATGTTATAGTTAGATCAGTTTTCTCCTCCTTAGAGTGCCTGATAGAAGGATGGTCAACTAGGCTGGGGCAGGTTTTTTTCTTTGGTTTTTCTCTAGGGTTAGGGTTCAAGATTCTTTTATTGATAGCTTCTGATACCCAGTTAAAGATTTTCTGTTAATTCTACTGTATTTTTCTTATGTCTTGGTTCTGATGGATAAGACCTTGTATGTTAACTCATTAACATACAAAGACGTCTTCTTTTAAAACCTTTTTTCACTGCATCACTGCAGGCAGCAGCAGATTCAACAGTATTTCAAGTAGGAACAGCATTCCCAGCAGCCAGCTGCTGTTTGTTGCCATCTCCCCACCTCCACTCAAGTCTAGAATGAAGCAGGAAGTGTAATTTCCTGCTTTCTTATGGACATTTCCTCATTCTAGACTTTAAAAAAAGATGGCAACTGACACAAGCCGGTTGCCAGGAACACTATTCCAACTTCAAATGCTGCTGAATCCACTGCTGCCTGCAGTTGTGTGGAGAGAGAGAGAGAGAGAGAGAGAGAGAGAGAGAGAGAGAGAGAGAGAACACGCTTCACCCTCCACTAAACCCACACTCCCAGATTTTTGTGGGCAAATTACTTTATGGGCTTAATAAGGCTAAGATAGGACAGGACAGAAAACAACTCTGCATAAAAACAAACATGATCTTTAAAAAAGCAACAGTTAACATACCAACATAAAATTCAGCAGTATCAGGTAATTTAAGATCAGCAGGACCATTCAAAATCATAATGCAAGGTCAAAATCATTTAAAAACCAGAGCAGAATAAAAAGTAGAGTGTTTGCTTAAACACATCAAGTATTTTCCCAGGCAAAGAATTCAATAGATGGGGCACCCTAACAAATAAGTAGGGGTGTGCAATTCGGGATTTTGGGTGATTCGGCTCGGACCCGAACCGAATCACCCCTGTTCTGTTTTGTGCCCGAATCTGGGTCACCCGAATCACCCTTGATTCGGTTCGGATTCGGATTTAATCCGAATCCAAATCGATTCGGGAGGGTAAAAAGGGGCCCAGGGGCAAAATTTTGGGGTGGGGTGGTAGTGCCCAATGGGTAGAGTCTACCACCCCAATTTCAGGGGGATTGGGCAAAATCCTGATTTTTGGTGAATTTTTAAAGTTTTAGTGACTTTGGGGCAGTTCGGGGGCATAGCATGGGATCTGGGCAAAAGTAGTGGGGTGGGGTGGTAGTGCCTAATGGGTGCAGGCTACCACCCCAATTTCAGGGGGATTGGGCAAAGGGCTGATTTTTGGTAAATTTCTGAAAATTTCATGTCTTTGGGGCAGATTGGGGCATATTGGGGCAGAAAGTGGGGGCTGGGGCAGAATAGTGGGGTGGGGTGGTAGAATTTTTTCTGAGGTAGAATTTTTTCTGCCCCAGCCCCCACTTTCTGCCCCAATATGCCCCAATCTGCCCCAAAGACATGAAATTTTCAGAAATTTACCAAAAATCAGCCCTTTGCCCAATCCCCCTGAAATTGGGGTGGTAGCCTGCACCCATTAGGCACTACCACCCCACCCCACTACTTTTGCCCAGATCCCATGCTATGCCCCCGAACTGCCCCAAAGTCACTAAAACTTTAAAAAATCGCCAAAAATCAACCGTGAACCGAATCACCCGAATTTTTCGTGCCCGAAATTCGGGTGATTCGGCTCATGCCTGAAAAATATCGGGGGACATCGGGGGTGATTCGGTTCAGCCCCGAATCACCCGAAATTGTTCGTTTCGGGCACAGATCGTTCTGTGCCCGAAATTTTTTGCACATCCCTACAAATAAGGCCCTGCCCCTGCTTCCTCCCAGTCATATTGTACTGGTAACATGCCAAAGAGCAGGTCCAAGAGTATCTTAGGCACCAGGTAGGTTCCTCTGTATGGTAAGCTTGTGACAGCAAGTCTCAGGTGATTTTGTCAAGTTTATTAACAGCTGTAATGTGACAGGAAACTACTGTCCTGATTCAACTCTTGACTAGAATAAAACTACTTGTTAAATCCCAACTCAGCAGTTTTACACTGGAGTCTCCCTTTGAAATGTCTTTGGTGAAGCATAGTGACTAAGCTATTTTGCCTCACAATTTTTGACTCTCGGTCTCTCTCAGGGTAACACTTCACGCACCCGATGAATAAGATTGTGGTCCTCACAATCTTTTACTTGTCTTGGTCTTTATGGTACCACAAAAGGCTTGGCATTTCCCAAAGTATGACTATATTGGAACTGCTATAGGAATGCACAGGGTTGCAGATGACAGTTTGCCCAATCGTCTCAGGCTACAAATGTGGCGAGGGAGAAGATTATTGGGCCTGGGGGCAGTGCAGAATTCAGCAGAGAGGTGGAGCAATGTAGCGAGGCAAGAAGAGCCAAGTAAAGGTAAAGGTAAAGTTGTGCCATCGAGTCTGCGTCGACTCCTGGCCACAGAGCCCTGTGGTTGTCTTTGGTAGAATACAGGAGGGGTTTACCATAGCCTCCTCCCGCACAATATGAGATGATGCATTCCAGGATCTTCCTATATCACTGCTGCCAATATAGGTGTATCCCATAGTCTGGGAATCATAGCGGGGATTCAAACCAGCAGCCTCTGGTTTGCTAGTAAAGTCATTTCCCCACTGTGCCATTAGGTGAGCTATAATCAATCAAGATTTAAGGGGATTTTGAGTAGTGTGGAACTAAGTGTCACACTTTTATAAGGGGGCTTGAGCAACACTTCAAGAGAATTCCTAGTAATTTACTTTGTTGTAACTATCCCAGCCAGCAGTACGTACCTACAGAGGGCTTACATTATTTTCATAGCATTATGATGTTTAGAAATACAGCTTAAAGACTTTATTAAAATAAGCTTGTGAGTCACCAGTGGGCCTTTACTGATCTTTTACTAAGTTGATGGGGTGTTGTTGTTTTTTACATATCACACATATACTGCTAAACTATTTAAAGCAAATAAGAACATAAGAACAGCCCTACTGGATCAGGCCCAAGGCCCATATAGTCCAGCATTCTGTTTCACACATTGGCCCACCAGATGCCGCTAGAAGCCTACAGGCACGAAGCCTACAAATGTATGGGCTTTTGACTTAACAGTTACATTTTTTATGATAGTCAATAATCCCACTGCAATCAACATTCAAGGTTTATGGGCAAATTTAACAGAACCTTTCCCTTCCTCCTTTCCACCAAGAAAAATTGCTTTTGGAGGAAGTGGTTTGGAGCAGAGCAGCAGTAGTGTGTGTGGCAACACACATGCTTAACTTATCCATTGTGGTGGCGGGGGGGGGGGGGAGAGAACGGTGTTATTGAGTCCTATGATGATGTGATTAAAAATATTCTTGCAGTTGCCTTGCAGATATATCATTCCCTTCATTTAAGGTACTGAAGAGTAGGCTACCTTTACAAAACTGAGGAGGATATGGGGGGGCACTGACCATTTTGTTGGGTTCAATAGGCTGTGTATTATTGAATTTTTCTCCTGGTTTTGATACTTAAAATGGTTGGAAGTTATTCTTAGACTTCAGTGGAAATTTGTCACCAAATCTGAATGAAACAAGAACTTAGTCTAGTCTTGGTCTTGAAGCAGGTGTTAACTTTGGTGAAATGCTGTTCATCAGATATGGTGAAGTTCACATAGCCCAATAGAGAAATGCTACATAAATTATTTTTAACCATTTGGGTAATCTGGTAATTTAAAAGCTATTTTAAATACAGTTAGCTTACTTGTGACCATTCAGCGCAGCATGGTGCAGTGGAGTGTATCCAGTATTGTCAACACAGTTCACATTTGGTCCTCTCCAAATGCTGTAAAATAAAGCACACACCAACACAGTAAGACATTGGGCCACAGAAGGACAACCAGTTTCAGACAAAGATTCTGCAGCGGTCTCTCATCAGTGTGAAATTTTCCAGATAAATTTCAGTAGAACCGCATCTAAGCTGGCTAGTTCATGACAGCAAATCAACTCCAGAGAAACATTTTTAAATTAATGGCATAGTATTCCCAAAATCGATTTCTTTCCCTATCTTCAACAGGGGAGAGATCTTCCATAGGATAACCAACCATTTCCTTGTTAAAGTCGTCATATGGATTTCTGGTTTCTTAAATGTTGACAAAATGGGAGAACTAAGGAAACATGCTACTTTGCAGAAACATTAGATACAGAAGCCCTCTTCAGATGTTATGAAAACAGGATGCTGTACTCATCATGTATAGCATGAACGAATGAATAGCTTTATTGCGATCACTGATCAAATATACATACAAATAATACTACATTCAGATAAGAATTCAGTCACACAGAGTACAGCAACATAGGAGCCTTTTGTAGCAGCATCTAGGAAGTAGAGCTAGAAGTTAGCTGTTGGCAGATCTTGACAGCAGCCACAAAAAATCTGGCAACATTATGGGTAATAGAAGGTTTCTTATCTGCAAGGAGGAGTATGGCATAAAATTCAGCAGTTCAGCCGGGAAAGTGCGATAGTGTGTGCTTTGAAGTCCTGCTCCGATGCACTCAGTAGCCACACACCCTACTGTCAGGACAAATTACAGACAAATTACAGCATTTGTCTGCAGAGACCAAAACTATACTCATGGTCAGATCTTTCCCATGATGCACAACAATGGGGCACCCCAATTTTCTGATGACAGAAATAATCTGACCAACATCGCCTTTGTCTCTGCAGACAAACACTATAATCGTGGACAGTGGGACAGTGTGGCTTTAGAACATGCTCTTGGAGATGCTGTTTATAAGAACAACTCCAGTTCTTATAATATCTGAAGCGAGCTAGAGATAGAAACAAAAAGAATCATAGAGGGAAACTAAGGATTCAACCACCTGCTGCTCTAGGGAAGTCTGTGAGCAGCATGTCTCCAGTGGCTGCTGCCAATGTATACCATGGGGGTTTCTTTTTAAACTGTGATCCCTTTGGGGACAGGGACATTTTATTACATATTTTTCTATTTAAATCACTTTGCGAACTTGTTGAAAAGCGGTATATAAATATTTGTAATAGCAGAGTACAAACAATCTGATGCCCACTCCACAACAACTACATGCCTATCCCAAACAGTACAAGATTAACAAATATGGAATGACACTTTCATCTGAAGTTCAGCTCAGACTTGGAAATGCGTGCCCTGAAGACTGAGTACTGTCAAGGCATTCATTTTCTTAAGAATTATGTGGGCCAGCTAAGTTGTTCAAACCTGGCAGTCAAAACAAACATTTTGATCACTCCGTTAGGTTTCAAACCATCTGAGTATGGTATGGCAGAATTTTGTGTGTTTAATTTCTCTGAAACTTGCAAGTGCAAGCTCAGTGTTTAAGACGGGCCATGTTAAGTAGATCTATTCAAGTAAATTGTACTGATGATACAATAATATAGTGTTAGAATCAAGTGGAAACCACACTATGATTTCCTCTACATTTTCAGGTCAAGGACTATACCACTCAGGAACACACAGTTTAGATTATATTGTGACAGTTTTTGTACTTTCTGCAATGTTTCCTACTGTGAATTTCATTATTAAAGCATTTTCATTAAGTGGATAAATGTGTTCACTATCTCCTGTTTTCAGAGGATCCTGAACTTTTTAATACTTGCCTAATCTCACCTTCCCATTATAGTAGCACCTGCAAGGAACCATTGAGGGAAACCTTGAAAATCTTTTACAAAACTAGCATACTACTGAGTTGCTTTAATTCCTGGTTACAAGGAGGATTTCTGGTTTATTTATTTGATTTATATGTCGCTCTTCTAAAAATGGCTCATGTACTGATACTGGCTCAGGTAATGATACTTTCTTCAAAGTCTATAGCAGTGTCTATGCACTGAGCAGTAGTCTGAGTAAGCTGTTTAGACTTAGACCTAGACCTGAATAATTGCTTAGAATCAAGGGTATTATCAAGGAGCACTTGCAGAAACACATACTCTTGGCTCCTGAGCAATAAAAAAATTCATGTACATTTTCGTAGCCTGAATCAGTAAACACTTTGAAGGCTAAATAACATGACAAGCACCTTAGTCTCCTAATTACAAAGCTAATTGCAATGTATCATATCAAACTGCATGGCTATTTAATAAACTTTCTTTACCAATTAAACTTCAACACACATTTTAAACTGTTGCTCAACTATCACTTAATATTCTCCTCTTGTACAGGAAATGTTTGGTGTGTGTAGTGTTCTAACATTAGTGTCTCCATTTTTCCAGTAGAAAAGAGGCTTTTGATAAGTCAAGATTTATTTAGCACTACAAATATAACATTGATGCCAAGCATTTTTGAAACAAAGAAGATAATCAGCTGCTAACAGAGGCTCAGTTTGAAGCAGATTTGCCAAAAACCTGTCTTTCCATAGAGTACAAGTTGAATTAAGCATCTCTGCCACCCTTTAGAAGTAGGTGCAAAATGAAAAGATATAATTCAAACTAGTTTGGGAATTTACATCCTAGGAAGTATAGTAATGTAGGAGTTTTAACAAGCGACAAAGTCTTTATCAATTTAACACACATTTATGGCATAAGATGCTTCTAGTTGTTCTTGCCTTTTCATAGACAACACTTTTCAACACTTGAGCAGAACTGGTACAAAAGCAATTGTTTTCTGGTGACACTTAGGAATCAAGATCTCAGCAATCTTCTAGAAGTTGTTTGACAGTGCTTCAACTGAAAGATATGCATATTCTTCCACAATGCTTCAAAATTAGGAATGATTATAACACATCTGTGGTTGCCCATATTCTATGTATATACTCTAAGTAGTGAGATACAAAGTGACCAGGTTACAGGTTTCATCTCTTCTAGTTAAGCACTTAAGAATCTTGTTAATCAGACCTTCAGCTTTCACAAGGTTTGGGGGCATTGTCAACAAGAATCCAAGGACGTCCAGCATACATAGTCATCTCAGATGCTCTCTCACTTATGCCAAGGCACAAAAATCTGAAATCTCTCCTATACCAAACTATGCTATGTCTGAATTCCTATTCAGAAAGTAAAACGTATACAGAACACACATTGATTTAACCGTGCAGCAGTGATCAAGTGGACAGTTGATTACCAACAAGAAATGCCACTTCACATCAGCATGTGACATGTACAAGCAAAGTCCTCAAGTGACTGCCATGTGCCTCTCCCATATTCCTGGCTTCCTTCCAGATAGGACAGGGCACACTGGTAGGAAGACCTTTCCCATCCTAACTGAGAAACAACGTTGTTCTAGTTAGAACTAATCAGCCTACCTTCCTTTCATTTTCTCTACATTTGGACTAAATTTGGTGCAAATCAAGGTCCACAAGTTAGATCTCTTGTGCCTCAAATGTTCATGTGTCCACCATCTTGGATCAGGGTGGATGTCGTCATTACAAACTGCACTATTGAGGTGTCCCTGTGTGTCATTCACTACAGCTGTTCCAAATTTGGTTCAAATCCATTAGACAGTCCTCAAGTTAGTGCACTTGTGCCTCAAAGGTTTATGCATTCACCATCTTGAATTGGGGTGGGTGACATCATCACAAACTACACTATTGGGGCATCCCTATGTGTTCATTCAGCTGTAGCTGTAGAAATTTGGTTCAAATCAGTTGGACAAGTGCAAGTTAGTGCACTTGCGCCTCCAAAGTTTACATGCCCACCATCTTGAATTGAGGTCGCTGACATCATAATCTTCGCTGTTGAGGTGTGCCTATGTGTCCCTACAGCTGCAGCAAATTTGGTTCAAATTGGTTAAGCTGTTCACCAGTTAGCCCACTTGCGACTCAAAAGTTTGTGTCCGCCATCTTGAATCGGTGTGCATGGCATCATCACAAGCTATGTCACTGAGGTGTCCTTGTGTGTCACTCACTGCAACTGTACCCAGTTTGGTTCAAATAGGTTAGGCAGTCCACAAATTAGCCCGCTTGTGCCTCAAATTTTCACGCGACCACCATCTTGAATTGGAGTCAATGACATCATCACACACCACACCATTTGGGCATCCCTATGTGTCCCTACATCTGTAGCAAATTTGGTTAAAATCAGTTAGGCAGTCACAAGTTATCCCATTTGCGCCTCAAAGGTTTATGTGTCCGCCATCTTGGATCAGGGTGGATGACATCATCACAAACTACGCTGTTGAGGTGTCCCTATGTGTCCCTACAGCTGTACCCAATTTGGTTCACATTGGTCCAAGCACTGCAAAGTTGATAAGGGTGGGGGGACACACAGACACATGTACACACATACAAAATGCCAGGTGATTTCATAAGCCTACTGGAAAGTAGGCTAAAAATACCATTTCCATCCTAGTACATTCTGGTTCCCTGTACACCAAATTGGCAGGAGGGGTTCAACCAACGCATCACTGTCCACTGCTTCATCATTTAGGGTAGTGGCAACACAACTGATACTATCAGTCTGATTGTTCAACAATTCTGTATTTTAAAAGTAGCAGAAAGATTTTTATGTTTTGCCACAGGTCACAGAAATATGCATTTACTCCACAGAGACTAAGGTAATTTGACCTAAAGCATAAACATAAACGTAAGGTAAAAGAAAGGACAGATCATTTGTACATATCAAGCTACAAAGAACAGCTCCAAGCAATAGGCCAAGCAAAGTGCTGCAGAAGTCAGTTGGAATGGTTTGAGTGCATTATCTCTTTTTATTCTAAAACCAATCCAAATTATAAGTCACTGCAATCTCTCGGAACTGGAACATAGTAAAGCAATTTGACCCAAAACAGTAGTGAAATTAATATACCTCCTGGCAATGAAATAAGAGGCCATTCTAGATACCATTTTGCATTCCTACAGAAATTCTGTTCAAAGCAATCACCAATGAAGCCAGCTATTCTGTACCTGATCAGGCACTACTACAGGTATATTTTTCTTCCTGAATGCTAGACACACAAAGAAAATATTTTAGCATTGTAATGGGCAGGAATAAAATTATTGAATGGTCTGTTACCACTACTACGAATATTTAAAACAAATATGCACCAAACAAATATGTTCCATCTCCAGAAAGCAGACTCATATGCCACTTGATATCCTTGCAAAGCAGTATGAATAATGTGCACTATGAGAAACTTATATTAAATTCCATATTTTGGAAGGGCAGTATAAAAATCAAATCAAATAAATAAATAAAGATACCATTGCTTAAAAATCCGCATATACACTGTGATATCATCTAACTGGAAAGACGCAGAACAGCCTCAGCCCAATGTCAGGTGCTACTGAACAGCTCTCTCAGCTCTTTAGAGAGAATAGCCAGTTATCAGTTTCAGCAACTAGAAAAAATTGGAAGAGTCTGCAAACACTAGAGAGACCAGGTCAACTGAAGCACTGATGAGATAGCATTAAAAACAAACCACCAATCAAATATAAGTCATTACACTTAAGTAACAACCAAAGACACAGCTAAGAGATTATGTGCATAGGCAGCAGTATTTAACACACACAACCACCTAATGGCACAGCGGGCAAGTAACTTGCCTAGCGAGCAAGAAGTTGCTGGTTTGAATCCTCACTGGTATGTTTCCCAGACTATGGGAAACACCTATATTTGGCAGCAGCAATATAGGAAGATGCTGCAAGGCATCATCTCAGACTGTGTGGGAGGAGGCAATGGTAAACCCTTCCTGTATTCTACCAAAGAAAACCACATGGCCCTGTGGTTGCCAGGCGTTGACACCAACTTGACAGCACTACTTTCCTTTACTTTAAATATAGGACAGAATTTCAGATGTCTAGGCACAACTAAGAACCTGTGAGCCATGTATGAGTCAAGCATGAGTGGGACTGAGAGGTCAGCAAGGCAAAACTATTATGCCAGTGAAAGAAAGAGATATTGAGTGTGTTACTACTGCTAACTGAGTGAAGAAACTGCTTTGATAACTTTGTTGAAAATACTATATAAATATTCACTGTAGTAGTATTACATGGCACCACACTAATTTTCCATGTTTTCCCTTAATTCCCCCTTTTCTCTTAAAACAACAGGAGAGAAACACACTTGTAACCAACAGAACATCTTTGTGGGACAAGAGAGGCCATTTATGGCAGCTAACTTTTTTTATACATAGGAATGACCAGACAATTAACAACTGCATCAGAACAGCAAAACTTAAAGCTCCAAGCCTGATGAGTTAAAACTATTTTTGGGAGTGAAGGCAATTAATTTCTGATGTGTAGAAACAACTGGATCATGCAGCACATATGATGCTGAGCAATATAAATGTACTGAATACGTAAACACAAAATAAGAAGCCCACATAGACCAAAGGTAAGTTTCGTATGAAATCTGTTACACCCATTAAAGGCCAAATGTATATAAATGATGACCTTTTGATATGCCATGAAGCTTGCGGCCGCCACCTCCGTGGCCATCTCTGACAAGGGGCAACTGTGGGAGGGGTGGGCTAGGAGAGGATCTAAAGCCTCTCCCCAGACGTTTCCTGGTGTGGGTGGATCCGGGGGGGGGGAGAGGGGGAGAAGGCACCCGCTCCCCCCAGCCGGCCCGCCAGCCACGTGGGCTTCCCGGTCTCCCAGCCGCCGCAGCGAATCACTGCAGGCGGCCTGAATTAGGATTCTTTCACTCTGTCGCAGAGCAGGCAGAGTCTGCTGAACAATGCCCCCAGCCTCCTCCTCTAATTTCTTCCCTTTGGGGAAGGTCTTTTTCCTCTTTCCCTGCCCATGCGGGACAGGGGAAGACAAGTGGCGAACTCTCTTATGAGATTTTTTTCTTATGCACCTTAGGGTCTTCCCTGGTGCTCTCTGAGAGGGATCCCTGTAGGGTATCCCCTGTCTGTGAAAGATCCATGTTAGTAAGAGGTAAAGCTCACCAGAAAGAGTTGAAAAGGATGGTTTGGGCAGGAGCCTGCCCAGATGCATCTATCCAGGAGCTAAGACAGGAAGGAACTGGGGAAGTGCACCTGGGCATGCTGGGAGAAAGGGACGGACCATTACCTATCTGAAACACCTGAAAATTCCTGTCTATCTGGAGCAAGGAGTGGAAGACTACCCATTGTGAGCCGTGACCTCCTACTTCGAGGGAGAATGAGTTTTCATTTAAACCTATTTGTCAACCATTTAACACTGTTTTGCAATTGTCTTTGTCTATGGTCAATGATGCAATTCACACACAAACAGGTATTTGTGACACAGCAGACAGATCTACTCCCAGAAGAAGATAAAGGACAATAAAGCTTTGCATAGACATGATAACAGGGATGAAATCAGAGGCGTACCTAGGAAAAATAGCGCCTAGGGCAAACACTGAAATTGCGCCCCCTGTCCAAGCATCTGACACCAATCTTTCAGATAACTTTACCATAATATCAGCTCAAAAATACAAGTCAGGCTCGTTAATCTTTTAATATTTCAAAAACTATTTAGCAGTGGACGTAGCCAGACCAAAAAATGCTGGAAAACTACAAATTTAAGTATGCTGGGGCTCATGAAATACCCAAATACTATGTGGAGGTGTACTTGGAAAACTAAACAGAAGTACCTGTCTAATTCTCTACTATGCATTGTAGCCTCACCATTATATAAGTTTTAAAAATAAATGGAGAATTTGACTTTTCCCAGATACTCTGAAATAATTAAAGGATATGCAAAGTAAACTGTGTCACTGCTTGGAATATATTCTAGTATTTCAGAAAGACAGTTAGAATGAGAGAAAGAGAGCAAGAAACTCCCAGTGGGCCTTAATACTAAGGATTTCACATTGATTCAAAGACGAACTCACCATTAATAGCCATATTATTAAGACATCACATTTAACTCACTTATCACAGGAAGCAAAGTAAGAGCAAATGAATACAATCTAGCTCATAAGCTTCAGCTCACTATTCACAAGCCCTGGTTCTCTGTACATAGTGCCAATCTGAATATGTGTACAGTGTCCTATATTATATTAATTGTTTTAATTTTTTTACCTGTAGCTCTTTTGGGGGGCTTCCTAAAGGCTGTGGGGAGGTCTGCAAAGGTTCCCCTCCCCCCCCCCCCCGCTGGCCTCTAGGGCCTTGCAGGGACCATTCGAGCATATGCAGTGGCCATTTTTAAAAACAATCTTTTTTTTAAAAAAAAAGAAGGCCACTGAAAGCAAAATGGCCACAGCACATGCTCAAATGGCTTCTGCAAGGCCTGGCATGACCTAGGGCCTCACAGAGGCCATTTGAGCATGCACAGTGGCCATTTTGTTTTCAGGAGCCAATTTTTAAAAAATTTTTAATTTTACAAAATGGCACCCCCTGCAAGTGGCGCCCGGGGCACGTGCCCTGCCTGCCCCACACTAGATACGCCCCTGGATGAAATACTTGTCTTGGATCCAACCAAATTCTAACACAAGCAGAAGGCACTTCCACTCATACAAGGGGGCAGGGTTGATTTGATTTAAATCATGATATAAATCGCTTCACAGGATTCAATTTTAATGATTTAAATCACTTGTCAGGAATATTCTATTTCATCATCCTTTTCTAGTAAAAATACATTCTTTTTGTCTAATATAACCTTAATATACATCCAGATATGTAGATTTCATTTTTATAAAGGTACACACTTTTCAATGCTGTTCCATTTGGGCAAACAGGCCTTGCATTTCTTTCTTGAACTATTTGCATTTTGCACACATGCCTGTCTTATCCACAGGTACAGGAACTTGTATTCCCAAATGAGTTATTTTTTACGGCCTGCTGCCACAATAGACATTTCCATTCTACAATGGAGAATACACTAAGAAAATGTTTCATCAGGCCGCATGAATATGTTCTCTTCACTTTTGGTTTCATTTTCTATTCCCCCTCCACTATCCCTTGCATTTATATCCAGCAGACGACGACTCCTTGCTCAGATCTACTCCATCTCCTCAAATCCTCTATTCATTCATTGGCCTTCTTTAGCTCAATACAGACATTATGCTGTACAAGTGTACAGATATCTGTACACGTTTATGTGAATTACTGTACCTACATTCATGTTAAAAGTGAACCTGGCTACAGGCCCTTCAGATAGGAAATGTACTTCTGTACCTGCGTTCAACATGTGAATGACTGTGTACACTGTACACTCGTACAAGTGTTCAACTTAACATGTGAATGGGCCTACTGCAGTGGTTCCCAAACTGGGAACCTCCAGATGTTGCTGAGCTACAGCTCCCATCATCCCCAGCCACAATAAATTGTAGTTGGGGCTGATGCGAATTGTAGTTCAACAACATCTGGAGACTCCCAGTTTGGGAACCACTGGCCTAATGTCTTTGCACTTTTAGAAAGAGAAAGAGGGGCAAGGGCTTGATTATGTGTGTGTGCTGCATGTACAACACCTGCAGAATAGGACTGATCAGGTCTGTTATCTCTCAACCCCATATGCTGCTGTTAAGTTCACAGAATTTAATTAGGAGTTGTTATTATTAACATTCATGATGATATCCTTGACCTAGGTTCTTTTTAAATAGTTTAAAAAATATTAAAATCCAGTTTAAAATGTTTAAAAATCCATTTTTTAAAAAAACAAATTTTTATCAATCCTGCAAGGGGGTCTTCAATCTCCATGAAGCTGCCCCAGGTTCAAGCTTCCCATACTGTATGTCCCCAAGTCTCAAAAGGGGCTTTTTCAGGGATGCAAGGGATGCAACAGGAAGGAAGCAGCAGAAAAGCCTCAATGCACAAGTGGAACTCTGCTTATATTTCTATGAATTCAAATCAATATTTTTGAATCCATTAATAAAATTCAAATAATAATAATAATATCATCATCAAGCTAGGAAGCCTATGCAGAATCAATACATCTGAATGATGTATGCATATAAGAATGCCGCAGAATCAATACATCTGAATGATGGATGCATATAAGAATGCCGCATATAAATACTTTACAACTGACAGAAATAGTTTGCAAACTGAGTAGCATGCTTACTATAATTTGATCCAGCATTTATATTTAAGCACAGGCCAAATTCCATACTTGTATATCAATGATTGGGGCAGGGGAAATGATGGCACTAGGCGGAAAGCTATACATCAGACTGAACCTAAGTGAAAGCGGCAGGGAAAGAGCACATAATCCTGCAGTGCACCTTTTAAAACACCAGTTAACTACTGTACATTTGCACTAGTCATATGGCAAAGATAGCTGCATGTTTGTAATACTCTTTCATAAGCAGAAAGGTTCAGTCATTTCTCTTTAGAGATAAAGGGAAAAGAGAGCTGAGTAACATATTTACTGCCAGTAGTGTTTTAATTACTAATTTATTAATGTAGTGCTAATTTAGTGTTTTGGTTGCCAATTTATTATGAGAAAGCAAATTATGCAACGTTATTACCACTATATATGTGTGTGTGTGTGTGTGTGTGTGTGTGTGTGTGTGTGTGTGTATAAAACAAGTATAGATGAGATCCCTAAACATTCTATCACATACACATAAGCCAGCTTTAGAAACTGGAATCTGATTCGAGGTAAGGTCCCTAATGAGTTTCCCATGTGATTGCCATCTAGAATATGGGTGACTTGCACAAAACTGGTCTTCTTTTACAAAGTGTTTTCTGGATTATACAGTATTACTGAGAGGATGGAATGTAGCCAGCACATTTCGCAGTGGAAGCTAGTTAGCTACTCTAAAATTAAGAGGATTGAAAAGCCTGCCCTTTATTATATATAAGAGATTTACTACATATAAGCTGTTGAGAACCACTTCAGGATCAAAATATGCCCAGCAATACCAGTATTATTATAGCTGACACTGTTGTACACAGCCATGCAATAGCATTTTAGTGACTGAAATTAGGCATGTGCACGAACCGGTTAAGAATCTTTTCTGAACCTCTGAACCAGTCTGGCGGTTTGGGTTGCAGAAAATTGTAGATGTACATGTAATCCTAATACAGATATGAATATATTTCAGTTACGGATGTGCACAAACAGGCAGACGGCCAGTGCGGTGGTGGGGGTGAGGGTTTAAGGAGCAGGGCGGGTGCTCTTAGCCCCTCCACCACATTTCATGCACATGCACTGGCTACTTCCCGTCTGACGCTAACCGGGGCAGCAAGTGAGCTAATTTAAATCAAGTTCCCCATTGATGCATCTTCACATATTTCTTAATAATGATCAAATCTGATCACTAAAACATGTTAACGTTGAGTTGTAATTAATTTACAACTCAAAATGTACAACATCAAGTAGAGTATACTTCGTCTTTTTAAAAAAAAGATAACATGATTTCTACTAGTTTAGGAATAGTATGTAATACCTTTTTAAAAAATTGATACCTTTACTCATTAACCGTGTCAAGCTGCTGACACTGTAACACTATATGAGAGATTTCAAGCGCTAACAGAATCACACATATTTTATGAAAGAATCTTAAATGCAATTGCAGCAGTCTCCTGAGTTGCCTAGGCTTTCCATACAACTCTTCATTTGTCTTAACATTTATTTATATTCTGCATCCATTCTTATACGTACCTGTCTCTTTATTCCTTGGCTCAGGTCCATCAAATGATCCTGCTATCCAGCCAAAGTCTTTTGCACTTGACAGTAAGTCTGAGACTAAAAGCCCATAAATCTCCAGAAACAAGAGCTGGTAGTTATTGGGCAGTGCCAGGTAGACTATAGCCATTTTCATGAGATGAAACTGAAATGAACATCATTTCAGGTAAATTAATGAATGTGAGAAAGAGCCATCAGTTCATCACTGTAGGTGCAGCATGTTTGTAATGAGATTTAATCACGTTATTTTTAAAATGAGAAATTTTCAAAAGGCAAAACAAAGTTAAAAATATGATTTACTTCTTAACAAAAATATTTTCAGCCACCCTTTCTGTGGCATTATATTTCATAAACAGGCTGACACACACATACATACAATACCTACTGGGCACTAGAGTGTTTTGCTTCTCATGGCAGTTAGTAAGCCATGTGTTTGTGACACATGTGTAGATGACAAGCCTGATGTGCCTGCTACAACAGATGGGTGCTTTGGCTGAAAAAAGGCTGAATTTGCACAAGTTGGTGCAAGGGCAGCGTTAGAATCATCAAAATGAATTAAAGTTGGTGGTGCATATTACTTACACCTGAAAATATTTTAACATGTGGAAGCTTAAGAAGTACACAATTGCACTGTAAGTGCACAAGAAACCATTTCTCAAAGACAAAACACAATAAAGTGAATTTCCTAAGGAAAGGATGCAGCTCAGGAAACATGTTTTTGGTGAGCATGTTACAGTGGTCAGAAGAGAACTTCACAGAAACACTCTTGCACCACACTCCAAAACTATGTATGGAGAGGCCAATCTTCTCCAAGGAGAGAGAGGCAGAAGCACCAGCTCTAGAAGGTTCCAAAGAGGTGCAGAACTTCATTATCAGTCTGCACAGAGCTTGTGAAGGAGACCGATACCTCTTTTAAAAAATGAAATTCAGGACTTTACATGGTTAGTAACAGCAACAAAGTAATTCCTCATCATATTCTTAGTTACGCAGATATTACATACACTGAATCTTAGGCAACTGGCCAGATCAAGGCACATATTCTGGAGTTTCAGCAACAGGAAGTTACATAAAATCTGTATAAAAGGGCAGTACATTACTTACTTCATAATATTGTCACTTTCTAAAGGATTACAAGAAATATATTTGTCTCAAAATGGCAACACACATTTACCCTATATTCTAGAAACTATTATAAATGCATTACACAGAAGCAGATTGATCATGGTTTCTGCAACATCAAGAGCATATCATCCCATATAGGAATTTGAATAGGCATTTCTCAGATTAAATATTTATCTTAGTATTGTATTATCCTCATCTCTCCCTTGCCCTTTTATATCTTCACAATATTGTTTAAATTATTCTAACACTTTACTTCATAGCTACTGATGTCAGAAGGTAGGTTGAAGTTTCATGGTGCAGCAACATGTAAGACATACTGCATTTGGCTACAGAATGAGGCCAGGATCTAGAGATACAGGCATGTATTTAGCTTTTATTAGACCACCATCTATGAAATTTACTCTTCCAAAATTTCTTTAGTTGGCCGTTAAATGACACCTACAAGCAAGACTGTGGTGTATATGACAATGGTCACTGGCTTAGCTAGCTTTAGAAATGTATTAGACCTGTCCTCCATGGAATTATCTATTAGTAGCTATTAACCACAAAGCTAGAGCAGTCCCCATGTCTGGAGGTTATATCTCAGCAAGTATCAGACCAACAGTATGGGAGGGCCCTCCATACTCTATCTGTGGACTTGAAAAACACATCTGGCTGACTATTGCTGGAAACAGGAAGTTCAACAAGGTGGACCATGTGTTCTGATTAAGTAGCTACTCTTATTTTCTTATTATGCCTATATATTTTAAATAGTATTATCAATATGTGCCTTATTATTATTTTCTTTCAAAAAAGTAGTTCTCAGAAACGTTTATGTAGCAAATAAAATGAAAAGATGGTTCCCTGTACCAAACGGGCACAAAGTCTATAGAGAGACACAAGGGACATCAGTAAATGGCTATTGACGAGACACTGTGCTGGGTCAAATAGGGACAACTGCTCTTTGCTAAGGCTCTGCAGTCACAGCAGCCTGACAAGCACATCGGACCTAATATGCCCTCTGTCAGGCATTTCCGGAAAGAGTGTAACTCTGCCATAATTCTGATATGCCTGTTGGACCTCCTCCCACTCCCCGGCCTGACAAAGGGTTCCTGCTGCCGAGTCAGAGATAATTTCTCTCTGATGTGGGAGCAGGGTTGGTTTTGAGGGGCTGCATGTTGGCAAACAGATGATGAAGGTAATCGGGATGGAGAATGAGGGGGACCCTCTGGGAAATTAGGTCAGAACATCGGAAATTCTGACCTAATCCAACTGACTGCCAGTTTGGGGTGGGGGCTATGTAAGCCCTCCCAAGTATCTCTCTTTTGGCACCAGTCAAATCATATTGGACATTTTTCAACGTGCACAGGTCTACTCTTTGCCCAGTTACCAGGGAGCTAAGATTTTAGCCATTCGAATTTCATATAGAAATGGTTGACTGCCAACCTCTTCCTCTTTCAAACTAAGAGCTGGTTCATACATGCATGTTCATAACATTGGTTGCTATTTCAAGTCATGACTTACATGCATGTGTGCATCACCACAGAGCAAACTTGAAACTTCTGCTTTACCCCACATCTCAAAGAGGTTTAAATAGTTCTTATTCTGTTCTGTTAGCCTGGCTTTTAAGCTAATGTTTCGCTGCTATTATCTTTTGGTCTTTTATATTATATACATACATACATATATCCCCCTCATCCTGCATTCTCGGACCACAGGACAGAGAACAAATTAAAACAATTATAAAGACTTCATTAAAAATAACCACTAGCAGAGGCAGCCAAGGTCTGAGTGAAAAGGGCTGTCTTAAAGTCACCTCCCAAAGATTGGGAATGAAAAAGACATGCAGATCTCACCTCAGAGCAAGTTCCACAGCCTGGGGGGACAATTTCCAAGGTGGCCATGTCTCACAAGCTTGACAAATGTATGATCACATTGTTGCTCTATATTTTAATATTTATAAGTCTGTAAGCTGCTTTCAGTGATCTTGGACAAAAATGTTCAGAACAGAAAATTTCACTAATGTATTTTTCTAAAATTTACTGCAACAGAAAGTAACACCACAACTAAAGATATGATTGCATCCAAGAGCTGAAAATGAAACCAAAACCCCTCTGTTGTTTGTAATAGGCATGACCCCACTTTCACAAATACTCAACAAAACAGGCCTCGGATACCAAACATCTAAAACATCCAGTAAAATCAACCATCTGCTGTACAAGGACGATCTGAAGTTGTATGGAAAGTCCCAGTCAGAAATCGAATCACTGCTAAACACTGTCCGTATATTCAGTAGCGATATAGCAATGGAGTTTGGACTAGACAAGTGTGCTGCATTAATAATGAAAAGAGGAAAAATAACAAAAACAGAAGGAATAGAACTACCCAATGGAAGCAAGATCAAGAACCTGGAAGAGAAAGAACATTACAAATACTTGGGCATTCTCCAGGCTGATAACATCGCACACACTGAAGTTAAAAGAAAAATGGGAAGTGAATACATCAGGAGAGTTAGAAAAATCCTAAAGTCCAAACTCAATGGCGGGAACATCATACAAGCCATAAACACCTGGGCTATACCTGTTATCAGATACACTGCAGGAGTAATAGACTGGACCCAGGCAGAGCTGGAGACGCTAGATCGTAAGACCAGGAAAATCATGACCATCAATCATGCTCTGCACCCCCACAGTGATGTCGATAGGCTATACCTCCCTTGCAGCTCAGGTGGAAGAGGAATGCTGCAAGTCCATCAAACAGTAGAGAAGGAGAAAAGAGGCCTTGAAGAATATATAAAGGACAGTGAAGAAGATGCACTTAAAATGGTCAAGAACGAGAAACTATTCAACACCAATCAAACAAAACAAGCCTACAAGAAAGAACAAGTCAAGAACCGAGCAGAAAAATGGAGAAATAAGCCACTGCATGGTCAATATTTGCACAATATAGGTGGAAAACCAGACATAAGCAAGATCTGGCAATGGATTAAGAATGGCAACTTGAAGAAAGAAACAGAGGGTTTCATACTGGCTGCACAAGAACAGGCACTAAGAACAAATACAATAAGAGCAAAAGTCGAAAAGTCAACAACAAACAGCAAGTGCCGCCTTTGTAAAGAAGCAGATGAAACCGTGGACCACCTAAGCAGCTGTTGTAAAAAGATCGCACAGACTGACTACAAACAAAGGCATGACAAGGTAGCAGGGATGATACACTGGAACATCTGCAAAAAATACAAGCTACCTGTAGCCAAGAATTGGTGGGACCATAAAATTGAAAAAGCTGAAGAAAATGAAGATGTAAAAATATTATGGGACTTCCGACTACAAACAGACAAACATCTGCCACACAATACACCAGATATAACTGTAGTCGAGAAGAAAGAAAAGCAAGTTAAAATAATCGACATAGCAATACCAGGGGATAGCAGAATAGAAGAAAAAGAAATAGGAAAAAAATCACAAAATACAAAGATCTACAAATTGAAAGGCTGTGGCAGAAAAAGACCAAAATAATCCCAGTGGTAATTGGCGCTCTGGGTGCAGTTCCAAAAGACCTTGAAGAGCACCTCAACACCATAGGGGCCACAGAAATCACCATCAGCCAATTACAAAAAGCAACTTTACTGGGAACAGCCTATATTCTGCGATGATATCTATAACAATTGACAATAAAATTCAGCCATCCCAGGTCCTTGGGAAGGACTTGATGTCTGGATAAAACAAACCACTCAATAACACCTGTCTGACTGTGTAAACAAGAAATAATAATAATAATGGAGTGCTGCTGCCATGCAGCACAGCCCCACTGGTGGTGCTTATGTATGTGGCTGATACTCCAGCTGCCTGCTTTCTCTTCTACAACTAACATACGATCTGCCTGCTGAGATACGATCCTCTCCATCTCTGGCAATTTTCAGAAAACACCTGAAAACTCATCTCTTCAACCAGGCTTTCTCAGCTTTTTAATACTTGTTTTTAAATTTTTCTGATTATTTAACTGTTGTTTTATTATGTTTTTAATGGTTAATCATTGTTTTATGCTTTATAATTTTTGTTTTAATTATTAACTGATTTTAATGGTGTTTTAATGTAAACCGCCCTGAGCCTTTTGGAAGGGCGGTATAAAAGTTTTAATAATAATAATAATAACAACTACTACTACTACTACTACTACTACTACTGATATTTCTATACTGCTCTTCAACTGAAGTTCTCAAAGTAATTTACATATAAAAATAAATACCTAAGTAAGATGGTCCCCTGTCCCGAAAGGACTCACAATCTAAAAAGAAACATAAGGTGGATACCAGCAACAGCCATTGGAAGGATGCTGTGCTGGAGTTGGATAGGGCCAGTTGCTCTCCCCCTGTTAAATATAAGACAATCACCACTTTAAAAGGTATCTCTTTGCATTATTAGCAGGGCTTCTGCAACATGGCAACCAGTGAAATGGAAGTGTGCCCTCACTGAAAAAAATGTTCAATTCAGACCCATAAATGAGAAGATAAGTTACCTTTGGATATGCAAAAAACCCACATTTTTTCATGGCGTTAACTTTTTAAAATATAAATCTGTTATATACTCAGATTGCCATGTTAAAATATTCACGAATGTTACAGTTCAAAACATTTTCAAATGAATGTTGAATTTTCTTTTTTTTTTTAATTAACATTTAAACCACATCAGGAGTGTGGTTAGGGGGAAATTAGGGAGGAGGGACAATCATCCCTTGGATGTCAGCTTTTTCACAGCTGCTGCACACTGGAGCAACACTTTCAACGAGCTGTCCACCATGACCCCAAGATCTCTCTCCTGGTCAGTCACGAATAGCTCAGATTGCATCAGAGTATATGTAAAGCTGGGGGGTTTTTGGCCACAATATTAATCACTTTAAAGTTGCCAACACTGAACTGCATTTGCCATTTTGTCACCCAATCCTCCAATTTGGAGATATCTATCTATCTATTTATTTATTTGATTTCTATACCGCCCTTACAAAAATGGCTCAGGGTGGTTCACACAGAGAAATAACAAATAAATAAGATAAACAAAATGGATCCCTGTCTCCAAAGGGCTCACAATCTAAAACAGCAACAGTCACTGGAAGTACTGTGCTGCAACAGCAACAGTCCCTGGAAGTACTGTGCTGGGGGTGGATAGGGCCAGTTACTCTCCCCCTGCTAAATAAAGAAAATCACCACATTAAAAGGTGCCTCTTTGCCAAGTTAGCAGGGGTACACCCTTTTGGGTCAAAATCCAAGAGAACCTTTTGGATCAAAATCCAAAAACAATCCAAAACAATCTGTTTTGGATTTCACTACCCTAAATAGTTTGGCATCATCTGCAAATCTGGCCACCTCACTGCTTACCCCAACTTCTAGATCATTTATTAACAAGTTAAAGAGCATGCGTCCCAGAACAGATCCTGGTGGACCCCACTTCTTACTTCCCTCCATTGTGAAAACTCTCCATTTATACCTGCCCTTTGTTTCCTGTCTTTCAACCAGTTACTAATCTGCACACGTACTTGTCCCCTTATCCAATGACTGCTAAATTTTCTCAAGCGTCTTTGATGAGAAACTTTGTCGAAAGCTTTTTGGAATTCCAGATATACAGTGTCTACCAGATCACCTTTATCCACATACCTGTTGGCACTCTCAAAGAACTCCAAAAGGTTGGTGAGGCAAGATTTACCTTTGCAGAAGCCATGCTGGTTCTCCCTCAGCAGGGCCTGTTCTTCTATGTGATTTACAATTTTATCTTTGAGAATACTTCAGTTCACCCAGAACAGATGTTAAGCTAACTGGCCTGTTTCCCAGATTGCCCCTGGATCCTTTTTTGAAAATTGGTGTTACATTGCCTACTTTCCAGTCCTCCAGTACAGAGCCTGATTGTAGGTTTAAGTTATATATATTTGCAAGGAGGTCAGCAATTTCACATTGGAGTTCTTTAAGGACTCTTGGATGGATGCCGCCTGGCCCTGGCGATTTGCTAGTTTTTAAATTTCCCCCAACCATTTAGAACAACAAAAAAATATTTATATACAGCTTTTCAACAAAAGTTTGCAAAGACAAGTTTGCAAAGCCGTTTTATCGAGTGAAATAATAAATAAATAAATGAGATTTATAAGATAAGTTTAGAACATCATCTCTATCTGACTCAGTTCTTTAGCCTCTGTTCCTGAGAAGCCCGGTTCAGGGACAGGTAAATGCTCAGTATCCTATGCTGTGATGACAGATGCAAAGAATCCATTTAGCTTCTCTGCAACCTCCATATCCATGTCCAACTGCCTCCCTAGCAGGTTTCCTGCTTCTGATTTATTTAAAGAAGTTTTTGTTATTCCCCTTGATGCTTTTGGCTAAATGAGAAGGCAGAGCGGCCGGGCAGCAAGGAAATGGTGGCGGCAGGCGGAGGAACAAAGGAAACAGTGGTGAAGGTGGACGTGGGGAGGAAGGAAGGAAACGGCAGCGGAGACAGGTGGTCAGGCGGGAAAATGACAGCACCAGCAGGCAGGAGAGGGGAGAAGGTGGGGTGGGCGGGACTGAAGGAGGAGAAGGCAGGGAGGGCGGGTGAAAAAGGCAGCAGCGGGGATGAGAGGAAGGAAACGGAGGTGGGGGCAGGCGGCCAGGCGGGGAGAACTAGAGGCACAGTGAAATAGGAAATGGTTGCATGCAGTACCAACACTAAATCATAGCTGGATGTTGCACGAATGAACAGAGCAAAGGTGAGCTAAGCTAAGCCTTATCCTCACAAGATGCCTCTCCCTTCCACCTTCACGTGTGAGAGGAATTAAAACTTGAATATTCGATTTAGAATAAGCCTGTTTTGGTTACATTTCAACTCAGCACATAGTGTGTTTAGTCTAACCTGAGTTAATTCACAAACCAGGATCAAAATGACAGTCCAGTTCCAGGGTTGTCAACGGTAGAAAGAGTAAGCTACAACTTCTCATGTTCAGATAAAACAGGAAACTGCTGTTTATTTTAAAACCCTAAGTGTTTCAATCCCCTTTCCATGGGTGCAGGGGTGGCGAATGTTTGTGTATCCAATACTGAATTATTGTTTAGCATGTCTGCATGCAGCCAGAATTTGCCATTCTCACACCGTCATACCATTTTCATTCTTTCCATGAAAAAAATGCAAGTATGAAGCAGCCTCCACACATCCAGCCTCCTACCCAAGATGTAAATAATAAATGTAAATAATAATAATAATAATAATACCCAAGATGTGTGCGTGTGATCTCAGCAAACCAAACAGCCAAGATGGATTAGAAAAAGTGCATTCATTCTATCTCTCAATCGTAGGGGTTTCAGTATTTCCATCTTATCAAGACAGTTAACCAGCATTCATTTGCTATATTTAACTCTGTGCTGATTAATAGAAACCCATGTGTGCACATCAGTGTCAATAACTGCTGCTTCTTCAGCAAAAGTATTACTCAGAAGCTCAACAATAAATATTCCTAGAGTGTCTGCATACCTTTGTGTGAGCTGCATTCAACAGCAACAGTGAAGCCTTGAGCTTAATGTAACCACTTAATCCTAAATCCAAATTCCAGCTGTGTGAGAAGGCAGCACTTACGCAGGGGGTGCTGCCTGTTCTTCCATTCTATCCTGCCAAAAAGAGGAGCTCTGGGGAGATGCAGGGAGATGCAGACAGAGGAGGAAATCAGCACGCTCCCCACCAGGGTCAGGGTGAGCACAAGTGCCTTCTATTCACACATCAGGATCAACAGATCCAAGTCATATACTCTTTTGTTTTGGTTTCTTTTTAAATCAAGCCTTGATACATTTTCTTTGAATCCCCGCCAAATTTAAGCATACGACAATGGACACTCGACAAAATTACCATATTTAGTAACAGATATTGTGGAAAGGGTAAAAGACTCTATCTTCTTTACAATTAACATACTTAGAACAGAAACAGGGCTAGCTGAGACAAACAAACCTTTTTTTACATAACTGTCTCCGAATATCCAAGTCTAGGCATCAAAGTTAAATATCTAGGCTCCCTGGCACCTGAGATTTGTCAAATCCTGTTTTAAATCTAGTTTTACTTTCCCATTATGCAGGTTATCTCAAAAGTGTCGTAGTTTCAACTGAAGTAACTCTTCTACTGCAGGGGAAAGAACTAGTACAGAAAGATTGGCTCAAACGAGCTAATATACCTAGACTACATGTTCATATGCATACATAACATGTCATATGCATAACCTAACCTAACTTAGCTACGTGCCAAGTCTAAGCTGAAGAGCGAACAGGGCGCACCAAGCACTTGGCATGTTCTGTTTTTCCACATCTCTACCTCAAGCACACAACTGTTTCCCCTAGAGATCGTAGTCCATCCTAAAGTGTGGGTCGTATTTCAGGCATGCTCAGAGCAGACAAGAAGTAATCTTCATTTTTGGTAGCTTCTGGCACAAGAGGGCACCACTCTCCAGTTCCTTCCCTGTCTTGCTCAGGGCAGCAACTTCATCTTAGAGAGCTCAGCGTTTTTCTTCAAATTTCCATTGAAAAATTTTCTATCTGTCCTTCATTTCTCCCCCCACTCGACTTCCCCATTTGCTCAAGGGTGGGAAGGGAGCCATGGCATTTTGGACACAAAATGTACTCCAAATTATCTTTTTCAGTTTCTATTTAGACCAGGCCTGCTCAACTTAGGCCCCCCAGCTGTTTTTGGACTACAATTCCCATAAGCCCCAGCCACAGGGGCCAATAGCCAGGGATTATGGGTGTTGTAGGCCAACATCTGCAGGAGGACCGAAGTTGAGCAGGCCTGATTTAGACTCAACTGGACTTTCTCTTCAAAGTTTGTTTTTCTCCTTTCCCCCCTGTGGGTCACTATGGACCCTTCCCAGACTGGGGATATGCTCCAGGGTTCCTTCTCAGAGGATCCCTTATCAGAGAGTAGGAGCTCGCTCTTAACCAAGTGCAGGGAGCCCTCAGCTCATGCCGGGTTGGCTGTTCTTCCAGCTTCACCCCCTGCCTCATCCACCATGGCGGGAAACCCAGCAGCAGAACTCGTGGTGGCCAAAAAATTGCTTTAAAAGATGAAACACCTAAAAGAGAAGAAGATCAAAAATCCCAAGAAACAGCCTGCATTGCCGTCCTCTCTGAGGCTTAGTGAGCAGCTGTTAGTGCAGGTGTTTTGCACTCAACTGACTCCAAGGCACTTTCTGGGAACAAAAGCATTTGGCTTAGAGGGCCCGCGTGAACTGGTCGGCATCACAGGCGTGCCTCCAGCTTCACTCGTTACTTCAAGCTATGCACACCCTGACATTCCACTCGGTGCTCCTCTCCCGGTCGAAGAAGCATCTCCTTCACTGCCAGCACAACTTCTCCTCCTGATTGAGGAGCAACCGGTTTGCCCGTTGCTCCCGACTCCAGAATCAGCTGCACCTAGAGACACCCCTGAGACGCGTAAGCTGCCACCTCCTTGTCCAGGTGAGCCCTCACTCCCTGAACCGGGGCCGACTGACCAGGACCCGACACTTACTTGCACATACTTATCCACCTGTCCCACAGAAAATTCCTGTTACAATGACCAGCATTACCAGTACCGCATCCTCCCCTTTGGGCTGTCTTCTGCCTCAAGGGTCTTCACAAAGATACTAGTTTCCCTGGCTGCCCACCTTCGGGTCTCTGGCATCTACCTTCACCTCTACTTGGGCAACGTGCTCATCCGATCGCCCTCTCTTTTACAAGGCCTGACAGGACCTGAACACCACCATCTAGTGCTTCACCCAACACAAATTCCTGATCAACAAAGCAAAGAGTCAGCCGCAACTGTCCAGGGATATCCAACTTCTGAGCATGGTCTTAGATTCCAACCAGGCCTTAGTTTACCTCACTTCAGAGGGGAGAAAAAAGCTGTTCTCATTGGTCAGCTCTCTACTTCACCGCCACTCAGCAGACATGATGCTCCTGTCCCAAATCCTGGGAACCATTATAACATGTCTGGAGTGCACCCCCTGAGTGAGATGGCACTCCCATCCTCTTCAATGAGTGATCCTCCCACTCCAGGATGCAATACTAACACGCACCCACATGAGCGTACCTCTTCCAAGAGAGATCAAACACTTTCTCGAATGGTGGATATCACCAGCAATAGCCAAGGGCCTGCCCTTCTTATAGTTACAATGGACTCCAGCCTAACTGGCAAGGGGGGGCCAATGCTCCAAGGCAGAGATGTCTCACAACATCAATTGGTTGGAGCTAAGAGTGGCTCACTTGGCTCTGATAAAGTTCCTTCTTCTCGTCACAGGTCGCCAAGTCCTTATCCGGACCGACAATGTGACCACAAAGTCACACATAAACCAGGAGAGCTGGTCTTGTGGTAGCAAGCATGATCCCATAGCTAAGCAGGGTCTGCCCTGGTTGCATATGAATGGGAGACTTGATGTGTGAGAACTGCAAGATATTCCCCTCAGGGGATGAAGCCGCTCTGGGAAGAGCAGAAGGTTCCAAGTTCCCTCCCTGGCAGCATCTCCAAGATAGGGCTGAGAGAGATTCCTGCCTGCAACCTTGGAGAAGCCGCTGCCAGTCTGTGAAGGCAATACTGAGCTAGACAGACCAATGGTCTGACTCAATATATGGCAGTTTCCTATGTTCCTATGTTCCATCAAGGAGGCACGAGGTCCAGGTCACTCTTGAAGGAGGCAGACCTACTCTTTCGATGGGTGGAGACTCATATAGCTTCAATAGCAGGAGACCACCTCCAGGGAGTGGCCAATATTCAGGCAGATTGGCTCAGCTGCCAAATGGTGGACCCAGCGGAGTGGTCCCTTCACCAGGATGTCTTCACACAACTGAGATCAATCCTGGGAAAACCACAGGCAGACCTGTTCGCATCTCTACACAACCACCTCCCTCCTTGCTTCTTTTCCCACTTCCAGGCAAGGGAAGTGAAAGCAGTGGATGCCCTCACCTCCATTTGGCCCCCAGGTCTTCTCTATGCATTCCCTCTGATGGATAGAGGTCAGTTGTGCCATCATCCCCAGGGTGATAAAGAAGATGCTTCAGGAAGGAGTACACTGGCCACGTCAACTGTGGTTCTTGGATCTGATGTCCCTAGCCACTCATCCACCCCTCTTCCTACCCTCATGCCCAGATCTACTATCCCAAGAACCAATCCTTCACCCCGATCCCAAACAGCTCCATCTCTGTGCTTGGAGGTTGAGCACAGGGCGTTAGCGAACAAAAGGTATTCCGTGGCTGTCCAAGATACCATCCTAGCATCATGTTGACCTTCAACAAACAGCATTTATTAGGTGACTTGGGCAGCCTTCTCAGGCTGGTCCAGGAGAAAGCAGATTAACCACCTCAAAGCGGGGTTCCCCAATGTCTTGGTATTCCTGCAATCAGGGGTAGACTTGTAGCTATGTCCCAACACCTTGAGATGCCAAGCCTCGGCTTAGCCTTGGTTCTCAACCTGTCCACATAGGGGACTCAGAACCTCCACCCTCATATATCCAGGTTCCTTAGAGGAACATCGAATCTGGCTCCTCCTCCAGTTCACCATTTCCCCTCCTGTAACATGAACAAGGTCCTTAATGCTCTAACCAGGCCCCCCTTTGAACCACTCTCTATGATGCCCTTAAAGCTCCTATCCTACAAAACGCTTTTTCTGGTGGTGGTCACTTCTGCCTGCAGGGTTTTGGAATTAGCAGCCCTATCATCACGAAAATAACTCTGTACCTTCCTACCCGACACTGTCGTTCTTAGAGTCGACCCTACCTTATTACCCAAGATCACTTCCATGTTCCACAGAGCCCAGGACATGGTCCTGCTGTCCTTCTGCCCCTCTCCTTCTCATCCCAGGAAGCAGTCGTGGCACACTCTAGATGTTTGCAGGACCCTGCGAACCTATCTGCAACATACCAAACCCCTCCGCTGGTCTGATTCCCTGTTTGTTTCCTTCTAACCTCCATTGACAGACTCCAAGGTCTCCAAGTCGGACCTAGCCTTCTGGGTTCGCAAATGCATTGTCCTCACCTATGAAGCCTCTAACCTTCCTGTTCCCGGCAACATTGCGGCCCATTCTATCCATAGTGCCACCACTTCTCCATTCGTACACCTCTCGCTAAGACCACATGGTCATCTACTATACCCTTTATTAAACACTATAAAATATCTTCCTTTCTGACCTCTCGGGCCGCCTTCGGCCACATGTCCCTTCAACAAGTTGTCTAAGCAGATCTGTTCCCTCCCAACAGATACAGCTTGGGCATACCCCACACTTTAGGATGGACTATGATCTCTGGGGGAAAAGGAACATTGGTTCTTACCGTGAAGGGTTCTTTTCCCCCTGGGATCATAGTACATCCAGCCCACCCTTGGATGTACATAGTTTTGAGCTTACACAAAGGATTGGGGCAATCATGGTTCCCAGGGTATTTACTGCTATGACAACTTTCCTATCTAATATCAGCTTTTGTATATACTGTTGTGTTACTGACCTCTTACTCTTAACCTCTATACTTTTCTAGACCCTGTTGTTGCTGATACGCTCTCTTCTCAATTAAAGTCAAGGAACTGGTGAGTGACACCCTCTGGCACTGGAAGCTATCAAAAATCAAGACTTGCTGTCTGCTCTGAGCATGCCTGAAATACAACCCACATTTTAGGATGGGCTATGATCCCCAGGAAAAAGAACCCTTCACATACAGTGAGGGAAATAAGTATTTGATCCCCTGCTGATTTTATCTGTTTGCCCTCTGACACAGAAATGACCAGGCTATAATTGGAATGGTAGGTTTATTGTAGCTGTGAGAGACAGAACAACAACAAACAAACCCTCAAAAGCCCAGTGCCCAAAAGTCAGCGATGGATTTGCATTGTAGTGAGGGAAATAAGTATTCGATCCCCTATCAACCAGCAAGATTTCAGGCTCCCAGGTGTCTTTTCACTATATGCAGGTAACGAGCTGAGATGAGGAACACCCTCTGTAAGGGAGTGCTCCTAATCCCAGCTTGTTACAGTACCTGTATAAAAGACACCCGTCCATAGAAGCAAGCAATCACTCAGCTTCCAAACTCACCACCATGCCCAAGACCAAAGAGCTGTCGAAGGATGTCAGGGACAAGGTTGTAGACCTGCACAAGGCCGGACTGGGCTACAAGACTATCGCCAAGCAGCTTGGTGAGAAGGTGACTACAGTTGGCACGATAACTCGCAAATGGAAGAAACACAAAATAACTGTCAATCTCCCTCGGTCTGGGGCTCCATGCAAGATCTCACCTCGTGAAGTTGCAATGATCATGAGAACGGTGACAAAGCAGCCCAGAACTACACGGGGGGAACTTGTCAATTATCTCAGGGCAGCTGGAACCAGTCACCAAGAAAACAATTGGTAACACACTACGCCGTGAAGGACTGAAATCTTGCAGTGCCCGCAAGGTCCCCCTGCTCAAGGCAGCACATGTACAGGCCCGTCTGCAGTTTGCCAATGCACATCTGAATGATCCAGAGGAGAACTGGGCGAAAGTGTTGTGGTCAGATGAGACCAAAATCGAGCTCTTTGGCATCAACTCAACTCGCCGTGTGTGGAGGAGGAGGAGGAATGCTGCCTATGAGCCCAAGAACACCATCCCCACCGTCAAACATGGAGGTGGACACATTATGCTTTGGGGGTGTTTTTCTGCTAAGGGGACAGGACACCTTCACCGCATCGAAGGGACGACGGACGGGACCATGTACCGTCAGATCTTGGGTGAGCACCTCCTTCCCTCAGCCAGGGCATTGAGAATGGGTCGTGGATGGGTATTCCAGCATGACAATGACCCAAAACACACAGCCAAGGCAACAAAGGAGTGGCTCAAGAAGAAGCACATGAAGGTCCTGGAGTGGCCCAGCCAGTCTCCAGACCTTAATCCCATAGAAAATCTGTGGAGGGAGCTGAAGGTTCGGGTTGCCAAACATCAGCCTCGAAACCTTTCTGACTTGGAGAGGATCTGCAGAGGAGTGGGACAACATCCCTCCTGGGTTGTGTGCAAACCTGGTGGCCAACTACAAGAAACGTCTGACCTCTGTGATTGCCAACAAGGGTTTTGCCACCAAGTACTAAGACATCTTTTGTGAAGGGATCGAATACTTATTTCCCTCACTACAATGCAAATCCATCGCTGACTTTTGGGCACTGGGCTTTTGAGGGTTTGTTTGTTGTTATTCTGTCTCTCACAGCTACAATAAACCTACCATTCCAATTATAGCCTGGTCATTTCTGTGTCAGAGGGCAAACAGACAAAATCAGCAGGGGATCAAATACTTATTTCCCTCACTGTAAGAACCAATGTTCCTTTCTATCTTCCCCACTCCAGGAAATGAATTAACTCCTCAAATACACACATCTCCCAGGTGAATTAACTAAAGATCATGCATCTCCCAGGTATGTGGGAGATGCAGTTACTGCTTTTTTTGATAAGATTAAGGAACAGTCAACAGCATCTTGTAGCACAGGTGCTCCCAACCTGTGGTACTCCAGATGTTGATGATCTACAACTCCCATCATCCCCAGCCACAATAAAATCTAATTTGGGATGATGTGAATTATTTTATTGTTATTTATTGTTCAATTTGTATACTACCTTTCATTAAAATAATCCCAAGGCGGTTAAACCATCCGAAGTCAGTTTGTTTAACCACCTTATAGTTAAACTGTTATAGTTAAGCAACACCTGTAGTACCACAGATTGGGAACCCCTGCTATAGCAAATACATTCAATAGCCTCTGCAGAATCCTGGAAAGTCTGTTTTAAATGATACAGGTTTCATAATCTCATAGTTGCAAAGAATGAAGTGAACGAGTGGCACAATTGTAGAGAGTCTCAAATAGAGAAGAGTAGGGTCATTATAAGTTCATTTCTTTTTGTGTGTGAAAAAGAAGCTTCACGTTCCAAGTTGGTAGGGTGGTGTCTATTGATCTCTGTACAGTAATCCCTCGACCTACGAACTACTCGACATCCGATGTTTTCGAGTTACGAGCGACAAAAAAGACCGGAAGTAGTTGCCGGTTTAGATTCAGCTTACTCGACCTACGAATTTTTAGATGCGGTTTCCTCGACTTATGAATGTTTCCAGACTTCCGTGGTACGCTCTTCGACTTACGAAAATTTCGACCTCCGAACGTGCGTTCGGAATGGATTAATTACGTAAGTCGAGGGACCACTGTATTGCAAACACTGGACTTTCTCCAGGCTCAGGTAGGCCTTTCCTACTGCATATTTTAGCAATGGATATAAATGGTATAAAGAGGCCTTACCAAAACACACACACACCTGGGTTAAACATTTATGACTATTACTTTTCCAAAGCTTACCTGCCTGTTTGCTTAGAAGAAATTCTTGCTTGCTAGAGTTTCAGTGACTATTTTTCAACTGCAATGAAAGCAAATTCTGAGAAGATGTAGGACGCGGCTTTACTGAGGTTCCTGGTCAACCAGCAGCAGGAACCACCTCACTCCATTCTGAAAGGGTACAGGGTCCACAAAGCATGTGACCGCTCTCTCTCTCACGGTTCCGGCAGGGTGATCGTTCTTGAATATGTACACAGAAGCGTCTAGGAACAAGCGTCTGGAACAAGGCAGGCAAATCTTTGGCACCAGTTAGTTAACTTAGTTACCACAATGGCTCACATTTTGGTCAGATGGGCATAACACACACTTCACTCACTTTTCCATAGTATTTTAGAGTGCTGTTATGATTCTAATATGTGAAGCTGTATTGTATTTTTTTCTCAGGAAGTTCTTTATCAGGTTCTCAAGCCAGTTGCTATAGAAATAAGTCAATCAAGGTTGTTTCAACGTTAGGGGTGGAGAGGGTGGGAGGAGATTTAATTTTACATACAACATTTTAGGAGCAGCAAGTGAATTATCTAGCTTTTAATTCTGGTGCTCACCAAGTGACAATAATCTTTATTTTAAAACACAATTAAAAATTTCAAACACACCATTCTGATTAATATCTACAACACACTCTGTATATATATTACTGAAAACAGAAACAAGCAATTCAGTAGGATAACTTTTGAGGTAAAGGGAACGTTTTCTGTAGTGTGTTAATTCGGACAAATCTTTCCCTTTAGGAATCAAATGAGGACTGTCATGCTTCCATGTAAATAAAAAAGGAATAGAAATATTTGCCTTTTATTTTATTATGTTTATATACTAATAGTCAAGTATTGAGTTAGTTTACACACACAAACAATTAACAGGAATTAAAATAATCAACTGAAAACCTGACCAAAGAATTGCCATTTCAAGGTCTTCTTAAAGGCTACCAAAGCTGTTAATCCTCGAGTCTCGAGGTACATGTTCCAAAGTTCAGAAACAGTTACAAAACTAGCAGCTACTGCAGACAGACATTACCAGATTATTATTATTTATTTAGTACATTTATATACTGCCCCATACAAAAATGTCCCTGGGCAGTTCACAATATGTTGTGAACAGTTACAGCAGCCCTTAATGAGTGGTGGGGATCATACAGAAGTATAATGAGTGGTAGGGATCATACAGAAGTATGTGTTATCTTAGGTAACCCGGGCCTAAGCTGTGTAGAGCTTTCAAAGTAACCATCAGCACTTTACATTTTTCCTCAGTAGCAGTATAATTTTACAACAGAAATAATATTGTCTTTCCTAGTTACTTGGCAGACCATCATGGCTGCTGAATTCTGTGCTAACTGTAGTTTCCAGACTACATTCAAAGGCAGGCCTACACAGAGCACCTTGCAGAAGTCAAGCATAGAGCTTGCCAGCATATACACCACTATTTTGACATCACTCACTTTTAACAATGGATGCAGCTGGCATATCAACCAAAACATTCAGAACGACATCAAAAGCTAGTCAGATCAAATGAAGTGAGGGGCCAGTTCTCCCCATACATGCTTTCAAGCATGTGAGTTGAGTGCACACATAGACATACACACGTAAGCACACACACACAGTCGTGGATGCAGCTGACAGCAGTTACTGCATCCCAAGCCTGAAAAGTATGTGCTGTATAACTGCTTCCCCTAGTAAACACAAAGCAACCTTATGCTCATTTAACTAAAACTTTATTCAGAAAAATTAAAGTATGCCGTCAAGTTGGTGTAGATTCTAGGAGTGTGCATGGTTTTGGTCCGGCATGATAGACCAGACCGCTGGACCGGTCCGGAGATCCAGCAGTCTGGCTGGGCGGGGGACTGTGGTAGTACTTAACCCCCCCCCCCGCCACGCTTCCCCCTCCGGTGCTGTTCCTTTTTAAAATCTTCTTGGGGCGGCAGAGCTCCTCTCTGCCGCCCCTGCCCCCGTCGTCGTTTGAAAAGCTTTAACAGAGACGAGCGCTAGCAGCATGCATGTGCCCTGCGCGGCGCGCGCGCGCGCTCGTCTCTGACTCTGCAGCGTGACGTATGCGGCGCACGTGCTGCAGCGTCAGAGACGAGCGCACGCGCCGTGCAGGGCGCATGCACGCCGCTAGCGCTCCTCTCTGTTAAAGCTTTTCAAACTACGACGGGGGCAGGGGCGGCAGAGAGGAGCTCTGCCACCCCAAGAAGATTTTTAAAAGGAACAGCACCGGAGGGGAAAGCGCGGCGGGGGGGGGAGTACTACCACTCCCCCGCTTAAAGTCACAGTCCCCCCCCCGCCGGACTAGGGGGGGACTCCGAGCCACGCACACCCCTAGTAGATTCCTGGCAATTGCAGAGCCCTGTAGTTGTCTTTGACAGATTACAGGAGGAGTTTACCATTGCCATCTCCTGTGCAGTATGAGATGATTCACAAGCTACTCCATTTTATCATTCTCCTTTTCCTCCCTTTTCTTTTTGAAACCACCCCCCAACACTCTACAGAATAAAATGGATAAAACTCCAAACAACAAAACACACACCCTTACTCAATAGAATACACCTCCATCCCCTTTATAACAACCAGAATTGGATTTAAAATGTAGTGACCAAGTCTTCAAGTCTTTTAGGTGGTCTGTTGTCATGCACACTTCTCCTAAGTCTTGGGTTCTCCAGCACAGGAGTTGTTAGTGAGAGTGAGTGAGTGAGTGAGTGAGTGAGTGTGTGTGTGAGAGAGAGAATGAATTGTCCACCACTTTCATCAGCCTCATCTGTGAGGTCAAAACTGGAGGCAAGATTAAATTCCTCTTCAGTTCCTCTCTTGAGATCAAACTCCCTTCCCTCTTGTCTCTTATATGCAAGTTTTAAAGTCTTGAACAGCTCCATTTCTTTCCATCATCCAATATGATAGAATATCCTCCGATTTTGATTATTTGTTTTGGTCCAGAATATTGGCAACATCCCTTTCTCACTTTGTAAGGCAACCATACTCAAAGTCTCCCACCTGAAATGTTTGCTGTTTTCACCCTGTTTCCCATTCACAGACAGTTTATATTTTTGTTGCTTCTCCCTTACCTGATCACAAATCTCTGCATCCACACAATGAGATAGCACAGAAATGGCATGGAAAGCCCCACCAGTTGTTGCCATTGGTTTAGTTTCATGGTAGCTTTGTATCTTATCAGCAATTCAAAAGGTGATTTTCCTTTAACTAGAATGAATGAGGAGTGGTTCTACAAGCAAACAGAGTTTCATGGATTGCCTCCTTCCAGGGTTATTGTTGCATAGTAGCAAGTTGTAAATTTTCCTTCACTAGCCTATTCATTCTTTCCACTAAACCATTCCCCTGAGGATGGTACAAGGAAATAGTCTTGTTATTTATCCCATGGTTATGCAAGTATTGCTCCATTACAAATTAGATAAGCTGTGTTCCATTGTTAGTCACTAGTTCTTCAAGACGACCTTCCTTCCATGAACTGGATCACCTTGTTTGTAGTAATGTCATTGAGTAAAACTTCTGGCCAACGGGAATAGTAACCCACCATCACTATCTTTGTTTTATGAGTTGGTTATCAAAATGCCCTATTATATCCTGAGCAAGATTTTCCCAGGGAGCATTGTGATACTAGGTGGTAAAAGTCTTCTGTGATTTGTCAGATACAGCACAGGCAATACAGTGCCAGATTACAGGTTCAATGTGTTTGTTCATACCTGGCCAACAGAAACTTTCTCTGATTTGCCTTTTATTTATTAATTATTACTACTACTACATTTTATAATCAAGCCCATGCCCAGGTGACCTTCGTGGGCAATTTTGATCATTTTTGCTTATAAGGAGGTTGTTCACTGAGAAGACATTGCTCATTCGCTACATGCATGTATGGTTGAAGATGTTCAGGTACCTTGTTTTTGCATGGTCATCCATTAGTTATGTAAGATTTAAGCTCAGTAAGCACTTGATCAACACTGAGGGCCACTTTCCATTCAGACAATGTGATCACTCCATGAGTTGATGAATTTATTGGTGCCATTACTATTCCTTCATCCTGGGATCTCCTCTTGGCCTGGAAGTGCAAGTTAAGATAAACAATCCCAGTTGTATTCCAAACACCTGGAAGATATTCTACCTGGAAATCAAAGTCCATAAATCCAGCGAACCATTTGGCTGTTCTTCATGTTGCTTGACTTGATCCCCAAGTAGAAAATAAACTTTCTGCCCCTTAATTAAGTTCTCAAGTGCCTCACTGCCCCACAAACATGCTAGAGCTTATTTTTCAATGACAGAATACACCTTCTCTGAAGCAGTAAACACCCTGGAAGCCAGGGGCGAAACTATATAGGGCAAGGGGCGACCATTGTCTTGAGGCAGAGACATGTCTCCCCCACCCAATGCCCACCCAAACTTCCTTAAATTTTTATTTTTTTATTTTTAGAGGAAGGCAGTGATGTGGGGGGGACATTTTAAAATTTTGTATCTGGGCTCACTCCAACCTTGTTACGCCCCTGCTGGAAGCAAAGACAACTTTAACTTCCCGGCCCCCTTTTTGCTGGGTTAAGACAACACCCAAATCATACTCAGAAGCATCAGGAGTTACAATAGTGTGCCTGTTTGTGTCAAAAGAAGTGAGAGCAGGGCTTTCAGCAAGGGTCGATGCAAAGGGCAGTCAAAGGGCAGGCTGTGTATTTGCGAGAACTTTTGAGCAAAGGAAGAATGATAGGCATAAGACACGTCCAAAATTGTGAACACTGAGGCCTCTTTAAGAGTAAGCAGCATTTCACTGATATTGGGTAATAGATGACAATCCACTACCATGTTGGAGTTCACGTCTTAAATCCATGCTCATTCGATTTCTGCACAAGAACAATGGGAGAGACCCATTCTGATGAATCAAAAGATTCTGTGTCAGCATGCTATAGTCTTAAAAGCTCCTCTTTAAGTGGTTGATGCAATGCTATGGGTATGCACCTCACTTTGTGTTCTACAGGTATTGCATTTGCCTTCTGAATTTTATGTTTGAAATGTATGGCAGTGCTAGGAGGCATCTGGTGGGCCACTGTGTGAAACAGGATGCTGAACTAGATGGGCTTTGTGCCTGATCCAGCAGTGCTGTTCTTATGAGTATCAGCAAACCACATCCAAAGCAAACCAAATCCAAAGAATCAGCAATCATATCAACATATGCATTCTCCATCATCTGTAATATCTGTAATAATAAATTTGTGCTAATTGAGACTAACACTATCCAGAAATCTGATGTTTCCAACCAACCCAATATTGAGACTCCTTTTTGTGACATGTACACTTTCCCATCTGCAATACAACCCTTGTATTCCAGGACTACAGGGACATATCAATTTATGACACTAGGGGAACCTCCAGATCCCCTTGGGTGGATGTCTGAAGGCTGCAGATTCAGATCTGATATCATAAGGTGTTTCTTGTGAAGCAGATGAGAAATGATAATGTGAGAAGAACCAGAACCAGCCAATGTCCGCACTTAATGGCTATTAAGTTTTATTTGACAATGTGGAGAAGCAGCTATAAGTGTGTCACACTTTAAAATGCTGCCAGGACATGGCTCATCTGCTTCATCCTTATCATACAGTGAACCAGTAATGGAATGGACAGCAGACTTGCAAACCTTGGGAAAGTGTCCCCTTTCTTTTTTTGCACATGTTGCAAGTGACCTTCCATGCATGACAGCGAGCAAAATCAGTTTTGTGGGCAGAGTCTCCACATCAGTAGCTCCTCCTTTCTTGTGTTGTCACTTTCTGGGAAGATTGGGTTTGGAAGGATTTAGACTGAACAGCTGGATTTCAGGAGGCTGGTTTTGAGGTACTTAAGAGAGCAATTTGGCACAGTAAAGAGTATTTTTCATCCTCCTATGCATCCTCTTCCAAGTTAGTAGGAAAAGGCAAATTATATATTTTTTGGCTTTCATGGCCCAGGCAGTGAAGCAATATAGCCTTCTGTTTTGTTTGAGTAAAATCAGGGGTCTGTATTGTGAGGAGCTAACTGCAGAAATAGGACCTTCATTGTTTCCAGGAAACAGCAGGTTCTCCTGGGGTGGACAAGAAAAAAAGGTGGCGGTGTGATTTGAGCCATGCTGCAGTGAATAGAGTCCAGGATTAGTAAGGAAAAGGTACCTTCAGGGGTTGTGCAGATGAGGAAGCTGGATAAACAAATCAGCAAGTGATACTAGAATGCAGCAGTTCAGGCATGTAGGTCCAGAAATGCGATGAAAGGAAGTTGCAGGAGTTTTCACAAACTTGGCAAGCTCACACACATAGCTGGTTCAAAATCTCATCACCAAATGTTTTATAGACACAAAGCAATCTTATGCTTGTTTAATTAAAAGCTTATTCAGAAGCTACTCCATTTTCTCTTTTCTCACTCCACCCCCCCATACTCTCTACAGGGGCACTGGGACAAACCTCTGAACAACAAAGCACAAAAGATTACTAGATAGAATACAACAGTATCCTACCAACAACTACTACAAGTGACATTTGTGTGTGTATGTTTACATTAGTAGTTTGGAAAATGAAATATGTTTTCCCATTCATTGCTGCTTCATTGAAAGATGTGAGAATTTAACTGACCCCCCTCATTTTTAGCTCACATGAATGCATATGCAGAGGTGCCCAAGACTGTTCCCATGAAGAAACATTATGTGAGTAAGCTCTCCTATGTTTCATAATTTCAGTTCAAATCAGTGATTTCAGAAACTCAGAGCCAATCAGTGTATTAGGCAAAATGAGGCAGCAGAATTCTGGACTGTTCCACTTTAAACTGCACATGGGGAATCATTTTTATAATCTTCCCCCATGCACGTAGTACACCAGCAAATCAGGGAAATATATGTGCTAAACCTTTCATCCAATGTGTTAATTACTACATGCAGCAGAGTGTGAGGTTCCCCCCGACCCCGGGGTGGGGTTGTACACCTATGCAACCCTCACATACATATCTACACCTATGACCCCTACACCTGCTGTCTAAAGTGGAACAGGCCAGAACTACCACCTCACTTTATACAACAGGGCTGCACAACTTCAGTCCTCCAGCTGTTGCACTACAGCTCCCATTATCCCCAGCACAGTGGCCAATAGTGAGGGATGATGGGAGTTGTAGGCCAACATCTGCAGGAGGGCCCAAGTTGCACTGTCCTTCTGTACAATATATACAACATGTTGATTGGATCTCAGACATATTAGCATAATGAAGCCCCAATTCCCAAATATGTACTTTTGTGTTCTTAAGCAATTATCCCATAAATGGGGCAGCCCATCCTGCCCAGGAGTATGGAAAGACCAGCGTGCCCTGAGAGGAATGCATGAAAAGAGGCGTTCAGGCCAGGGAGCTCTTGTCCTCAGCTCCCAAAAAGACCAACAGCCTGAGACAACGTTTTATTAATCCGTTATTTGCTTCTTTTAATATTGTAAACCACTTTGGGTGCTTTTGTCAAGGCAGAAAGGCAGTATAAAAATACAGTAAATACATAAAGTGTCCACAAATAACCAGTAAAGATAGTCAATTTCATAATCATATGCAAATCCAACTGAAGGTTCCTACAAGATGGCATTCCATACAAATATCCTGAACATGATCCCCATCATTTACTCAGTTTTGTTTTTTAAATGAACAGAACTGAAAACACATCTTGGCCCACTGATCCTGGCTGGTGTGTTTCAGGCCAGTCAAAGCTCTGCAGGCACTGTGGGAAGCACATCTGTGATCTCCTTACTTCTGTGCAATGATGCAGCAGAGATGGCTTGAGGGCATCACGTGTTATTTAAGGTTTGATGACCAAGTTACACAACAGGAGAGAAGAGTGATTGACAAGCTGGCACCCATTTGAGGAATCTGTACCTTGTTTGTGCAGCAGCAGCTGCAGTGCTACATTCCTGGGTAGGACCTACTGTATGAGTTGATGATCAGTTGTTAGGTAGGGCTGTATGCCTTCTGGCAACACATGCCAAACAAACTAAAGTATGATTTGAAAATATGGTGGTGCTGTGATGCACAAAAATCCAACCTGCTTAGAGGAGAGGTTTACCTTGGAAAGCAAGCTGGACGACTACAGCAAAGATCTCTGCATGTTGTGTAGCAACTTGTACAGCCATAGGAAAACTCTTGAACTATTGTGGTAGGGGGAAACCTTTCTCCCAGTGTATCACTCAGTGACTCTCCTGAGTTGATTTATGTAGGCCAGGGCTGCACAACTTCAATCCTCCGGCTGTTTTTCGACTAGAACTCCCATCACCCCCAACCACAGTGACCAATAGACCAATAGAGATGATGGGAGCTGTACGAGGGCCAAAGTTGTGCAGCCCTGATGGAGGCACCATGAGACACAATAAGCCAGATGCACCTGGAGCAGTGTTCCCTCTAAGGCATGCATGTGCGCTCACACTTTTTTTTTTAATGTCCACACAGTTAATTTTAGATCCCGCTCAGGTTGAATCAGGAAGGCCCCATTCTGAATACATGTGTACACACGTTGCCTTGATAATGCCTCCCAGAACAAAATTCATTACACACACAGGTGGGGGGGGAAAGAGAGAATACTGACCCGGAGACATGCAAGCATGTTCACAAAGGAAACCATGTCATCTATGTTTGGCTTGGATGAATAGAAGATACTTGGTACCGGATCAACAGAAGATACTGGTACTGTATGTAGCCCAAAAGTGTATGTCCAAGGACACCCAACAGGAAACAAAAAATACAAATGCAACAATTGCGTGAGAGTGGTTTGTAGAATGCACATGACCAGCTACCAGGCTTGTGATTGCCTTTAGTCACTGTGAAGGAAGCCTCCACTGGAGTTTCACTCACTAACCCCTGCTCCAGTGTGAGGTCCTGGTAGTCGCTGTCACCACTCTCTGCTTCCAGAGACAACTCAGAACTGGGTCTGAACCAGCCTTTGAAGAATTCCCTCTGTCTCCACAGAGGAGGAGTCTGGCTTGGTTCACCCCTTCTGTGATCTTTCCCTTTTAAAGTGGTTCAAGCAAGCGGCCAGCTCATGGGCAGCCCACTCTAGCACACATACACACCCCCAAGTGAGATTGTTTTCTCCAAAAGATTACTTTATTAATCTACAGGAACCAAGGTGGGTAGGTAAGTAGGTAGGCATTAGTAAAATAAAAAGTTTTTCTAGCTCCTAACGCATTCTAACATCTAAGCAAAGCACTTACATATCTGGGTGAAATAGACAGAAAGTAGCTGACCATCTAGCACAGGCAAAGCCACACTTTTAAAAGAGTTTCTTAGGTAAAGCACCTGGAAGGGCGCTGCAAGTCTTCCACCAGTCAGAGGCAAGCCACAAAGGCTCAGGTTGACAACTCCTCAGCCAGTGAAAGGATGAGATGCCCTGGAGGGCAGAGGCGACTTTGAGGCTGCAACCTGTCTGTAGTTCAAATAATTTTCCAGTTACCCTCCACACAGGGGAGCTGGGTTGCAGAGTGTTCATTTCTCCTGCGTTTGACAGGATTAGCGAATTGGTCAAGGGCAGGTCCAGTGGATGCTGCAGACATGGTGCTCTCACTTTCAGGATATTGGTGGCTAACTCCCATCATGCACAGGACGAGTGGTTTGTAGAATGCATATGACCACCTCCAGACTTGTGATTGCCTTTAGTCACAGTGTGTCCTTCCAGCAGAAATACTGAGAATAAAATTGTTGGTTTGGATCCTCATTAGTATTGGGTTTGAAGTTATCATTCATCTTAGTCAGCAACCCAAACTCTCTCTTTGTTGGCAGCTGCACAGGAGCAATGCTTGCGGTGTATGTGTCAGTGCTGCACTACCGTGATAATAGTTACTGTAGGTTTCATGGTCTAGGAAAGATGGGGGGAGCACCTAATGTTACCAATAAGAAGTAAAATTTCATTACCCGGGATGAGGGTTAATGAAGCAGTTGTTTCTGGCCAAGAAAACATTAAGACAAAGACTATCCCTGGTCAGGCGGGGGGACAAGTTTACACCCTGGAATGCAATTAAGGTCAACTTAGTGATGCAGGTGGGGCTGTAGCTCAGTGGTAGAGCACCTACTTTGCATACAAAAGGTCCCGGGTCCCATCTCTGGCATCTCCAGGTAGGACTGGGAAAGATTCCTACCTGAAACCTTGGAAAGCCACGGCCCATCAGAGTAGACAATCCTGCGCTAGAGGGACCAATGATCTGATTTGGTATAAGGCAACTTAATATATACAATGTTGATCTGGCATAATAGAGCCCTTTTGTTCCAAGATCTGAGTGAACCATCCCATTCACAGACCTCCCCTAGATCCTATGCTGGTAACTTCCACATCATCTGCTCTGTATTTCTGAGTTTTCCCACCTGTAGAATCTTACAGGGTGCGGGGAGACACCCCATAAAAATCCTATGCTCTCACATCTCAGTGTTCACATTTTTGTCTCAGAACATCTAGTGCCCCAGAAGCTTGCCTGACTGCATGTCCATAGTGTGCTCAAACTTTTTCTTCCTTAAGCTGGATGGCTGAGCTTGGAACCTGGTGCCAAGTACCCCTGCTAACTCAGCAAAGAGACCACTTTTTAAAGTGGCAATTATCTTATATTTAGCAGGGTGAGAACAACTGGCCCTATCCAACCCCAGCACAGCATCCCTCCAGTGGCTGTTGCAGGTATCTGCCTTATGTTTCTTTTTAGATTGTGAGCCCCTTTGGGGACAGGGGACCATCTTACTTGTGTAGTATTTTTTTCCTATGTACACCGCTTTGAGAACTTTGGTTAAATATTTATTATATAAGTATTAGTCGTTGTTGTCCAAGCTGGCACGCAGCTGCATTTCTTTGCCTGCAACTTTGGCAGAACTTCTGTAGCTCAAGACACACACACCCTCCGCCAACCAGGTTCACCACCTTTCCTCCTCTTCCAGAAGGAACAGGTACATAGTCTTGGAGTGCTTCTGGATCCAAGCCTCTCCCTGGTGTCCTGGGTTAAGACGGTGACCAGAAGTGCCTTCTATCAGCTTCGGCTGATACGCCAGCTGCATCCGTTGCTTGAGATAAATGACCTCAGAATGGTAGTACATCTGCTGGTAACCTCCAGACTGGATTACTGCAATATGCTGTATGTGGGGCTGCCTATGTAGTCTGGAAACTACAGGTGGTCCAAAATGCTGCAGCCAGGTTGGTCTTTGGGTCATCTCGGAGAGACCATGTTACTCCTGTATTCAAAGATCTACACTGGCTGCCAATAAGCTTCCAAGCAAAATACAAGGTGCTGGTTATAACCTATAAAGCCCTAAACGGTTTGGGCCCTGGGTATTTAAGAGCAAGTCTTCATTATGAACCCTACTGCCCACTGAGATCATCAGGAGAGGTCCGCTGCAGTTGTCACTGGCTCGGCTACTCGAGGATGGGCCTTCTCCACTGCTGCCCCGAGGCTTTGGAATGTGCTTCCTGCTGATATAAGAGCCACTCCATCTCTGACAACTTTTAAAAAGTCTCTAAAGACGCATCTGTTCACCTGGGCTTTTTAATACTGTTTTAATGGTTTTTAAACTGTTTTAAAATTTTAAATTGTTATAATGTTTTAACTTTTTCTGTTATTTATTTTGTTTTATTGTAAACTGCCAGAGATGTAAGTTTGGGGCAGTATAAAAATAAATAAATAAATAAATGTCATCTGGATAAAACCAGTCAATAACACCTGTTTGACTGTGTAAACAAGAAATAATAATAATATAATAATAAATAAAACCTTTTGACTTTCCTCATGAAACAGCAGATTAACAACAAATTAAACGCTGATCTTCATTCTGTCCTTATCTTTGTCTCTGATTTTCCATCTGCATTCCAGTGCTCACCAACTGCCAGGCTCCTGCAGCCTTCACAGTCTCCCTACCCCATCCCACAAACCTGCCACCAGTCTCTCTCTGGGAATTGCCTCCATTTCCTGCACAACTATGATTGCACAAATATAGCTAACTACCATGTTACATTGTGCATCTGCTTTATATAAAAGAGCTTTATCTCTTGGTTTCAAAAGCCTTGTCTTCAAATCTGTTGCTCTTCATGATACCCCAGTGTTGTCTTACCTCTGGTCAGATTGTGGTTCATTTATTAGTCATGATTGCAAGTTCACTTTTAAGTCATGTTTCCCCAGTTTGGGTTGGCGCAAACCATAGTTTACCGTGACATACAAGTCAGGCAAAAGCCGCATTCACACAACTTCAAACTGTGGGTAGATGAACCTGAGGTTAATTTTTGTAACCGTGGATTGCATTGTAGGCTTTTGTCCAACCATAGTCAAGCAACCTCTGGGCAGGGGAGCCACTCCCTGGTCTGCCAAGGTCACATCCCAACAAGCTCCACAGCACTTACATTGCCAGACTGTGGGCAAGGCATCAGAAAGTCAGCCATTGGCCATGATTTTCAAGGGGTACGTTCCAAGAGCAATTGTGCCTTTTTGGAATGGACCACCCATGGCAGGGAAAGGGCATTTAAATTCCTTTAAATGGCAACAAACCACCCTAAGTCATTTTTGGAAGGGTGGTATAGAAATCGAATAAATAAATAAATGATGATAAATAAACTAAGCCCTTTGCTGACAGCAATTGCACCACCACCCTCGTAAGATCCCGCAGCAACACAGTCTTGCACAAGCACAATTACTGGCACTGATGAGGGGCGTGCAGAGAGACACTATTTTTCTGTTACTCTAGGAAGGGATCATGATTACTTTCTAGGAAGGAATATGTATATCAGGGAGGGAAAAGGATCCTGGGGTCTAGTCCACTGTGACTAAGGATGCTCTTGCGATGGCATGCCCAGGCAAAGCAGTCCAAGAACACCCAAGTACACACCCTCATGTCAGCTTGCTGCCTCTCTTGAGAAGTCCAGTCCACTGGGGAGGTCCAGAGGCTCAATGAGCTTCGGGCCTCTGTGTGAGGGTCACGGCTAGACTACAATACCATAGTTTGGGTGAGGTATCTAAGCTAGGCCATCATGACATGTGTTGAGTAGGTATTTGATTTTCTAATACCTACTCAACACAAGCATCTATTACTCAATCCCTTTTATAGAAAACCTGCAATATGCTGCATATGAACATCTCCACTCCCACCTAGTAGCAGTGTTCCAGGTGTTCTTGCATTTATTTTTACTCCCTTTTAAAAGGAAGTATGATCCTCTGCATTATCCCAACCAAGAGAACATATGACCTACCAGATTTTAGCAGACTTTATTTGTGGACCCCTGTTGCGTATACAGTTTCCATGTTGGAAAAATGTAATCACTTGATTAAAACAAAGATGCTAAGGGAACAGTTCACATGGGAAACGTCAGTGTATACCCAATGCCTTTGGCATTTCCCACACAGTCAAGAAAGGCGTGCTCTAGTTAACTGCTTGCGATACAGGGTGTAGAATATCAGACAGCTGAACTGGGCAAGAGGTCATCATTAATCACACCAGCACTAAGCAAAAGCCAACAGGTTTCCCTTAAACTAACCTGCTAGAATTGTCACTTATCTGTGCTTAACACTACTATGAACTTGAGGAGTATGGGTTAACTTCCTTTTGAGGAAATGAGAAAGAAATATACATACTCTTTGAAAATCTGAACTTTGGACCAGGTACTGCTTTCTTTCAGCAGCCTAGGTGTTCTTGCATTTACACCAGTGAATCCAGGAAAGCATCTGGCCACCCAGGCATCTAAAGATTTTCTGTTGCTGTTACGACATGAAGCTTGATCCTTTGCATACTTACTCAGAAATAGCTTTCATTTCAATATGACTTATTCCCCAGAGACTGTATGGATTGCAATCTTTGAGATGTTTCCTGAAATCTACCACATTTTATACCTTGAAAATCAGAAACCAGGCAGCAGTACAACTGCAAAATTTACAAAAATGTAATGAAATTCATAGGATTCCCATATAACTGATCTCTGAAAGTCAAACTTCATCAGCAGTCATAATTCTGAACCAACTATATACACACGTGGGCAAATTTGTTGGTACCCTTACAGCTCATTGGAAAAGTGTTTTATGCTTCCTGAAAAGTGGTTAAATGAAAAGCAATTGTCCCATGTATACTTGCATGCCTTTGATATGTCATCGAGTAAAGCAAAGCAAGTGTGAAAAGAGATAAAGTATTACTTATTCTACAAAGATATTCTAAAGTGGCCTGGACACATTTGTTGGTACCCCTAGAAAAGATCAGAAATAATTGGATTAGAGTGATTTTTCAAATTAGCTGTTTTCTTTCATTAGTATCACACATGTCTCCAATCGTGCAATCAGTCATTCAGCCTATTTAAATGGAGAAAGTAGTCACTCTGCTGTTTGGTATCATTATGTGTCGCACAATGAACATGGAGCAGAGAAAGCAAAGGAGAGAGTTGTCTGAGGAGATCAGAAAAAAAATTAAGACAAGCATGTTAAAGGCAAAGGCTATAAGACCATCTCCAAGCAGTTTGATGTTCCTGTGACAACAGTTGCAAATATTATTAATAAGTTCAAGGTCCATGGGACTGTAGCCAATCTCCCTGGACATGGCCGCAACCCCAGAATGGGCAGAAGGATAGTGAGAATGGTAGACAAAAGGCCAAGGACAACTTCCAAAGAGATACAAGCTGAACTCCAAGGTCAAGGTCCATCAGTGTCTGATCGCACCATCCATCACTTTTTGAGTGACAGTGGGCTCAATGGAAGACGACCCAGGAGGACTCCACTGTTGAAAGAAAAAGATAAAAAAGCCAGACTAGAATTTGCTAAAATGCATATTGACAAGCCACAATGCTTCTGGGAGAATGATCTCTGGATAGATGAGACAAAACTGGAGCTTTTTGGCAAGTCACATCAGCTCTATGTCCACAGACGGAAAAATGAAGCTTTCAAAGAAAAGAACACCATACCTACTGTGAAACATGGAAGAGGCTTGGTTATGTTTTGGGGCTGCTCTGCTGCGTCTGGCACAGGGTGACTTGAGTCTGTGCAGGGAACAATGAAATCTCAACACTATCAAGACATTCTGGAGCGTAACATAATGCCCAGTGTCAGAAAGCTCTGTCTCAATCGCAGGTCATGCATCTTCCAACAGGATAATGACCCAAAACACACAGCTAAAAGCACCCAAGAATGGCTAAGAACAAAACATTGGACTATTCTGAAGTGGTCTTCTATGAGCCCTGATCTGAATCCTATCGAACATCTATGGAAAGAACTGAAACATGCAGTCTGGAGAAGGCACCCTTCAAACCTGACACAGCTGAAGCAGTTTGCTCAGGAAGAGAGGGCCAAACTACCTGTTGATGGGTGCAGAAGTCTCATTGAGAGCTACAGGAATTGCTTGTTTGCAGTGATTGCCTCTAAAGGTTGTGCAACAAAATATTAGGTTAAGGGTCCCATCATTTTTGTCCATACTATTTTCATTTGTGTTATTATTTGAAATATTCTGTTGCATCAAAACTCTAAAGCAAAGTCTGATTTTTGTTCAATGCGGAATAAACAATGATGGGTGCCAATTACTTTTGTCAGTTTCAAATTATTTCAGAGACAATTGTGGGTTCTTTTTTCGTGGAGGGGTACCAACACATTTGTCCACGTATGTAGAATCAACTGGGGGTACCCCATTTCAAGAATGGGCAGATGTTCTCATGTGCAGTTTGATTGCACTCTCACATGTATCATTTTGCTGAAGTCTGATATTATTGAATGCATTATGTAGTATCACCCTAATAAGTTTGGTCATTTTGTTACTTCATTTTACTATGGTACAGTCTGAATTTCGCAACAAAATTAGAACCAATACATGTACACTCAGGAGTATCCTGAAGCTTGAATATCTATGAAGCTCACTGGGTGACCTTGACCAAATCACTTTCACTAAGCTGTGAGACTCAACTCCACGCTTCTTCAAAGAAGAAAAGAATAAAAAGTTATCCAGTACTGTAAAACCACTACTGCATAGTTCTGAAACATTTTGAGGTTCAAGCTGTTGTCTTTCTTCCCAACAACTTCTCCCAGTAGCCAATTATTCAAAGTAAGGGGATTGCAGGCAACACTGTACACACGCACAGAAGGAGAGAGTTCCTGCCAACTTGAATTTGCTTAAGATGAGAGTTGATGTTTCTCTCCTTGAACAGAGTAATCAAGGATCCGATGAGCTTCAAGATAGTAGGCAGAACTTACACTGGGTTTTTTTTACGTTGGTTTGTTTTACTTTTTTTGATGCATTTTGTATATTTTTCGATAGAGTGTGTCATCTTAAGTAAGTTTAGAATAGCATGATAGAAATATTGTAAATGAATTCCAGTTGACCACATAGGAAACTGAACAAAAAGATGCGGTTGAACATACATGGTCTCTAACTATCTAAAGGGTGTAAGAGCAGGAGATTCCAACAAAGTTTGCAAGGCATATTTGGTTCTGTGACTGCAATGAATGTTACTACTTTTATGAAATATTAACATGGGCTTTGTAGAGCCCTTCAGAAGAGCAACCTAGATCCAATCTGCTCTATGTATGACTAGCAACTAGGTAAATTAGTTGCAGCAGCATCTAGGGCCTATTGAGCCAAATAGACAAAGCACACTGAAAGCAGTCACCCCTAAGTTTCCATTCCGTTTGTGCACAACACTTTCTTGCATCAGCAACCAGGTCCCACTATTTTCCATAATGCTGACGAGAACAGCCAGCCAATTGTTTCTGAAAACCTGAAGGAAGCATGCAGATTAGTGTTTTCATACAGAAATTAAACTAGGCCCATATGGTACAGGTCAGATCGCCAAGTCAAAGGAAAGTCTGGAGAACCGTTAAAAATGTGGCTGTAAGCAGCACATGTTTAAGAGTGAGAGGAACACAGCCAGGCAAACATACTGATTAGGCCTCCCAATTCAGCAGGCTTTGGCAAGTATGGAACCCATGGCGAATTATCATTAGCAAAAACATTCATAAACTTAAAAGGCATATGATATCTGAAGTGTGATCTGGACATTATCTCCCACTTGCAAACCAAACAAGATGAAAAATTATATATGAATTTTTTTTTTTACCATAAATTTGACTTGCTACAACCTTATCTTCGTTTAATCAATATTTTCCCAAATCAGACTAAACCCATTTCTATTGTTCAGAGTTGAACACTTGGTGTGGTTCCTACAAGATAATGCTAGGGCTGTTTCCTATTACCAGAGCTATGTGGGAAACTAACTCTAGGCAAATGGTTATAAATTAAACTGGGCTTCAAAGCCCTTCCCAGGAGTTGAATATATACTCTACATGTCATTAGTTTACAAGCCATGTCTCAGAAAATCTGTATATTCCGTTTGTTTTATTAACCAAAATCAACAGGTACTACTACTATCAGTAAACGGCGAGACAAAATACACTACACATTCAGCCAAACTACATGCATCTTTCCTGAAATGCATAACTTTAAAACACGATCTTACATAAGCATGGACCTGCTTGATCAGGCCCAAGGCCCATGTAGTCCAGCATCCTGTCTCACACAGTGGCCCACCAGATGTCACTGGAAGCCTACAGGCAGGAGCTGAGGGCACACCCTCTCTCCTGCTGTTACTCATCTGCAACTGGTATTCAGAGGCATCCTACCTCTGAGGCTGGAGGTGGCCTATAGCCCTCAGATTGGTAGCTGTTGATAGACCTCTCCTCCATAAGTTATCCAGACCCCTCTTAAAGCCATCCAGGTTGTTGGCTGTATTCCACAAGTTGATTATGCGTTGTGTGAAAAAGTACTTCCCTTTGTTGGTCCTAAATTTCTTGGCAATTGATTTCATGGGATGACCCATGAAATTTTTGTCATTCCATGAAACTAGGCATTTCTAGTGTCATGTGAGAGGTAGAAACATTTCTTTCATCTGTATTCACTTCCCTCCCTTGTAGAAGTGCCCCAAAACATTTCAGAGAACCACCACACTAGTTCAAACTTATTATCCTTTCCCCTGATGTACTGGTTTTCTATGTGTAGCAATTGTGCTTTTTGTGCAGGGAAACATTTAGAAAATGGATTCCTCATTCAACAGTCTCTAGTGATAGAACTCTAAAAGGACTTTGCTGAGCATGTAAATCAGCTTCAAGATGTATTCTGGAAAACGTTGTAGACCAATATGTTACAACTGTTACAATTCTGCTGAATATAATGAGATATTTTAGGAGAATGCAAGATCATTTCCCAAGTGCAGCTTCACAATTTTGCAACTATGAACACCACACACACACTTTTCAGTGAAAAAGCAGAAGTACCCCCTTTCCTGCTCCACGGCCTAAAAGGTACTAGATCATTCGACTGAAAACATATATGTAATTCTTGAGTTTAAGCTTTTGTTTCAGTCTGGCAAGCTCCTGAGAGCAACAAATGAGCAGAAAACTGATTGAGATACTCAAAGCAGCAACATCAGATTTCTGAGTTTAAAGAAAACGCTGCTGTTTAAGACAGACATGTATGCAATTTTAAATGCAAACGGCCTCCAAATTTCAACCCTAATTCAACACACTTGACCACGATAATCATTTGCACCCACAACACATGGCTTTCCCCCGCCCCCAGTCAGATTCTGAATACTGGCTGTATGATCTCACATGAACCTGATTTAGTGCCCATACACCCAATTTAGGGAGATCCTTCCACAACTCTTCACAGTCTACTTTTGTTTTCACCATCTGTAGTTGGGTGCTATCTGCAAATTTTCATCTCAACGCTCATTTCTGACTCCAGATCCTTTATTAATACATTTAAGAGTAATAATCCCAATTCTTTCGGTGACTCCACCGCTTACGTCTCTCCATTCTTTCTTACCCTCTGCTTACTGTTCTTTAATCAGTTACTAATTAATAAGATTGTTCTACAAAACACAATCCATGACTGCCATGAAACTAATTCTGTGAACCCAAGGAGACTCCACCCCCATCTCAACAGCAGTATATGGCATAGGGCAGTTTAACATTTTAAAAAAAAATCCACTGAGCCAGCATAAGCTGCATTCATGAGCCTCTGAACCAAAAAGCTGAACATAATTTTTATTTTAGATTAAGCTGAAACTGTCTTTGTATGTACAGCATTTTAGAAAAACTGGTGCTTTGTGATATGAATACTTTAATGTGCATGTTATGGTGCTTAAATTGTGCAGTTTCTCACTTGTTTAGCCATGTGGTAAACTACATTTGAACTTTCCCACAAAATCTCTAAAGCTGCATTCCAAATGATTTGCCTTGTCCCTTTATTAATTATTATTATTTATTCTGTTTCTATACCGCCTTTCCAAAAATGGCTCAGGGCAGTTGACACAGATAAATAATAAATAAATAAGACGGATCACTGTCCCCAAAGGACTCACAATCTAAAAAGAAGCATTAGACATCAGCAACAGTCACTGGAGGTACTGTGCTGGGAGTAGAGTAGATAGGGCTAGTTACTCTTCCCCTGCTAAATAAAGAGAATCACCACATTAAAAGGTGCCTCTTTGGCAAGTTAGCAGGGGGACCATGTGCTTTATTTCCTCGCTCTTTAAAGCCACGAAAACACAGAAACATATAGCTCTACACACAGCCATATCATGTCACACTTCTGTGTCTCAATTATAAGCCACTTCCATCTTGAGATGAAATGAACAACTGAAACCCAACTAAGACTGGTTGAAAGTAGCCAATGATTCATTGGTTAAGTTAGTGACCTGGAGGGTACAATCAAAAAGACTTGGTGGCCCAGTTGGAAAAGAGCCTAAGCAAACTATCATAACTGTTTCGTGAAGAGTTTTGGACAGAGGTGCATAAAAGAATATTGTTACCACTTAGTCAAAGTCAGTCAGCAGTTCCAGGGAAGAGTTAGCACAGACGATCAAATAAATCCAGCAAGCTAAACCAAGAAGGCAGAGCAATAGAAAAAACGTGAACCAATTTTAAGAAAGCAGGAATTAAAAGAGCCAGCAGTTGTAAGGGCTGAAGTACAGAGGGCAGGAAGGCCAGACAATGAAGGCTGCATGTTCAAGATTCTAATCCAAGTTCTGAGAGTCAGACTGAGGTGGCAGAAGGGTAAAAAAGAAATAACTGGATTTTTGTGTGGTAATACTTTAGAAGTAGGAAAGGGTTATCAGACCCAACTGTTTAGGGGAGAGATCCATACTAGTTACGGATTACCTCATTCTTGTTCTTGTAAATGTAATCCACAACAAAATTCAGCTCTCCTGCTTCAGGGGGAAATGGCTTAGGGCAGGTGATGGGTCTCCCTTTTTTGTTTCACCTCTGCAATATCAGCATTTCAAAATAATCTTATACACAACTTGACAATAACTGGGCCTTGAGGTCAAAGATCACACACAGACAGAGGCATAATTAGGGAAAACGGCGCCCGGGGCAAGCACTGAAATTGCGCCCCCCCGCCACGCCCCCCCCCCCGTGAATGAGCCTCCACATGTATATAAATGAGCCTCCACACGTATATAAATAAAGATAAGCCTCTCCCGTTGAATTATATGGGGGAAAGTGCTTAACTAAGTATGTATGATACTACATACATACTTAGGTTTTTCCTCACAACAACCCTGTGAAGTTGGCTTGTATCTCAAACATCAGAATTATAATGCAATGATGATACATAGTAGTATGTATCATCATTGCATCATAATTCTGATGTTTGAGATACAAGCCAACCTCACAGGGTTGTTGTGAGGAAAAACCTAAGTATGTATGTAGTATCATACATACTTAGTTAAGCACTTTCCCCCATATAATTCAACAGGAGAGGCTTATATTTATTTATATACATGTGGAGGCTCATTTGTTCATAGAAAAAAAAAATTCCTTTCAGCTCTCCTCATTTTCTCCATATCACTTTCCTAACAGTACATATTCATATGTTATGGTGCCCTCCTGAAGAGAATTCTGTTCAGTTTCACTTTATAGTCACCAGATTTTTATGCAAACATATCTTGGGGAAGAAGAGAGAACACACAGAAATTCAGCCCACTTCACACAATTTTTCACCACACACAATCCCTTCTGCCCACACACAATCCCTTCTTTTTGGCGCCCCCCATGTGACCAACCAGGGTGGCGCCCGGGGCACGTGCCCCCCCTGCCCCCCCTATTGTTACGCCTCTGCACACAGATTCAATTCCTCAAAAACAAAATTCAAAGGTTCATTGTGGGTAAGAAGCAGATAACTTAAGTCATCTGCCTTGTTACATCAGTAGTCAAAAAGCTTATCAGTACTGAACAATGTTTGCAGTTTTGCATTTAAGACTAAGTGGCGCTCTTACCCCTGGACTTCGGGGCTGAAGACCAGAGCCTCTACACCCCCTGGGGACCCCAAATTCTCTTTAGTCTATGCTGGGTGGTGTGGTCACCACTGGCCTGCACTACGCTGGGCATAGTGTGATTATGACCTGTGCCAGGTGCTTTAGGGACACAAGACGGGGGAGTGGGGAAAGTAATGTGTGGAATGGTAATATGTTAAGTTATGCGTTGAAATGTTTTTGCTATTGCATATTTGCCTAAGTATACCTGTTATATATTATTACATTCTTGTGAGTTCGGTTGCTTTGTGCCCTCTAAAATCCATGTGTTTAAAATACTGTCTTTGTCACGGTGTGTGTAGGGAGATGATGCTTAACTTGCAGCCGGGGTGTGAGGGCTGCAAAGGCCTTTAGGTTCAGGCCCCAAAATTACCTAAGTGCACCTCTGCTAAGACACAAGATCTAAATAATTAAGGACTGGAAGACATTGGACAGTTATGGTTGTAACAGCAACTAAAACTTAAAATGCTTTTCTCTCAGAACCATCCAAGGGTTCCCAAGAAACACTCTATTTCACATTTTTCCTCAAATGCCCACCTTCTGATCTTATGGAACAATCATCCTTTTGAAGACAATGATTCTTCTCAGTATCAGAAGTAGTGGCTGAAAACAGGGCTCTGCTAGCTCATGAGGTCTCAGGCAAATAAACTCAATTTGCTGATTGCGTGACACTTTCATTCCCGTGTTTTACTAACATTTCATCTTAAAACAGTTTATAGGATAAGAACATAACAGAGCTTTATAATACTGTAGGTAGTTTGAGAAAGAGTATCCTAGACCTTGGATTTTCTGGAGATGTTTCCAATCAACAAAAATATTTGTACAGCCCTACCACTTCAGAACATGCTACTCTCTGCCAAGTTTCAATTTAACCTACAAGGTAAGAATCCTCTTTGTACCCTCTTGTTTTCTTAAATAAGCATTCAGTTTCAAACTATTGATTTGGGAAGCCTGTAAGAAAAGCCGCCTCTGCAAGCATTATGCAAAAGGATATTAAAAGTGCCTTACTGCTCTTGGATAGTTTCAATTTGCATCTTTCACTTTTGGACTACCAATAGCTAAGTCACTCTGCCTCTCTCTAATCAAATTAGCCTCAGATCTTTTATTCCAATTCCTTGTTTTATTCAAAACATTTTATACCAGATGAATCTTATCTCCAATAGCACTTCAGCTGCAATGTGCCAACCCCCAATATACTTCATGAAGAAGCAGGAACAAGAAGAACCTGGAGATGCCCCTGAATTAAAAGGCAAAAAGCTTGTTAACCAATTACTATTATCATTAAGTCTCTGAAACAAGGACCAACATTAATATCACATGCTGCAGAGCAGATAGAACACAGCAAAAACACCATGTCACAGCAGTTATACATGCATTCCCTCCAAAGCTTTGAGATAATCTGCAAACTCTCATCCTATCTGAACTACAGAAAGCAGACCAAAATTCATATTCCATCTGTAGAACTAAGGAATGATTAAGTGTTTTGCAATCATGCTGATCAGACCTAACATCCCTACCCTCAAATATCTAAACAATCTGATTAAAGCTTCTTTGCTCTTAGAAAAAGCTTTTATGACATTGGTCACACTAGCAAGTTTAAAGCTCTTTTTCTCCTCCAGTGATAGGTACGTTTGATGAACCAGTCCAAAACTTGAATGCTACTTAACCTTCTCCCAACTGGGTTCTGGCATCTCACAGCAAGTGCAAGCTTACAATAGCCCTACTGTTTGTGTATAACTTGGAACATGGGTATTCGTTTAGAACTGTCCAAGCCTACATTAGGAAGTTTAGTATGCTAATTCACCATGTATAATGACCATGCCAGACTAATTCACAAATTAATTCACTTTGGAACAGATAGATTTTTAATTCTCAACCCAATGATTTCAAGCAATTCCATCCTTCCAAATATTCAAGCCATGCTTCTGAACAAGCTGTGTCCACATGCCAAGTCACAGGCTCTAACCAATTGCAAGAAGCATGCACTTAACTTCAAATGCACACAAACTCTCCTAATGAGTTTACTCACATTACATGTTTGTAGGATGGGGGCTTGTACCATAGGATGATCAAAAACCTGATTAGGGGCATTTGGAAACCTAGGAAAGTCACAGGTGAAGATGAGTCTATTAAGACTTTCAGACATTTGTCATTTCAGAAAAAAAGCTATTTAATATTCAAGTCCTTATAAATGTATTAAGCAACAGTTAATACTCAACAGCAACCTGGAACTTAGCCGATATATTTATGCCAAAAACAAAGAAAAGGGGGGGATACCAGGCACAAAGTGTAATTCACCTGGTATAAGAAGCAATTATTCTACAAGTACAGAGCCACAATAATCCACCATGGTATTCAAGTGTCAAGTCTAAGTAAGATTAAATATTTTCACAGACGACACTATTCTTATGCCATAACTCAAATGCCAGGCACTGAACCATCTACTTCAGTAGAAAGGAAGATAGAGTGTAGTACTTTCTGCTCTAGATCAGGAAATGATTACATTACACACAGAGTACAAGTAAGAGGCTCAAAGTCCAATGCAAACTAAGGTAGCAGTATACACATTTTAGACCAAGTGCATCTGACTTGGTCCATCAGAAAGATACTACACAGGGATGATAATAATGCAATATTATTATGACAAACAAAAACAGTATTTAACTTTTCAAGTTCACCAGAACTCATGCTGGATTTTAAGCAACAAGAAGAACATAATAGAACCTGCGATTTCTAACAGCCTTAAGAGAGATGGAGTAGCAAGTTTGCAGACTTAAATTAGATTTTGCACCCAGTTGCAACAAAGTGTGCTGGGACAGAGAAGCAATGGACATTTTCCATTTGAAAATACAGAAACCAGAAATTATTCATCTCTGCCACTAACACTAATTGGGGGTGTGCATTAATTGAGATTTGAGCACAGATTCCAAGCTGAACCGGTTCATGGGGCCACCTAACCAATTCGACTGGTGTAGGGCACCTTTAAAAGTAAAAACAGCAGGTCTTTACCTGCTCCTTCACCACTCAATACAGCTTCTTGCTGTGTCTGCGCACCCCCTCCCCCAGCAGTCCTTGAGCCATCATGGTACACACCACAGTTCCCTCTAAGGCGTGCGCACATGCACATGATCATAAGTTTTCTGATGTCAGCTCAATTAATTTTAGATCCCGCTCAGGTTGAATTAGGAAGGCCCCACTCTGAATGCATCTGTGCATACAGTGCCTTGATACTGCCATCCAGAACAAAACATTCTGCACAGAGATGGGGGGAAAAATCAGAGAGACCCCTGGTGCACACATGGACTCCATGCTAGGGATGTGCATGGAACCAGTTCAGAGACCCTTTATGGGTTGGAGAACTTCCAACACACGATGAGCAACAAAATGGCAGTGATGCTACTAAGGGAACTCATCTTCGGTCCAGGCAGGACTCACCAGCTGAAGATTAAGGCTGTGGTGTATACCCGAAAGAACACCTGCAATATCTTAATAATTATGCAGCCCCAATCCTCACTGAAAATACAAACTAATATTTTCTTTTCTGTCTTTTGGCAACAAAGCAGACCTGGCCCGCCTAGTCACAGGAACAAATAACTGCAAATTATACAAGAGTTCATCCTCGAATCAGCCCTGTTCGTTCCAGCCGCAAGTCACCCTCTCTACACACCGGCCTCAGATCACTCCTCCAGTATCTCCCCGAAGAAAGTTTGCACGGACACTCCTCCAGCCAAAGCCTGTGCTTCGCATGGTTGTTAAATCCACAATGCTCTGAAAGCCCTTTTCTCCAAGGAACCCGGAAGCCTCAAGAACAGCCGTGTCAGTTTCGCGGCCCCAGCCCCACAAGCCCAGAGCCATGATCTCCTTTGAACCCTCGAGCCGGACTTTCCTGCGAGGAGTCAAGTCACGCCACGGGCTTGGAGACAGCCAGGCGTCGCGTATTCCAGGCACTGAAGCCCAAACACACCGCCCGGCTGCTCCCCCGCCTGGTGCCCGGGAGCCTTTGGAAGGCGGGGATTCTGCTGCCCACGGACAACCACACCTCAAGGCATTCCCCAGCCACCGAGACACACCCCCGGCCACCTAGTGGCAACACACCCCGCCCCAGGCTCCCTCAGCCAGTCTCGGCAAGGGCGCCGCCGAAGCCTACAGCCCCCCGAGCCACACCCCTGGAGAAGGACACCTACCTGAGAAGACTGGAGAGCGGGTGCCCCCCGCCGCCGCCGCCCCCGCTGCTGCTGCCGCCGCCGCCGCCCCCCGAGGACCCGGAGCCGCCACCGGACCCGAAGCCCGAGCTGAGGCGCTTGCCCGACAGCAGCTTCTCCACGGCGGGTAGGTTCCCGGTGCGAGCGGCCTCCAGCAGCTCCTGCTCCTTCCCCATGGCCCGGCCCGGGCCCGGGAAGCCAACCCCCGCCCCTACTGCTGGTCTTCAGCCGCCGCCGCTGCCTCAGCCGGGCCGGCGCGTCCTTCCGGGGCGGAGACAAGAAGACCGCACCCCCTAGCGGAGCCGACACTGCCTCCTCCACCCGCTAAGAAAGGCAAGGCGGCAGTGCGGAGTGGGGGAGTCCAGCCTTTACCCGCAGGCAGGCGGCAAACAATTCCCTTTCATTCAGAGCGTGTCGCCTCAGAGGATGAGGTAAGGCAAGGTGAAGTGAGTGCTTTTTGCCCGCGCCGCCTCAGCAGCCAGTCATGTACAGTAGAATTTCTCCGTCGCTTCTGCCCATCCGCAAAGATGTTAGGGGTCTCTAATCACTCTAGCTCCGCATAAGATTCTTCCAAGCAAATGAGAAATTTCGCATTGTGCTTCCCACCCTCAAGGGAAAAGCAAATGTTATCTCTACCCATTAAGGAGAAAGAGGTTCAGAATCTTCGGTCGGAGAACGCTTGAGGGTTGCTTCACATGTTATTGGATGGTTTCTCAAGCAGGAATTGGTAGGGAAATCTATGTGTTTAAATGGTTAGCATAGGTATTTTGCTGCATGTACACATACTGCTAGAATGCTGCAAGTGAGCACAGTTTTCATTTCTCCAAAATCCAGGTAAAACCTCGCCTTTAGTTGAAACGTATCATGATCTATGTATGATTTCTCTCCAAATCCTCCTTTCCATATAGGACTTTTGTAACGTGTGAAGCAACCTTTAGAGTCCCTCTGGTCTGGTCTGGTACTGCTCTGGTTCTCTCGTGTATTTAATCCTAGACTGATGGGGAGATAAAATCCTCAGGAAAATAAATAAGCTGCTCTGAATTGGGTCTTGTTTTTAGTGATTTTACTCATTTTGCTAATTTATATTGTTTTATACCACTCCAAGCAGTATTGAATATAAATATTTTAAATAAATAAATAAAACGTTGGTGAAGGTTTGTTGCTTTGACAATTTCCCCAACATAGCCATTCCCCTATTTCCATAAATAGCTGCTCACAGGGACAAAAACACCACCTCATTTTTAAACACTTTCCAAACACGTATACGTGCTCTTACCACTAAAAATGGTAGAAGAACAAAGTAAGTCTCAGAAGAAGAACAAAACCATAGTGTACAAGATGGGCAATAATGTTTTAAATAATGTCTGTAAGGTAAAGTGTGCCATCGAGTTGGTTTCAGCTGGCAACCATAGAGCCCTGTGGTTGTCTTTGGTAGAATACATGATAGGTTTACTATTGCCTCTTCCCACACAGTATGAGATGATGCCTTTCAGCATCTTCTTATATCGCTGCTGCCCAATATAGGTGTTTCCCATAATAATGTCTGTATTTGGGATCAAATGCAAAATTAAGAAAACACATTGGCAAATACTGCAGTGTTTTTAGCCTACTTTCCAGTAGGCTTATGAGATCACCCGGCATTCTCTGTGTGTGTGTGTCTGTGTGTGTGTCCTCCCACTATCAACTTCACAATGCCTGGACCAATATGAACCAAATATGATCTGCCCCAATCCAAGATAGCGGACGCATAAACCTTTGAGGCGCAAGTGGGCTTGTGAACTGCCTAACCAATTTGAACCAAATCTGCTACAGCTGCAGAGACACTAGGGATGGGCCCGGACTGGTCCAGAGGCCATTGAAATAGCCTCCAGACTGGTCCGGACCTGGGTGGTCCGGTTCGGGTGGGGGAGTACCTTTAAGAGCGGCGGGAGGGTTTACTTACCCCTCCCGCCGCTTTCCCGCTCTTTCGCCGTAATCCTATGTGTAACTGGGGCAGCAGGATACCTCCCTGCCGCCCCTTCCCCAACGTTGTGCGTGCACAAAGGACTGCTGGGAGTTTTCCCAGCAACGTCGGGGAAGGGGTGGCAGGGAGGTATCCTGCCGCCCCAATTACACATAGGATTACAGCGAAAGAGCAGGAAAGCGGCGGGAGGGGTAAGTAAACCCTCCTGCCGCTCTTAAAGGCACCCCCCCACCCCAGTGCCGGGCCGCAGTTGGCGGTTCCGTGCACACCCCTAAGAGACACATAGGGATGCCTAAATGGCATGGTATGTGATGATGTCATCCACTCCAGTTCAAGATGGCAGCCACATGAACATCTGAGGCACATGTGGGCTAATTTGTAGACTGCCTAACTGATTTAAACCAAATTAGATACAGTTGTAGTGAGTGACACACAGGGACACCTCAACGGCATAGTTTGTGATAATGTCATCCACCCTGATCCAAGATGGCGGAAACATTAACTTTTGAGGCGCAAGTGCACTAACTTGTGGACAGTCTAACTGATTTGAACCAAATTTGCTTTAGCTGTATGGACAAATAGAGATGTCCCAATGGTGTGGTTTGTGATGATGTCATCCACCCCAATCCAAGATGGTGGACGTATGAACTTTTGAGGCACAAGTGCACTAACTTGAAGACTATCTAACCAATCTGAACCAAATTTATTACAGTTGTAGTATGTAACACACAGAGACACCTCAGTGGTGTAGTCTGCAATAATATCATCCACCCCAATCCAAGATGGTGGGTGCATGAACATTTGAGGTGCAAGAGATCTAACTTGTGAACCTCGATTTGAACCAAATTTAGTCCAGTTGTAGAGACAGTGAAAGGAAAGTAGGCTGATTAGTTCATACTAGAACAACTTGTTTTAGGTTTTTTGTTTTGTTTTTGTTGCGGGGGTGGTTTGCAATATTATAGTAACCAAAGCATAGGCTTTTTAAAAATCCAGAGCAGGACTTGTATGGTCAAAGCTCCCTTTCTGATGTCTCTAGTTAAAGGCCACAGGTGAGAAAGAAAAGAGAGAAAGAGAAAATATTGTGCCATTGAGTCAGTGTTGACTTCTGACGACCACAGAGCCATGTGGTTTCCTTGGTAGAAACAGGAGTGGTTTACCATTGCCTTCTCCCATGCAGTATGAGAAGATGCTTTTCAGCACCTTCCTATATCGCTGTTGCCCGATATAGGAGTTTCCCATATTCTTCCCCATATTCTGGGAAACACACCACTGGGGATTCAAATCAACAGCCTCCTGCTTTCTAGGCTGGTTGCTTTCCTGCTGCACCATCAGGTGGTAGGAATGGATAAAGCCTGCCTGAGACATCAATAGGGAGTTGCTGTCTGTCAACACTGGACTAGATGGACCAAAAGTAAGGCAGCTTACTTTGCCTTTATCCACCCTCTTTCTTCTCTGTTTCCAACCTCCCACTTTCCCAATCTCCCATTAGACTATTGCCATACATGGAATCCCCTGAATATTTACTCTAGGAAAAGTGGACTTCTTACATTCATGCAGCATGAAATGTAAAGTACTGTATATGGTCAGCACCAGTAACAATGTGTACTGGTTGGTGGTGCGTGCGTTAATCTGGCTGTTGTAAGGTATGTAATTGAAGGAGGATAGGGAAGCAGTAGCTCCCACTGAGTTTCAGACTACATACCCATGTCCCAGTTCAGACACACGGAATGCAATCCTGTGCATGTGTTAAATGGGACTCACAAGAAAGTGTGCATAGGATTGAAGAAGGCACATGATCCTCTCCTCCACCATGCACCTAAAGTGAGTTACATTAGGTCCCCGTAGTAATATAATTCCTATAGTTCTTATGCAATATAAAGAATAGATCTCAGTGTACACTCTTAAAATACACTGAGGGTTTGTTTGTTTTCAATCTTATATTTGCTGCTGGAGACAGACTATTTTTAAAAGGGATGAAGTTGGTATGATAGAGCTATTTTTGCCCATCATTGCCCATCATGCACATTTTGTTCTTTTTTGACAACCACAGGGCTCTGTGGTCGCCAGGAATTAACACTGACTCGCTGGCACACTTTATGTTACAGTTTGTGGCCAAACAGCTCTTGCAGATTTTTGAAGCAATAGGTAAGCTTGCAACACATGTTAAGTTGCAGCCTTGGAGAAGCCACTGCCAGTCAGTGAAGACAATACTGAGCTAGATAGACCAATGGTCTGACTCAGTATATGGCAGGTTCCTATGTTCCTAAGCAAGAATCAATAGTGGGGCAGGTTGAGGGAAGCTATGTTATACCACAAGCAATGATGGTTTTCCTCTCATCTCTCTAAAAATACTGCTCATCTCCAGATTAAATGTATTTTATTCTGGTCTTTACTGAATTATTACCACTCCCCCTGCATTGAGATATGTTGACCCCATTGAAATCTAAAGAGACCTCATTGAAATCTGATTGGGATGTGCCTGGTCATTCTGGCTGGAGAAATGTTGAACTCTTAAACTCTGTCTCTGATGGGTCACTAAGTTAATGCACCTTGTGTTAATTTCTATTGGGATTATGTCTCATGGTTCATACCAGGGTGGATTTGATTTAAATCAAACTGATTTAAATCACGATTTAAATCACTAGCAGGGTGGATAAAAATCAAAAAAATCCGATTTAAATCAAAAAATCTGATTTAAATTTAAAAAATCAGATTTTTTTGATTTAAATCGGATTTTTTTATTTAAATCAGATTTTTTTTATTTTTATCCACCCTGCTAGTGATTTAAATCATGATTTAAATCGTGATTTAAATCAGTTTGATTTAAATCAAATCCACTCTGGTTCATACACCAAAAGCTGTTCTCTCCATTGTGAAAATTCTCCATTTATCCCTACCCTCTGTTTCCTGTCCTTCAACCAGTTAGCAATCCACACATATACTTGTCCCCTGATCCCATGACTGCTAAGTTTTCTCAGGAGTCTTTGATGAAGAACTTTGTCGAAAGCTTTGTCAAAGACTCCTGAGAAAACTTAGCAGTCAAAGGATCCAGCAGTCAAAAAATACGCTGCAGACAAGCACTTGGTAGGGTTGCAACGAAGGCCTTGGAAAGGATATTTAAGGATAAATAAATAAATAGATGCTGTGAACTGTCTATACCTACAAAGATTAGAATAGTTCAGACACTCTGTGGTTGGGAAAGCTGGACTTTGAAGAAGCAAGATAGAAAAAGTATTGAAGCTTTTGAACTTTGGTGCCGGAGAAGACGTTTGAGGATACCATGGACAGCCAGGAAAACAAAACAATTGATTATAGAACCAAATTAATCCAGACTATAATCAAACAAATTGATTATAGAACAAATTAATCCAGACTTTTCGAGGCACAAATGACCTTACCCATTTGCTCAGACTATCGTACTTTGGACACATTATGCTGGGAAAGTTCAAGGAAAGAGAAGAAGAGGATGATCAGCAGCAAGGTGGATGGACTCAATTACGACAGCAATAAATGCAGCACTGAGAGACCTTAAAGGCCAAGTTGAAGGCAGATCATCCTGGAGAGAATCTGTCCATGTGATCGACACCGACTTGATGGCATTTAATCAATCAATCAACTAACAACTGGTTACCAGTCTTCCATGAACTG